>NC_047084.1:8932857-9543214 GCF_902459505.1 Geotrypetes seraphini
ATCGTGCCCAGCAGTCTGCATGAACTAAATATGTCTCCTGTTTTTTCTATTTTCTTTCCTTTATAGTTTTTTGAAAAATTTCATGAGAAACTGTGTAATTGGAGACTATAATTGAAAGTAAATCCAGCTGGGAGTGAAATGTAGTATGGAAGGATTTTAGTATGGCACCCCTTACTCAGGCGTTCCCAAGCCACCATTTGTGACATGGAGGCCCGCCATTGCTGAACTGTGGGACACTCACCCCCCACTCAATGTTGCAAGATCAACTTCTTAGTGAGTCCAAGGGCCACCCAAAAAAACTGCCGGCATTTAGACTGTTGGATTTCCTTTTAGACTGGGACAAGTTCTGGGACGTGGGGGGGGGGGGGAGGATGGGGGATTTTGGGGGGCAGGGTGGAAGGGAGTGTATATTGAAATTGGAACATGCAAAGGGTTTGGTTGTATCCTTGATTCTGACAGTTTGTATTATTCACTGTCCTTGTTCTGTTTTCTCATTTGATACTTGCTTTGTACTACTTATTTATTCCTTCTATGCTATGTTCCTTTAATAAACATATTTAAAAAAATAAAAAGAAAGAAACTTTCTGATGCAGAAAGAAGGATTGCAGTGTGGAACATTTTTGTTTCAGTGCTCGACATGAAGAGGCTCCGTGAAACAGGAACAGAAAGACTCCCTACGTACATATTTAAGATAAGTTGTACTCTTGCTTAGTTTTGGCTTTCCTATAAAGATATATTTTCTCTTTTTGTTTTGTTATATCCCTGCATTTTCTAGTTTAGAGAACTCTTTCTTGCATACAATTTTGCTTTCCTGGCTGGGGTGTGACTGTTTTTGATAAACTACTTAAATAGAACTACCAATTTTTTTTTTTTTTTTTGAACATTCTGGGATTTTTTTTCCTACAAGAAAGTAAGTTTTTAGTTGTGCTCTTTTTTTCTGGTAACAATGATAGTTTTCTGTGCTCCAGGAAAGATTAGTTCATTTGGGCAGTTGTCCTGCTCTCTATGCTTGCTGAGTCTTTCAGGCTGTTTTTCTATATTGCTATAAATATATGTCACACCCTCAGCAGGAAAAGAATAAAATACACACTACAGTGGTATCTTGGTTTACGAGCATAATTTGTTCCAGAAGCATGCTCGTAAACCAAAATACTCGTATATCAAAGCGAGTTTCCCTATAGGAACTAAGGGAAACTCGTTTGATTTGTTCCCACCCACCCCCATTCCCCGAGGCCAGCGGCGCTGCTCTATCCCCCCAAGAGCTGGCATTGCTCCCCCCATTCATGAAGGCCCCCACCTGCGTGATACACCATCCCCCCGCTCGTTTTGCCCCCCCGCTCGAGGTGCCCCCCCAATTTTGTACTTCACCACCCTCTTTTATAATGCTGTAGCGCGTTTTTTAGCATCAGTCGAAGTTTTACGGTCTATAAATAATTTTTTATTTTATGTTATGAAATTATTTTGCAATTATATAAAGCAACTACAGTGGTACTTCGGTTTGCGAGTGCACCGGTTTGTGAGTGTTTTTCAAGACGAGCAAAACATTCGCAAAATTGGCGCCTCGGAAACCGAGCATGCCTCGATTTACGAGCGCCCTCCCCCCCCCCCCCCCGCGACCGGCACCCTACCCCCGCGATCCGGCACCCTCCGTTTGCGTCGCACCCCCTTCCCGCCGTGATCCGGCATCAAAAAGGCACCCATCCACCCACCCGATCACATTTCTTATCCCCCATTTGGCACCGGCACTGGCACCAACGCACAGGACATGCCGGTGCCCGAAGATCTGCCTCCTTCATGCTAGGCCTTGAGCATGCTCAAGGCCTTCGGGTTCCCGTTCTCTCTGAGATTCTCAGAGATCCGAGAATCTCAGAGAGAACGGGAACACGAAGGCCTTGAGCATGCGCAGATGCTCAAGGCCCAGCGCGAAGGAGGCAGAACACTCGCAAACCGGTGCACTCGCAAACCGAGGTACCACTATAATTGCTTTATATAATTGTGAAATAATTTCATAACATAAAATAAAAAATTATTTATAGACCACAAAACTTCGACTGGTACTAAAAAACGCACTAAAGCGTTGTAAAAGAGGGTGGTGAAGTACAAAATCAGGCTATCAGAAATTTCTGAAGCAAATAAATTTTCAACAATTTAAATGAAAGAGCTTTAAGGGTGAGAAGTAAGGGTGTGGTGTCAAGAATAGTGGAAGTTAAGAAAGGAGTCCCACAAGGGTCAGCCTTATCGGCAATGCTGTTTAACATCTATATGGCCTCATTGGGGAAAAAGATTAAAGAGATGTGTATGCAAAACAGAATATATGTCGATGATATTCTGTTCTTCTTCCCGATAAAAGACATCCGTAATATAGATCTTTGCTTGCAAAAGTATATGGAAATGATTGGAAGTTCGATGAGTGAACATGATTTGAAATTAAGGGCTCCTTTTACTAAGCTGCGTTAGGGCATTAACACATGGAATAATGCGCGCTAGACGCTAATGCCAGCATTGAGCTGGCATTAGTTCTAGCCACATAGCCCGGGGTTAGCACGCGCTAATCTGCTGCGTGCACTAAAAATGCTAGCGCACCTTAGTAAAAGGAGCCCTAAATGTTAACAAAACGGAGGTAATGATGGTGAAACGCTAAAGAGATAATTTTGAGTTGGAAAATGTGGTTGTTATGGGGAAAAACTACCAGTAAAAAAAGAGATGACTGTCCTGGGAGTGTGCCTAAATAGTTGTTTGATAATGGAAAACCAAATATTAAAAATAATCAGGGTGGGATACATGCAACTTCTAATGCTTTATAGATTGGTCAATATTACCAGTATATGATTTCCGTACGGTGGTTTGGACGTTGATCCTGAGTAGGGTAGACTATTGTAAAATAAACATAAAATGAAAATCTACAAAAACTTAATAAAAGAAAAGCGTCGCAACTGCTTTGCAAAAAAAATAGGAGTAGTCAATATCAATAGTAGAGAATTGTTCAAAATATTGAACATATTAACAGACACTACACAGATCCTAAAAATCCAAAATGAACGGATACCAACGGTCAACATCCTCGCTGACCACTTTAGCAAAAAAATCATTGATTTAAGAGCCTCAATATCTTCACCTTCACCCAACTTCGTTTTCCAGTTCATTCCACAGGAAAGAGAGCCCAATGTCAATATGTACTGGAATGAATTCAAACACTCTGATTGGTCTAACTTCCTCACATTATTCAATAAATACGCCAAATCAAATTGTCTTCTAGATGAATGCCCATCCCAGATCATGCAAGTTGCAGTTCCCGAAATCAAAAGGGATCTTTTTAATTGGGCAACATCCATACTTACAACTGGAATTTACCAGGAAAATATGGGTCACATTCTAATCACACCCATCCCCAAAGACCAGAAGACCTCACTCACTTTGACGTCCAACTACAGGCCCATTGTGAGCACCCCCTTCTTCACCAAAATGTTAGAAGGATTGGTCAACCTGGAACTTGTAAATCACTTAGAAAAATTCAATCTCATAAATGACCATCAATCAGGTTTTAGAAAAGGATTCAGCACTGAGACAGTCCTTGGGTCTCTCCTTAATCACCTATACATTTTCTTCAGTCATGGCACCAGCGCCCTGATCTTACAATTAGACTTTAGTAGTGCTTTTGATCTAGTGGATCATGAAATAATGCTCACGTGTCTAGATGCAATGGGAATATCGGGAAGTGTGTGGACCTGGTTCCAATGCTTTTTAACTAAATGATCATATCAAGTGGTCAACGATGGAAATTACTCAGAATCCTGGAAAAGTCCCTCGGGAGTCCCTCAAGGCTCCCCGCTATCTCCCACCTTGTTCAACATATATATCTCCTCCCTAGGTCACCTACTGCAAAAGTTAAATTTAATATATTACATTTATGCAGATGATATCTCTATATTAATTCCAATAACAAATGTGACGAATGCCACATCCTAGCACATCTCCTTCATTATGACGGAAATTGAACAATGGACCACAAACTTTAAATTGAAATTAAACTCTGAAAAAACAAAAATGTTCCTGGCTAGCCCAAAGGAAAAAATCACCACAACAACAATACAAATAAATGGTCATGACCACCCAATATTAAAAACTATAAGAATATTAGGAGTCACTCTTGATACCAAATTAACTATGACCGATCACATAAACTCAGTGACAAAAAAATGCTTCTCCACTCTTTGGAAACTGAAAACCATAAAAAAATATTTCGACCCTCTATCCTTCAGATTACTGGTTCAGTCGCTGATTCTATCCACCCTGGACTATTGTAACATCATCTACTTGGGGATACCTAAAAAACCGTAAGAAAACTGTGAATAATTCAAAACAAGGCCGTCCGCTTAATATTCGGATTAAAGAAAAGTGATCATGTTAGTCCCTTTTACAAATGGCTACACTGGTTACCAATCAAAGAAAGAATTCTATTCAGGTTCTCCTGCTTTTGCTATAAATTAATCTGGGGAATGGCCCCTAATTACCTCCTACCTCATTTTGAATTCTATTCCCCCATTAGATCTACCAGAAACAACAACCTGTTTGCATACCCGAAAATCGTTGGCTGCAGATATCGAACCTTCCTAGACAGAACTTTCAAGTTTCAAGCTGGTAGACAGCAATCATGGCTAGGCTATCTCATCGATACCGCTAGGTTGACCTACAGCATCTTCCGGAAAGAACTAAAGACCACTTTGTTTAAGAAATTCTTGTCCTAGCCAGGCACTCTCCCGCGAACATAACTTCAATATCTTATCCTGAATTTCTTCCTCACACTAGGTATTCCCTGTCTGCTAAAAATTCCTTCTTCATAATTGTATCATGATATTTTGCTGATGTTAGAATAATTTCAATTGTAAGATGTAAAATAGTTATTTATATATTACTTGTTGAAATATTCATATTTATCTCTATCTCTAACTCTCTCTTTATATTTTTATCTTTACTTTTCATTAATTGTTTCTTCAGGTACTTTAGTTAGATTGTGAGCCTTTGGGACAGTTAGGGAAATTTCCAAGTACCTATCTTATTTATTTTTTCTATTGTATCTTTTTAATGCATCATTTTTGTAAACCGCTTAGAAACCTCACGGTTATTAGCGGTATATAAGAATTAAATTAAAATTAAATTAAATTGTAATTCAGTGTACTTAGAAGTTGTGAAAGGGAAGTTATAGGGCTTTGCAAATGCTTATCAACTCCGCTGCAAGATTAATCACAGGGGTACCAAGGATTACCCATATAACTCCTATTAACTATACTGGTTGCCTATGCAACAAAGAGTGAAGTTTAAGATTGTTGCAATTATACGTCAGACATTGTATCATGCTTCCTCAAAGATCTTACAAGAATTCTTTGAGATCTATAAACCGAGAAGAGAGCTTAGAGATGTAATGGGATGAATTTAAGTTTGGAGGGTAGAATGTTGACTATGCATACTAGGATCGGAGTATCAATGATATCTATGGCTGGCATAGAACTATGGAATGCCTTGCCTGGTATCCTGCGATTTTGTTGGGGAGGATTAATTTTAAGAAAATGCTGAAAACTCAATTATTTGCCAATGCTTTCCTATGCCAAGGTATATTTCAGTTGATAACTGCCTTTTAGAACTCTTTTGAAATCAATGTATGATTTAAAGTTTGATTGTATTTTTGAATTGATTGAATTTGTACTCTATTCCTGTTGATAACAGGGACAATTAATGATGTTGTTTAGACATGTCTATTTTATATGTGTTAATCACAGGGAAATAAGATTTTATGTATGTGATATGGAATAGTTATATCTAGTATATAGATTTTTTTAAATAAATAAATAAATAATAAATTTCCTTAAATGCTGATAGGAAATTGAACTTGCTATTAGATTGCTAAAATCCTTATCCCAAGAGGCAGGCTGATAAGACAATAATCTATGAAAATATTTTTTATATAAACAACCTTTTACTGATAGAAATGCAAACAAGATATAATTTTGTGATGAACATCTAGAATCTACAAACACAAAATAAAGGAACGTGAAAGACTCCCTTATGGAGAAAGACTAAAAAGAGTAGACTATTTCCGCTTGGAGAACAGATAACTGAGGGAAGATACAATAGATGCCTATAAAACTATGAATGAAGAGGAATAGGTACAGTAAATGTAAATTTGTTGTTCACTCTTTAAAAAAGTATAAAGATTAAGGAACATATCATGAAGTTACTATGCAGTACATTGAAAATAAATTAATATTTTTTCACTTATCACATAATTAAGTATTAGGAATAGAGAATGAGGTAAAAGCAGGCGGAGGGACATTTTTGAAAGGATGTCCAAGTCAGAATAGGGATGCCCAGGTTATAACATCCAAAATGGACATCCATCTCACAGTTATTTTTGAACAGGAAATATGTATAGACAGGTATAGAAAGCTAACCAGGTAATAAGTATAGAAACCCAACAGGTCGTGCATGTGCAAGACCGGAGGGTTAGGACTATGATGGGAAGATAGGACTTCAATGAGAAACCAAGGTGGCAAGGGAGCCCCTTCTGGTGATTCAGACAGGTCGTGACCTGTTTGGGCCGCCGCGGGAGCGGACTGCCGGGCAGGATGGACCTATGGTCTGACCCGGTGGAGGCACTGCTTATGTTCTTATGTCAAAATTTCCTGTTTGAAAATACATTAAATGGGCGTCATATGCAGGAGACGTCCACTATGAGCAGCCATTTTACAAACTGGAATATCCAAATTATGAATGGCGAGAAAAAAGGGACATGGCTGTCAGTATCATAGCATTTTTTAAAACTGCCACACAGACTCCTCTACAAAGCAGAGGGGCAGCCTAGTGGTTAAAGCAGTGGAATGTGAACCAAAGGGCTCAGGTTCAAAAACTTTTTTTATTTTATAATTGGGAGCTCTCCAAGAACAGATAAATACCTACTGTACCTGAATGTACACCACTCCAATAGCCTGCAGGCTACAGGTACAGTAAGCATTCAGGTACAGTAAACATTTTTCTTTTCTTTGGCTCACACAAAAGAAGAGTTCACGTGGAACTTGGACTTGAGTCCTTGCACTGGCTATTAGGCTACTGCTCACACCTGCTTCATTTTCTAAGAATGCCCATAATATCTGAAGATATCATAGAGCCTGACATCAGCTTTACTTTCAGGAGAGATGGAAATGGACAGCAAAAACTGGGGAATAAGATATCATGCCAATGATCAGCTGCTCAGAGGTCCTTTCTGTACCCTGGATGTGACTGAAACAGGTGTAACTTAAGAACATAAGAATAGCCTTATTGGGTCAGACCAATGGTCCATCTAGCCGAGTAGCCTGTCTTCACAGTGGCCAATCCAGATCATCAGTACCTGGCAAAAACTTAAAGAGTGGCATCATTCCATGCTACTGATCCAGGGTAAGCAGTGGCTTCCCCCATGTCTATCTCAAAAACAGACTATGGACTTTTCCTCCAGGAAACTGTCCAAACCTTTCTTAAAACCAGCTATGCTTTCCGCTCTTACCACAACCTTTGGTAATGCATTCCAGAGCTTAACTATGCTCTGAGTAAAAAAAAAAAAAATATTTGCTATTATTGGTTTTAAAAGTATTTCCTTGCAACTTCATTGAGTGTCCCTTAGTTTTTGTAATTTTTGAAGGAGTGAAAAATCGATCCACTTGTACCCTGTTTTACTCCACTCAGGATTTTGCAGACTTCAATCATATCTCCATTCAGCCGTTTCTTTTCCAAGCTGAAGAGCCCTAACCTTTTTAGTTTTTCTTCATACAAGAGGAATTCCACCCCCTTTATCATCTTGATCCTCTTCTTTGAACCTTTTCTAGTGCTGCTATATCTTTCTTGAGATAATGAGAACAGAATTGAATGCAATAGTCCAGGTGGGGTTGCACCATGGAGCAATACAGAGGCATTATAACATTTTTACGGCCTCTTTTACAAAGCTGCGCTAACGGCCCGAAGCCCATAGAGATTTAAAGGGCTTCGGAGCTGTTGCCATGCGGCATTGTAAAAGAGGCTGTTACTCTTGTTAACTATCCCTTTTTTAATAATTCCTAGCATCATGTTTGCTTTTTGGGCCGCCACCGCACAATGGGCAAAAAGTTTCATCGTATTGTCTGCAATGACACCCAGATACCTTTCTTGGGCGCTAACCCCCATGGTGGACACTAGAATCTGGTAACTGTGATTTGGGTTATTTTTCCCAATGTGCATCGCTTTGCATTTGTCCACATTAAATTTAATCTGCCACTTGGATGTCCAGTCTTCCAATCTCCCAAGGTCTGACTGCAATGTTTCACAATTTGCATGTGCTTTAACAACTTTGAACAGTTTAGTATCATCTGCAAATTTAAACACCTCGCTCATTGTTCCAGTTTCCAGATCATTTATAAATAAGTTAAATAGCACCAGTTAAATAGTCCCAGTACAGATTGCTTTGGCTCTCCACTGTTTATTATCCTCCATTGAGAAAAATAACCATTAATTCCTACCCTCTGTTTTCTATCTGATAACCAATTCCTAATCCACAACTGAACTTTGTCACCTATCCCATGACTCTTTAATTTTCTCAGGAGCCTCTCATGAAGAACTTTGTCAGAAGCTTTCTGAAAATGTAGATACACTACATCAACCAGCTCACTTTTATCCACAGGTTTATTCACACCTTCAAAGAAGTCAAGCAAATTGGTGAGGCAAGATCTCCCTCAGCTGAGCCCATGCTGACTCTGTCCCTACAAATCATGTTTGTCTACATGTTCCACAATTTTATTTTTTATCATTATTTCCATCATTTTGCCTGGCACTGAAGACAGGCTTACTGATCTGTTATTTCCTGGATCTCCTAACGACGCTAGAAGAATGGGCCAAAAAATGGCAAATGAACTTTAACGTAGGGAAATGCAAGGTCATGCATGTAGGGAAAAAGAACCCGATGTTCAGCTACAGAATGGGAGGATCACAGCTAGTGGTAAGTAACCTTGAAAGAGACCTGGGAGTGATGGTAGACACATCTTTGAAGGCGTCGGCACAGTGCGCCACAGCCTCAAGAAAAGCAAACAAAATGTTGGGTATCATTAAGAAGGGTATCACGACTAGGACAAAGGAGGTCAACCTGCCACTGTATCGTGCAATGGTGCGACCGCATCTGGAGTACTGTGTACAGTACTGGTCGCTGTACCTCAAGAAGGACATGGCGGTACTTGAGGGAGTCCAGAGAAGAGCAACTAAGCTGATAAGGGGTATGGAAAACCTCTCATATACTGACAGACTGAAAAAGCTGGGGCTGTTCTCCCTGGAAAAGCGGAGACTTAGAGGAGACATGATAGAAACCTTCAAGATCCTGAAGGGTATAGAAAAAGTAGACAGGGACAGATTTTTTAGATTATGGGGAACCACAAGTACAAGGGGGCACTCGGAGAAATTAAAAGGGGACAGGTTTAAAACAAATGCCAGAAAGTTCTTTTTCACCCAGAGGGTGGTGGGCACATGGAACGCGCTTCCGGAGGCTGTGATAGGCCGGAGCACATTACAAGGCTTCAAAGAAGGTTTGGATAGGTTCCTAGAGGATAAAGGAATTGAGGGGTACAGATAGGAGTAGCGGTTATAGGGATAGTCTGGGACCATTGCTCAGGCAATGGGCCTGATGGGCCGCCGCGGGAGCGAACCGCTGGGCGAGATGGACCTCTGGTCTGCCTCAGCAGAGGCAACTTCTTATGTTCTTATGTTCCCCTGGACCCCTTTTTAAAAATTGGCGTAACATTGACCACCCTCAAATCTTCTGGTACTACAGACAATATCCTTCTTTGTAGGCTTGGATGTTTCTTCCTATTTTGAAAATTATGGTGGATGTCCTGATTTCAGGCCCACCTTAGTCCGATCCAAAGCACACTCAGAGTACAAAAAAATAAAACTAGCTCACCATACAGTAGAAGGAGGTCATATTGAGATGTTAACCTGGGACTTTTTTTGTAATCATTTTTATTAAGAAAACAAAGAAAAACTGCCAACAAGTTGCAATACAAACATATGATCAACATCCAAAATAGCAATATAAATCAGTGCATACCAGTAGGGACTTTTTATATGAGGCTCGCTGAAATGCCTCCTAGGGTGCCCCATTACTCTGCTAGAATGTCTGTATGACCAGACTGCTAAGAATGCTGACCCCTCTTACATACCAATGACTGGTTTGTGTGCGTTTTTCTTGTGGATATATTTTTTTTAATGGTTCAAAAAGATAGATGCACTGAGAAAAGTAACATCTAAGAAATGTCCAGTTCTGAAACAAAAAAGATAGATGTTTTCCTGTTTTGAAAACGGTCATGTTTGCTACTGGATTTTTGGATGTTTTCCACAAAATGTCCAAACTTAGATTTAGATGTCATATCGAAAATGCCCCTTTATATCAGTGACAGCTCTGGTAGGTAACAATGTTTTACCTGGTTGTTTCAGTTTAAATTATTCTTAAGGTTTAATTTAGGGAGAAGTTTGGTTAACATTAAAACACTGTTTTTAATAATGGATGTTTAATTGTTTGTAGGGAGATCCTTGATAAAGCGTTCAGCAAAACATGTTGGATCCAGTCCTCCCAGGTTGAATTCACTAAAGTAAAGGAGATATCATGTTAAAAAATCAAGACAAAAAAACTAAGATACTGTAAAAGCATATTTATGACTAAGGATAATTAGAATTAATTTAAAACAGAGATAAGCCGTTTTGATAATCCGCCACTAAAATGCATGCCGGCGAAACCATCAGAAAACAGTTTAGCGATGGCATTATACTTTTGAGAATCAATGGGAGAAGTTGGTCGAGGAAGAGTGCCAGGGAACCTAGTTTTGTCCAGATTTAATACTAATCTATTTCCTGGCAAGCCCAAATGACAAAATCAAAGATACTTCAATAACCCTGAATGGACAGAACTTCCCTATTGTCGATACCATAAAAATCCTAGGAGTGACACTGGACCGCTATCTCACCCTAGATATGCATTCAGAGCTTTTAATCAGAAAGGGCTTCTCGACACTATGGAAACTTAGAACCATCAGAAAATACTTTGACTCAACATCATTCCGCCTACTGGTGCAATCCTCCATCCTAAACCTACTTGACTATTGCAATATTATTTATCTGAGGTCACTCAAGAAAACCGTTCAAAAACTCTGAATCATACAAAACTCAGTGGTGCGACTGATTTTCGGACTAAAGAAATGGGACCACATAACCCCCTACTACCAAAAACTCCACTGGTTGCCCCTGGAGGCAAGAGTAATGTTCAAATTCACATGTCTCTGTTTCAAATCCACTCTCGGTTTGGCCCCTCTGTACCTGGTCTCCCACTTCAAACTAGACCGCTCCACCAGGCCTACACGCAGAATACGCATGTTCAGCAACCCTATAATAAAATCCTGCCGATATAAAAGATTCCTTGACAGAATGCTTGCCTTCCAAGCAAGCCTACAGAACGACTGGCTAAGCAGCACCATCATGCACTCCTCATCCTACCTCAACTTCAGAAAACTAATCAAAACCAACCTTTTCAACCGATTCTTGACCAGGAATGCCTAAAGTCTTCACTGCTTCCCCACACTGTACGACCTACTCGATCTACTTCCCATTGACCAAGATCTCCCAAAGCCTTCACTGCTTACCCCTCTGTACAACCCGCTCCCCATTGACTCACTCTTATTGTAAACCCGTCCCTACAAAGTTACCTTACTCTATACAAACAGCCATGTACTCAAAGACTTCATTACTTCTTTTTCGCTGTATGTCCAGCTCTTCTATATTGCACTGCATTGTATTGTACTCAAAGACTTCATTGTTTTTCGCTGTATGTCCAGCTCTTCTTTATTGTAAACCGCCTCGAACTACCTTGGCTTTGGCAGTATATAAACAATAAATTATTATTATTATTTTGGGAAATCTAATCTGCTACTAGTGTTAAACAATTTTGGAGTGTGCTGATAGTGGGAGATTATGGATTAATTGGGTAAATCAAAAGGATATCATCTGCATAACAGTAGACAGATATACCCTTTTCTTGAAAAAATGCTGCTAATGAGTTTAGGAATAGATTTAAATGAATAGGATACAAAATAGAGTCTTGTGGTACTCCATAATGTAAAGGCTGTGCTGTATAAATAGAATTATGTGTAGTAACTTTGAAGGAATGGTTTGATATCTGTCAAAGGATATAAGAAGGCTTGAAGTGCTCCAGAGGAAGGCAATAAAATGGTAGGGATTCTCAGCAAAAGAAGTACGAGAAGAGACTGGAAGACCTGAATATGCATATTCTGGAGGAGAGGAGAGACACGGGAGATATGATACTAACATTTAAATACTTGAAAGGTATTAATATAGGACAAAATATTTTCCAGAGAAGAGAAAATGGCAAAACTAGAGGACATAAATTGAGGTTGTGGGGCGGTAGACTTAGGAATAATGTTAGAATATTATTTTTATACTAGTCTTTAAGCCCGTTACATTAAAGGGTGCTAGAATAGATGTGTCTGTCTTTCTTTCTGTTTCTCTCTCTCCTTTGCTGCTGTCTGACTATCTTTCTTTCTGTCTCTCTTTCTCCTTGGCTGTCCACCATCACCCCTTGCCTGCTCTCCCTGTCCAGCAATAGCGCTTTCTTTCTGTCTCTCTCTCTCTCTCCTTGGCTGCTGTCTGTCTGTCATTTTTTTTCTTTCTTTCTCTCTCTCTCCTTGGCCGCTGTCTGTCTTTCTATCTTTCTCTCTCTCTCCTTGGCCACTTTCTGTCTTTCTTTCTGTCTATCTCTCTCCCTGGCCCCCTTTGTCTGTCGGTCTTTCTTTCTGTCTGTTTCTCTCTCTGGCCCTGTCTGTCTGTCTGTCTCCCACTCACCGCCCCCCCCCCCCTCCATTTCCATGTGCAGCAGCAACAGCAGCATTTTCCTGCTCCTTCACCTCCCTGTATTTACATCCTGTAATTCTTACCAGCATGGGAGGACTCATTAATTCGACCAAACACCTCTTCTGACAGCCACCCACACCCTGTCCGCCTAGTCCAGGCCGAAGGACACCTTCCTGCCGTTGCTCTCGCCGCCACCTATCACCGCTGCCACACCGGAGACAAACCGCCGTACGCACCACAAATCAAACATGGCCATGAAGGCACAAATCACGGAGGCAGGGATCACTCCATTGTAAGTGCGCATGCACGCTTAGGGTTTTATTATAGAGGATGAAGAACCTGAAATACCCTCCCGAGGAAGGTGGTGGAAAGGAAAACAGTGATGGAATTTAAAAAAGGGTGGGATAAACATAGATCTCTAATTAGAAAATGAATGGTATATATTAAAGAAGTAAAGTCAGTATAGGACAGACTTTTGCATGGTTTGTGTCCCATATATTGCAATTTGGTATAGGATGGGCTAGGGAGGACATTGCTGGGCAGCCTTTACGGTATGTATCAGCAAACAACGAGATGGCTGAATGGGCTGGAGTTAGCTTTGATGGCAACTCCAGTAGTTAGAACCTAAGGACAGTACCAGGTAGATTTTACAGTCTAGGACCCAGAAATATCAAAGAAAAAGACAATGTAATTTAATCATAAATTTATAATGCATGTAACTAATGGACAGACTGGATGGACTATTCGGGTCTTTATCGGCTGTCATTTACTATTTTACTATGACTCTCCCAGGGTTATAATTCCATTTATAAGAAGTATCTTTTGCATCATTTTGTTTTCAGATGGAAATGCAAAAGTTCAAGTTAGTTGAAAGTATCTAAAAATATATGCTAGTTAGTTGTATTAAAGAAATAATTTAAAAATTAAATTGCCCATAATACCTTTCTGTCCCCTGTTAAAAACAGATGCTTATTTGGCACTGCTTGGAATCCCATTTGCCATGTATACTTTGATTAATATTATGCTATGTAATTTGCACCATGTGGTCTAGGTTCAGTAACCTCACTGTAAAATAATGAGCCTTCAAGAATAAATAATATGCTCGTGGTAAAGTTGCATAATCTGAAAAGCAGTGAGCATATTCAAATGAAGTGAAAAAATGAGGTTTTCACCCAGTAAATTTGCTCAAAAGTGAAACCTGCATTCTTCAATCCGTATTTAGCTGTCAAAGCCTTTGCACAAAAACTGGATGAGCCATCATCCTCTTGCATATGTTTTCTATAAATACCATTTCTTCTGTGATTCAGCTGCCATGTAACTGCTTTATGCAGGAGAACTAGTCATAAGGGAGATTAGAGAAACTGGGATGTAGCCAATAGCGATGGGTTTACTCTTGACGTGTCTTCAGCAAAGGACTAGCAATCTTCCTATTTAATAAAACATATAACATGATTTATCCAAAGTTGTCAAAAGAGACAAATTGCAAAGTAATTCATATTAATATCTGCTGCATATAGTTGACTTATAACCTTTGCCGTTTTGAAACCAAAATTATTCATATGAATTTATTTTAAACATGTGGTGTGTGGCGCAGTGCTTAAGCTACAGCGTCAGCCCCCTGGGGTTGTAAGTTCAAACCCACGTTGCTCCTTGTGACCCTGGGCAAGTCACTTAATCCTCCCCCCCCTTTCCCTCCATTGCCCCAGGTACATTAGGTAGATTGTGAGCCCATCAGGACAGACAGGGAAAAATGCTTGAGTACCTGAATAAATTAATGTAAAACCATTCTGAGCTCCCCTGGGAGAATGGTATAGAAAATTTAATAAATAAATTGTAAACTTTCCCATTGTGCTTGCTGTTTTTCCTTCAGAAAACTTTATCCTCCATTACAAAGCTGCGCTAGTGTTTTTAATGTCGGCCACTGCGATAACAGCTCCGACACTTCTTCATGAACACCAGGTTTGTGTGATTTAACTTAGAACAGGGCATTGCAGGTTTTGATGAATTCTGCAGCATAAGAACATAAGAATAGTCTTACTGGGTCAGACCTATGATCCATCAAGCCCAGTAGCCCATTCTCACGGTGGCCAATACAGGTCACTAGTACCTGGCCAAAACCCAAGGTGTAGCAATATTCTATGCTACCAATATTGGGCAAGCAGTGGCTTCCCCTAGGTTTCTTAGTAACAGACTATGAACTTTTCCTCCAGGAACTTGTCCAAACCTTTCTTAAAACCAGCTACGCTGTCCGCTCTTACCACATCCTCTGGCAACGCATTCCAGAGCTTAACTATTCTCTGAGTGAAAAAAAATTTTCTCCTATTGGTTTTAAAAGTATTTCCGTGTAACTTCATCAAATGTCCCCTAGTCTTTGCAATTTTTGACAGAGCGAAAAATCAATTCACTTATACCCGTTCTACTCCACTCAAGATTTTGTAGACTTCAATCATATCTGCCCTCAGCCATCTCTTTTCCAAGCTGAAGAGCCCTAACCTTTTAGTCTTTCCTCAAAGATTGATTATGGGTGCTTCATGGTGGGTCCATATTATGCCAATTTTGAAGCAGTTATATTGGCTCCAAATACAGCAAAGAGTTCAATTTATCCATTGTATATCAGGTCTTGTATCATAAGGTTCTTTTCAAAGTTTGTTGAAATTATATTGTCCAAGAAGATAATTAAGATTAGAACATGTTATGAGATTATCTTTAGAAAGGGAGTGTACTGTGAAACATGTATGAGTTGGGATGTTGATGTTCTCTGTGGCAGGGGTGAAATTATGGAATGCAATGACAGGTCAATTGTGTTTGTATAAGTCTAGAGATATTTTTACAAAATTGTTGAAGACGCAATTGTTTGTTGATGCATTCATGTGAAAGATGAATAAGGCTGTGAGGAAGTTGGCTTGCTGATATTTATTAATGTGCTGTATTGTTTTTATTAATTTTCTATGTTGATTGTACGGTACTTACATTTTTAAACGGTATATACATTTTTAAATAAATAAATGAGAATTTTTTTCAGAAACAGGAGGCTGCTCAAATAGTTAGAATTTAGGAAAAATAATAAGAGTATTGGGAAGAGCCTCATAATATTAGCATTTGCACTTTGTCACCTTTACAATCACAATCACACCAATAAAGACCACCAAATATTTGTAGATCAATCAGTTTGGCCACAGCTTTATTTTTAATCTCCCAAAGCTTATTAAACATTGTACAATTTCATATCAAATCTCAACAACACCCCCAATAACATTTCACCGCCCCAAACTAGCTCTCCAAAAATTGTATCCTTCAACGTCCCCCAAAACATGACCCACAGTAACACCAGGCTTTGCTTCCCTCGCAGCGGTGCCACCTACGAGGTTCACATTTCATCTTTTATCAACTGTATATTTACATACCCCAACTGTGTCAAAGTACTCTTTTCACTCACCCCTTATTTTGTTAAAAGCAAGATGCGACCCCCAACCCTTACCCCCTACCTCCAACCCAACATAATCCCCTTTAAAACAAATAATAACCACAACACAAACAAAGGGAAGGGAGGAAGGAAGGAAAATATCCTAATCCTCATCCTATCCTAACCTTCTCTTTCACCACAAATCTTTCCAAACCACCAAAAACTCCGCACTCAATCCCTGCCTCCTGCCAAGCTTCACTGTACACAGTGCTCACCCACCTCCACCAGTCACAACCTCCCTTACAAACCTCTCCTATAGATCCTAACTCACTATCCACATTATAATTTCTATTCACCCTCCTCCAACCTTTCTCATTACCAACCCCCCCCCCCCATCCCCACCTACCTCATATTTCTTAACATTGGTGACTGCCTTAGCTGAAGTTAATTTCCACCAGATAACTCTGGTGTCATCCTTGTAATGCAAAGAATATAGGTGTGAGACTCATTCTGGCCACCTTAGAAAAGATGCTTCTCCATGGATGGATAGAGAGAAAAAAATGAAATGCAAATGGAGTAGAGATCACAACAACAAATGAAAAAAGAAAAAAACTTCAAATAAATATAACCATAAATAAAGAACAGAGGGTACTTAGACAAGACAATATGAAAAAATCACTCCATTAAGTTAAAGCCACAAAAAGCCTAATAGAGTTCACTTATAAAGCGAAAGAAAAAGTCTCAGTTTATAGGAGAGGTGTACTCACACTCTTCCACCCTGACATCATTGGCAAGTGGTGCTTAACCAAAACAGTGAGTGGCTCATAATAAAAAAAAAAAGGTCTAAAAAGTGGCCTAAATCGGTACTTGGATGATCAAAAAGCCAGATCGTCCAAGTACCGATAATCAAAGCTGGTTTTAGACGTATCTAAAACCAGCTTAGGCCTTTCCCCTGCCTCTAAATGCCTAGAGTGAAAAGAGGCATTTTTAGAGGAGGGGAAAGGGTGGGAGGTGGGCGGGAAGTAGGCCAACCTAGACTTAGTTGTACAGCAGGTATAACGAAATGTTTTAACTGGTTGCCTAGTTGGCACTTATACGTTTCGACTTAGACAAAGTCAAAACAGGTATAAGTGCTGAAAAGGGGCCACTGAGCTGATCGTGGCTGCTGCGATCATTTCAGTGGCCCCAACACAACGATCGCGGCAGGAGAGATGCCTCATCTCCCATGCCGCGATCCTCCCCCAAAGTGCCGCAGTTTGGGGGTGGAGGATCGCCATCGCGGCAGGAGAGATAGCCAATCTCTCCTGTTGAGACGCGACCCCTCACCCCTGATCTGATACGGGCCAGAGGGAGCCCAACCCCTCCTGCCCTGGTGACCCTCCCACACCCCTGATCCGATACGGGCAAGAGGGATCCCAACCCCCTCCTGCCCCTGCAACCCCCACCCCCGATCTGATACGGGCAGGAGGGATTCCAGGCCTCCTGCCCACAATGCACCTCCCCATGACCACCCCCAGAACCTCTGATTGGCCCCCCAAACCCCCCATTGCACCACCCTAACTGGTGACCCCACAACAACCCCCAACCCGTCCACCCGGCATGCCCACCATCCACCAAATGGCAGGCCTTAGGGCCTGATTGGGACAGGCACCTAAGGCCCTGCCCATTGGAGGGGCCTTAGGTGCTTGGGCCAACTGGAATTGGCCCAGTTGCCTTAAGCCCCTCCTGTAGGCAGGGCCTTAGGCACATGAGGCCAACCAAGCCAAATTCTGGTTGGCCCAGGTGCCTAAGGCTCCTCCTGTGGGCGGGGCCTTAGGCACCTGGCCCAATCAGGCTCTAAGGCACGCCATCTGGTGGATGGCCAACTGATTTTAGGTAAGGGGTGTCAGAGGTGGGGGGATGTTGTGGGGTCACTGGTTGGGGGGGCTGATCGGGGGTTCGGGGGCTGATTGGGGAATCAGGGGGGTCATGGAGGGGTGCATTGTGGGCAGGAGTGCCTGAGATCATTCCTGCCCATATCGGATTGGGGGTGGGGGTCACAGGGGCAGGAGGGGTTGGGCTCCCTCCTGCCCGTATCAGATTGGGGGGATAGGGGGTGACAATTGTGGGATCCAAGAGTTGATATGGTATGGTATGATATGGTATGGTATGCATGAAGAGCAGGAAGGGCATTAAAGGGATAGCTGTGGCTTTACACACTAGAGGAGGCAATGCAGAAGTTAAATAGGGATGTTTGTGAACAGGATCTTATAGGTTGAGTATGAACTTATATGTTGGGTATGGGAAGTTATAGACAGGGGTATTTATGGGAGTTATTAGTGTACCCAGGGGTTTATTGCTGTGTGTGTGGGGTAGTTATAGGGGATATCAGAGTTTATGGAGGGATTTTTTTTTCTCTCCTTGCTTTTCCAATTCTCTGTTCTGTTGATGATTTGTAGTTCCCTTCTTGCCTCTATAACTGCTTTGGTTGTCTAATGTAAACTACTATGATTTTTTATTTGAAACACAGTATATCAAATGCTAATTAAACATAAGCATAACTTTTGGTGGTAATTTGTGCTGGTGGTTATTGGGGGAGTACGCGTTTAGGGTACATGTGAAGGGTTTATATGTGAGCTGCGAAGAAGTGATTATTGGAATATATACAGGAGACATATGGGCCATGTGCATGAGGGGTTTTGAGTTATGGGAGACATAGTGGGCATATTCTTTCTTCCTCTTTCTATGCTTCTCTTCCATTACTTGGTTCTTTTCTCATTTTTTATTTTTTCCAGTCATCCAGGGGATGGAGCCCACTATCCCTCTTTTTTCCTGGCTGGTATTTTCTTTTAGCTTCTATCTTTTATTGCTTTTATTGTTGTTTGTTTATGAAATGAAATATTTTGAATTAATTGGTCCAAAATGTGTATTTGATAGCTTAGGCCTTTAGGCCCAGATTCTATAAAGGACGCCTAACTTAGGGTCCCTTTTATCAAGCTGCACTAGAGGGTTTTAGTACAAGACAGTGTGGTAAATGCTCCAATGCTCATAAAATTCCTATGAGCATCAGAACATTTACCCTGCCGACCCATGCTAAAAGCCTCTAGTGCAGCTTGATAAAAGGGAAAAATCCCCTTAATAGCTTCAATAATTGGGGGAAAAAATTAATTCAGCAATAGATACCTATCTGATTCTATAACAGGTAGGTGCTTATCGCAGGTGCTTATCACATGGTGCTTAGCGGCGCCTAATGGGCGGAGCATGATTCTCCAAAAGGTTAGACACCTGAAATATAGGCCTTTAAAACCCTGGCCTACATTTCCGGTGCCTAAGTTTTTAGATAGGCGCTGCTAGGTGTAATTCTGTGAATGGTGCCTAAGCATGATTAACACACAGCTGGCGCCATTTTTCTAGGCACCAGCCAATTTAGGTGCTGTTTACAGAATCTATATTTATGAGTTTAATTTAAATCTATGCAAATTGCCTTCGGTATTCAACTTGTCTATTTAAGGAATAATTTTATGACTACCTATATTGGTAAAAATATGCATGTACTTTGCACAGATTTTGCACATGAAAAATTACTACAGAGAAAAGCTAAGCACACACATTTACACCTGTTGTTCTTACTTATGTTTCTTGTGGAAAATTATATATTATATATTTCTAAAGCATATACCTAAGTGTAATACCTAGCTTAGCTACCTGTGCTTGTTGTGGGTAAAAGCATGTACGTTTACTGCCATAACAGATCTGTAATTCTGTACATATCCATTTTACCTGTGAGAATGGTTTTGAAAATCACCCTCTAAATTTCAAGCCTAGATTTGATATTTGACCCACAATCAAAATTTGACTAAAACTATGTGCAATTAGGAATCTTATGTCTGAAATTGGGTTGGACAATGTCTGGTGATTTCTCCACTCAACAGAAGACAGGGCCGGGCTTAAGCAGTGGCTACAGCGGGCGAACAGGATCCTGTGCTCCTAGGGTCTCCATGTTTGACTGAGTTAGCACTTCTGTTTTCATCCTTTATGCCCCCAGCTCAGGCATCTCCCCACTCTTTAAAACCCTCCATGATCTCGTGTCAGCCTCTCTCTCTGACACCCTCCCTGTAGTCCCCGTCCCCCCTATCTCTTCTCCCAATATTGTACCTTAAACAATGTTTCTCCCTGTGTTACAGCTCGCTGGCATTAGCAGCGATTCACTTGTGCTGCCAGGGACCAATTTTGGAACCTTCCCTTTGTTAAATTCCACCCAATCTGACAAATTCCTATTTCCCAAAAGGCAGGACACTGCAGAAGAAAAGTTTCAGGATCAGCCTCCAGCTGCACAAGTGAATAACTGATGCCACCAGCAAGTTGTAGACTCAAGCAGAGATGTTATTTAATGTACAATGTGGAAGGGGCCAGAGAATGGAGAACGTTCCAGAATGCATGGAGGGAGCAGTTCAGAGAAAGGGACAGACTCTGGATCCTGGTGGTAGTGTTGATGATTCATTTAAAATCATAAGTCTTGGGTGTCCTCCAAATCTGTCTGCACAGGGACCCAGAATTGTCAAGGTCTTTAGAATACTATACCTTAATTTTATACTTTTTTTTATATTTAAGGTGCTGAAGGCAGATGTACAGTACAGTAGTTAGTGTAATCATTAATCCTATAGTAACTTCAAATCACTATAGAAATGTAGGACTTAGGCCTAGATGCACTAAACTTACCAATTGTCTAATGATCATCGCTAAACCGGTTTGACCGGTTTTGTGATCGATCGGATTCCCTGACCCAATGCACATTACTGTCCATGTGTTTTTCTGAGCGATCACTCATTCTCTGATCTGAGCATGCAAATGAGGGATTAGTATTGATATACCATATAAAGTAGGCAAGCGATTGATGCACAAAATGGCTTCTACCAGAAAAAAGAGCGACTTGCTGACTCTTCTGCCCTGAAAGTAATAGAATCAGTATTGAAGTTATACTATAAAACTATTAAAACTATAAAATCAAATATAGATATACAGTAGAACTTATGAGTGTGTTATGTGCTTGTATCGTATTCGCATTGTAAGCACGTGTGTTTAAAGTACATGTTCAAGTTCCATTCAATGCAGGCCCGTTTGTAGCATACACAAAAAAATTGTAAGGGATGGCGGCGGAATAAGGGGTGCCCACAATTCTTTCCAAAGATATCAGTGAGTAGGGCCAGAATATAACATTCTCATTCATGCTACCCGTAGTAAACTGCAACCTCCCCGCCCCCTTTCATATGGGCTCGATGGTCATGTGTATGATGTGGGATTGCTATCCACTATAATAAAACCCTAAGCATGCATGCGCACTTAGGGTTCTGTGATCCCTGCTGTCTGCCTCCGTGCCGAATTCAATTTCCAGCGCTTGGAGCAGCTTGTGACAGCGGTGGCGGTTTGACTCCAGCGCTGCCGCTGCCGGGACGCCTCTTCTCACCCCCGGACCAGCAAACGCAGCAGCCGCAGGGAATTTTCTAGGCCAGCCCACTTTGATAATGCGAGGTGGGTCGGCTTAGCAAAAGCTCCGAGGCTGCCTGGGCTAGTGGATGCTGGACAGGGGAAGCAGGGAAAGGAGAAGGCCTACTGTTGGTCAAGGGGGAGGTAAAACGAAGGGAGAAGGGCTGCTGCTGGACAGGGGGAGCAAGGAAGAGGTGCTGCTGGATAGGGGAGGAGGTAAAAGGAAGGGAGAAGGACTACTGCTGGACAAGGGGGAGCAGGGAAGAGGTGCTGCTGGACAAGGGGGAGGTTAAAGGAAGGGAGAAGGGCTACTGCTGGACAAGGGGGAGCAGGGAAGAGGTGCTGCTGGACAAGGGGGAGGTTAAAGGAAGGGAGAAGGGCTACTGCTGGACAAGGGGGAGCAGGGAAGAGGTGCTGCTGGACAAGGGGGAGGTTAAAGGAAGAGAGAAGGGCTACTTCTGGACAGTGGGAGCAGGCAAGGGGTGGTGGTGGACAGCCGAGGAAAGAGAGAGACAGAAAGAAAGACAGACAGACAGAAAGCAGGAAAGAGAAAGAAAGAAAGACAGACCTACATATCTATTCTAGCACCCGTTAATATAACGGGCTTAAAGACTAGTACTGTATAAAAGCGCTTGTAATACCAGCATTTGTTAACCGTATATGTTAACTTTGTGTACTTTGGCCTGCATGGGATGCATATTTTGGTGCATTGTGTGCGAATAGATGGTATTCGTAGGCTCTGCTTTACTCTGGAAGATGCCTTTGATGCGCAGTGCGCACTGATGACATGCATGAATAAACCACGCACAACAGGCGCATGCATATATTGCATCAAAAACCAACAGGAATACTCTGCGCATGCATTTAAATCATTCTCACAGCAATCGATCGGATGAGACTAGGGCAAGCCTCAGCTCAAAAAATTTGCATGTCAACTTAGTTGTGCATCAATCGCTTGGCCAGAATCGGCCAACAGCGACATAGTTGGTATTGCCAACTGACTTTAGTGCATCTAGGCCTTAGTAAACAAGAAGATGCCCCTCAGTAGCATCTCAGCTAGGGTATTCTTAATTTGCTAGTTAAGAACTTAGAGGATCTTACTCAGAGATATTGTTAGAGGAATGAAAAAGGGAGGATCTCCATGGCAGTAGCATGGGATACCTACAAAATTGTTTGGCAGGGGGAAGTAACTCAAGCAAAATAGAGAGAAAAATACAGCATTTAGTTCAACGCAAATATGCAATTGCCTTATTAAAGGAGAAGTTCATTTCAGGGACAAACCTGCCTCAATTACAGAAGAAAAAGTAGGAGTATAATAAGCTCCTGAGTTTACAAGCAGGTCATTCCATTGTTATGCAAACAGTGTGTTAGGCTGAGAACAATAAAACTGGTAGACTCTTAACATGATAGTTACATTCTAAAAGGAATAAAAACAGAATTGAGGCAATTAAAGACTCGACACTTAATATTGCTTTAAAGACAAGGAAAGTAATTTTTGGATTATTACACTCAATTATGGGCTCTTTTACTGAAATGCATTAAGCTTTGGGCCTAATACACTATAACACAGGATTTTAATGTGCAGCAAGCAATAAGAAGGGGTGTTCCCTGCATTTCAAATACTGATCATGCGTTAAAGAGGCCGGTAATGTGCTGTTTCTGCAAAGAAACTCAGCACCTCCTATTGAGGAAGTGGAGTCTCTATATTAATAGCACATTAGGGGCTGGATTCGGTAAACAGTACCGCTATCAGCAGCCACCTAAAAAATGGCAGCCGATCGCGTGTCAGTCATGCTATGGCGCCGTGTACAGAATCACACCTTTCATCAATGGTAGGTGCCAGAAATGTAGGCCAAGATTTTAAAGGCCTGCGTTTCTGGTGCCTACCCTTGATAAGAATCACATCCACAGAGTTACCTTAGAATGTCTAAGTTTGTTTCCGGTGATAACCACACCTACTTCGACCTAAGTCACCTCTGTAAATATGATGAAGGTGCTGTTTTTCTAGGCGCAGGAAGGTGCCTATATTATTTTTTTTTTATGAGTTTTAAATTGTTTTACCAATTAAGGGATCTTTTTACAAAGCTGCAGTAGCGGCTGCTGCTGCAGTAATTGCTCTGACACCCATAGGGATTTAATGGGCGTCAGAGAGTTTGCCGCACGGAAAGAGTGTGGCGTTGTGGTTAGAGCTACAGCCTCAACACCCTAAGGTTGTAGGTTCAAACTCTGCACTGCTCCTTATGACCCTAGGCAAGTCACTTAATCCTCCACTGCCCAAGGTACATTGCACAGATTGTGAGACCGCCTGGAGAGATAGGGAACATGCTTGAGTACATGATTTGTGACTTCTTCTGAGCTCCATTGGGATGATGGCTTAGAAAATCAAATGAATGATTGAAAATATAAAAGAAAAAAGACAAGTTAATTCAATCATGAATTTATAATGTGTATAACTAATGGGCAGACTGGATGGACTGTTCAGGTCTTTATCTGCTATCATTTACTCTGTTGTTATATATTACTATTTATCAGCTCATGTGTATTTTGGGATGATAGGATAGAAGGCAGATTTTCACAGCCTATAGGGAACTGTGTGTTTACTCTCCAAGCGATTTATACAGTAGTGGGCTATTGTGCATTCCCTAAGCATCCTAGCTTGTCTAGTGGCTACGTTGTACTGTGTGACCATTTGAATTGCCATTTGTTGTAGGAATGAACTATCTTATTTTTTCTAATACTTGACCTGCTTATAAATATGTAGGAAGCCCACTTTGTAAATAAACCTGTGCTGCTTAATAACTACTTCAATTATTCCACAGGATATTTTCTACTAATCAAAATAAAGTAATCAGTTTGGTTTGGGAGACTCCCAGAAACTGCGGGCCAGCAAGTAGAGCGTCCCCTCCTGAGGAAGCGTATCCATTGCAAAACTCGAATCTAGGGGTCGGCTCGTTATAGTTTGCTGGGGAGTAATATTGGTACAATGTTTCAAGTACAGGCACAGTGCCGATGAAAACAGTACACCAAGATGAAAAGATAAGTGATTTAAAAGTAATAGAGTGTCATTAACCGTTGTAATGTATTAGTATTGTGGTAGGGAATAGGGTGCTAAGATGCTGTCCTGACCCACACACACAATGCGCCCAGCTGAGTGGTTCACTGGAATGGCTAAGCAAACCTCACCCTTAATAAAGCACTGCAAATTTTTGGATCCAAACAAAAGATTTTCTTTATTTTTCTTTTGGTATTGGTACTTCAGATAAATCATATGGCCCAAACAAACATTGTCCATATCATGTGGTAGAAAACAGTCCATAAACAACCAAAATGATGACACAAAAATGCTTTCAGAAAATCAAATGTTAGCAACATGCTTTTATTCCACATTGCTAAGCATCTGCATCAGCTGTACAATCAGCTCTCCGGTGTAAGGTCCAACTTACTAGAGCTTCTATAACTTTGGGCCACTGGGCCCTGCCGAAACAGCTTTTGGAGTATTATCAAATCCTTTGAAGTTTTCTCTAAAGGCTTGTACAGTTCGTATTTAACACAGGAACACTGGTTTCATTAGAAGGTCTGAGCTGGAAGATCAGGAAATGCCCTGCCCCCACCTTCATAAACATGCAGAGAAACATTTATCATATACTTTTGACTTCACAGTACACTCTAGGCAAAGGGATATATTTCCTCCCAAACCATTTCACATTCTGGCTCTGCACTGCTATTCACATTCTCAATCGCTGGGATTTCAGCAGGCATTTCTATATCCTGGCTTGTATGTTCTTGCCGAGCTGGGTAGTCACAGCTGTTTTCATTAACTGCTGTTTCTAACTGAGAGCTAGCTGTCTGAGCACTGCCATCAGTCTGGTAAGTTGCTTTTTTATAATTAAAAAATTTTATTAAGAAAATGCACAATAGAACAAGGAAAATACAAGAAGCAACCAAGAAAATAATGGTCCAACAAGAGATCAGTCTCCCTATAACAGGCCGAGAGAAGAAGTTTAAAAACAAACAATAGAACTGGAGAGACAAATGCGTACAAAATCAATAGCCATACAACTCCCCCTCCCTTCCCCGGGTGACAGACTCCAAATCCCCACTCCCAAAGTAGGCAGATCCCAAAGAACAGTCAGCAAACAGTAAAGTACCCATCTAGAAGCACCCCCAAAGGTGAAGCTCAATCCAGAAAGCCCAAGCCCCTGCAAGAAACTCCCACAAAAATCATATAAGCAAGGGAATAATAATAATAATAATAATAACTTTATTCTTATATACCGCCAACAATCTTGCGACTTCTAGGCGGTTTACAATGAAGAGAAACTGTACAGATAGCGAATTACAGAGTATAGCATTGAACATCAAGTGATAGTAACATCAAGTGTAACATCAAGTGATAGTAACATCAAGTGATAGAACATCAAGTGATAGAATGTTGCGCCAAATATGATCAAAGCTATGGCGGTAACCATGTTGTGCCGCCGTAAGACGATACAGGAGCTGCCACTGATGTAACTTCTGTTCCACCCCCTGCCAAGAGGGAGGCACCAGCTGATTCCACCTGGAAGCCAAAAGCAAGCGGGCTGCAGTGAGCGCCAATATACAAAAGGAGGATCCTCCCCGTTCCAAGTCCAGCTCATGCCAAAACAGCAAGGCATGACGCTAGTCAGCTGGCACCCTCCATCTCAGAATATGAGAGAGGTGACCAAAAACCTCGGTCCAAAAACCCCATACAATTTCACAATACCTCCACTTATGCAGGCAGATACCTACCTCCCCACAGCCCCTCCAGCACAAACCTACACCTTCCCCCCTTATCTTAGCCAAGAGTAGAGGGGTATAATACCACCGAAGCCTGGTAAGTTTTGAGGCAGATAGGAGTTCTTACTTGCCTAGCAGATTCTTCCTGTCTTACCCCCTGCCAAAGTAGGTCTGGTCCCAAGTCTGGCTCCAAGTGTCTCCAGTGTCTTTCCCCATTGTTTCTCCCTGGTGCTGTACTCTGAAGTGAGCTCTGAGGTGAACTCTGAGGTGGCCTCTTGCTATATGAAACCACTCCCCATTTATCCAGCTGAGCTGAGCTACTCAGCTTCCTGATTGGCTGCCTAGTCCATTGTTCCCTGAGGTCTGACGATATCCTGTGAGAACTTTGCACTCCTCCCCCACTGCCTGTTGCAGCTTTTATAAAATTGTAAAACCTTTCTCTGCTAGTTGCACTCTGCCTTGCTTATTCAAAGGCAAATAAATCTCTGTTCCTGCCTTTTCTAAGTTAACAGGAACTGCTCTGTATGATCAAGGTTTGCAATGCTAGTATTGCAACCAGTGGCAGGGTTGTCATTGACTGGCATACTGTATGTCTTAGGGCTTGGCCCCTTTTGCCTGCTACAGTATTTCAAGCATTATCTTCTGAAAATTGCAAGCCATGGAATCGAGGGTGAAATACTCATGTGGATTAAAAACTGGCTGGAGCATAGGAAACAGAGAGTGGGGGTAAATGGACAACACTCGGACTGCAAGAGCATCACCAGTGGGGTGCTGCAGGGTTCGGTGCTTGAACCCGTGCTCTTCAACATCTTTATAAATCTGGACATAGGTACGATGAGCAAGGTGATTAAATTTGCAGACGATACGAAGTTATTCAGAGTAGTGAAGACACAGGGGGATTGCGAAGATCTGCAACGTGACATAATCAGGCTCAAGGAATGGGCATCGACATGGCAGGTGAGGTTCAACGTGGAAAAGTGTAAAGTGATGCATGTCGGTAACAAAAATCTCATGCACGAATACTGGATGTCCGGGACGGTACTTGGAGAGACTTCCTAGAAAAGGGACTTGGAAGTTCTGATCGACAAGTCGATGAAGCCGTCCGCGCAAAGTGTGGTGGCGAAAAACAAACAAACAGAATGCTAGGACTAATAAAGAAGGGGATCATGAACAGATCAGAGAAGGTTATCATGCCACTGAACTGGGCCATGGTGCTCCCTCACCTGGAGTACTGCATACAGCACTGGTTGCCGTACATGAAGAAGGACACGGTACTACTTGAAAGGGTCCAGAGAAGAGCGACTAAAATGATTAAGTGGTTGGAGGAGCTGCAATACAGCAAAAGATTAGAGAAACTGGGTCTATTCTCCCTCAAACAGAGGAGGTTGAGAAGGGACATGATCGAAACATTCAAGGTACTGAAGGGGATAGACTTAGTAGATAAGGACAGGTTGTTCATCCTCTCCAAGGTAAAGAGAACGAGAGGGCACTCTCTAAAGTTAAAAGGGGATAGATTCCATACAAACTTATGAAAGTTCTTCTTCACCCAGAGAGTGGTAGAAAACTGGAACGCTCTTCCGGAGTCTGTCATAAAAGAAAACCCTCCAGGGATTCAAGATAAAGTTAGATAAGTTCCTGCTAAATAAGGACGTACGCGGTAGGGCTAGTTTCAGTTAGGGTGCTGGTCTTTGACCAGATGTCCGCCGCGTGAGTGGACTGCTGGGCATGATGGACTACTGGTCTGACCCAGCAATGGCTGTTCTTATGTTCTTATCTTAGTGGAGCCGGACCAGGAAATGCTATGATGGTCCCTTTACTGGCCTGTGCTTGTTTTTAAATTGAGCATGAAGGTTGGTGGTCTGAGCACTTCACTTGCACATATTAATGATATATATTGATTACTTTATTTTGATTAGTAGAAAGTATCCTGTGGAATAATTTGTCAGGTATTGTATTGTTTAGGGGTCAGGATTGGGATCTGGGGGGAATGTAATACAAAGTTTTTCTAATACCATTACACACATATTCAGTTCCCCCGTGCATGTAAGCACCCCCCTAAGGCTGCTAACAGCAACTTTATCTATGGATTTCATCTAGTCTGGGAAGTCAACAATGAAAAAAGTGAATATCATCAAGAAAAACAAAACCAAGAGCCAACTGTGCTACAGATCATCAGTTACCAGTATGCAAACTCAACCTAAAGCTAAAAAAGATCAAAACAATCATGAATGTAGCATAGTATGATCTTGAAAATATAGCACCAAAATTTAAAGAATGCCAGCAAAATTAATTCATGAAAATGGATATACTAACAATACAGTACCAGCCGATTTATGAGAAGACATCAAGAAAGGTGTTACAATATTTACAAGACTCTGCCAGGAAATTTGAAAGTCATGGTAAACTGTCTGGAAAAGATTTAATACTAAAGAATGATGCTCCAACTGACTGGGAAATTATCACACAGTTGCTTTGATGCCACATGCCAGCAAAATTCTACTAAAGAGCATTCAGTGGAAACTACAACCAGGCCTAGAACTACCTGAAGTACAAGCAGGGTTCAGAGAAAGGAAAGAAAACATTATGGATATTAACTGGAACTTGAAAAGACAAAATAATACCAAGTGGATATCTACATGTGTTTCATTAATTATAGCAAGGCCTTTGACCCTGTAAATCATGAAAAACTATGGGTAACATTAAGAAGCATGGAAATACCAGAACATCTGATAGTTCTCATACACAGAGTTTACATTGGTAAAGAAGCAAAAGTTTAAAAAGAACAAGGAGAAACATAATTAATTGATAAAGGCATATGATAAGACTGCCTATTTTCATATAAAGCAGGGGTGCCCAATACGTCGATCGCAATCGACTGGTAGATTGCGAAGGCAAAGTGAGTCAATCGCAGAGCCCATCCCGGGCTCCATGATAGACTTGCGTTGCCTTCACAATCAACTGGGACAATCAACCTTCCTCTCCCCGATGTCAATTCTGCCTTCGGAGAGGAAGTTCTGGGCCAGCCAATCGCTACCTGGCTGGCCAGGAACTTCCTCTCTGATGGCAGAATTGACATCCGGGAGAGGAATGCTGGTCGGCCCGATGCTTCTGCAGGGAGAACTTGGGACAACGGTGGCTTGGGGGCCTGTTCCCCGATGGCAGTGGCAGTAGCTTGGAGGAGGGCAGTGAGAAAGAAAGAAAGAAAGGGGGCAGGCAGGGAGACAAAAGAAAAGAAGGGAAACAGAAAGAAAGAAAGGGGGCATGAAGAGAGAAAAAAAGAAAGAGAGGCAGGGAGAAAGAAAGGGCAGGGAGAGAGGAAGAAAAAGTTGGGGGAGGGAATGAGGTCTAGGAGAGGAAGCATACAGGCTGAAAGAAGGGAAGAAATATTGGATGCAGTCAGAAGAAGAAAGTGCAACCAATAGGATTGTTGTTTTAGAGCAACAAGTAGTGAAAATAGACTCTTGGTTGAAAAATGCACAGGCTGTGTTAGCAACTATAACCAAAGATAACGATGCAACATATTCAGATGGAAAATTTTGAGAACTCTCTTAGAGAATGCACTTAGAATTCTAAATTTTCCAGTTACTCATTATCTTTTCCAAAGAGAGTTATTTAAGATGTACCTTAGAGATGTTTTGCAATTGTCTAATTATGAATCTTTTTAACAGCTAATTTCTATTATTTTCCAAGAGGAGTGAAAGAGATAAGAGGGGAAGGTGATAATGATGTAATTAATTCACCCGACAGTTTAGATCTTTCCCACTTTCTTGAATCATCCCAGGATAATATTATTAAATATTACCCCTTGTACAAGGGGTGCTGAAAAGTTCTCAGCCCAACCAAGACGAGATTGATGTGGATAGAGTTCAATCAATGATCTGAAACAATGTCAAAACACAGAATTTTGATTCTGCAAATTGGCACTTAATGAAATAAGAAAACAATCTTCAGCTACAGTGGCAAAATAATGCTCAGAATTTAGGAAGTTGGTTGGTTGGGCTGATAAGTTACTTTTCAGTCAGATACTTGTCTTCTTAAAGGCCTATTTTCCCCAGAAAGATGTTTGTTTTATGAGCAGGCACTTTTTCTCTGATGTTTCTAAACCTACCCAGTTTTGTAGGAAAACTTTTTTTCCATTGAAATTTAAAGTGGTAGCAATTAGAGCATCTTCTTCATGAAATGTCCTTGTAAATGTTTATTAGACTATAAGAATAACGGATATGTATTTTTGGATCCTATGCAGCTTGAGAATTCCTTGCTGGGAAACCAGTAAAGGGGAAAAAAATCAAACTTCAATTAATGTTTTTCTTCCTTTTTTTTTTTTTTTAATTTATAAATTTTTATTGTTACATCATAACAAACTCAAGCAAAAAATACAAAATATAAAGAAAATAATTCAATTTAAGATACAAACATTGGCAAGCCCACATTATTGAGGGTTGACTAATCCTGTCGCAATTTTATCCTCCAGAAAGTAATATAAGAAACTAAACATCAATATTCAATAAATTATAACACCAGGCAATAAATTTCTATATTCATTCCTTCTCAGCTTCTGCATTAGTAACAGGTAATATATCCAATTTAGGTTTATCTAAAAGAAAATTCTCTAAATGAACTGGGTCTAAAAATATATATCTATAGGCAAGAAATTGGATAAAATAGAAACATCTGTTGTTGCAATACAATCATGTGCTGTATCTCATGTTAAGGATAATACTATATTACATCTTCAGTTGGAAAAAATGGAAAATAGTATGAGATCTAGAAACCTTAGGTTTTTGAATTTTCCTATTTCCCATTTTCTCTCTCCATTGGAACTACTAAAAATGTATTTTAAAGATATACTTTCCTATGCAGGTTTAGAAAAGTTTTCTCCAGATAATCTTTATTATTTGCCTACCGGCATTAAAAAGATATCAGAAGAAGGGGGGGGAAGATCAACTAGTATCTCCTGATAGTTTAAATATTTCCCAATTTCTTGAATCATCAAAAGATTATATAGCCAAGAGAGCAACATTATTAGTCACCTTTATGACTGAAATAGAGAAACAAGATATACTTAAATTGTATTTTTTGAACAAAAATGCCCTGTTCTGTGGTCAACAGATAAATATCTTTCCAGATGTCTCTAGACAGACACAGTACAGGAGGAAGCAATTCCTGCAACTCAAGGCGAGAACCTTGGGTGTGGGCGCATCATTTTTTCTTAAGTTTCCCTGTAAATGTTTAGTGACTTTTCAGAACACTTCCTTTTATTTCTTAGTTTCTTGAGGATGGAGAAAAAGTGCCAAGACATATAATTAGCTTGATTTGATCTTTGCTTTTCCTCTTTAAATTTCTTGTGAATTCAGAAAGGATGTAAGGTATCTCCCATGATGAAGACTTGAATTATATAGGGCTCCTTTTACGAAGCTGTGATAGTGGTTTTAGCGCGCGCGTAGCGCATGCAGAATTGCCACACATGCTAGACGCTAACGCCAGTATTGAGCTGGCGTTAGTTCTAGCCGCGTAGCGCGGGTTTAACGCGCACTAAAATTTTGTGTGCGCTAAAAACACTATCGCAGCTTAGTAAAAGGAGCCCATAGTGTATTTATTGAAAATGTAAGAAAGATTTTCTGTATTTCATGATTACTATTTGTATTATTAAATATAAACTCTTAATAAAAAAAATAATAATGTTCTGTTGGAACAATTTTTACTTCTGTATCTTAGGTAGCCCGATTCTGAGCTTTCTTCAGTCCTGCTACGTAACTGATGACTTCTCCACGAAGTACAGTCTTACATGCTTACCAGACTATATCGCGGGAGAGATCCCCAATTGTATTTCAATAAAAGTAATCAGCATTCACCTGCCTAACCCTCCTCCTTATTACTAAGCCATGATAGAGGTTTCTACCATGGCCTGGATTTCTAAATTCTCCAAAGCAGCATCAGAGCATTTAGCACCCCGGGCTATGGTAGAAACCTTTAGCACAGGTTAGGAAAAGAGGGCCTAAGATTTGGCAGAAGGTCAACCTTCAGCAAAGGAATCCTGTCATGATGAAACCTGTCATTATGAAACCTACTGCAGCATGATCTGATACTAAGATCTATTGAATGAACCTTTCTGCAGCCAGTGGAGCTAACTCTTTGGATGGCAACATGTAGTTGATCCTGCTTTAAGTTGAACCAGTTGCATAGCTACAGGGGGATCTTGGGGGTCTTGGCGCCCCTCCCTTCCACTCACTGTAGGCTCAGGCCACCTCCAAAAGTACAGAACCTTCTGTATGATTGGAGGGTATGCACAAGCCCCACTAGCAAAACAGATCCACTACCTTCCCCCTTGTCTCCCCCTCCTCATGCTGCCACCCACACCGGCACTCTCTACCCATATGTAGTTCATGCACAATCCAAGCATGGTCATAGAGCACTAGGGTCAGCAGCTGGAGACAGATGAAATATCACTGAAACATTTAATTAACCATTTTTAGAAACTTGATTAGAAAACAATTATAAAGACTAAACAAGGATAAAATAACAAAACTCTACAAACTTCTTCACAGTAACTTAATTTTCTAATTGGGCTGCTCCCCAAAAACCTGATCTCAAGAAAAGAAGAAAACACAGTTCTTATAGACTCTTGAATGGCAAGAGTGTACCATATTAACATCTGCATGTCTTACAAGGAACAGAGGAATAATATGACGAAAAAAGCTCCACAGACTGTAATCAACAGATAAACACCAAAAATAGAGCAATAAAAATTTCAATTTCAAATAATTGTATCAGCAGCATTCAATATATCTGGTACTGTACATGCTGATTATAGATTTCTATGTAAAGGAGGAGGGAAAAAAGACCTCAGATTCCCTTCAAATAATTTCAGGCAACCAACCATCCTTTTTAATATTATTTTGAAGTTGCAGTCGCCAGAATTGTATACAATATTCTAAATGAGGTCTCACCAGAGTCTTATACAGGAGAGAGCGAGAACCAGAAGGCCTTGAGTATGCGCAGATGCTCAAGGCCAAGCCCAGGCAAGAGGGAGGATCTTCGGGCACCAGCACCGGCATGTCCTGTGCGTTGGTGCTGGTGTCAGTGCCAGATCGGGGTAAGGGATTGTGTTTGGGTGGGTGGGGGATGTCAGATCATGGGGTGGGGGGACACGTGATGCAAGTGGGGGGGGCAATGCCAGTTCTCGGGGGGTGGAGCAGCGCCAGTGGCCTCAGTGGGGGGGGGGGGCAAAGAATCAAGCGAGTTTCCCTTACTTCCTATGGGGAAACTCGCTTTGATATATGAGCAATTTGGTTTACGAGCATGCTTCTGGAACAAATTATGCTAGTAAACCAAGGCTGCACTGTATATAAAAAAAGAAAATACATAAGCTAATCCATCTCAAGTCCACATAATGGTTGAGATCCTTGATTACTAGTATGAAGTAAAACAAGCATACAATAATCGTAGGAAAACAAAGTTCCAACATCTGAACCAAAATCTAATTTCTAAGAGTTCAAAAACTTCAAACCCCTTCGAGACGCTTTAAGGACAGAAATGCAGCTAAGTGTGAAGGTTCAAAAAATACATATTTCAAGGACTGCTCACTTTCACCTTAATCTGTCGCTCCCTCTGCTATGGCTTGAGCACTTTGCCTCCAACTGCTCTGTCCTATTTTGAGTCACCTGCCCTTGCTGGGTCAGGATTTCTAGGTCATGTTTAATGCTGCCGAAGGTGTTAAGCTGTTGTCTGTATCACTGCTTTTATACTTAAGAGCTCCTTTATCAAACCAGTGGATGCTGTGGCCTGTTCCTTGTTCCCACCACTTTTTCAGGCAACATAGAATCTCTCTCATGTCTATTCAGACCTGATACAATTATAAAAGCAGAGACCGGGCTTAACCTCCACCATGCTGAATTTCTGAAGCTTTTTCTATTGATAATTTCTGAAATGCACAGGCAGGACAGCATATTTTGGGAGTGGCTTGCTGTAGAACTCAAGGCTTAGGCTGCTATCGTGGACGCCTCCCAGGACATGCCCCCTCCGGCTTAGAATTTTCAAGTTCAAGAGGCAGAACACACTAATGAGCTGGTTAAAGGTATAACTCATGAGAGAGTTTAAAAAAAAACACAAAAACACAATTCCTCCCATGTTAGTCAGAGAAAAATACACTCTTACAATTTTTTCAAGGCACTGTACCATTCAGTCTTTCTGCTAAGTTGGTATCCTCAGGGCATCTACATATAGGATGTCAGAATTCAAAGCCTTAATGCTTACAAGTATCCAAGGCATAAATGCTACCAAGTCTAAGAGGCTCCTGCCTCCATGTTTATTTTTAGACATTTACAAACAAGCTGCTGGTGCTTGCTGCTAACCTAAGACCAGGAGGAGGAGGAAAAGGCAGAATAGGAGATTCTGCAATGAAACCTTTCAACTGAAGTCGCACCATGTCAGTTATGTTCCCTGAGAAGTGGCTACAGGGCATGACTGCTGAGAAATGCATTAAAAGAAACCCAAGAAATATTTTATCAAAAGGGGAGAAAATTGAACCAAAGTAATGCTGGATTTTGCAAAATCAAATATGAGCAGACGCAAACCATGCACACACTGCACAGCAAAACGTATATTGGGAGAAACCTGTAGAAAAGAAAATGGACATAGAAAACGTCTTCCACGGCCTTCGTAAAGCATGTGTGTTTCTGGAACACTTTGCTTCTTTCTTTGCTAGAGTTTGGCCACATAAAGTACCTTTCATTTTTAGTTTTGCTTGCTGCTGAGAGATCGCTGGGTGTAAAGAAGGATTTTCCAGTGCTCATTTCCACCATAGGCTCCTTTTACAAAAGCGTGTTAAGCGTTTTAGCACGCACTATATCTATGCATTCTAAACACTAAAGCGTGCGTGTTAGTCTACGGACACATTAGCGTTTAGCGCACGCATAGATTTAACACACGTTAAAACGGCAATGCACCTTTGTAAAATAGGGTCCATGTGTAATAAAACTGAAAAGAAAGGGCATATTTCAAGTACTGGATTCAATTTTAAGATTTACCAGGGCATATTTATTACTGATGGCATCAGCATTGTAAGCCATTTGCTACTTGAACTTTTTGCCGTTGTACTTGGCGCATGCAGCCAAACAGGAGACCAATGTCATCATATAGCACTAAATGAACCAGGATACAAGAATTATTTTATTGCGTCTACATTTTTTGTCGTACGTTCATTTCTACCAAGCAAATTCCTCAAAAAAAAAAAAAAAAAAAAAAGGAAATGCAAGTGAATAGATCTAAAAATTGAAAATGAAACATCTTAATAGGAGGCTTATTTCAAAAGGAAAATCTTGGCACCCGCGGTGGTCATTTACCAATATGAAACACAAAGACTTCTGAAGACATCATTGCATAATATTTACAAGGGCACGATTAGAAGACTGGCAGATGTTCATTATTTCATTCATTTAGTGGGAAGGGCATTCTGGAAATGGCACAAGCACTGAATGACATTTGGAATAATGACCCATGATTCTGTTGGCACTTTTCTGCATTAGCAAGCTCTCTGGAAAATGAAGTGGATTCACAGTTAGAGTCAGCACCAGAGCACAGGTCACCCGTAAAAATAGAAGATTCCATTATTCTTCAAGCTCCCTAGAGGGAGCAAGGTCTCTGGCATGATCACTAGGGCTAAATCTGACTTTTTTCCCTGCCTTAATTTCCTCCTGGTAATTATAGGTCAAGCACTCGTTTGTAAATTGCAAAACCTTTGTTCTTATCAAAAATGAATGACTAAGGACAAAATTATGAAAAGATTCCCTGTTAAAAAAAAATCAATTAGAAAACCAAGCTAATTTGGTATGACCAAAGACTGTCAGGCATACTTGACAGTGCTCTATTATGCAGTCATTTGGGCTCTTTCAAATTAGTTATGTTAATGTCCTATGAGTGAATGTAACACTTGGATGGGACAAGATTTCTGCAATTAATTTCTGCAGTCAGTAGAGAGACAAGCAAATTTATTTCCCCCCTCTCTGGGAATTGGTAGTGGAGGGTGTGAGGTAGGGAAAGCGCATGTAGAAACAGAGAACAAGCTAAACACAAGCCCTAAATAAAGCAGAAACAATGGGAGCCAATGCCTCCTCATTCATTCAATTGACAATGTTTTGCAGCTTAAACCTGTTTTATTAATTATGTTTGACATTTCCTTAATTAGTTTCATTTACACCAAATCAATCCCTACTGCTGTATGGCATCATTTATCATTTTGAAAAATTTGCATACTGAGTGCTGACTTTTTCTACTTAATTATACATTAAAAGTGTCAAGCGTGCTTGCTGCCTGGCATTATCTGCGGCAGAAAGGTTTGTGGCTGGACTGTGATGGCATTAATCATTAAGAGCCCCCAAGTGCTTCTGGGTAATATCTGGGGAGTGGAGTGGTTCTCATTTTAATGCTAGAGAACAGAAGTGTTTTTGTAAAATGACCCAAAGCAAACACAAAATAAATGACCAAAAGCATTTGTTCTATTAGAGATGCTTTACTCTTTGGATTAAAAAAAATAATAATCATTCAAAAGATTGTCTATTATCAACTATTAGCCCTCTGCATGTTAAAACTTCTCTATATATTTCAGAATTGTTTATATCAAGATGTTGATTTGAATTGAAAATGATGCAGTGGTCTAGTGAGCATTATTCACTCAGATTCAAGGATTAGAGACAATTTTTTTACTTTAATGAATAATAATAAATTCTATTCTTTGATAGGAAAATACATTTTGGAGGGCCTGTGTACCTTAGGAATAATGTTTTTCTAGACTGGCCCAGCTGTAACAAAATGATTATCAATCTTATTTCAATACTTATAGGTGTCATTATTCATTATCAGGGAGCAAGAGTAACCTTCACAATGTTACCTACAACTGAAATTGGGCACAGAAAATGCCCTGTTTATGCATAAGTGCTTATGGGGACATGAAGTCAACAATTTCTCTGAATTCAGCTAAAGAAACCTCAGTCTTACCCTCATCCTTCACCAAAGCAGGAGGAATCTTAACATCAACTTTCACAGCAAGAGAGCACTGAATCCTTAAAATGGGTTACTAGCTCAGTTCCTGATAATGAGAACTGATCAGGTGCAGCTCTCCATGGTGCTGTTACTTAGAACTTTTTGGAAACAAACTCGCTTTTACTTAAAAAAAAAAAAAAAGTTGACATAGTCCTTAAACTTCCAGCAAATTTCCTTAGATCTTGAGTTCAACAATCACTTTTCTGACACACCTACATTTTCAAGAACTTTAACCCAGAATGGTACTAAGGAATTATTACCCTTTCCCTCCCAAAAATCTGCTTGCTTTAATTTTCCCCCTCTTTTACTAAGCTGCACTATCATTTTTAGCACGCACCTAAAATTAGTGTATGCTAAACCACACTACGCGGCTACCACTAACACCAGCTCAATGCTGGCATTAGCATCTAGCACGCGGGGCAATTCTGTGTGCGCTAAGTGGAGTTAAAAGATGGAAGTAGGTAAGGAATGATTGAAAATTAGTTGGAAGCATAAAGGATGCCTATAGGTGCCTATATTATGACAGACTAAGCATAAATCGACAGATGTTTTCAAAAATAACTTTTATCTTTTTCAATATCATATTCAAACATTTGAAACTTCCAGACCTCAGTGATACCAATTAAGACTCAATAAAGCTTTCATTGTCTTTAAACTTCCGTGCCCAATCATCATCAATCTGCAGTCTTTACTATAATTATTTCAAATCTTCTTTCGTAAATATTTTCTTAAATATTCTCATAAATACTCTTTCTAATATATTTACTTAATTTAGCTTAATCAGCTCAATCTTATTGTCCTTTGATTTGCAAGGGGTACTATCTATCCAATATGTTTCACATAGGCTTTATCAAGGATCTCCCCCTATAAAAAGGACAACTTATTTTACAAACTAATTTTATCATCCAAAATCATTTAAAAAATCATATTACTTTTAAATTACCTTTCTTTACTACCACAGACACCATTCATACCCCTCTCTTCTCTGAGCCAAATACTGGATTTGGAAAATATTTGCCAATAGTAAGTGGATTTATATTATGACAGAAACATTATTCCCTACATAATATCATGCAATTTAAAAATTTGTTTCTATTTGGGGCAAGCAAAGGGATCACACTGCCTCTAGATTATTGTCACCAGTTTCATTCAATTTCTTTTAATAGCTGTATATACAGTACACCATATTTCAGGGAACCAATAAAAGGTCTGCCTAAAACAGTCATATAGATGACAAAATATCTCAGTGGCTTGTGAATGATCCAGGAAGGTACATTCTGTCAGGGGAAATGATAGCATAATTCAGGTAATTATATACTCCTTTGTTGTATATAAAATGCTTAAATCTATGAATGAACATAAGAACATAAGAACTGCCATCTCCGGATCAGACCCATGGTCCATCGAGTCCGGCGATCCGCACACGCGGAGGCCCAGTCAGGTATACACCTGATGTAGTTTTAGTCACCCATATCCTTCTATGCCTCTCGTAAGGAGATGTGCATCCAATTTGCCTTTGAATCCTAGCACAGTGGATTCCTTAATAACCTCCTTTGGGAGAGCATTCCAGGTGTCTACCACTGAAAGGCCTCATTAAAAATCAGGTCACACGTAAGGGCTCCTTATACTAAGCTGTGTTAGGGCTTTAAAGCGCGGAATAGCGCGCGTGCTAGACCTTAACGCCAGCATTGAGCTGGCATTAGTTCTAGAAGCGTAGCACGTGGTAATTTCCTGCGTGCGCTAAAAATGCTAGCGCACCTTAGTAAAAGGAGCCTTAAATGTTTGTGTGGTGCAAACAGAAGTGTACTTGTAGAGTGGGCTTGATTAATGAAGGAGTTAGGATGGAGTTTGAGCACAGTCATAATTTACAGGTGCGCTTTACATATGAACATGAATGCCTGTTTCTGAGCAGGTGTAATTTATTTATTTATTCAAAAGGTTTGTATGCCACCTAAACTCTAAGGGGCTCATAATCGATACAGAAATACATCTAAAATCCTGCCCAAAATGGCACTTGAATGACCATAAAGACAGGTCGTCCAAGTGCCGATAATCGAAACTGGTTTTAGAAGTACAGTGATACCTTGGTTTACGAGCATAATTCGTTCCAGAAGCATGCTCGTAATCCAAAGTGCTCGTATATCAAAGCAACTTTCCCCATAGGAGATAATGGAAACTCAGTTGATTCGTTCCACATCATTCCTCACTCTTGCTTTAATGGTGCATCTTGGGTACGTCCAATTTCACCCCCCAGCTTAGAATTATACTGTTCCAGTAAAACGAAACAGGGAGCATCCCTGTCGGGATTTTTGTATATGATTGTTACTTTGATGATCTAGGACAGGATAATAAAGCGGCAGTGGGAGCGGCACAGATCGCTTCGTTTACTTACTTTATTAGCCATTCTCTCGTGCACTGTTTCAGTCCTGCATTCCCTCTCCTTCAGAGCAGGATCCATTCGCCGCCAGCGGCTGGGGAACAACAAGCCGGCCCCAGTCAGTCTTCTTCCCGGTTCGAAGGTACATCGGTCCGGCGCCCCATTCCCGGATACCTGAGCTGATTGAGTGCCACTTTCAACCCGCGTCGGGTGAAACACTTGGGATTGGCTGTTGCTCGCTGCTGGTTTCTCTTGGGTTGGCCATGTGTGGGGCTTGGTTGAACGGGATTGACTGTTGCTCACTGCTGGCTTCTCTTGGGTTGGGCGCGCGCGGGGCTTAGTGTGGTGGAGGAGCAGAACATGCCTCGCTTCAGCTCTGAACAAGTTGCCAAGATCGTGGGGTGGCAGGGTTGGAAAATCAACTTAAGCTGCAGGTAAATTTTGCTTGTGTTGCAAGACAGCACTCGGTTTGCGAATTACAAATTGCTGGAGTGTTTTGCTTGTCTTGCAAAACACTCACAAACCGCATTACTCGCAAACTGAGGTTTGACTGTATTTAAAAACAGCTTAGCCTTTTCAGTGCTGCTATACACCCAGAGCTGAAAGGGGCATTTTAGGAGGAGTGATGAGGGCAGGATTTGGGTGGGACATGGGCTGACCTAGACTTAGTCATACTGCAAGAATAACCGAAATCAAGTCATGGACATGGTCAACAATTTGAGGAGTTGACACCATTTGAGGCCTCCCAGACCTTGCTGCATTTTCGGTCTCGAAATCTCCACACTTTAAAGTTTGCACACTACTCCTTCACTGTGGAGTTTGATGGGCATTTGTCACTCAATATTTGCTTCATACATCATAGATTTGCTTTGGAGTTTTCTTCTGCAGGAATAAGAACTTCATGATGACTCAGAGTTCCACACATGAAAATTCCATACTGTTTGTTAATATGGTTCAATCAATGATCTGAATCTATGTCAAAACATAGCACTGCAATTTTGCAAATTGGCACTTTGCAAAATAAAATAACACTCTTTTCAGCTACAGTGGCAAAATAACGCTCAAAATTTAGGAAGTTGGTTGGGCTGAGAACTTTTCAGCACCTCCTCATACACGTATGAGTGCTGCCACAAACACATGAAATTGGAAAAATAGAAACCTACATATATATTAGACCACTTAGACTTGTATTTATATTTTATTTATTTTTGGGGATTTATTAACCACCTTTATGAAGAGATTCAACCAAGGTGGTGTACCGCAGGAACAGTTTAACATAAAACTTACAATTTTGTTTAGAACGTAATAAAAGTAAAATGCTGGATTATAGAAAAATTATACGCTTCTGATAAGGGAGGTGACTTTAGAACTTACCTCCGACAAAAAGAACAGAAATGGATATTTAAATTAAAAACTTGTATTCCAAATGGTCTTAACATTAGGATAGAGTGGCGCGCATTTTTTGAGGGGTAAACCGGAAGTCAGAACAAGCTCCGAACCACCTAGGGAGGAGCGATGACAAATCGGCCGAAGCCTTGGGGCCAATCGGCTAGGCGCAGGGGGGGGGGGGGGGAAAGGGGGGTAGGATAGATTAGGGTGAGCGAAGGGGAGGTCGCCCCTTTCGATCCGGCTTCACATGAGGCGGACGCGGCTTCCCCTTCCGCTCACCCACTACAAAAATGGTCTGCCTCTCAACTTACATGAGCTCTCCCGCGGAGCTGGAGCCTGGCAGGGCGTCCTGGGAGCGCCTCCGGCGCTGGAACGTCGGGGCCGCGGCACACGCGGCCAGGGGCAGTCCCCGACCCATGGGGAGCGAAAGGGGGGATCGCTGGTGACATGTGCTTCGCCGGCTCACTCTGCTCCCGGCGTGCACTGGCTCCTACTGAGTCACGTCGCACCCACCCCGACTCCTTATCGAACCGCGGCATTACAGAGCCCGCCGAGACCTCCGGTGAGGTAAGAGCGTCTCAAAAGGGCCGCCGCACACGCCACGGGAGCGCATGTGCAGGTCACCATCGGCCACGTGGCGCACGAGCGATCAGCTTGGCCGCCGTTCTGCCTCCGATGCCGACGACCACAGCGGGAAGCAGGCCGGCCGACCGCGGCGGCGCTCCCATGCGAGCGCGAGAGGCCATCCCGACCGGGTGCCCTTGGCGGACCAGGCCCGGCTTCTGTCCGGGGCTGGCTTCTCGGCGCTGCCGGTCGGGTTATGGGGAGGAATCCAGCAGCCGCAGAGGAGCGTGTTCCTCACCTCGTGGCCTGGCGCCTCAGGCGGTTCCCGCCGGATTGTGTCGCCATTTAAAAAATAAATAAATAAATAAATAAAATTAAATAAAAATAAATAAATAAAACAACCGGTCATGCGGCCAGAGCGGCCTCCGCCGCTGCAGGGGTTTGCGTTGCCGATGCCCCATTGGGAGCGGAGCAGAACCCTGATGCAGGGGGTGGAGTTTTGGCCACCGAACATGCGGCCTTTTATCGTTTCCGGCGCTGCCGCGAAGACCTGCTTGCGTTCTCCGACTGGGCCACGTGCGCCGTGAGTACAGCGACCCGATGTGTGCTGGTCTACAGTGCGGGGCCAGTTGAACAAAATATACATGAAACAAAACACTTTCTGCATTTTCTGGAAATTTTATTAGCCTGGTTTAGTTTTCCCTAGAAAAGATTCTTCACTAAGCTGCCATAATATTTAACAAACTTTGCTTTATTCTGATGTAGCGTGGCATTTTAATTTTCTTCCCGTGCCACAGTCCCTTGTAAGCAACCTTCTCATTTATGTCTGTAAATGAAATGCAAACATTCAAGTAAACACCATACGGTGTTACAAAAAAGTGCCGGTTACTGCCTCCTGCAATGAACTTGATAAATCTGAATAATCTAAATTTTTTTTTTTTTTATTGCAATCATCCTTAAAATGGCGAGCAACAATTTCTTTTTCTAATAATGCACAACATTTCTAATAAACAATTTACGGTAAACCACAGGGAGAAAGGGAAAGGCTGCTTTGCAGAGCCGGCTCGATATATCGTTGAAAATGATTATATGCCAAAAGTACTTGGGCTCAACAATAAATCGCTCTCTTTCTTCTAAAGAATGGGATCACTGTTGTTTCATCAGTTAAAAATTTATGTTCTTTAAGGACATAGAACTAAAAAGAATATAACTTGGTTACAATATATTCATACTTCTAGCTAGTTATTAATTTTAAATTTCTATTCCGCTTAAAACTTAAGCGGATTACATTAAAATCACATGCATAAGCTCTTACATATAATATTTAAAGCAACGTCTGCCATTACATCTATCTCCTATTATCAGGATATCTAATTATATGTACATCTGCAGGACTTCTCCGACTTAATGATTGATAATAAGGGTTTCCCTTAATACGCTTCTGCTATATAACTTTACCTCCCAATCACTCAAGCCACAAGTTGGAGGCCTCTCGGTTTCTTGTACATGACATGCTTATTGGTCCCACCCTACTCCATTCGCTTAGTATTTCTCGTAGCCATGCCATCTCGGCGCAAGTTACGATCCACGGTACAACAACCGATAGCCATGCTCGTTATTAGCGGGTTCTTTACCTGCCGCAAGCTACGGGCAAGATACATCAAGCCCTACACACCCGACTCCCGCCATAGGGGTATCCTAACCTTCTTGGTTCCCCTTGATCTTGCAATCTCATTTTCCCTCTGCGTCACCGCTACACAAGTCTCACTCAAGGATGTCTCCCCTTGTACTGCCCCGGACATCCTGTATTCGTCCATCGATTAGTTATTGACATGCTTCTCTTCTTATATTCCCAACACATAAGTAATTACGGCAGCTACTGTAGCTGCATAGGGCAAATGAGATAGTCCTGTGGCTTAGCCTGGGATAGGATCTCCCGAGATTGGGGCTGCATCCACTCGGCGGGGACTTAGATTCACAGGTCCTGCCCTTAGACTTCGATTCACGGCTCCGATGCATACTACTGTACAACACTTGCTCCATACGAGAGCACATGTAGTCAGGTGGTTTCGGCTTCCACGAATCCTACAACCGATGGAACCAGATCCAGGCATTTTACAATGGTATCACTTTATCTTCGACAGCATTACAGGGTTATCTGATTGGGCTTCCTTAAATTTTCTTTTCGTGACCTTAGCGGGCCCCTTATACGAGGACGCTATACGAGCTCCATTAGACACACCAGATCGTTTTACCTCAATTCCTGCACACCTCATGTATTAACGATTTTCTTTCCCACACAGTCTATTCATACTATCTTGCTTACGACCTCATTACCAGAGACCACAACAGCTGACATCTGGTATCCTGTACTCGCAATCAGCGGCAGTACGATAATCAGCATCTGGGAGGTAAGTTCGATGCATGAAGGGACAGGGCTTTAGAGGGATATAGAGGGACGTGCTCACATATCGGCTACATATAGAACAATTTTACTTTGGTTATATGAAAGTTATAAAGGGATAGAAGCTGGGTCAAATCAAACGAATTGACAAGGAAGCTGGCTAGATTCTGGCTTTAAATTCACAAATTATATTAATTTACCTTACGGGGTCTACTTTCGCTTTATCCATTTAACGACTTAAATATGGGATGAGTTTACTTTACCTCAACAGCATCTACGGGACATTATGTCCGATGCCTCCCTTACGGTTTGCATTACTTCCATACCTGCTACACACACAGATTAGGACCGAATATTTACTGGTCTCACATGCTTGGATTATGGGGAATAGGAGATAATTAGTGTGATATTTACACACTGATCCAGATATGCTCCTGACTAGGCTCCTGTACATTGCTAGGCACATCAGGACATTGGATATGCTCCTCCGGACATTGCTAGGCTCATCAGTACAGGAGACATGCTCCTCTGTACATTGCTACGTTCATCACTACATTGGATATGCTCCTCTGGGCATTGGCTAGGCTTATCAGTACATTGGAGATGCTCCTCTGTACATCGGGTAGGTTTTTCAGTACATGGGATATTCTCCTCTGTATCAGTACAGTGGATATGCTCCTCTGTACAATGGCTAGGCTTATCAGCACATTGCATGTGCTCCTATGTACAGTGGCTAAGCTTATCAGTACATTGGATATGCTCCTCTGTATCGGTGCATTGGTTATGCTCCTCTGTACATTGGCTAGGCCTATCAGTACATTTGATGTGCTCCTCTGTACATTGGCTAGGCTTATCAGTGCATTGGATATGCTCCTCTGTATCAGTACATTGGATATGCTCCTCTCTACATTGGCTAGGCCTATCAGTACATTGGAGGTGCTCCTCAGTACATTGGCTAGGCTTATCAACACATTGCATTGGCTCCTCTGTACATTGGCTAGGCTTATCAGCGCATTTCATATGCGCCTGGGCCTATCAGTACATTGGATCTGCTCCTCAGTACATTGGCTAGGCTTATCAGCACATAGCATTTGCTCCACTGTACACTGGCTAGGCTTATCAGCGCATTGCATTTGCTCCTCTATACATTGGCTATTGGCTAGGCTTATCAGCACATTGCATGTGCTCCTCTGTACATTGGCTAGGCTTCTCAGCACATTGCATGTGCTCCTCTGTACATTGGCTAGGCTTCTCAGCACATTGCATGTGCTACTCTGTACATTTGCTAGGCTTATCAGCACATGGCTATCAGCACATTGCATGTGCTCCTCGGTACATTGGCTAGGCTTAGATACATTGGCTAGGCTTATCAGCACGTTGCATGTGCTCCGCTGTACATTTGCTAGGCTTATCAGCACATGGCTATCAGCACATTGCATGTGCTCCTCGGTACATTGGCTAGGCTTAGATACATTGGCTAGGCTTATCAGCACGTTGCATGTGCTCCGCTTTACATTTGCTAGGCTTATCAGCACATTGCATGTGCTCCGCTGTACATTTGCTAGGCTTATCAGCACATTGCATGTGCTCCTCCGCTGTATATTTGCTAGGCTTATCATCTCATTGCATGTGCTCCTCTATACGGCCTATCAGCACATGGCATGTGCTCCTCTGTGCATTGGCTAGGCTTATCAGCACATACAGTTGCTAGGCTTTCAACACCTCGGGACATTGGCAACGCTTATCAGCACATCGCAAATGCTCTACATTGGCTAGGCTTATCACATCAGAGGCTTCCACGGCCTCAACTGCAGCGGCAGCTTCTACGGCAGCACAATATCAGCAATATACAACAGCAGAGGCTTCCACGGCCTCAACTGCAGTGCCAGCTTCTACGGCAGCGCAATATCAGCAATATACATCGGTACAGTGGCAACGCTTATCAGCACATCGCATGTGCTCTACATTGGATAGGCTTATCACAATATGCTATGGCTGGCTATTGTATGCTATTTAAAGTCTATTACATGCTAGGATATCCGATTGGCCATTATATGCGATTGCTGGCTATTGGATGCTCTTTACATGCTATTTTATGCTATTATATGCGATTGGCCATGCTCTTTACATGCTATTTTATGCTATTATATGCAATTGGCCATTATATGCTATTGCTGGCTATTGGATGCTCTCTACATGCTATTTTATGCTATTATATGCGATTGGCCATGCTCTTTACATGCTAGTTTATGCTATTATATGCAATTGGCCATTATATGCTATTGCTGGCTATTGGATGCTCTCTACATGCTATTTTATGCTATTATATGCGATTACATGCTATTTTATGCTATGATATGCGATTGGCCATTATATGCTATTGCTGGCTATTGGATGCTCTCTACATGCTATTTTATGCTATTATATGCGATTACATGCTATTTTATGCTATGATATGCGATTGGCCATTATATGCTATTGCTGGCTATTGGATGCTCTTTACATGCTATTTTATGCTATTATATGCGATTGGCCATGCTCTTTACATGCTATTTTATGCTATTATATGCAATTGGCCATTATATGCTATTGCTGGCTATTGGATGCTCTTTACATGCTATTTTATGCTATTATTTGCAATTGGCCATTATATGCTATTGCTGGCTATTGGATGCTCTTTACATGCTATTTTATGCTGTTATATGCGAGTGGCCATTATATGCTATTGCTGGCTATTGTATGCTCTTTACATGCTATTTTACGCTATTATATGCTATTATATGCGATTGGCCATGCTCTTTACATGCTATTTTATGCTATTATATGCGATTGGCCATTATATGCTATTGCTGGCTATTGTATGCTCTTTACATGCTATTTTACGCTATTTATGGCCATTATATGCTATTGCTGGCTATCGTTTGTTGCATATATAACTATAGTTGGAGCACTGTACCCGTGCAGTGGGATGCGTATATTTCATTACACTGAGGCGATTCATTGCAAAAGTTATCAGTACCTGAGGCGATTCAGTACGAAAAGTTATCAGTACCTTTGCATACCCATGCAGTGGGTATCATATAGGCCGCAGCTACAGCACTTGGGGGGAACCCGCGATAAGCGAGGTTTCGCTATCCCGGGTAGTGGAGGGTAAGCACAGCATATGAGTCAACGACATACACCTTTACATTGCTTAGGAAATTGGGCATGTCACCTTGCTTGGACGGCAGGGAGGCCAGGCCCTGATCTTCACAGCAACGTACTGCTGATGAGAGGACACATCCTTGAACGGGATAGGTCCAGCGAGCAGGGGAAGCTGTTACGGCAACTCAGATTCGGAGAGGATGAAGAGGCATATGCTGTGCACCTGATCATGTGGTGGTCATACCTGATTGGTTATTCTGCTCAATTGATGATAGTTGTGATGTAATAGTGCTGTTATGGCTGCGGCCTAATAAATTCCACACTAGTTGAAAACGCTTGTGTAGTGTCTTTGTTTTCCGGACCAAGGGGTCGAGCACCAAGTGCTGAGTGCACGATTTGACAGTGATTGGCTGTTTCTTCCGATTTCCTCGAGTAGGGATTGGTGCGGTGCTTTCATTTGTCTTCTTTATAAGCTCTAAAGAACGCCGAGCCGCCATTTCTTTAGGAGGAAATCATTGAAGCGGTGGCTCACACTTGAAAGTAAGTAGATTGATAATAGGGGATATCTCCGTGTGAAAGGAGGTTGACGTTTCCAAGCGTGGTAGCTTGTTATCGCGCTGGATGCTGAAACTGCATACTGCGGTGATTTGGCAATATCAGAAGAAACTATTAAGTTAAGTGCTCCTTCTTTTTTATAAAATACAAAACTTTGAAAAATTAAGAGTTAATAAATGAGACTAGTGAGAAGCGGGGTTGTATGAGACCAAGGATGTTTTTCTCTATGACAATTTTATTATTGCCATAGAGTGTTTCACAGGAATTTCCTGAGAAACACTGAGGTCTCTTCCGCTGTCATATATTGAAGAAGAGAAGTACTTGTTTTCTGATATTAGAAATTAAGAATATCATTTTGAGTGGTTATTATTTTTGAAGATATTCAGCTTGTACTACGAGAACAGTGACAAATATAAATATAAACATAATAAATGAGGTAAACTTGAAAACAGCAAATTGAAACCTAATAATAGGACTAACATGAAACAGTATCAAAAATATACGTATTTAATAGCACTGAAATCATATAAAAGAGATATAATAAAGGGGTCCTTTTACTAAGGCGTGCTAGCCATTTTAGCGCATGCTATAAATTATCACGCGCTAAATGATAATGCGTGCTAACGCATCCATTATATCCTATGGACGCGTTAGCATTTAGCAAGCGCTAAAACGGCTTCTGCACTTTAGTAAAAGGACTAAGTGTCAGCACAATACCTATGAAATACCTACTAAGCACACATTAGAACATACAGATAACGTAGATATAATACAAATGTGTGTCTACAATACAGCTTATCATGTATAAATAGATGGGTGGCTAAATTCAAGGCAAGTTCTTTGTACAATTAAACAAGGTAATATGTAGAAATAAAACAAAAACATAAAAGAAAACACTAACACGACCACCACACCATTACAATTAAACAAGATATAAAGAACTGGTATAAGTTGTAGTATATGTAGCTAGCTAGTCCAGGTGCAGAATGGACCCTAAATATTAAAGGCTTGTGAGAAGAGCCAGGTTTTCATCTGCTTCCTGAAATAGAGGTAGTCTCACGTTAGATGTATCCCCTCTGGGAGTAAATTTCAGAGCATGGGGCTACTCCTGAGCAGTCTTGCTGGCGTATATCATATGTACAATTTATTTTGATTAGGTACAGACAGGGCCAGATTAATGGATAGGCCCAGTAGGCACGTGCCTAGGGCCTGAAGTTGTCAGGGGAGCCCGCTGAAGAAACAGAGGACTCGTGTTTTGTTTTTCTTTGGCAACGCGGACCCCCGGAAAATATTGGCAGCGCTGGGCCTGGCCCTCCACCCAGGAGATCAACAATGCTGCTCCCCCACCCACCGGGAGATCGACAGATCTTCCCCAACATCGATGGCAGCGCAGCCGGAATAAGTGATGTCAGAGAGGGGTGGACCGGCAGACGTGGAGAGTTGCTGTAAGGTCCCGCGATGACTGCGTCTGCCGGCTCTGCTCAGGGAAGAAGTAAATGACGTCGGATGGGGTGGACCAGCAGACACAGTAATCGCGAAACTTTAGAGCAACTCTCCGCTTCTGCTCATCCACCCCTCTCTGACATCACTTATTCTGGCCGCACTGCCATCGATGCTGGGAGGTTTTGTTGATCTCCTGGGGGTCTCCATGTCTAAAAAAGTCATATTTCCCTAAAACACAGAAGTGCATAAAAGCAGACTTTTGAGATGGATGAGTCCTGACCATCAAAAGTCAAAATAGTTTCTAGGAAAAGCCAAGTATTCATAATGATTTAGTCAGGGCAACAGCTGACTGCAAAATAAAGAAGCACCGATAGGAGTAACAAGCTGACTGACCTGTGACCCACATAGCTTTTGATTTAGCTGGATAGAACTTCAAATGGTATTCCTCATGCCATGCTGCCACTAGAGTTAATCGTTGAGCAATCAAATCTTAGGTGATAGCCATCAAGTTGCAGATCATCCATGAAGTAAAAGTCACTAATACCAAAGAACTGATCTAAGCAAGATAAGGGGCTCAAAAATAAATTGAATAAAGTGGAAGCCAATACAGAGGCCTGGAGGCCCTTGCATGTAAGGAAATATGATAACGATCTTGGAGTATTCCAAGATACAGAGTGCAAAATTCAACTAAACCAAGCAAGAACTGTGCCTCTTAGGTTCAGTTTGTCTACATATTTATTTTTATCACATTTATATCCCACATTATCTATGGGCCCCTTTTACAAGACACCAAAGTGATTCTCTTGCAGCAACACACTGAAGCCCATAGGAACTGAATGGGCTTTGGTGCATTTGCAGCATGGTAATTGTTCTCACAGTTTTGTGAAAAGAGCTCTATATTATTTAAGTGGGTTACAATAAATATTCATAAAATTAGAACTATACACACACAAAACAATTACAACAAATATATTCAGTTATTTGTTAAAAAATAAGACTTGGGCTGTAGTGCAAGACTACTGTGATTCAGGTTCTAGACCACCAATAATTTAACTTAATTATTACTAAAACCTTTTTACTCCATTTAGAATTCTATAACCTTATGCCATATCTATAACTCTTAACTCATAACAATATTTATTAGTGCTTTACAGTTGTATAAATGTCATATCTAAAATATATGCTATTATGAAAACGCAACTGTCCAAGGTATATTTTGTATTACTCATGCTGTTCTTGTATATCTAAGTACAGAATGTCTGATGTTCTATAAATTTCAATATTAAATAAAAATATTTGAACAAAAAAATATTTCATAATTTAAACAAAATGGCAAATTTATCATCATCATTAAAGGCTTGGTAAAATTAATGAATTTTTAACCATTTCCTAGAGAAGCTAGTGATCAACTAGATGAAAAGCCAAAGATAGGTCAAGGTTCACCTCCCTCTTTTACTAAGGTGCACTAACCAAATAGCATGCGTTAAACACTAACACGTCCATAGACTAACATGCACGTGTTAGCATTTAATGTGCACTAAATTATTTAGCGCGCGCTAATCAGTTAGCGCACCTTAGTAAAAGAGGGCCTAAGTGGTTGTCTTACCAATATCTCCTCAACTTTCTAATAACATACACCTTCTTACACAACTTATTGCAAACTATACTTCCCAAACAGGTTATAAAGTTTTCCTTGTTCATCTTTTCTTTTTTTCTGTTATTCATGCAACAGATTTTAATATGCCATCTGATTCTCCTGTAAGCTGTTTAAGGCAGCTCTAGCTTGGCTGTTGTCTGTATCTTAGTATTATATTGTAGAATGCAGTCGGGGGCCCTCTATCCATGTGGTTAGAAATGTAGAAAAACAGGGAAAGTTATTTTGTTAAGTTTGGGTATTTATAAGTTTGATCTCTTTAATAGAGGTTTTCACTACAATTTCCTGAAGACTATGGAGATCATAATCGAAACAAAAATACATCTAAAATGCTGCCTAAGACAACACTTGAATGATCTAAAAGACAGGTCATCCAAGTGCAGATAATGGAAACAAGTTGTTAGACATATCTAGATGCATTTTTGGCCTCTGACTGCTGTTGTTTGTCTAGAGCAAAAAGGGGCATTTTTTGAGGAGTGGTTAGGGCAGGAGGTGGGCGGGATGTGGGCCGACCAAACTTAGTCATCCTGTACCGATAATCAAAAGTTTAACGAGTTTGCCTGGATGTATTTTATTTATTTATTTATATCCCGCCTTTCCCAAGGTAGGTCACAATAAAGTACATATACAAACAGAATCACATACATCAATAAAGCATAATAATGACAATGTAAACAAAGAGGCTACCAGCGCCTCGCATCCATCCGAGGGTAAGCAAGGAACTGAAAGGGAATGTAGCTGAACTGCTTCAACTAATAGCCAATCTGTCAATCAAATCAGGAAGGATTCTGGAAGACTGGAAAGTGGCGAATGTTACGCCGATTTGCAAGAAAAGTTCGAGGGGAGATCCGGGAAACTACAGACTGGTAAGTCTGACCTTGGTACTGGGAAAGATGGTAGAGGTGCTGATAAAGGACTGCATCATTGATCACCTTGACGGACACAATCCGATGAGGACCAGCCAGCATGGCTTCAGCAAAGGAAGATCTTCTTGATGAACTTACTGCTCTAATTCGAGGGAGTAAACAGATAGACAAGGGTGACCCGGTCAACATTGTATATCTGGATTTTCAGAAGGTATTCAACAAGATCCCATATGAATGACTACTTTGAAAAATTACGAGTCATGGAATCGAGGGTGAAATACTCACGTGGACTAAAAACTGGTTGGTGGTTAGGCAACAGAGAGTGGAGGTAAATGGACAATACTCGGACTGGAAAAGCATCACGAGTGGAGTGCCACAGGGTTCTGTGCTTGGACTCGTGCTCTTCAACATATTTATAAACAACCTGGAAATTGGTACAAGCGAGGTGATTAAATTTGCAGATGATATAAAGTTATTCAGAGTAGTGAAGACAGGGGGATTGCGAACATCTGCAATGTGACATAATCAGGCTTGAGGAATGGGCATCATAAGAACATAAGAACATAAGCAGTGCCTCTGCCGGTCAGACCATGGGTCCATCCTGCCCAGCAGTCCGCTCCCGCGGCGGCCCAAACAGGTCACGACCTGTCTGAATCACTAGAAGGGGCTCCCTTGCCACCTTGGTATCTCGTTTAAGTCCTGCCTTCCTATCGAAGTCCTAGCCCTCCAGTCTTGCACATGCACGACCTGGTTGGTTTATACTCATTACCTGGTTAACATTCTATACTTGTGTTACATCCCAGCTCCTCCCTCAGTATCCCATGATCCCTTTATCCGTCAGGAATCTGTCCAATCCCTGTTTGAATCCTTGGACCGTACTCTGCTTGATCACTTCCTCTGGTAGTGCATTCCAAGTGTCCACGACCCTCTGGGTGAAAAAAAACTTCCTTGCATTTGTTTTGAACCTATCTCCCTTCAGTTTCTCAGAATGCCCCCTTGTATTTGCTGTCCCCTTTAGTCTGAAGAATCTGTCCCTATCCACCCTCTCTATGCCCCTCATGATCTTGAAGGTCTCTATCATATCTCCCCTGAGCCTCCTTTTCTCCAGGGAGAAGAGCCCCAGCCATTCCAGCCTCTCGGCGTATGAGCAGTGTTCCAGCCCTCTTACCATTCTCGTTGCTCTCCTTTGGACTCTCTCAAGTACCGCCATGTCCTTCTTGAGGTGTGGCGACCAATACTGAACGCAGTATTCCAGATGCGGACGCACCATCGCTCGATACAATGGCATGATGACTTCCCGTGTTCTGGTTGTTATGCCCTTCTTTATGATGCCCAGCATCCTGTTGGCTTTTTTCGAGGCTGCTGCGCACTGTGCAGATGGCTTCAGTGATGCATCCACCAACACACCCAAGTCTCTCTCGAGTCTGCTGTCTCCCAACAATACCCCCCCCAATTTGTAGCTGAACAACGGGTTCTTTTTCCCTATATGCATGACCTTGCATTTGTCCACGTTGAAGCGCATTTGCCATTTGTTTGCCCAGTCTTCCAGCTTGTCCAGGTCCCTTTGTAGGTCCTCACACTCCTCCCTGGTCCTAACTCTGCCGCACAGTTTGGTATCGTCTGCGAATTTTATAACCTCACACTTTGCCTCCTTTTCCAGGTCATTTATGAATATGTTAAAAAGCAACGGCCCCAGCACCGATCCCTGTGGCACACCGCTTGTGACTCCCCGCCAGTCAGAAAATTGACCCTTTACTCCATCAACATAGCAGATGAGGTTCAACATGGATAAGTGTAAAGTGATGCATGTAGGTAACAAAAATCTCATGCAAAAATACAGGATGTCCGAGGCGGTACTTGGAGAGACCTCCAGGAAAGAGACTTGGGAGTTCTGATCGACAAGTCAATGAAGCCGTCTATGCAATGTGTGGCAGCGGCGAAAAGGGCGAACAGAATGCTAGGAATGATAAAGAAGGGGATCACGAACAGATCAGAGAAGGTTATCATGCCGCTGTACTGGGTCATGGTGCACCCTCACCTGGAGTACTGTGTCCAGCACTGGTCGCCGTACATGAAGAAGGACACGGTACTACTCAAAAGGGTCCAGAGAAGAGCGACTAAGATGATTAAGGGGCTGGTGGAGTTGCCATACAGTGAAAAATTAGAGAAACTGGGCCTCTTCTCCCTCGAACAGAGGAGATTGAGAGGGGACATGATAGAAACATTCAAGATAATGAAGGGACTAGACAGTAGATAGAGACAGATTGTTCACCTTCTCCAAAGCAGAGAGAATGAGAGGGCACTCTCTAAAGTTAAAAGGGGATTGATTCCCTACAAACATAAGGAAGTCTTCACCCAGAGAGTCGTGGAAAACTAGAATGCTCTTCCAGAGGCTGTTATAGGGGAAAACACCCTCCATGGATTCAAGACAAAGTTAGACAAGTTCCTGCTGAACCAGAACGTACGCAGGTAAGGCTAGAGTCAGTTAGGGCATTGGTCTTTGACCTAAGGGCCGCCGTGGGAGTGGACTGCTGTGCACGATGGACCACTGGTCTGACCCAGCAGCAGCAATTCTTATGTTCTTATCAAAAAACTATAAATCAAGTCCCTTATTACATCTTACATCCCTCCCCCCCTGCACTGATCACCAGCAGGGTAGATGCCCAATCTCTCCTGCCAGACACCTCCCCCAAACCCCCGAATGATCACTGGCAGGAGAGATGTCCATTCTCTCCTGCCGAACACCCATCTCCGAAAGTTCACCAGCAGAAGGGATGCCCAGTTCCTCCTGCTAGACATCCCCCACCCCCAAACGTAGCCCACCCATTCCAGAATATACTAGGAGACTGGCTTAAGATTCCAGTTGTCCCAAGTGCCTGCTGTAGTCTTCGGGAGAGGGGGATGGGTTCCCCGATTCTCTAACTGGTGCTTATGACAAACGCCAGTTAGAGGATTGTGCTGTTAGGTAAAGGACTGGCCTCTCCTATGACTAAAAGGTATTGGTTTGGGTGTTTGGAACATGAGCAAATTTTTGGTCGAGAATATGTTTTAAAGATAGATTTAGTGTCGGTCTGGGTGATTAAACACCTGAATGTACAGGTAGGCCATTCTCGAAAAAAAACACCTTTTGGACATTTTTTTCAGGAACAGACATTTCCCTGCTGCCAACTTTGGGTGCCTAACGCCTTAGGCCAAAAAGGGACTTAGGCATTCTTTTTTTATTATGCCCCTCCATGTATTATACTACCATCCCTTGGAACAGAATGAGCAGACAGATGAAGAAATGTTTTCCAGAGATTAGGAAATCTAGCATGTGTTCTGTTGCAAGGGGCTCTAGCCTTGATATAGGCAATGAGGGGGCAGTACTCCAGAAGGTTACTAAAGGAGATTAAATTCCATGAATGAAGAAGCAGGATTCCCTGAGGATAAGAACCACTTCAATGGTTGGGACAACAGGGTTTAAGCTATAACAGGAGGAGAGCTAAGAGTTGTGTGTTTAAATCCCACTTAACTCTGAGGAGCTGCAAGAGTAGAGTTACTGCATAGCTCCAGAAAAAGGAGGATGGATTGAGACATCTGGGTTTTTACTTCCATTGCTTTCAGATTGCTTTCAGATTGCTCAAACTGTCCTCCATTTTCTGGAGCCATATATAACCCTAAAAGAGATAGGGTAAATCCCCAGACAGTTAATTGAATTTACTCTCCTAAATGGGGGTGGTAAAGGGGTCTAATATGGTAGGAAAGTCTATGAGAACAAGAGCACAGAAAATACTCTGGTTATGGTAGCACAGTGGGGGAAGAGCTGGTAGAAAAACCAAATCCATGTAGCTAATTTAAAGAGTGAAAAGAAAGGGTGTTTAAACCCCGGTTGGTAAAGTAATACAGTGAGGAAAGAGTCATTTATAAGAAATACCCCTAGCTACTCTCTGGGACGAGAGAAAGAGGGAAGAGGACATTTTCTATCTGAGAGGAAAGGAGTAGAAGGCATATCTCTGGGTAGGTATACATCATTTTGCTCTGAGCATTGATAGGTTGGGGGAGAAAAGCTAAATTGTAGGTTCCCTTATATAGATAGTTTAAATCTTAAAAGAGCAAACTTTACCTAGCTAGTCTCTACAGAATAATAGCCTTTTATAGTTCTATAGTTTTTTTTTTAAGCTTGAACTTTCATCTAGAGGCAAAGCAGGGTTTGGCTTAGACTCCATTCCCTCCCACCCACCCAAGCTCATTTCTTTACTTATAGTCAATAATTCTAATTAGGTCAACAGGAGAACTCTTTATTACATATTCTTACTATATTTCATTACCTGCTAACAATCAAACAAAAAATAAGCCTACAGTATAATCCTAAGGCTCTCTATATTAGTAGCTTAATAAGGTTTAATTAATTGATCAACTCAATAATAAGATGCAGACAGTAGTCCATCAGCAAAAGGGGTGCTATCCAGTCTTTTGCACTGAGTGTCACATATATGATTTTCTCTCAGTTAGCAAGAAGTTATATGTGTGTGCTCACTGCAAAGATCTTCTAGCTCTCAGAGAACAAGCATGTTCCCTTGAGATTAGAGTAGCAGACTTGGAGGAGTTAAGGGAGACAGATAAGTACATAGAGGAGACCTACAGTGATGTTGTAGAGAAGTCCCACCTCCAGTCTGGTAGTCTCTGTGTAGCCTTGGAGGAGAGAAGTTTCCTAAAAGGAGAGCATCATCCTGGTGAAGTAGGAAATAATGTTTTAGCCAGGACCTGCCCACCAGGGGATGCAATATCCTCTCACACCAAGGATGTGTCTCCAGGGGCTTCTACTCAGGAGGGAAGGCTTAGGACAGCTGTTGTGGTTGGTGATTTAATCATTAGGCATGTAAATAGCTGGGTGGCTGGTGTGCTTAAGGATTGCCTGGTCACTTGTCTGCCTGGTGAGAAGGTATCAGATCTCACGCAAGGATTTTAGATAGTGCTGGTGAGGAGCTGGCTGTCTTGATACATGTAGGTACCAATGACATAGGAAAATGTGGGAGGGAGGTTCTGGAAACCAAATTTATGCTCTTAGGTAGAAAGCGGAAATCCAGATCCTCCAAGGTAGCATTTTCAGAAATGCTCCCAGGTCCACGCTCAGGATTCAAGAGGCAAGCAGAGCTCTGAAGTTTCAATGCATGATTGAGGCGATGGTTCAGTTATGAGGGATTTAGATTTGTTAGGAACTGGGCAAACCTCTGGGAAAGGGGGAACTTGTTCCAAAAGGATGGACTCCACCTTAACCGAGATAAAATCAGGTTGCTGATGCTAACATTTTAAAAGAGATAGAGAAGCTTTTAAACCAAGATGGGGGGAAGCTAACAGTTGCCCAGGAGTAGATGGTTCAGTGTGAGGTATTCTTGAAGGATACTTTTGAAACAGGATGTTTAGGGAGTCCCAGCAGAGAGGTTTCAATAATGCTGAAAGAAAGTCAGGGGTGTTTAAAAGGAGAGAAAAATAAAAGACTCAAATAGCCTAAAAAATAAAATAGGAGAGTTAAGAGTATATAGCACTGAATGATGAGGTAGATTTAATAGGCACCTGGTGAAAGGAGGACAATCAATGGGACACTGTATTACCTGGGTACAAATTATATCGCAAGGTTAATGTATATCAAATTGGAGGGGGAGAGGGGAGGTTGACTATATGTTAAAGAGGGAATTGAATCAAACAAAATATATATTCTGCTTGACATAGATAGCAGTGTGGAATCCATATGGATAGAAATTCCGTGTGTGAAGGGAAAGAATATAAAGGTAGGGTTATACTACCATCCCTTGGAACAGAATGAGCAGACAGATGAAGAAATGTTTTCCAGAGATTAGGAAATCTAGCAAATTTGGGCAACAGTATAATAGTGGGTGATTTCAATTACCACCAGTAAGGATATCACCCACAGGACAGAGTTGAAAAATATAAGAAATCAAATTATACACAACTCTCTTCTATTAAGGAGAAAAAAAAAATCACTGACCATAACTTTATTCAAAATCAAGAAAAAAAACCCTCAAAGAAAGCTCTCCGAACCCTTGGTGGAACATTGCTTTTTTATGAATCACAGTTTTGCTTCTTTTCATTGTTCAGTTCTTGAACAGCTGACAGTTAGTAATCGGAGAGGGAGCATTCGCTGTTACTTGCGGCAAAAAGAATAGCAGTGGATTTTTAAACTATTATCAGTATCTCTGAGTGCTCTTAATCATGTCATTGAATGGAGAGCTTTCTTTGAAAAAATACCAGCAGGTAAAAGATTGGATTTGACCAATGATACCTGAACAGAAGTGATGTTTGATTGCATGATATTAGCACATTGTAGGATTGGCATCCACGCTGATGGATTGCGTAGTGAAAGCGTGCTGAACACCGTGGGTTCTTATGTTCCAGACTAGCTCTCTTCCCGTAAGTTGCTGTATTGCTACTTTGCTGCATAGTGATTGCACTGTTTTTCCCTGATGACGCTATTGCGAAACAGAGTCTACCATTGGGATTGGAGATATTTGGACTGTTTGGATACAGCTATGTAAATCTTATTTTTGCTGAATACAGTGGTTTATTGTTGAGTCCCATTGAACTGATTTACATGTTTGCAGCATTAACTGCCCCCCCATTTTACAAAACCGTAGCACATTTTTTTAGCGCCAGCCACAGTGGTAATAGCTCCGATGCTCATAGGAATTCTATGAGCATCAGAGTTATTACCGCTCTGGCCGGCACTAAAAAACATTCTACAGTTTTGTAAAAGGGGAGTAAATTAGATATTTTCCTATTGAAGAACTATCTGACCAGCGGGTATTAGTGGAGTTTTTTTGTGACCAATGATGACCGAGAGCTTACTATTAGGCAGCCATGAGCTGAGATGCAACGCTCCTGTTTCCTTTGAGGTCTTTTTTCTCCACTTTTGAATAGAGTTGTGGTCAGTGATTGTTTTTTCTCTTCAATAGAAGAGAGTTGTGTATAATTTAATTTTCGATTTCAATTATCCCAACATTTGCAAACACTGTGGCCATTTTGAATTAAGCTGAGCCAATTTGAATGTGTTCTCTTTTAGATCTGTGGAGGGAGTTTTTTGCTAAACTGCTTGAATGTTTAGTGAAATGTTTTCACAGGAAGAGAGCTAAGACACTGTATTTATTGTTGCAGTTCTGCTGGAACAGCATGTAGCTTCGATCCTGACGAAGTATTTGAAAAATCACTGCTTCTAACAACATTCTGAAGATCTTTATACTGTAATGATAATGTAATGAATAGCAGTTTGTTGAAAATCAATTTGATTGCTATATAATTGAGTTCAGTGCTATTGGAAATATAGTGAAGGTAAATACCTACAAGGCATAAATGCGCATGAAGTGAGTCTCTTTCATTTGAAAGGAAGCTCCAGAATGAGAAGGCATAGGATGAAGTTAAGAGGCGATAGGTTCAGGAGTAATCTAAGGAAATACTTTTTTACAGAAAGGGTGTTAGATGTGTGGAATAGTCTCCTGGTAGAGGTGGTGGAGACAAAGACTGGGTCTGAGTTCAAGAAAACATGGGACAAGCCCTTGGGATCTTTTAGGGAGAGGAGGAGATAGTGGATGCTGTGGATGGGCAGACTGGATAAGCCATTTGACCTTCATCTGCCGTCATGTTTCAATATTTAAATGGATTTTAAATAATACAAGTAAAATATTTTAAACTGTACATCTCTGGTTTGGTTTGTACATAAGAACATAAGCAGTGCCTCTGCTGGATCAGACCAGAGGTCCATCATGCTCAGCAGTCTGTTCTCGCAGTGGCCCATCAGGTCCAAGACCTGTATAGTAATCCTCTATCTATACCCTTCTATCCCCTTTTCCTTCAGGAAATTATATAATCCTTTTTTGAACCCCAATACCGTACTCTGTCCTATCACACCCTCTGGAAGCGCATTCCAGGTGTCCACCACCCTTTGGGTGAAGAAGAACTTCCTAGCATTGGTTCTGAATCTGTCCCCTCTTAATTTTTCTGAATGCCCTCTCATTCTTGTAGTTTTCGAACGTTTGAAGAATCTGTCCCTCTCCACTTTCACCATGCCCTTCATGATCTTGTAATTCTCTATCATGTCTCCTCTAAGTCTCTGCTTTTCTAGGGAAAAGAGCCCCAGGTAGAAAGAGCCCCAGTTAGAAAGACTGCGCTTGTACAGTTGGTTTTTAAATGTGTAAATGCTACTGGGCCTTCACTCAATGCCACCACTCGATACCTCCACAAAAAGCAAGTATGAAATGCACAGAAGCTTTTACTGTCAGTACTTTGTAGTAGCTAGTCTTCAAAGGAAAACGTGGTACATTCCCTTTGAAAATTACCTATAAAATATATAGCCTGTGTACTGTGAGAAAAATGAAGGCTATTCTTCTTTGTTCCTATAAAGCATTTTTTTTTTTTTTGTAATGAAAGAAAATGCCTAGTTCTATCCAAGTTATGAAAGAAATAAAGAATATTTCTATGCTCCACAGTTTATAAAAGGAGTCCGAGAATTAAGACAGACTAACTTGACATCAAAGCCTGCTTTAACTAAAGACTATGTTTAATAATCATATTCATTTTCAAATATTGGTCAATTAACATATTCACATGCTATTCTGCAAGCCTAGTCAAAGATCTTGTAACTAAATCATTTTCAAGTCTTCCTCAAATCATATGCATGATATGCAGTGTGAAATTATTTCTCTGTTCTTTGCCTCTTTACTACTGTCAAACAAAGCACTTGCTACTATATTAGAAAAAAAAAAATATTGTTTCATTAGATATATACTAAATAACTTGTGAGCAAGATTGTTCTCATATACATAGCCAAGTGGCATGGTATTTCTGAATTCTCTCTGACCCAAAAGACAGGAGCAAAGACAGATTGAAGCCTACAGACTAAAAGGCTACAGCCTTAAGCATCATCTTCTGGAAGATTGTTTTTCACTTAGAACATAGGTGTCAAAGTCGGTCCTCGAGGACCGCAATCCAGTCAGGTTTTTAGGATTTCCCCAATGAATATGCATGAGATCTATTAGCATACAATGAAAGCAGTGTATGCAAATAGATCTCATTCATATTCATTGGGCAAATCCTGAAACCCGACTGGATTGCGGCCCTCAAGGAGGGACTTTGACACCCCTGACTTAGAGCGTACAAAACAAACCCACTGTAGTAGAAGAAAAGGGAAAATAAGAGATACTGCTACAACCCAGAGCTGAAAATATTAAGGAAAATTGTAAATGGCCAAGAGTCAGTGAAGGTTGAGTTCTTAAGAGACATATTCACTAGTCAACTTAATAGGAAGCAAAAATATCATTAACCCCACCCCACCCTTTTACAAAACTTTAGCACGGTTTATAGCACCTGCAGCGGCGGTAAGCATCTACGACACTCATAAAACTCCTATGAGCGTCTTAGCTGTTTACTACCACAGCTGGCGCTAAAAAAACGCACTGTGGTTTTGTAAAAGGTTTTTAAAGTAAGCTAATAACAGGAATAACAGAATGCACATACAGTATACTTGCAATATTCTAAACTGCACTCTCGGCCAGCACATATCACAGCACCCCAGAGTTACCTACGTGGAAAAGGAATGCGTTTATTTCTGTTGTGCTATATGCACGATGATAACAGTGCAGGGGGCTTTGGTTTTGAACACTCTACTGCTTGACGTTAGAAAGACTACTACTTTGATTAATTTCAGGAAAATTATCACAATGATTTTGTTCACGTGACATTATCAGTGTGTTTAGTAAAGGAGAACCGATGGAATGATGGAAAGAATTGTTATGTTATTTATACATGTTTTTAGCATGTTATTTTATCGTTTTTGCTTTTATGTATTTAATTGTGAATGTGCTTTGTAATTCGCATAGAATTGTGGGATATAGCAGGTAATAAATGTTTAAAATAAATAAATAAAAATTATCCTTAATGACTTTCAATATAAGGTATTCCTATTTATGCTTCTCCTCTAATGTAGTATATATTAGTTAATGCAGAAAATGTGAAGAGGATGCCATAGTAGTGATATAAACTACACTTCCCCCTCCGTATTCGCGGTTTCCATATCTACGGATTCGATTATTCATGGTTTTAAAACAAAAAATGCTTTTTCATTTTTTGGGCTATTTTAAGCCCTGTAAGCCCCCACTTAAGCCTTACCTGGTGGTATAGCGGGTTTTCGGGGCAGGAGCGATCTTCCCATGCTCCTTCCCCATGCAGATCGCTCACAGGAAATGGCTCGAGAGACTACGGGAGCTCAAGGCAGCCATTTCCTGGGAGCGATCTGCAAGGGGAAAGAGCATGAGATCGCTCCTGCCCTGATAACTCGCTAGACCATCAGGTAAGGCTTAAGGTGGGGCTTTCAGGGCCTAAAATAGCCAGGGGAAGCGGTGGTTAGGGGCAGAACCAGCCCAAATATTATTTGCGGGCCGGCTCTGCCCCTAACCACCGCAAATACAGAGGGGAAAGTGTAGAATTGAAAGGCAAGAATTAGTTTTCAAAAATATAAGATCAAAATCCACAGAGATAATTAAGACAAGATCTGCATGGGGGGAGGGGAAGGAGGTTTCTCAGGACCAGGTCACTCCACCCATTACTTGCTGATCAGTCTGATAAGTGTTCTAGAATCTGACACCTAAGATTTACAGAAAAAATAAAAAAAATCAAAGGGTTAGTATATAGGTTGCAAGAAATGAAAAGGATGGTAGAGTTAGAGGATGAAGTAATTTTGAGGATGGTGTCTACGTTGAATAGGAAGAACATGGGGGAGTTGCTGGGGCAATTTTGGGGATTCTATGGTGGTTTAGATCAAAATCAGTTTTGGGGGAAATTCTATACATGGCATCCCGATTTTAGGCAGTGATAGGCATCCTATTGCTGTCTAACCTGCCAATCAGCACACACATTTTTAGAAAAACCTACCCAAGGCAGGCTGTCTAAACTTGCCCAAGGCTGAGCGTGGGCGTGTTTTTGCCCAGAAGTGGCCTTGGGCGAGTTTAAGTGACCCTAGGTATCTCCCTGAGCCACGACAGATGTCTGAAATGTAGACCATTAAAATGCTGGCCAGCATTTCAAATAGTTGTGGCCGCTGAACTGATCACAGCAAGGAAATCTACTTGCCGCAATGAGCTGAGTGGATGCAACAGAGAACCCCCGAACCTCACTGCAAGTTGGCCAGCAGGAGGGATGCCCAGTCCCTTCTGCTGGCCAACTTGCAGTGAGGTTCGGGGGTTCCCTGCTGCGGCCACTCGGCTGATTGTGGCAGGGAGATTTCCCTGCTGCAATCAGCTCAGCAGCTGCATCTATTTGAAATATAGGCCAGCATTTTAATAGCCTACATTTCAGACGTCTGTCATAGATCTAGGGAGATGCCTAGGTTTGGGGGTTTCGGCAGGACAAAGTGGGCATCCCTCCTGCCGGGAGACTTTGAGGGGGGTTCAGGGGTGGAAGCAAGAGGAATTGGACATTCCTCCTGCTGCAGACAGTGTCATGGGGGCAGGGGGTCGCTGCCACTCAGTTGATTGCAGCAGGGAGATTCCCTTGTCATGATCAGCTCAGCAGCAACGTGATTCTCTAACTGGCACCTGAGACATGGGCATCAGTTAGAGAATTGAGGTGGTTAGGCAGGGTTAGGCATCTGTCCCTTCTACCAGACACAATTTTGTATAGGATGCCTTTATGTGATTCACAGCCACTTCTTAGGCGGCTGCAGAAACCGGCGTTCTATACAGAATTTCTCCCTTTGAGTAGTCCTGGAGTGAGTATTGAAGCATCTCTTATGAGAGAATAGCCATTTGGAGTTCCATTATGACTGCCTTTGGTATGATACGCACCAATTATTTTGGATTCAATCTAGACTGCAGGCAGGCAGGCAGGAGGGGGGCATTACAGGGGCAGAGTCAGGGGTGAGTTGTCAGTCATTAGGGTACCAGCAATATTCAGTGTCAGTGTTTGCATAGCTATTCAAGTATGTAGAACTGCATGTAGGATTTCTAGGCATTAATGTGTTTTGGCAAATTAATGTCTTGTTTTGCTTTTCATAATTTTTTTTTTTTTAATCCAGTTTTGATCTCCCCATGCCTGTGGACTGTTATCAAAACCTTTAGACTTTTTCTCTCCTCAGTCCCGTCCTCTCCTTCATAGATCTTCTGTGCCTGTGCCATTCTTTCTTGAATTGAGATGCTGTCTTTTCTTCCTCTTCTGAGATGTTGTTCCATCATATCTCCCCTATCCTGTGCTCGGGCTGCTGCTGTTCAATGTGTTTATAAATGACCTGGAAGTGGGGACCAAGTGCGAAGTTATAAAGTTTGCAGATGACACTAAACTCTGTAGCAGGGTTAAAACTATAGGGGAATGTGAAGAACTGCAAAGAGACCTGACAACATTGGAGGAGTGGGTGAATAAATGGCATATGAACTTCAGTATAGAGAAATGCAAGGTCATGCATATAGGGAAAAAGAACCCGATGTTCAGCTACAAAATGGGGGGGATAGCTCTGGGGGAAAGTAACCTCGAAAAGGACTTGGAAATGTTGGTGGATGCAACAATGAAACCAACGGCGCAATGCGCGGCAGCCTCAAAGAAAGCAAACAGAATGTTGGGTACTATCAAGAAGGGTATTACAACAAGAACAAAGGAAGTCATCCTGCCATTGTATCGGGCAATGGTGCGCCCGCACCTGGAGTACTGTGTCCAGTATTGGTCACCGTACCTTAAGAAGGACATGGCAATACTTGAGAGGGTCCAGAGGAGAGCGACACGAATGATTAAGGGCATGGAAAACCTTTCATACACTGAAAGGTTGGAGAAGCTGGGGCTCTTCTCCCTGGAAAAGCGGAGACTCAGAGGAGACATGATAGAGACTTACAAGATCATGCAGGGCATAGAGAGAGTAGAGAGGGACAGATTCTTCAAACTTTCAAAACATAAAAGAATAAGAGGGCATTCGGAAAAGTTGAAAGGGGTCAGTTTCAAAATGAATGCTAGGAAGTTCTTCTTTACCCAACGTGTGGTGGACACCTGGAGTGCGCTTCCGGAGGGCGTAATAGGACAGAGTACAGTACTGGGGTTCAAGAAAGGATTGGACAATTTCCTGCTGGAAAAAGGGAAAGAGGGGTATAGATAGAGGATTACTGAATAGGTCCTGGACCTGTTGGGCTGCCGCGTGAGCAGACTGCTGGGCACGATGGACCTCAGGTCTGACCCAGCGGAGGCATTTCTTATGTTCTTATGTTCTTAAGTCTGTGCTCATTTGCTTTATGGTGAAAATTGTTGACTATTTTAGTAGCCACCTTCCAGGTCAATTCCATCTAGTTTGAGTTTTAAAATAATTACATCAAAGAAGTTGTTAGAATCAGATTTCACCACAATAATTTGCATAGTTATGAATGAGCTATCTCGACTGGCTGTATGATCATCAATTAATGCCATCATTTCCTGCTCCTGTGCAGCAGATATTTAGCCCATGGTGGTCAGCATTTTTATTAACACTGATCACTGGGATGAACTGATGGAATTCAAAAAGACATGGGATGAACACAGAAGATCCCTGATCTTAACAGAGCTTAAATGACTGCATGCATGTTTATATGCTGAGTGATGCTTAGGCAGTGTCTCTGGTTGTAAGGAACTGAGGTCAGTGCTGAACAAAAACTTTGCTTGTTTACTCTTTCCAAAAATACTAGGACTAGGGGGTATGCAATGAAGCCACTAAGTAGTAGATTTAAAACAAACCAGAGGAATTTCTTGCCAGAGAATGTGGTGAAATCAGTTAGCTTAGCAGAGTTTAAAAAAGGTTTGGATAAATTCCTAAAAGGGAAGTCCATAGGCCATTATTGACATGGCTTGGGGAAATCCACTGCTTATTCTTAGCATAAGCAGCATAAAATCTGCTTTATTACTTAGGATCTAGCTATATCCTTAAGACCTGGGTTGGCCACTGTTGGAAAGAGGATACTGGGCTTGTTGGACACTCGGTATGTCCCAATATGGCAATACTTATGTTCTTATGTCTCGTGCATGGCAAGGCAGATTTTGATGTGCTATAGAGGGCTTCAACAGCACCTCCGATAGATGGAACATAATAATAATGCTTGGTGGAATTCTACAATTTGAGCTCTGTATATGGCAAGGCAGATCAGGTTAGGCTGGAGTGGACTTTGATAGCAACTCCAGTAGTTATACTGGTAGCTAGTGTTCTCTTGGAGGAAACGTGATATCGTTGTGCTGCTTGCAGCCTTCAATCAGTTGTGTTGCAGCATTCTGAATAAGTTGGAGCTAGGGCAAACTCTTTTTGGATTGACTAATGTATAGGGTATTGCAATAGTCTAGTCGTGACATTATCACAGCATGTACCACTGTGCTCAGATTTGTCTTTTCAATGTATGGAGAGAGATTTTATAGTTGTCACAGGTAATAGACAAACTTTAAAGGTTGTTTGAATTTGTGGGATTAAAATAAATGATGAGTCTAGCAGCATTCCAACTCTGGGATTTGTTGCCAGAGAATATGGTGAAATCAGTTAGCTTAGCAGGGTTTAAAAAAGGTTTGGCTAACTTCCTAAAAGAGAAGTCCATAGGTCATTATTGAGATAGCTTGGAGAAATCAACTGCTTATTCCTAGGATAAGCAGCATAAATCAGTTTTACTACTTGGGATTTAGCTAGGCATTTGGGACCTGGGTTGGCCACTGTTGGAAACAGGATACAGGGCTTGATGGACCTTCAATCTGTTCCAGTATGGCAATTCTTATGTTCTTAGATTCTCATTCCCTATCTGTGATTTTAAAAGGTATTTGCACATCCCATATGGTGGTTTGAATTCAGGTACCTGTCTACTGATAATGTCATCTTTTGTTCTGACCTGAGTTTTCAAAATCTATTCAAAAGATGCTTTAACTCTGACCAGTAGAAAGTTTTCATCTTATTTGTTTATTGACCTTGTTGTAACAATAAAATGTGGTTCAGTATATGCACCGTTGCAAAGCACATTTCTTATGTTATGATTTCCAAGTTGTATTTGGTCATCAATAGTGTGTTATTTTTCAACAGTGCCAACATTGTTGATATTAAGTTTAATGGTGCCTTGACACAATGATATAGCTATAAAATAAAATTAAGAATATATCTTGACAGTAAACTCAGGGCAAAATCAATATAATAGATTTCATTTCTCCTAGAAATATATGACAATATTCATTTAAAATGATCTGTATGACTGTTCCATACAAATCCACTGAAGGCAACAGACACGAGTTTGATTGCTGGTCACACAACTTAGGAGAAAGATCATATCAGTGGCATAGTAAGGGGGGTGCTGGCACCTCTCCAACCTACACTGTCACATCATGCCACCCTCGCGCCACCCCTACCCCCCACCCCATCCCTCCGTATTATCTTCACTAGCACAAGCAACTTCTGCCTGTTGGTCATGCCAAACTGGTTCCTCTCTAAATCACTTCTGGGTCACGGGGCCAGGAAGTGACATCAGAGGGAATCCAATGCTGGCGCAAGAAGCATGCTTGCGGAAGCCACTCGTGCTGGCGAAGATTAAGAGGTATGGGGTGAGGGAAAGTGCAAGTGTGAAATAAGGGTTGGGAAGGAGGGGGTGCAGAAAGAGTGGGGGCACAGAGAGAAGGGCTCAAGGGGTACAGGGGGTACCACCGCCCTGGGCATCTCCTGCCCTTACTATGCCACTGCAGGGCCGTCATCAGGGCAGTACCACCAGTCCTGCATTCAGGGGCCCGGAGCTGACAGGGGGTCTGGGCTCCCCCAGGGTCCTAGGCCACAGTCTAGGGGGAGGGGCGGTCCGCCCCACGTGGACAGGAGAGAGCTGGATGGGGGACCCGCGCAGTTCAATACATCTCGAGCCGCGAGGCTCGTCTTCTGTTCCTGCCTGCCCTGCCGCTCACATATAGCCGATCGCAAGTGTTCCCCGATGTCAGCGCTGACGTCGGAGGGAGGGCTTAAGCAAAGCCTGCCCTCCGACGTCAGCGCTGACGTCGGAGAATACTTCCGGTCGGCTGTTCTCCCTAGGCCGGCAGGAAACAGAAGACAAACCTCGCGGCTTGAGCTTCGTTTTGCTGAGAAATTGCAAAGATGGGCTGGGAGGCAAACGCAGAACACAAAAGGGGGAGGGAGTGCGTTTTGGACACAAGGCATGAACTTGGGAGAGAGGAAGGGAGGGAAAGAGATGCTGAGGTGGGGGAGAGAATGGGTTTTTGGACACAGAAGGCATGGGCTTGGGAGAGAGGAGGAAGGGAAAGAGATGCTGAGGTGGGGAGGGAATGAGTTTTTGGACACAGAAGGCATGGACTTGGGAGAGAGGAAGGGAGGGAAAGAGATGGTTGTGTACACGGGGAATAGAAGAAAGGAGAATTTTTGGTCATAGGGAGGGAGTGAGGTACAGATAGTGGCATACCAGGGTGGGGGGGCGGTCCACCCCGCCCCGGGTTTACGTCCCAAGGGGGTGCACAGCTGGCCACCCTCCAGTGTTCTCCCTAGGCCGGCAAACTGCGGCTCTTTAGCCACTTGAGTGTCACCGCCTCCATCGGGAACAGGCCGGCGCCATGTTCTCCCTGCTTTTCCCTGTGGGGCCAGCCAACTCTCGCCACTCGCGTCAATTCTGACGTTGGAGAGGACATTCTGGGCCAGCCAATCGCTGCCTGGCTGGCCTAGAACATCCTCTCCGATGTTAGAATTGACGTCGGGTGGCGAGAGTTGGTCAGCCCCGCGGGGAAGAGAAGCAGGGCGAACTCGGTGACGGCCTGTTCCCGATGGCGGCAATGGCAGCCTATTCCCCAGTGGCGGTGGCAGCATTTTCCCAATGGTGGTGGCATAGGGGAAGGCATGGAGAAAGAAAGAAAGGGGGACAGGAAGCCAGAAAGAAAGAAAGAAAGGGGGCAGGGTGAAACAAATAAAAATGGGGCACGGAAAGAGAGAGAGAGAAAGACAGACATACAGAACGAAAGAGGGTGTGGCGAGAGAAAGAAGGGGGCAGGGTGAGAGAGAGAAAACAGACATACAGAAAGAAAGGGGGTATGGAGAGAGAGAAAAAGAAAGAAGGGGCAGGGTGAAACAAAGAAAAAGTTTGGGGAGGGAATGAGGTCTGGAGGAGAGGAAGCATACAGGAGGCTGAAAGAAGGGAAGAAATATTGGATGCACAGTCAGAAGAATAAAGTGCAACCAGAGATTCATGAAATTACCAAAGGTAGGAAAAAAAATTTTTTTTCAATTTAGTGATCAAAATGTGTCTGCTTTGAGAATTTATATATGCTGTCTATATTTTGCACTATGGCCCCCTTTTACTAAACCGCAATAGCGTTTTTTAGCGCAGGGAGCCTATGAGCGTTGAGAGCAGTGTGGGGCATTCAGCACAGCTCCCTGCGCTAAAAACCGCTATCGCGTTTTAGTAAAAAGGGAGGGGGAATATTTGTCTATTTTTGTATAGTTGTTACTGAGGTGACATTGCATAAAGTCATTTGCCTTGACCTCTTTGAAAACCCGCGGAATATAAATGATAATTAACATTTTCTCTGCGTATAGCGTGCTTTGTGGTTTTAAAATTTTATTGTTGGTAGATCATTTTGACTTGGCCACAAAGGTAAGGGGGAGGGAGGGAGGGGAACTGCTGAAAGACATCTAGTAATCCTTGAAGGCTTGACTGTGCAGGGAATTATTTTTGTAAAATCATGTTTTGTTATGTGACTGGCATTATTTAGACTTTAATTTCTATGAATGAATAGAATGAAAATGATATAAATTACTTGCTTGTTTTTATGTGTGTGTGCTAAAGGAAAGTGGAGAGAGAGTGGGCTGAGGAAGCTGAAGGGAAATGGGGAAGAGAGAATGGGGAGAAGACGCTGATTTATAAATTGACAATTGTACAGAATATTGTTTCTTTTTTATATTCATCCATAGCTGCATGTTAATGATGTGCTCATATGCACTTATTTATCATCATAACATATACATCATCATTAACATGCAGCTGTGGATGTGTAAGGACAGGCTGAGGAGGATGGATGGGAAGGAAGGAAGGTGCATATATCAACATATCGTACATTTTTAACATGCATGATGCAGCTATAGGCAAGCAGAGGAGGATGGGATCATGCAGATGTGTATGTTCAGATATGCGCTCAGATGTGTAGTTTTTTCTGATATATTTATTAAGCTTACAGTATTTATAAAAACATATTTAATACTTGTTACAAAAAATATTGTGCAATTGTGATCTACTTCTGGCCTACAAAGGTCAAAAGAAATCCTTAACTGAGATTTTACATTCAAAAGTGAATTATAGCTACTAGCACTATTATTTATTAGTTATTTATTATGCAGATGTTTGTTAGTTTGTTATTAGTTCAGTATTAGACATATGTTAGTTTAGAATAGATAGGTATAGATTAGTTTAGTTTAGGTTAGGGCCCTGCTGAAAGAGTCTACCTTGACGTGGTTGCAGGCTTACAAATCTTTTGGTCAAAGAGTGCGGCGACAGAGAAAAGTATGTGTGTATTTGGCCCATGGAAGAAGGGGGAGTCGGGGGGGAAGGGGTGCATGGGGGGCCCAATAGGATTGCTCAGTAAGGGGCCTAGAAATTTCTGATGGCGGCCCTGTGCCACTGGATCATATGGCGCCAATATAGCCTCTAGCAGTGCTTAGTAGTGCTACAAAAGAATGTAATCTGCCAAATGGTATAGCAGTGAAAGAACTTCAATGATTACGTCAATTATCACACACAATTATTTTGCAGATGTCAGATATGCCTCCACCAGCCATTGTAACTTGAAAAGGCTGTGTGAATCATTTGCTGGCATATAGTATCATCATTTCATCTGCTTTTTTTATTTTTTGAAAGTGACTTTAGTGTTCATAATAACTTGACTTAAAACTTCTTGCCCATAAATTTAATAACAGAAGTAAGAAATAACTTAGTTTTGAGGCCATTTGATTGTCGGCTTTCTCTTTTCTTTACTTTACTTGAATGCTTATCTGCATCGGGAAGTGGCTGGCCAACATGTTTCGCATTAGGTTTTTTCAAGATCAGCCCCCTGCTGTGAGATGAAAAGCAAAGACATGAAGATACATTCCCAAAGTGTTTAAAGGATTGCTAGGTTTTAAAACCTGTAAATTCTCACCTCTTGCTTACTAACATGCACTATCCTGATTCACTCTTCAGTTCAAAGATGGCCACAGCACCTGAGTGATTAATAAAATACTCTCTGTAGCTGATATTCAAAAATGATGTCAGGGACCGGAGAGCTCAGAGGAGTGATATCCATTTGATCTCCATATTAAGTACCCCCGGGGTAACTGTGTTTAATGTAAAAATCCAGCATTGTTCTTTGTAATTCATTTTCTTCTCATGATGTCCTCCCTCACACCCTACTGTAATATGATCAATAATCTTCCAACGGATGTCATCAACAGTGTGCTGTAAGTCCAACCAATGTTATACCAGTGGAGCCTGTGTCACCTTGTTAACAATTCTCGATTTGTGTTCGTTAAGTCTTATGTGAACGGGTCTATTACTTCTTCCAACATATATGAGACCACATGGGCATGTGATGGCATACACCACATAAGAATTTTTGTAAGTGGTGCAGGATTTTGAAACTATGATCTTCCTATCCCAGCCTGGTGGTATCCACTTGGGTCCTTTGATTGTAAACTTGCACCACTGGCAGTTGCCACATATATAATGTTGTCCTACCGTATGAGTGTCATCTTGTTCATGTGCATATCTAAATTTGGATAACCATTCACCCAAGTTTTCCCCTCTGTTGTAAGCTATGGTAGGGAATTCCTCAAAGGTTTCTGATGTCATCCTCATAATATGTTAATGTTTTTTCATACTTTGGACCCAGATATTAGAATGGTCTTAATATGGAAGTTCACAGACCAGCTTGTCATCACCAAAGGGTCGCCACATGAGCGGACTGATGGACTGATGGACATGATGGACCACTGTTCTGACCCAGCAGCAGCAATTCTTATGTTCTTATATGTTTCATGGTTTATCCTGTAACAGTAGTTTGTGATTTACAAATTTAGCCCTCAAAAAGGCTTTACAAATGCATTTTTTAGGATAGTCCCGTTCACTAATTCTGGTCTCCATTCATTGGGAAAGTCTTTCTTATCCATACTCTTCTCCTCTGCTGCTAATTCCAGACTAGAGAATGGCACAGGGGAAAAAATGTATCACCGTTCCCACACCCTCCCTGTGAGCTCAGTCCCCATCCCTGCCCCATCTCCATGAGCTCAGTCCTCATCCCTACCCCATCCCCACTAGCTCAGTCCCTGTCCCCGCCCTACATACTGTCAGATCCCATCTACACAAGCCTCGAACAGTTATGATTTTATAATGAACTTATTTTATTAAAGTATAAAGAGACAATATTCTGTACAACTGTCATTTTATAAACACAAATACCAGAGCAAGGATCAACAAAACCCCTGTCTCCCATCCCTTTCACAAATATCCCCTCCACTATTATGAAAGCTGAACAAACCAAATTACTACAGAATGCTACATAGAAAAATCAAGCTAACAGAATACTGCAATCACACATGGCCGGAATAGTGTTAGGGGAGTGCAACTGCCTCCTGGTCAGAGAGAGAGAGCCCTAAGCCAGCTGGAAGCTAGAGAAGCAAAGCCTGGACTTTATGGTCCCCAGTTATGTCTAATACCAGCTCTAGCAGGATACATATTTCAAATCTGAAATATTCTAATCACAAAATATACATTTTTTTTTTACCTTTCGTTGTCTGATAATTTTATTCTTTTAATCACATTGGTCTCAGGCTTTGGTTTGGGGTTCCTTCTGTCTTCATCGTGGCATGGCTGGCTCCTGGATGTAAAATAGGCGTAAGAGGAGTTGGGAAGGAGATGCTGAGTCTGACATGGGTGCAATTTTTTTTTACCACAGGAGCAAGATTTTTCACCGCTCCCATGGTGCGGTAAAAGGTCTTGTCCCCATTCCTGCGGGGCAGTGATAGGTCTTATCCCCATTCCTGTAGTAAACCAGTTGCAAATGTCTCCATTCCTGTGGATTTACTGCAGTGACCACAGTAAACGGTCCCCATGTCATTCTCTATTCCAGACTACATTCCTTCTCTTTTCTGCACCATATGCCTGGAACAGACTGCCTGAGTCAATGCATCAATCTATGTCCCTGACAGTATTCAAATCCAGGCTAAAAGTCCACTTTTCCGAGGTTGCTTGTTTTTAACTCCTAACCCCTACTCACTTTGTAAAGCGCCCATGCCTGAGAAAAGTCCTCTACTTGTCTTGTTTGTCTGTTTGATTAGATTGTAAGCTCTACTGAGCAGGTACTGTCTCTTGAATATTTTAATGTACAGTGCTGTGTATGTCTAGCAGCACTCTACAAATGATAAGTAGTAGGAGTAACAGGGAAGTAGTTTTCAAGATGGGCAAAATTTAAGATTTGCTATTTTAGCACTAACTCATGCTGCTTTAACATACAGGCAGGTCCCATTTTATGCAATGATATCTAGTTACTAATAACTGGGGTTAACAGTAACATACCAAGTCCCAACAGCAGCTCACATTGATATCTTCTCCTTTCTCCCTTACCCCCTTTTACTAAGGTGTGCTAATCGATTAGCACACGCTAAACACTAACGCATCCATAGACCAACATGCATGTGTTAACATTTAGCATGTGCTGATTGGTTAGTGCACCTGTCACACCCATGCCCCTGATATACACAGCGAACCCACAGGACCATGACAAAACTTCTGGCCCGGCGTGTCCCTTCCAACTAAGGGACCCTTCAGGACTTTATCTGGCTAGTTAATAGCCATGCAAGTAATGAGTCTTAGTCAGAAATGGCAAAAACAATAGCTTTATTTCAGCCACTGGCCGAATAAACCGTAATTCAGGCTTCAGCTTTGCAATATTTTTTTTTAAAAACCACTCATTCCATGAAACCATATATTTCTCATACAGAAAAAAAACACCAAAAATCTAAGTTTCCAAGTTTGTCAGTAATGGCTTGAAATACAGTCTCCTGCTTCTGGACTTTAACAGTCCCTTATAACACAGTCCTCTTCACCAGAGCAGTTAGTTTATATATTTTACATTACATTACATTAGGGATTTCTATTCCGCCATTACCTTGCAGTACAAGGCAGATTACAAAAGAATTTTCCAAGATGTATTACAACAAGAACTTACAAAAAAAAAAAAAAATTGGTCATTTTCAAAAAGAGTAAGAAATGGGTAAGGTTATTTGTTTGGGGTAGTTAGCTTTAGTGAGAGGTGGAGTTTGAGACTTGCGGTATTATTTCTTTTTTCAGAGTTTTCTTGAAGAGTATGGTCTTTATTTCTTTTCTAAAAGTCTTGTAGTTGAGGGATGCCGTCAGTAGATTGGCGATTTGGTTGTCTAGTTTGGCTGCTTGAGTGGCCAGGAGGCCATCATATAGTTTTTTCCATTTGACTTGCAATGTTCACTCAGTTTGATCAAAATAGCACCACCAGTCCTTGGCCAGATAATGAATAGAGAAAGAAACCTCACAGCACACTGGGTAGCATAGCATGCAGGTATATTACATGGCTTCACTTCAGCATAACCTGTTTCTTTATAAGCAGAAATTGTGCTCAGAAACACAGGCACTGTAAGGAAAAACTTAGAACAACCCAGCATGTAGAGAAGTTTAATTCAGAGCCAATGTTCTGGTTAAGGACAGAGATTTGAAAACAAAAAGGAAGAACCAACAAGGTCTGCAGTCAGGAAAACGAAGACGAACCAAAACAAAAAAAAACTGCAGACCCCATTTGTTTGTTTTTATGTGATATTTTTAACCGCGTTTTACCTATTGTTATAATAAACTTTGCCTGCATCATTGTACGCTCGTCTGCAGTTTTTTCTTGTTAAGGACAGAGATTCTACATAGGTTTCCTTCTGAAACGTTGCTGTAGCAACTATACATAGCTATGAGAGAGGAATGTGATTGCCTAGCCTGGCTGCAAGCAGGAAAAAACATACAAACGTTTGTTTGAATCAAAAACAATGCTTTTAAGGCAAAATTCAAAGTTCAGCATTCCAGGAGAGGAAACTAAACTCTCCTCAAAGAAAAAAAAACACACAGCTTATCTTGCAGCTCAGAGTCTTTAAGCAGAAAACAAAAACACATACGTTTCACTGCACGTCCTTGTCCACCGGAAAAGTTTCAGTTCCTACCAGACTCTCCTGAATGTCCATTGCTTCTCCTTGGTCCTACACACCAATTTCAGAGGGAGAAAACATCTCCTCTGCATCTGCCATATTCCAATCCATTTCCCCAGCCTCCTCTGGCTGGTGAGAGAGAATCTCACTCTCTTCCTGGCTCTCCTCAGTTCCAGCTTGCCTCTCTACTCTCCATACTCTGGACTGCCTCGCTTTAAGCTATGGAGAGACACACACCCTGAGCCTGGATGGGGGAAGGGCTCTCTACACACCAGCTTGGTCCATTTGTCTACAAACAGGTTTCTTGCTAGCCCTGGCTCTTAAAGGGACAGGCTGCTGGAAAGGTTGTAATCTCCTGGCAGTGTCAGGGACAGGTTTAAACTGAGTAAAACTTTCCAGCCTGTCCTTTTCCTGTCATTCCTCATCTGATGCAATCTCTCTGTCTAAGTAGTAGTCAGCTAATTCTGAAGTTTCAACTTGATCAGCTCTCCTGCATTGGGGTTTAATGAATTTCCTCCTTATCTTTGGGATAAAACCAGAAATTGACTTGGGTTTATCACACACCTTAGTAAAAGAGAGCCATAGTTTCAACCCTTGATCACGAGAAGATGATCTGCAATAGAGTAGACACTCCGATGCTGTGAATAACATGAGGAAGGAAGCTAGTGAAGCTTGAGGAATGGTCTGAAATTTGGCAGCTAAGATTTAATGCTAAGAAATGCAAGGTCATAAATTTGGACTGCAAAAGCCCAAGGGAGCGGTGCAGTTTAGTGGATGAAGCACTTTTGTACACACAAGAGCAGCAGGACATGGATGTGATAGTATGTGAGGATCTTAAGGTGGCCAAACAGTTTGAAAAGGTGATGGTGAAAGCTTGAAGGATGCTTGGGTGCATAGGGACAGGTATGGCTAGTAGGAAAAAGGAGGTATTGATGCCCCTGTATAAGACTCTAGTGTGTCCTCATCTTCAAAAAGATACAAACAGGATGGAGTTAGTCCACAGGAAGAGTACTAAAATGGTCAGTGATCTACAGGTACAGACTTAAAGATCTCAATATGTATACTTTGGAGGAAAGATGGGAAATGGAGATATGACAGAAGCCTTTAAATACCTATGTGGCATAAATACACATGAGGCGTCTCTTTCAATTGAAAGGAAATTCCAGAATGAAAGGACATTTATTTATTTACAAGACTTATCGCCCATTTAAACCTAAGCGGGTTCAAAAGTACATAAATAAAATTATAACAAAACATAAAAATCCATAACATAAAACAATTAAAAGTATAAAAATATATATCCTAGGGGGCTCATAATAAAAACAAACCAAATGTCTAAAAAGTGGCCTAAATGGGTACTTGGACAATCAAAAAACCTGATCGTCCAAGTACCCATAACCAAAGCTGGTTTAAGATGTATCTAAAACCAGCTTAGGCCTTTCCCCTGTCTCTAAACGCATAGAGCGAAAAGAGGCATTTTTAGAGGAGGAGAAAGGGCGGGAGGTGGGCCAACCTAGACATAGATGTACAGCAGGTATAACCAAAAGTTTAGGCAGGTTGCCTAGTTGGCACTTATACGTTATGACTTAGACCAAGTCAAAACAGGTATAAGTACTGAAAAGGGGCCGCTGAGCTGATCGCAGCAGCTCAGCGACCCCAGCAACCTGCCTACCCCCTACTACAATCATCACAGCAGGAGAGATGGCTCATCTCTCCTGCTGCGATGGTGATCGCCCATCCCGCAAACCACGGAACTTTGGGTGGGGATCGCAATAGGGCAAATCTCCTGCCGTGATCTTTACCCTGAAGTGCCATGGTTCGGGGAGATTGACGATTGCTATCACGGCAGGAGAGATGAGCCATCTTTCCTGCCGTGATCCACCCCTCCCCCCAATCAGATCGGGCAGGAGGTAGCCCAAGCCCTCCTGCCCCGGTGACTACCCAAACCCCCCCCCTGACAACAATCGGGGAAGGAAGGAGCCTATGCCCTCCTACCCCAGCAAAACCCCCTACCCCCCACCCCCACTAAGATACGGGCAGGAGGGATCCTAGGCCCTCCTTCACTCATCGCACACCCCTACACGATTGCCCCCGAACCTACAATCAGCCCCCACCTGCCGACCCCTTGACACCCCCCCATACCTCAAAACAGTTGGCCGGCTGGCCGGGGCCTGAGCCAGTCCATCCGGCAGGCCCGCCATCCATCGAATGGCAGGCCTTAGGGCCTGATTGGCTAAGGTACCTTAAACCCCACCCACAGATGGGGCCTGAGGTTCCTGGGCCAACCTGAATCGTCCCAATAGCCTTAGGCCCCACCCACAGAAGGCTCCTCCTTCGCCTAATAGCTCTTGCGTTGGGCGTTTGGGACTTAGGCTTTTTTTTGGTTGATTATATGTTGTTAGTATAGATGTAGTGGTGATATGGGTGTTTAAACAGCTGAATGTAGAGGCAGGCCATTATTTAAAAAAACCTCCTTTTCAACTTTTTTTTTGAGAATGGACATTTTCCCTGCTTCTACTTTCAAAGTTTAGGGCCTTAGGCCAAAAGGGGACTTAGACTTTTTTTTTTTATTATGCCCCTCCACGTCTTTTTCATTTCTTAACTGCTACTTATACAACTTTAAAAAAAAAGCTTCTACAAAAAGAAATGGTTTTAGAAGCTTCTTAAATTGTTTAACATCATTAATCAATCTCAGCTGCCCAAACAAATTATTCCACAATTGCACACCTGCTACTGAAATGGCCATGTTCCTAGTACTAGCATATTTTATTTGCTGTATTCCTCTATTTTTTTTTTTTTAATGCTGGATTCCCACATCTCCCTCTACCTCCTACTTCTACTAAGCTCTAAAAGTTAAACTAGAATACTAAAATAGATTCTATACAGTTACGTGAAGCTTTAATAGCAAATTTAAAGACTATGGGGCTCATAATCAAAAATGAAGACATCCAATAACAAACATAAGTTGGAACTTTGGCATCCTAATCATCGGGGCATCCATGTGCTGATTTTCAAAAACATTTCCTGGACGTCTTGTGTGGCATTCTAGCTGCTGTGTGTCCAAAGATCCAGGGGGCATGTTGGGAAGTGTGTTATGGGTGGGTTTGGGGTGTGCATAGACTTGGACATCCTGCACCTAAAATCAAACGTTTCCCATGATGACCTGGATGGAACTTAGATGTTCTTAGTTAGTCCTGTTTTCAAAGCATCTAGGCAGGCAAACTTTACAGGAGTCCAGGGAGCCTGCTGTCCCTTAGCAACTGAAAACAAAAATTGAAACACCACCCTCCAGTACCAGCAATGCCGTTGGAGGACTTCTACTAAGCTTATATGTGCCTTGCAATACATGCAACTAATTGTATTTATTAAGTTATACACATTCCTGGGTGGAACATCCATGACATCCCCATTCTCTACCCATGAGTACAACCCACTTGTTAGCAACATACATACCAAGTTTATAGAATGGCACTTAGTACGGAAACTGAAGAACCATGGGGTGGAAGGAGACGTACATAGATGGATCAAAAATTGGTTGGCGGGTAAAAAGCAAAGGGTGGGAGTGAAGGGCCACTACTCGGACTGGAGAAGGGTCACGAGTGGTATTCCGCAGGGGTCGGTACTCGGACCGCTGCTGTTCAATGTATTTATAAATGATCTAGAAACAGGGACGAAGTGCGAAGTAATAAAATTTGCAGACGACACCAAACTATTTAGTGGAGCTGGGACTAAAGAGGACTGTGAAGATTTACAAAGGGACCAGAACAAACTAGAAGAGTGGGTGACGAGATGGAAGATGAAGTTTAATGTAAAGAAATGTAAAGTCTTGCATGTAAGAAACAGAAACCCGAAGTACAGCTATACGATGGGAGGGCTGGTAATGGGTGAAAGTACTCAAGAAAAGGACTTGGGGGTAATAGTGGACAACACAATGAAGCCGTCGGCACAGTGTACAGTGGCCTCTAAAAAGGCGAATAGAATGCTAGGTATTATCAAGAAAGGTATTACAACCAGAACGAAAGAAGTTATTCTGCCGTTGTATTGGGCGATGGTGCGCCCGCATCTAGAGTACTGCGTCCAATATTGATCGCAGTACCTTAAGAAGGATATGGCGATACTCAAGAGAGTTCAGAAAAGAGCGACACGATCGATAAAAGGTATGCTGAAAGATTAGAGGAACTGGGATTCTTTTCCCTGGAGAAGCGGAGACTTAGAGGGGATATGATAGAGACTTACAAGATCATGAAGGGCATGGAGAAAGTGGAGAGAGACAGATTCTTCAAACGTTCAAAAACTACAAGAACGAGAGGGCATTCGGAAAAATTAAGAGGGGACAGATTCAGAACCAATGCTAGGAAGTTCTTCTTCACCCAAAGGGTGGTGGACACCTGGTATGGGCTTCCAGAGGGTGTGATAGGACAGAGTACGGTTTTGGGGTTCAAGAAGGGATTAGATAATTTCCTGAAGGAAAAGGGGATAGAAGAGTATAGATAGAGGATTACTATGCAGGTCCTGGACCTGATGGGCCGCCGCGTGAGCGGACTGCTGAGCGTGATGGACCTCTGGTCTGACCCAGCAGAGGCACTGCTTATGTTCTTATGTTCTTACTTTTATCTGTATACTACTTATATGCTAAACAGTTTACATTGAACAGTAATCAGGTACTCTAAGGCCCGGATTCTCAAAAGGACGCCGGAATCAGCCATTGCCTGAAAAAACAGTGCAAGTTCGACGCCACTCAAACTACAGCGCCCTTTTGAGAATCATGGTCTGTGTCAAAGATAGGCACTTTAAATGTAGGCCAGGGTTTTACAGGCCTACATTTCCTATGCCTATTTTTGACGTAGAATCACTCTTAGTGGCGCCGAATGTCAACCCTGCCCATAATCACACCTCTTTTGACATTCAGCACCGGTAAGTTTATGTTTATGTTTATTAAGAACTTTATGTACCTCATAACAGCCTAAAAGGATCTAATTCATATTCATCAAGAAAAGAACTCCATTAAAAATAGAAAAGGAAAGATTAAGAACAAAAGTTAAAAAGCTCTTTTTCTTTCATAAAATATCACAGCAACTATCTCAACAGTAACAATTCTAACAGTAAAACGATAAAACACAGATCACAGTCCCAAACTCTGTTCTGAGTTGAGAAAGCCAATTGGAAAAAATGTACTTTTAAATGTCTTTTAAAATGTATATATGATTCTTCTTTTCTCAAGTCTATGGGCAGATTATTCCATAACTGTGGAACTAAATTTAAAAAATCCACAATCTCTAGTTGATGCAAGATGTGCCTTCGAAATATGAGGAACGACTACCCTATTGTCATTCAGAGATCATAATAAACGCCTTGGGGCATAGAATAGCACCAAATTAGAACGATATGAAGTCTGTAACTCTATGTGCTAACATTAAGATCTTAAATTTGATCCTAAATCCCATTGGTAACCAATGGAATTTTAAATACGAAGGTGTCACATGATCACGAATAAACACCCGGCCTAGTAATCTAATTGCAGTATTCTGCACTGTTTGCAAACGCTTCAACTGTCCCAACCCAATGCCTGCATATACTAAATTGCCATAATCTAACTTTGACAATACAAAGGCATGAATTAATATATGCAATGATTTGTCATCCAAAAAATCTCGAATGGCTCTAAGCTGTCTTAGTGCCCCAAAACCTTTAGCAACCATACTTGATACCTGTTCCTGAAAATGTAAATGACAATCGATTATAACCCCCAAATATCTGAAACTATCTACTAGTCCTATACTGCAATTATTTAATGAAAAATCTAGTTGAGGTGTTGCTTTATCTCCAGAGATACAACATGCTATATGGTCTTAGACATATTTAAAACCAATTTATGATCACTCAACCATTCTTCTATTCTATTTAAGCTAGCCAAAAGAGGATCTAGATCAAACGTAGCAGGTGATAGTCTATAGACTAGTAGGATGTCATCTGCATAAATATATGTACTAATCCCTAATTCCTGGATACGTCTTGCCAAAGGGCTCAGGAAAATATTAAATAAAACTGGCTATAGGGCTGATCCTTGCAGTACCCCACAATCTAACCCTCTATCCTGAGATATTGATCTCTCAGTGACTACTCTAAAAATACATCCTTGGAGAAATGTTGAAAGTCCCAAACTACTCCTGCTAAACCAATCTCTTGTAAAAAATTTAATAAAAGACCGTGGGTCCACTAGATCAAATGCTGAACTCAGATCTAATGAAACTACCATTGCAACATTTCTCCCATCCAAGATATAATGAACCTCACTATGAAAGCCTGCTAACACTGTCTCAGTACTATTCATTGACTGAAACCCCACTTGCCTTGGGTTAAGTACATTTGTTGATTCAAAGTAAGACACCAGCTGTTCCAGAACTATCCTGTTAGTTTTGCTAAAAAGCAAAGATTAGAAACTGGTCTATAGCTAGCTGGATTCAACATATCCAAATCTTTCTTCTTCAAAATTGGTTTAATAATCGCCTTTTTCCAAAATGCAGGTAACTCTCCACAATTTAGACTATTATGTCTCATTATTAGACCATCTAGAACTTGAGAGACATTTTGAAGGTACTGGAACTAAATCACAAAAAGTGGCATGCATTGTACTACATAATTTCTCCAGTTTAGTTAAAGATGGTAATTGGAAAACCCACCAACTTGATTTTCCTAGAGATATACTTTTTTCTTCTGAATCAGTCCTCAGTAGCTCAACTGATTTGCAAATTTTTCAACCCTAATTGTAAATCTGAAATTTTTGAACAAAAGAAATCTGCTAATTCATCTGCCTCTGGCATTATTTCAATCCTTTTATGTGAGACCCCATTTTTTTAGAGTTGCAGCAATAGAAAATAGTTGTTTTGTTGAAACCATTGCATTACTAATTTTTGGTAGAAAATAATCTCTCTTTGCTTTCTTTATTTCCCTATTATAAATATTCTGAATATTCTTACAACGCCCCCTAGCTGAACTTGTTCTTCTCTTTTTCCAGACTCTTTCTGCCCTTCTTAACTGCCTCCTAAGTAACAGCAAACCCTCATGAAACCATTTATTATTTTTTATCTTTAGTTTTCCTACCTTTAATGGTGCTATTTCATCTAACACCTCATGTAGTACCTGATTCTAAGTTTCTGCCTGCTCCATTAATGGGGGCTCCATAAAATCCGTGGGGAACTTAAGAAAGAAAGGTGAAATTTCATTTAATTTGAGAGAATGTAGCGGTCTGTATTTTTTTTTAACCCTTCTAACCCAAAATTATTATCAGATTGAATCTCCAAATTTATATTCCAACTGATTACATAATAGTCACTCCTTGAGATCACTATTTACCTGTATAAAATTATTTCCCATACCATGAGAAGTCAATACTAAATCTAATGTATATCCCTTTTGATGTTTTGCTATCGTAACCCATTGTTCCAGCTTCAAATAGCCTAATAAGGCCTGAAAATATTTTGTTTTACATCATTTACCATATCAACCTGGATATTGAAATCTCCCACTAACATTAATCTTGAGAATCTTACTGATAGATCCGCTATAGTCTGATATATGTTATTCCATGTTTTAACTGGCAGTCCTGGAGGACAATAAAACACTGCCAAATAAGTTGGCCTTCTCCTCCCAATCTACATAGATGTGATTCAGGTGCCTTTTTTTGTTGATACCTTATGGTGCCTACTTTTTCTTAATTAGTCTTTAATTACTACACCATTAATGGCCAATTAGAACATTTAACTTAGGACCCATTTTGAGAATCCGAGCCTAGGTGTTTTCCCTCTCTGTCCCAGTGGGCTCACAATCTAACTATGGTATCTGGGGCAAAAGAGGATTAGGTAACTTGCCCAGGATCACAAGGAGTGGCACTGGGATTGAACCTACAAACTCAGGATGCTGAGGCAGCGGCTATAGCCACTAGGTCACTCCTACATCCAACTGAAAATTTATAGCACCAAACGTGTGTGGCACAGTGGATAAAGCCACTGCTACAGCACCCTGAGGTTGTGGGTTCAAACCCATGCTGCTCCTTCTGACCCTGGGCAAGTCACTTAATCCCCCCCATTGCCCCAGGTACATTAGATAGATTGTGAGCCCACTAGGACAGACAGGGAAAAATGCTTAAGTACCTAAATAAATGATTGTAAACCATTCTGCGCTCCCCTAGGAGAACGGTATAGAAAATTGAATAAATAAATATTCTACAGTATATATGCAGCATGCAAACTGGCACCTTATGTTAGTCATGCCTTTAAATTGCTTGGGTGAAAAAAAACAACAGTACTCAAAAGGTACTCTTACAAAACAAAGAAAAAAATGTTGAAAATGCATAGTATTGTTCTCTCGTAATAAGATAATAGGATACTGATGTGCCTTTATAAATCACTGTTTCTTGCAGTTAATTTAAAATCATTGTGATTCATTATAACTGAGCTATGTACCTTTAGGTCTGAGCTGATTAGGAATGCCATAGCTCAGAATATCTTTTAATTCAGATAAGCATGATCTGACCTTGCACAATAATCCTAGATTAAACACACTACAGTTTAGACATTAATAAAGAAGAGAGGGTTTTTTTGTACTGCTGAAGCAGTGCTTAAAATTTGTATTATTAGTTAGCTAGCCTAGGCCCATTCATCAAGACCAAATTACTCTTCTGTTTGCAACTACAGCACTTAATTCAGAGTTCTTCATCTCTCATAACTATTACTTAGTCCTTAAAAATGCTAAAAACTAAAATGCAAAAGTAAAATGTCAATGTAATAATTCACATATACAAAATAAAGGCACATTTGCTTTCTCTCCAGAGGCTTAAACTGTCTGCAGTTGCTGAGCAGATTTATATAACTTAATAGGGGTTGAATAAGATGAGATATCACTTGTGTTTAACCTATGCATCTCCCTTTAAGGAAAATGTGTACTTAAACTACATCACCCATAACATTATTTACTCTCTAGTAACACAATGGATATAACTGGTTGTACCTAGCAGCTCTGGTGCCATTAGCACTATTTCAGTATTAAATATTCTAAGCACTGAAAAGGAAGCACAGTAATTTCTCCTGTTACTTGGCTGATGCAGTATGCTCAAATTTAATGCTTTGGACAGAAACATTTCTTACTGGAAGAGGGAAACATATCTTTTAATCAAGAAAATGTGCACATGAAACAGGCTTTCATTTTCTTGTGTTTAAGTAGGAGGAAAAAATAGCACCTCAAATGAAACTAAAAATCATAAACAGAAGCAACATGATTTAACTAGTCATGGGAAGGAATGGTTCATCCCTGTTCAGAAATGTTTCATTTATTTTGGGAACCTTTTAATTCATCTGTGTTAGGGACTGTGTGCCTAACACAGCTTAAAATGGCCTACCGTGGGACGTGCCTAGATGTCCTTTGCTAAGTGGCATATGTGTGCATGCTAACTGCAGCTTAAAAAAAGTTTTCAGTTTTTTTTGAGGGGGTGTAGAGTGAGCATTCCTGTGCTAATCAGTTAGCACAGCTTCATTACCATTTGCTAACTCATTAGTGTAGGAAGAGCATGTGATCTCTTAGGCCCAGATTCTATAAAAGATGTCTAAATCAGCTTGCTTAGCCAATTTAGGCACTTAACTTACCTCCTTGTACAAAGCTTCGATAGCAGCTGCTACTGTGGTAACAGCGCCGAAGCTCATTGGGATTTAAAGGGCTTTGGGGCTTTTGCTGCACGGCAGCCACTAGCGCAGCTTTGTATAAGAGGTTAATTATTTAATTAGTTTAATAGAAGCTGATAACAAGCTTAATTGGCTCAATAATTGGCTTAAATTAAAATTAATTGCTAGATAGGTGCCTAAATTGGTAGGCACTAGACCCACGGCGCCTACCAGAAAGTGGACATGGTTAAGGATGGATTTTGGGTGGACCTAGGACATGTTTTCTGTATATGTGCCTAAATTAAACTTAGATGCTTGTATTTAGGCCAAGAAAGCCCTGGCATAAATAGGAGGCGCCTAAGGTTCAGGCACCTACCGCTAGGCCTAATTCTATGACACCTAACTGAAGATTTACAGCCGCTACAGAAAGGTTGGCAGATGTGTGAAATAATCTCCCAGAAGAGGTGATAGAGACAAAAACAGGGTCTGAATTCAAGAACATGTGGGATAGGCACAAGGTATCTCTTAGGGAAAGGAAGAGGTAGTTGACGCTGTGGATGGGCAGACTGGATGGGCCATTTGGTCTTTATCTGCCATCATGTTTCTATGCCACATTCTTCAGCACCTAATTTTCAGGCACCATTTACACAGGGTTACCAGACGTCCGGATTTCCCCGCACATGCACAGACTTCCTCCCTGTCCGACCACTGGGGCTGGGGGCAAGATTAGGATGTTACATGACGGGGATGGGCAGAACTGGATAGGCCTGGGGGCGGGTCTAGGGGTCGGCAACCCTACATTTATAGAATCAGGGCCTTACTGCCTACAAAATGGATGGTGGTAAGTGCAAACATGTTAATAATATACATTACATTACATATTTCTATTCCGCCTTTACCTTGCGGTTCAAGGCGGATTACACATGGAGTTATCTGGCCATTTCCAGAGGAATTGAAGAGTAGAGCGGGTTGCTTCAGAGAATCGGGACGAGTCTTGCGGTGTTAGTTTGTCTTCAAGGATTTCTTGAATAGCATGGTTTTTATTTCTTTTCTCAATGATTTATAGTCTGGGGTCATTATAGATAATACAAAAAGGTAATTTTTATGGCTGTGGTAAAAATGGTTCTAGCACATGGAAAAAAAACCTGTTTAAGGATGTGCTAAGGCCACTTTTTACCTCAGCTTATTAAAAGGACTCTTTTTAACCTAATTTTTGTGCAGAGGAAATGATTCTAGAATTTATACCACTATACTTTCAATGGGTTATTAGAAAGACAGAAAAAAAAATTATAGAAATATTCAGATATCTTGTAGGCTTTACTAAGGTACTAGAAGATAACATTTTCTAAAGGATGGAAAGCATAAGGGCTAAAGGTCATTATGTGAACCTGGGGAAGAGGGTATCAAAAGAAATATGGGGTTTATTATCATGATTTGTATTGATTGATTTGTTTTTAATTAGAGAGTCATGGAAAAAGACAATGCTGGCAGAAAGCACATGGTATAAATGCGCATGAGTCAAATCTCTTTCATTTGAAAGGAAGATCTGGAATAAGAGGGCATAGGATGACGATAAGAGGTGATAGGTAATCTAAGAAATGCTTTTTTACAGAAAGGGTGTTAAATGCATGGAATAGTCTTCTGGTAGGGAGCGGAAGAGATAATGGATGCTGCAGAAGGGCAGACTGGAAGGTCCATTCGGCCTTTATCTGCCATCCTGTTTCTATGGTTGAAACACTGATTCAGGTCTGACTTTAGTGAACACATATGAACTGAGTAATCCACAGCTTTTTTTTCAAGCTTCATCTGCTTTGTAAATTGAAACATCTGCTGCATCCAAATGATCTTCAAACTGTTTTTCAGTCTATTATGATAAATGGCGTTGATTATTGCAATGTGATTTATCTAAGCTTGCATTCTTATGTATTAAAATTCCTACAGATGGCACAAAATTCAGCTGCTTATTTGCTGGCTGATAACGCCTTTCGGCAGCATGTTCCTTCCCATCTCATGGCCTTACATTGATATCCTATTTTTGTGTGTGTGAAGTGCAAGAGATGTTCTCTCCGTTTTTTGGTTCTTGTCTAGTGAAAGCCCACCTTTTTGCATGTTAGTTACTTGATTTGACTCAATGTTTAACCTCATTCTACTGAGACCAAGCCAGTGGTCCCTTCAATGCTATATTAGCAAAGTACTGTATTTGAAGTACTTTTATTTCTTAGTTAAGAATAATGACTATTTTACATTTTGAAAGAGGTTAAAAAGTATTTCTCCTTATGTAGGTGTTCTGTTTGTTAGTAGCTGTGCTATTTTACATTGTCAAATTCCTACATATGGTAATGGCAAAAACTCTGGCTGTTAGTGGTAGGTTTTGGTAGTGGGGAGCCCTCAGGGTGTTGTTGATGGGAGTTGTAAACCATGAGTTACCTGAACATCTGTGCTGTTGAAGTCATCCTGCATGAAGCACACTGAGAACAGAAGAGGGCCAATAGGCCACATTCTTATCACAGGAACTATAGGCTTAGGACACAGTTCCTTGACCACACTGAGGAGCAATGAATAAGGCACTTCCCTTTCAACAAGGCACCCATTCGCCATTTCTGCCAACAGTTGGAGAACCTTCTATACTTTACAATTCATAGGGAGTGCACTTCAAGGTCAACTCTGTTCTAGCCTTCCTCACCACTAACAGCCACTGAAAGCTTCAACCAGTCAGTCATCTCCCTGTACATCACACAGTTCCTCACAGACCTTCATACACACACCGCTGACAGCATTGTATTCTCCCAGATCCAGCAGTAGAAACAGAACAATATGACCCCACCTAACCATCCCGATTCTCACAGGTGCTGTTTAGAGAATCGCGCTTCCGCTGAGCTGACCATAGCAAGGATTAGAACAAACGCGATTCTGTATAGGATGCCTGTGTGTGATTCTCAAAAGCTGCTTAGGCGGCTGCTGAGACTGTACGTCCTTTACAGAATCAGAGCCCTACTAGGTAATTTGCACAATAACTGCATAACCACTGTAGAAAAAAGGCCTCTTTGTGTTGTTTCTTTACTCTAGAACTAAAACTTGTATTCAGATAGGAGTATATCACAGATAAATATTTTCCTGGGGGTTTTTTCCTCCTCATTTTCATTTGAACTCTACTTCTTTATTTTTCTGTATTTTGCAGTATTTTCACAATGACCAACTTTACAAGGTTGAAGGAGTGTATAAACATGTGGATAACAGTGATTTGGTTGATGTGTATCTGAATTGTTAAAAGGCATTTGACAAAGTACTCTAATACACCAAAACGTTTTCAATTTTCGGTCCTAGGAACTACTCCACATATATACTGAGAGAGTAAAAAATGGAGAAAAAGACCTCATTATTCCCAGGAATTAACGACACCTGGAACTCTATTGTCAGCTTCAAAGTAGGCAATAAATCCTTGGTCAAAAAACTCTCTTTAATTAATTTCTGTTATAATTGCTTGATCTTCATAATATGTTCAAATCGCTTCAAAAATTCAAAAAAAAATCAAAACAGAATATACATCAATCAGCCAAAAAGAGAAGAAAAGGACCAAGAACTTATCTGTGAGTGTGTTCCAGTACCGTTCGACAAAAGTCACCGCAGATCCTCATTTTGGAAAATGTGTTCAGAATCAGCAAAAAAAACCCACTGTGGCCATAATCAATAGATTTCCCAACAAGACCTGTTTCACAATAACGCTGCATCAGGGGAAACTCTATACAAAACAAAAATTTAAAAAAGTCTTCTGAATCACATCACATCTTTGAAAAATACTCACATCATAAAGACAAGAGCTACTGCTTCACTGACTTCCTCTCGGGAAAATGGCTACTCGGCATCTGGCTCAGTTTATAGAGCAGTGCACGATATAATCATTCCTAACCAATCAGGATCCATAGCTAAGGTAGAAGACGTAAATTTTTTTAAAAAGCTCGCCATTCTACCATAACGTTTAAACATTCTGGCATGCAAATGCCCAATTTAAATATCCATTTCTGCTCTTGTTGTCTCAAGAAGGTTATAAAATCACCCCCTTTCTCTGACAGTCGAATGTTTTCAACAATCCAGCATCGCATCTCTGAGAAAGAATGGTTCACATCCAGGCAATGCTGCACCATTGATGCTTCAATCTTACAGCATGTAAAACAAGATTTATGCTATATAATCCTCATTTTATAGGGCGGGACGTCTGTCCAACATAGAACTTATTACATGGACATTTCACTATATAGACCACCCACTGGTTTCATAAGTTGTTTAGGTTTTCAATTTATATACTTTATTATCCGTTGGATTCACAAAAAAAGAGCCTTCTTGCATCACTTGGCAGATTGAACAGTGTGTACAAGCATAATGTCCTCCCCTCTCCTTCTATGCCTCCTATCTCCTTCATTAAGGCTCCTTTAACAGTCGGGCATATAATTTATTGCAGATTTTTATTTCTAGAGTAAGCAGTTGTAACTTTAACTTCTCTAAAACAGGGATGAACTGTTTCTTAATAATTTTACTGAATTGTCTCGCCTGCTGAGAATGTCGGACTATACAAATCAATTGATCTTTCTCCTAATTGGATTGTAGCAATAATTCCCTTTGATTATAGAGAGTTCTAGTATAGGATTTCTTAATACATCTGTCTGGATATCCATTGATTGAACCATATCCACTTCATTCTCTTCTTAGTTGGGCTGAAAACCTTTCAGCAGCCCCTCATAAGGAGTCACCACCCAGGAAAAGGATCTAGATGCAATTGTTAATTATACATTGAAATCCTCTGCTCAGTATGCAGTGGCGATAAAAAAAAAAAAAAAAAGGAATGGAAAACAAAAATGAGAAAGTTAAAATGCCTTTGTATTGCTCGATGGTGCGATCACACCTTGAATACTGTGTGCAGTTCTGCTCATCACATCTCAGAAAAGATATCGTGGAATTTAAAAAGGTACAGAAAAAGATGACAAAAACTGATAAAGGGGGTGAGATGACTTCTCTATGAGGAAAGGCTAGGGCTCAACAGCTTGGAGAAGAGACGGCTCAAGGGAGATATGATAGAGGACTATAAAATACTGAGTTGAGTGGAATGGGTAGACATGAAACACTTGTTTACTCTTTCCAAAAATATGACTACGGTGAATACAATGAAGCTATTAATTAGTTAATTTTAAAACAAACTGGTTTAAAAAAAAGGTTTGGCTAATTTCCTAAAAGTCTGTAAGCAACTCCACTGTTTATTTCTAGGATAAACAGCATAAAAATCTGTTTTACTCTTTTGGGATCTTGCCTGGTACAGGGGAGTGTCGGAGGTGGGGTTTTTTAAGGTACAGGGGAGTGTCGGAGGTGGGGGGTGGTGTCACGGGGTCAGCGGAGGGGGGTTGCGGGGTCAGCAGGTGGGGGGCCAATCGGTAGTTTGGGGGAGTGGTCCGTGGGTGTGTGAGTGTGTGCGTCATGGGCAAGAGGTCCTGAGATACCTCCTACCTGTATCTTAATGGGGGTGGGGGTTTCACCAGGGCAGGAGGGGTTGGGCTCTCTCCTGCCCAGATCGAGTTGGGGGGTCTCTGGGACAGGAGGGCTTGGGCTCCCTCCTGCCAATGTCAAGTCAGGGGGGGGGGGTCGCTGGGGCAGGAGGGCTTAGGCTCTGTCCTGCTCGAGCCGATCGCGAGGCTGTGTTGAGGCAGGAGGGGTTGAGCTCCCTCCTGCCCGGTCTTGTCAGGGGGGGAGTGGATCACTGTAGGAGAGATTGGCTATCTCTCCTGCTGTGATAGCGATCACCCTTCTATCCGAACTGCCACAAACCGCAGCAGAAGAGTTCAGGTAGAGGGTGATCACCATCACGGCAGGGGAGATGAGCCATATCTTCTGCCGCGATGGTTGCGGTGGGGGATGGGCAGGCTGCCGGAACCACTGAGCTGATTGCGGTAGCCGCAATTAGCTCAGCGGCCCCTTTTTCGGCACTTATAGCTGTTTTGACTTGGTCTAAGTCAAAACATATAAGTTAGGCAACCTGTCTAAACTTTTGGTTATACCTGCTGTATAACTATGTCTAGGTCAGCCTACTTCCCGCCCTTTCCCCTCCTCTAAAAACGCCTCTTTTCGCTCTATGCATTTAGAGGCAGGGAAAAGGCCTAAGCTGGTTTTAGATACGTCTAATACCAGCTTTGGTTATGGGCACTTGGACGATCAGGCTTTTTGATCGTCCAAGTAGCCATTTAGGCCACTTTGTAGATATTTTTATTATTATTATTATTATGAGCCCCTCAGGGTTTTACTAAGCAGCATAAGAACATCTTACCATGGACCATAGGAATTCAATGATCATTGGATTATTTACCACAACGGCTCGTTGCAAAATGCTATTATGCTGCTTAGTGAAAGGAGCCTTTAAAGTTGTTGTTTTTTTAATCATAAGAAAATAAGCATTGCCATTTCTGGGATAGACCAAATGTCCGTTATGCCCAGTATCCTGTTTCCAACAATAGTCAATCCAGATCACAAGTACCAGGCAAGATCCCAAAAGAGTAAAACAGATTTTTATGCTGTTTATCCTAGAAATAAACAGTGGAGTTGCTTACAGACTTTTAGGAAATTAGCCAAACCTTTTTTTTAAACCAGTTTGTTTTAAAATTAACTAATTAATAGCTTCATTGTATTCACCGTAGTCATATTTTTGGAAAGAGTAAACAAGTGTTTCATGTCTACCCATTCCACTCAACTCAGTATTTTATAGTCCTCTATCATATCTCCCTTGAGCCGTCTCTTCTCCAAGCTGTTGAGCCCTAGCCTTTCCTCATAGAGAAGTCATCTCACCCCCTTTATCAGTTTTTGTCATCTTTTTCTGTACCTTTTTAAATTCCACGATATCTTTTCTGAGATGTGATGAGCAGAACTGCACACAGTATTCAAGGTGTGATCGCACCATCGAGCAATACAAAGGCATTCTAACTTTCTCATTTTGGGATCTTGCCTGGTCAGATGGACGGGTCCCAAGCCCGTCCATCCGGCAGGCCCACCATCCAAAGAATGGTGGGCCTTAGGGCCTGATTTGCCCAAGTACCTCAAACCCCACCCACAGGAGGGGAGCCTTTGGTGCCTGGGCCAACCGGAAGTCTCAGTTGTCCCTGGGATCCCTCCTGTCCGTATCTTAATGGGGGTGGTGGAGGGTGGGGGGTTCGCCAGGGCAGGAGGGGTTTGGTTCCCTCCCGCCTGGATCGAGTCGGTGGGGGGGGGGTGTTGCTGGGGCAAGAGGGGTTGAGCTACCTCCTGTCCAATCTTGTCGCGGGGGGTGGGAGGGTGGATCACAGTTGGAGAAATTGGCTATCTCTCCTGCCATGATTGTTGCTGGGAGGAGGGTAGATTCTGTAACTGGTATTGTTTTTGACAGACACCGGTTACAAAATCCAGCTTTTAGGTGAAGGACTGGCTCCTCCTACGCCTAAAAGGCCTGGTTTTGGGCGTTTGGGACATAGGCTTTCTTTTGGTTGGTTATATCTTGTTGGTGTAGACTTAGTGGTAGTCTGAGCATTTAAACAGCTGAACGTAAAGGCAAGCCATTATTTTTTTTAAAAAACTCCTTTTGGATGTTTTTTTTGAGAATGGGCATTTTCCCTGCTTCTACTCTCAGCGTTTAGGCCAAAAGGGGACTTAGACATTTTATTATGCCCCTGCATGTGAATTTCTTTCTTGCTAGAAATGTTCATGTCACTGTGTAAGCTTCAAATTGTGAAGCTAACATGGGTTGGGTGCCAGCCATGTCTGTCTTCTTTTATGATTTTTTTCTTATATTTATTACCTACCCTTTAATAAATAAAAAATTGACTAAACTTGCAAGGATAATTTTCCACAGCCTTTTATATATCTACAAGTAATATACAAACCTAGGACAATACCAGACTTTACAGTTTACAGCCCAGAAATATCGAAGAAAAGATCAAGTTAATCTAATCATGTATTTTTTAATGGATTTAACTTATGAGCAGACTGGATGGACCATTCAGGTCTTTATCTGCCATCATTTACTATGTTACTATGTAATATCTTTCTACTAAAACAACTTTAAATATCACACACATTCAAACTTTCACATCACAAAATTCACTTTTTTAGAATTTTCAGTCACAGGATTAAAACAGTGTTTTCTTTCCAGGTGTTGTTTTTTTTTTTTTTTTTTTATAAAATTCTCTATTAAATGAATGTGCCATTGGATTTCTATTGTCCTTTTGTATGGCAAGATATTTGGAAGTCAAGTTTCTGTCAGGAACTTTTTAAAATCCTTTGGAAGCTTTGGAAATTCTGTCAACTAACAATAGAGGCATTTATTATTCATATACGTATATAATTTCCCAGGTTTTATGGCAGAAATATTGATTTGATTGTAAGAGCTCCTGAAGCAAAGAGTTCTTATATCAGGTTTTAAAACATTGGCAACTTTACTAATCTTCCACAGTTCCTTACTTAAGTCCTTACTTAAGTCCTATCAGGCATGTAGAACCTCATTTTACATAAAACACTGAGATCAGAATTGATTCAGATCAGGGCATGCTGAATTCCAATGATATTTTAGAAAGCAGTCATTTTGCAAAGGTAGATGTTGAAAAATTGAACAAGATGGGCACAGGAGCTTCCAAACAGAGGTGAGAGCACTTTCACTTATAAGTATTGCATCTTCTACATGAAGCTGCTCCATCAACTACATGCCAGATGGTTATTATAGCCTTCACCATTCCTTCAGCGCTGGGCGTTACCGCTGCTGAGCTTCAGGGCGAGATTTCACTTAGCCCGTCTGGACCTGACCTTCCCCAGCTCCAGGAGTTACGTCAGTGGAGGACCATCGGGTGGAGGAACCTCAGGATTTGCTGAATGTGACGGAGCAACCACTGTTTGTGACCATGGAAGGAGAAGTATCAATGTCTTCCAGTTCACCTCAACTGAATGGGAGAGGAGCACTGGGGGGCTAACGATGGGAAGTTTGGAGAAGGCATGAACCAGGCTGGAGAGCTATAGCCTGAGCAAGATCTATGCCAATTACCCGACCTCAAGCCATTAGCTAAACCCAAAGTGATTACATTGAATACCCTCTGGTCAGCAATTGACAATTATTTCATTGATGACTGGGGTCTCAGAAAAAGTTAAATAATTAGAGACAGAGGTATTAGGCGCCTGGTCCAACCTGGGCCATTTATATTTTCTCTGCATATGTGTGTCATAAAAAGCAACATGTGAATCACAATTAATATGTATTTATATTGAAGTTATAAAAAGATGACCACAGAAGATTAACAAGTGAGTAGATTTTCAAGATTTGCAATTATATTGTAAATCACTTTCACAAATCAACTCCTAGATATAGTCTCCCATCATGTTCTCATTATATTGTCCTTGGTAGCAGCATTCAAAGTCCAGTATTTCAGTGACCAGAGGGGTTGTTGTTGTTCTTCTTTTTGAAAGGTTACAGAAACTTCAAACACGATATGCCAAGTGTGTTGAACTTATAGGTGAATATGTGGAATAACTTATAAGTTTCATGGCTCAATGTCATTCCCTTCTTGGTTGAGCTGAGAACTTTTCAGCATCCCCTCATTTCTTGGTAGAAGCACTCACCTAGCTCCTCTAAGTATGCTTCCATGTTCTCCTTGAATGTCTCAAAATTAGCATCAAGGATATGGAATTGAAGAGACATGCTACAGCCCATTTTACTGTTGTTCATCAACCAACTCCATGTAGTTTTCAGCCTTGTGATTGCCAAGGAAGCCCCAAACCATTGTGACAAAGCTGTTCCAAGTCACTTTCTCCACCCTAGTTAGCTTCTTGGGAAATTCTTTGCACTCTAGGATCTTCATTATCTGTAGTCCATTGAAGACACATGCTTTGACCTTTGTCTCAGACAAATTAGGGAAGATGTCTTGAAGATACTTGAAGGATGCCAACTCCTTATCTAGAGCTCTGACAAATTGTTTCATTAAGCCCAATTTGATGTACTGTATAGTGGTGACATCAGCACCTTCCAGGGGTCCACCAGTGGTTCCCATTTGACATTGTTTCTCCCCACAAAGAACTTGGTCTGCTGTGGCCAGTCCCACTTTTGGTAGTGTGCCTTTTTGTCCCTATTGTCCCAAAGGCAGAGATAGCAGGGAAACTTGATAAAACTGCCTTACAGACACATTAGGAATGTCACCATTTTGATGTCTCCGATGACTCATCATACTTCAAGGCATAAGAACATAAGAATTGCCGCTGCTGGGTCAGACTAGTGGTCCATCGTACACAGCAGTCCACTCCCACGGCAGCCCTTAGATCAAAGACCCAATTGAGTCTAACCTTGCCTGCATACGTTCTGGTTTAGCAGGAACTTGTCTAACTTTGTCTTGAATCCATGGAAGGTGTTTTCCCTTATAACAGACTCCTGAAGAGCGTTCCAGTTTTCCACCACTCTCTGGGTGAAGAACTTCCTTACGTTTGTACATAATCTAACCCCTTATAACTTTAGAGAGTGCCCTCTCATTCTCCCTACCTTGGAGAGGGTAAACAACCTGTCTTTATCTACTAAGTTAATTCCCTTCATTATCTTGAACATTTCAATCATGTCCCCTCACAGTCTCCTCTTTTCAAGGGAGAAGAGGCCCAGTTTCTCTAATCTCTCACTGTGCGACAACTCCTCTTTACCATTTTAGTCACTCTTCTCTGGACCCTTTCGAGTAGTACCGTGTCCTTCTTCAAGTACGGTGACCAATTCTGGATGCAGTATTCCAGGTGGGGGCATACCATGGCCCGGTACAACGGCATGATAACCTTCTCTGATTTGTTCGTGATCCCCTTCTTAATCATTCTTAGCATTTTGTTCACCCTTTTCGCCACCGCTGCGTATTGCGCGGACAGCTTCATCGACTTGTCGATCAGAACTCCCAAGTCTCTTTCCTGGGAGGTCTCTCCAATTACCATCCTGGACATCCTGTATTCGTGCAAGAGATTTTTGTTACCAACATGCATCACTTTACAATTACACGTTAAACCTCATTAACGTTAACTTTACACGTTAAACCTCATTTGCCATGTCAATGCCCATTTCTCAAGCGTGTTTATGTCACATTGCAGGTCTAAGCAATCCTTCTGTGTCTTCACTAATCTGAATAACTTTGTATCGTCTGCAAATTTAATCACCTCGCTCGTCGTAGCAATTTCCAGGTTGTTTATAAATATGTTAAAGAGCACGAGTCCAAGCACTGAACCCTGCGGCACTCCACTCGTGATGCTTTTCCAGTCCGAGTATTGTCCATTTACCCCCACTCTCTGTTTCTTATCCACCAACCAGTTTTAAATCCACGTGAGTATTTCATCCTTGATTCCATGGCTTGCAATTTTTTGAAGTAGTCGTTCATGTGGAACCTTGTCGAACGTCTTCTGAAAATCCAGATATACAATGTCAACCGGGTCACCCTTGTCTATCTGTCTGTTAACTCCTTCTAAGAAGTGCAGCAAGTTTGTCAAACAAGATCTTCCTTTACTGAAGCCGTGCTGGCTGGTCCTCATCAGATTGTGTCAATCAAGGTGGTGAAAGATGCAGTCCTTTATCAGCGCCTCTACCATCTTTCCTGGTATGGAGGTCAGACTCACCGATCTGTAGTTTCCCGGATCGCCCCACGATCGGCATAACATTTGACACTTTTGAGTCTTCCAGAATCCTTCCCGATTTGATTGACAGATTGGTTATTAGTTGAAGCAGTTCAGCTATAACCCCTTTCAGTTCCTTGATTATCCTTGGATGTATACCATCCGGTCCAGGGGATTTTTCGCTTTTAAGCCTATCAATCTGCCTGCATACCTCTTCTAGACTGACCATCAACCCAGTCAGTTTCCCATCTTCATTTCCTGCTTATAGCCTGTCGGCTTCTGGTATGTTGTGTATATCCTCTTCAGTATATATAGACGCAAAAAATGATTTTTGTTTGTCGCGATGGCTTTGTCCTCCTTTAGCACTCCCATTATTCCTTGATCATCTAATGGCCCTACTGCTTCCTTTGTGGGTCATTTCCCCTTAATATATCAAAAGAACAGTTTGAAGTTTTTTGCCTCTTTGGCTATTTTCTCCTCGAAGTCTCTTTTGACCCTTCATACCGCCTTATGGCACCTGTTTGATGTTGTTTGTGCTTTTTCCAGTTTTCATCCATTTTTAACCTTTTCCATTCCTTAAATGAAGTTTTCTTGTCTCTGATTGCTTCTTTCACCACTACAGTGATCCACGCCGGTTCCTTGTTCTTTTTCCTCTTGGATTCCTTGTTGATACGTGGTGACTGTGTCCTTAAAAAGGGACCACGCTTGCTCTAGCATTTTTACAGTGCTTATCCTCTTCTTAATCTTCTTCCTCACCATGAGTCTCATCTCTTCATAATTCCATTTTCGGAAGTTCAGTGCTATGGCAGTCATTCTGGATTGATGTTTCGTGTCTGTATCCAAGTTGAAGTGGATCATATTGTGATCACTGCTTCCCAGCATCCCTTCTACTTCTACACCTTGCGCCGATCCTCATAGTCCATTTAGAATTAAGTCCAGAATCGCATTTCCTCTTGTATTTTCCTTGACAAGTTGTTCCAGGAAGCAATCGCCCACAGCATCTAGGACCTTGGTCTCCCTACCACAGCCGGAGGTGCCTAGGTTCCAGTCTATCCCTGGATAATTGAAGTCGCCCATGGTAACTGCATTGCCTCCCTTGCAGTTGCGGTTAATCTCATCCGTCATTTCTCCATCCATTTCTCCAGACTGCCCTGGGGGTCGGTAGTAGATACCGATTTTTGTTTCTGCTCCGATTGTTCCCAGTATTTTGGCCCATAGAGACTCTACCATATTTTTCATTTCCGGCGTGTTCTCTCCAGTAGACTCAATTCCCTATTTGATGTATAGGGCAATACCCCCACCTTTTTGACCCACTCTGTCTCTGCAGTATAGCTTATATCCCGGCAGCACAGTGTCCCAGACGTTTTCCTCCTTCCACCATGTGCCCGTGATGCTGATGTCAAGATTATCTTTTTGTGCCATAGCTTCCAATTCCCCCATCTTATTCCTTAGGCTCCTTGTGTTCATGTGCATACACTTGAGTTTGCAGCCTGTTACTTTCTTGCTTTTCCTACTCTCTTGTGTCCCTTTCAATCCGTCAGGATTTCTGCCTTGCCACGATCCGGTGAGTCTTCCCCACAATCTTCCTGCATGGTATCCTCTGGGTATACCGTTTCCTGAACCATGGACTCTTGGTCGACTGTCGGCTTTCCCCTTTTTTCTAGTTTAAAAACTTGATGCTTTTGCAATCCTCTTTGAGGTCCACTGAATGAGTCAGTGAAAGAGACGGGTACTTGTTCCTGTAATGGAGCATCACAGCTTTGATGCTCCTGGATGAACTGTCAATGAAGAGATGCCACTTTTTCAGCTTACAGGCAGCTCCAATTGCCTCAAACAGACTGGTCACATTGTGGCAGAAGCAGAGTGCTGTTCTCCTTTCTCGTGCTTCTCTCACATCCTGCAAATTATTTTCTTCCTTCCTCCCTTTCATGTTGATGTTCTGCTAGGCAGCGCTAAATCATGGATTTAGACCCTTTTTGAACTCCATAAAATTACTTTTTTTTCAATGCAATATACCATATATTTAATATATTTAATTAGCACTGTTCCCTTTCCTCCTCGCCACATACTGGACCATTCTCAATACTGAGAGAATATGGAAGCACAGGATTTCACTGACCCTGATGGATAGGTTGGTGTTGGACATAGTATCTCCTTAGTAATTAAAATGGGGGTAGAAAGTATTATTGCGCCTTTTCAGTTCACTCTGTCTTGTTGCCACAGTGGTACCTCCTCATCTTTCCATATTCTCATTTAGTAACCATTCCTGCTTGGACTGAACATTTGTTGAAGTAATATCAACTTTTTTTCTCTACTCTGCCACTTGGCAGCATCAGCTCAGTCCCAAAGAACTAAAAATACTTAAGGAGAACTGGAATTTCCAGGAAACTTGTAGATAATCTAGGAAAGTTGTCTAGACATAGAATTTGTGTAGGTGTCCAAGTTTCACAGTTGCGCTATCCTTTAGGATATAACAGTAGTTCTCAACCTGTCCTGGGAAAGCACCAATCAGTCAAATTTTCAAAATATCTAGAATGAGAGAGCATGAAATGCATTTGCATCCACTGCATGCAAATGTATTCTCTATTAAAAACTTTTATAATGCACATTAACAATATAACATCAAACCAGAGCAGTTTGTTTATAACCTGAAAACCTGACACCCCCCTAGGATAAGTTTGCAACTTCTATATTAAAATTCACAATCATCTGTATTGAGGGATTATGGAAATTAAAGCTGCCCTTGACTATGAAACAGTGCGGTTTACAATTTTTGATTGAAAAATAATAAGAAATCCACTCTCTTTTTTTTTTTTTTTTAGTTCCCATCATAAAGAAATAATTACTAATAAGAGGATTTGGATAAATCCTGAATAAGGGTACAATGTTAGACTTCTTTCTATCCCAATGAAGTACTTTTACAACATGCAAGCAGAAATTGTACAGGTTTCAAGAAAGCTCTGCACAGTGAATAATGCAGGTTGTCAGTTTCAGCAATCTGCGCATATTGCGGCACGTTACCAAGGTATTATTTCATTAGGAATATGATTTTTGCTCACAATATCAGGTGTGCATGCCCTTAGAGATTCAAGGTTTTACACTAGTTGCAAATGCTGTCAGATGACACAGTCCAAGTGATTTATGAGCTCTGTAAAATTTGCTATTTTGGACTGCATACTGTGTTTATCCTACCAAGAAGACTGGTGTTTGTGAATTATTACCATACCTTGAATTGTGTTAGTATTAACTAGTTGAAATTGTTATGTGTAACCAAATATTGCAGCAGCTTGTAACAATGTGACTAGACTTGCAACGATTTTCCTTGAATACCTGCTGGGATCAGCATAATATCAAATCTAGGCCTGCGGATGCTGAGCTGGTTTTATTAGACCAGTTTTGTTTGCAAACTCAGATTTCATGTTCTCCAGAGTTTTGCTATTAGTACTGTTCTGTTCAAAAGTTGCTCTTTTTCTTACTCTGTTAAAGAAAGATATCCTTTAGCTTTGTGATTTCCGTGGCTACTTGGTTTCATCCTTGAAGGCTCATATTTTTGCTAGGGGTATGCAGGCCACAATTGTTGATTTTGTCTGGTGCCCCATGTCATTTATGGGATTTTTCATGTTTTCTTTTCTTTTGGGTTTGTTTTTTTTTTCCATTTCAAGGGTAATGACATAAAGAGTGTGCACTCTTTCAAAAGAATGTGTCCTTTTTTGAGCAGCAGGTATCTTATTTGAGCCAGAGTGCACTCTCGTGGAGGAGTACATAGCTTTGCAAAATAGTATACACTATGGGCTCCTTTTACGAAGGTGTGCTAGCGGTTTTAGCGAGCTAGATGCTAACAACTCCATAGAGCTGGCATTAGTATTTTCCATGTAGCGCGGGGTTAGCGCGCAAGGCATTGTAGTACGCGCTAAAAATGCTAGTGCGCCTTCGTAAAAGGAGCCCTATATGACACAGGGGAATAAACCCTTTTTTCCTGTCATTCCGGGTTAAAAAAGTTGCTTTAATAATATTATGAGGGGCCGCTGAAAAGTTCTATATTTTTCTGACAGAACGAAAAAAGTGGAAAATCACTGAACTAAGTTGTACAGCTCTCAATGGAGGTTGCCCAACTTTGCTGATTGGGCTGAGAACTTTTCAGCGGCCACTTGTTTTTCCCATGTTGTGATCAGCCCTTTAAATCATTGCTAAAAAATGTTGCCGCTGTTTTTGACTTTAGAGGATATGCAGTCTAAATGACGGATGGTTTAGATAAAGTGAGAAATTCAGCTTAATGTTTAGTTCGATTTAGGACTAGCAATAGAGCTGTTTTATCTAAACAATTTATATAATCTCTTCCTGTAGGAGACGTTTCCATGAAAAAGCCTGATGGTGAAACATGTTGGAAGGAGTCTCCACGACATAAAATAAGCTATGTCTTTAGAAAAGTTTCTATAATATTTAAAAAGTGGTAATACTACAACAGAACATTTTAAATACCAATGAAGATGGTATAGTGTATTTAAGCCCAGTGATACAATTGCGATACTCTAAATCAGGGGTGTCCAACCTGCGGCCCCATGAAGTATTTTGCATGGCTTTGGTCGAGGGCGATATAGTGTTTTCCTCTGCTACTCCCGGGTGTTTACCGTCTTGACGGCTCCCTCCTCTGTCTTGCTACAGCGTTTGAACATTTGTGCGGCCCCAGAAACATTTTTTTCGGCCAATGTGGACCAGGGAAGCCAAAATATTGGATACCCCTGCTCTAAATGATACAGAATGCGCTTAGTATCATCCCAGAATGCACTGGGAGAGAGGCCTAAGATTCCGGTTGGCCCAGGTGCCTACTATGAGAGGGGCCTTCTGGTCGGCCAATGAGAAAAAGGTTCTGGTGGGAGTCAGGGTGGGCTGGAAGGGCAGGATGGGGGTAAATTATCCTCAAACTTCCATAGGACTCTCTCCAGCAAAGATACCTTCCTCCTCATCTGAGTAGCAAAGCACATAGTCCTTTGGACCTGCTTCAGGATAGACCTTTTTCTGAATCAGATCTTTACCTGCTTGGTACTGCCCCAGGACCAAATTCCTGCTAGATTCTTTACTCTTTTTAACGGAGATTCCTCGGCTCAAAGGTATGGGTGCTCTGCTGGGTTTCAGTTCCTCTGAACCTATCTTGGAGCTCTCCCTGCTCAGAGTTTCTGCCTGCCTAATTAAGCCTCCAGGTGTGCCTAATTTGCTACTCGGTTGGAGCTTCTGTTGAGAGTACCCACTATGGGAACCAAACTGCTGTAACTTGAGCTGCACTTTCCTTTTGCCCCATCCCCTCTCTTAACCTCTCTGCTTGAAGATTTAGCTGACAGCCAGCAGCCTCCTCATGAAAGGAGTAATAGGAACTGCTAGGGAAAATCCTGTTCCGGACTACAGGATCTACCTTTGGCTATCTTTCCTGAATTCTTCTGGGACTTGCTAAGGGCTTGCTAGACTTTTTTTTCTTCTTCCCCATTGTAACTTTACCCTCCTTCCCTATCTTTCATGTGAGTCATAATTGATTTTATTGTATTTAGGTTAAAGTTTCTATATGATATTATTATGTACATCGCCTAGAATTTCGAAATAGGCGATTCATCAAATGTGAAATAAACTTGAACTTGAAACTTGTTATTTATTTGGTGACAGAAGCTACTTTCAGAGAAATCTGTTGCAGGATGGGGTTTTCACTAGTATCAGGATCCTCCGTCACAACGCTTTTGGCAACATTAGTGAATGGGACTAACAAAAAAAAATAATCAAATGGGTCAAAAAGAACAAAGGTGTACCCAATATAACTATTAACCAAAAACCTTGTTTGCAGAAGTTTTCCTGTTTATAGAACATGCTGGTTTCCCACAATTTTTTTTAATGAAAGAAATTTCTTTATAAATATTTTATCAAAGGGAAATTCAGTAGAGGGAACTTAGTGCAAGGTAAAGTATTCCAGCAGAACCTCGTAGTCATGCCTTTAGGTATATTTTTAATGGGTCCGCCACTATATCATATTTTTCCCTTGAATATTTATGTTCTTATGTTCTTAACTCAGCATTATGATAATTTTATCTAGAAATTTTATTTTTAATACATAATGACCAAAAAGTCAACTGTTCACCCTTAACTTTTTTATACTTACAGGAAAATTTTTTTAGAGTCACTTAGCTGAATGTTGGCATGGCATGGCTGAAACTACCTGACAGAGTTCTTCATTTTGTTTCTTTGTCAGAGGCAGATGACAGTCCCACTATAGAAAAAAATTATCAAAAATCCAAGTCAATAATGTGCTTCATATATATAATTGAGTATCGAATGCTAGAGAAACAGCATTTTTGAACATTGTTTTAAAGAGGACTGTCCATGGCAAAGTACTCCCATACTAGCTAAATGTGATGACCTCACCAAAAATAACTTTATAGCTCATGAACAAGAGCAAATTATATATATGCAGCACACAATTGCGGGGCAGATTCTTATGGAAGTGGGGGGAAGAGAGAGGAGAGAGTGAAATGCCAGACCACGGGGGTGTGGGTGTGGGAGAGAGAAGGGGAAGAGAGGAGAGAGATGCCAGATCATTGGAGGAGGGAATGCAAAAAGATGGATGCCAGACCAATGGGGGGAAGAGAAAGATGGAAGGGGGAGGCATACAGTTTCTGGAAGTGGCATAGGACAGGGTAGTTGGGAAGATAAACGGAGAGATGATGGACCCTGGGGTGGTGGGGAAGGAGGGAGAGATGCTGGATGAAAGGGTAGTTGAGAAAACAGATGGTGGATCGGGGGATGGTAGGGTCCATTGCCGTAGCTGCAGATATGGACACAAAAAAAAGGAAAGATGCCAGACCTCCAAGGGAGGGAAGGGAAACGGAAGAGGAAGACAGAGATGGAAGATGGATGATTAGCACAGAGAAAGAAGAAAACGACAAATGGGCAGGAGACCTTGGCAAGCGAGTTATCAGAAGACAACCAGAGCCTGGGACCAACAAAAGGTAGAAAAAATAATTTTATTTTCTGTTTTGTGATTACAATATTTATTTTGTTTACACCACAGAGCCGGTGTGGGGTTGGAGATGTTGTATCCCTGCCTAGAAGTCACAAGATTGTGGCGGTATAGAAGAATAAAGTTATTATTATTATTATTATTATATGTGTGCTAAGACTAAGCCTTAGTCACATAGGGGTCCTTTTATTAAGGTGCACATTTAGCGTGCACAAAATCAGTTACCGTACCTTAATAAAAGGACTTCTAAGTATCTTAATTAAAAATCTGACCCGCGACTTAGCCTTTTTTTTCAGATTTCGGCCCCTTATGTGATTGAGTTTGAGACCCCTGATGTAGAGTGAGGCAGTTAGGCAATGTAAATGTGGTTATTAATATAGACATATTTCGGATAGTATTACTGCTTTACAATATATTTGAATGCTTTTATATACATATTGAAAGGGTTCAGAGTTAATGTCCTGGGTAAGTAGGTGGGAAGGGAAGGAAGAGGGATTTGTTCAGAGATGTTTGGGGGTTGCATAGAAGAAAAACTGTGCACTGGTATGCTAATCTTTCTTTGTTTTGAATTTATAAAAAAAGAAATATAAGTGGAAATAAAGAAGTAAATAAGAAAACAGATAAATGGGTGTGGGGTGTGGGTAGGGCGTGGGCAGGGCATGCCCAGGGGGGCCCAGTGTACTTGTGTGCCTAGGGGCTCTTGAAGAATTAATCCTGCCCTGCTTGTAGTTGTCGCCTATTTGTTGGTACTGTAGGTTTTAGAAGGCTCACATGTTCCACCACAAGTTTTTCATTATTTCAGAAAAACATCCCCAAGTCATGTCTGCCATAATCCCACCCAATTCATGCCCCCAACATACCCTATTGAGATTTAGATGCACTGCATAAGAACAGCATAGAAAACCATCTATAAAATGGGTTTTGAAAATAGCAATTTGAAAGGTTTGATGAGAAAAACATCCATCTTCCCCTTTATGCCAGTTTTTGGATGTTTTTCTTGTTTTTGAAAATGAGCCTCATAATATAATGCATCAGTGCCTCAGTGTTATTAACTGTAAATGTCTCAATCATATCTCCCCCCTCCCATCTTTCTCAGTGTCCTTTCCACAATTTCACTTATTTTGTGTTTCCTTCAGTTAAGGACTGTACATATAACAAATACTTAGAGCAAATACTTTCTTATCAGGCAGCCCTCTGGGAATAAGAATTTTGTCCTTTGATTATGATATTGTAGTAGCATGGTTAATTTTGTATTTCACTGTCTATGTACAGTATTCTTTATTATTTTTTATCCGTAGTCTTTGGGAGCAGGAGGAACCGCAAAGTCCTCCTGCTCCTCCGTCCAGCCCATGATGTGATGCTAGACAGGCTCCGCCCTGGTATATCATGTGATGCATGGGGAGGTGCCTAAGGCCCTGATTGGCTCAGGCACCCTGGGTTCCTCCCTTGGGAGGTATCCCAAGCGCCTGAACCAATCAGGGACTTCCTTAGGGCTCAGCCCTAAGGATGACCCTGATTGGCTTATGTGCCTCAGGCCCCTCCCAAAGGAGAAGTCTGGGGTGCCTGAGACAATCAGGGTCTTAGGCCCCTCTCCGTGTATCACATGATGCACCAGGGCAGGGCCTAAGGCCGGCATTGCGTCATGGGTCGGATGGAGGAGTAGGAGCAGGAGGACTTTGTGGTTCCTCTTGCTCCCAAAGACTGGAGGCCTATGGAGCAGGAGGGACTATGCAACCCTCCTGTTCCCAACATTTACAGGTACAGGGGAGGGGGCCGGGGAGGAATATGGGGGTGGAGTCGTGAGTCGGCACGATGGCAGGAGGGAGTCGGCATCCTGCCTGCCATTCATTTGCAGCGGCGGGCATTTTTTTTGGGGGGTGAGGGGAGGGAGGGGGCACTCTGTCGGGGGGAGGGGGCTTTTTTTCTAATTGGCCAGGTATTTTGCGTGTGTAAAACATGCAAAATATCTTTGCCATTATAAAATACTGAAAAAACCCCAGCAGAAGCCCTGACAGCAGTTACAGGAGACTGTTTCTCATGTCACTGCTGAAACGACCAGGTACTTGGATCCGTCCCAGCTCCTTTCTGCTACTGCTGGCTGACGGCGAACACCTGGGAGCCCCTGTGTTCGACACTAGAGGTCGCAAAAAAGCGGTTAGCACTCTCCACCCCATACAGATTGGAGAATGGGGTGACAACTGGTCTGCTGAACGGATCATTGCTGCTTATGGACCTACTACGTGGGCCGAAGATGGCTCCTGGGGTTATCGGACTGCAATCTACCTGTTCAACTGCATACTTCACTTGCAGACTGTTCTTGAACTTTTGCACTGCCAAAATACAAAGGCACTGGGCGAGGAGGGTAATGAGGGGGGGCCCTGAGCACCTGCTAAAGGCACCAGGTGGGGGTTGCGATAAACCAAAAGCTGCCAGTTACACTCAAACACTTGTAAACAGTTCCAGTCCAAGAAATTAAAAGGTTAGGATGTGGTGTTGCAGGGGTATCAGTCTCTTTAAACTGGTAAGGTCCATACTCGGAGAGAAAGGTGTCTGCACACCAGCTTGAGACACACCAGGGAGGGACACACCAGCTTGAAAGCAGTTCAGGTATCATCCAGCAGCTAAAGTCCAGGGAGGTGAGTCAAAGGAGGACATTTACTTGGTATAAATACGGAAATGAGAGACAATAGGCAGATACACAATGTTCATAAGAGGACAGGGTGATAAGTTTGTGTGGGTTGCGCACAACTAGTAAGGCATTCAAGAGAGACCATAAGGATATACTCAGTGTAGGGCACACAAAAACCCATTATGCCAGAAATGTGTGAATTGAGCATATCCAGTGGGCACCATGGAATCAACACTATATAGAACCTTTGTCTTAATAATATAACCCCTAACTAAGCAGCGCTCAGGCCATGAAAACAAGAACTAAAAAGATATTGTGCAATTTAGATAGGAAAAAAACAAATATGCAAAAAATGGGGATAAAAAAACCCTCAAAAAAATGGCCAATGGTATGTTTTCCGGGGTATCCCACAAACCAAACAGACAGACAACACAGAGATTACATGGCACAAACAAACATAGAACTCCAGTAGGCCTTAAACTTGCTTTTATCTGTCAAGGAGTCAGGGCTGAACTTAAATCTGCAAATAAACACAATTATACAAAAGGAAGAAGAAAAACAGTATCATAGAAACAGGCATATTTGTGTGCACACATGAGCAAAGTAAATTTCCTGAGAACACATGGCACAACAATCAATAATCAGAAAAGGCATAATCAACTGGTCTAGAGTCTAACGTCTGTAAGAGAAAACAAAAAAATGGTGTCAATGGGCTCCATTGTCAGGCATAGGGCATGTCGTCAGTCAAGTCACACAGTCATACGAGATAATACAATCAGGGACACAACTGGCTTCAATCTACAGAAATAGGCAGATCTTACTAGGTAAAGCAAGATACAGTGTCCAAGGTTAGGTACAGAGGTAGTATGAAGTATTGCAGTGTTAATGCTAAGAGGAAAAAGAAACATTTTAAATCTTAAAGTGCAAAGTCATTTCAAGGTTACTTGAAGCACAACTTTTTCTTCCTGTTTTTTTTTTCTGTTTTAGTTCAGCAAAAGATTTTTTGTGCGAAAACTGATCCATGATAGCTATGTATGTATTCCAGCTGCCTGCCTTCACATCATCATAAGGAAATACATACCCACTGTTAAGAAAAAGAAAAGTGATAGGGGAAACGCCCCTTGCCAGATACCGGTAGTAAATCAGTTGCCAACAAGCTGCATCTCCCAGACCTGTAAAAGAGACTTGTACAGTGTACTGTAAAACAAAACAAAAAAATGAAACACTGGGCTTAACAGATTAAAGTAGTAAATTGCACTTTCCACTAGAACATATGAGTTAGTGTCAATTCATAGTTGCTTTATATAGTTCCTACCCCAAAGAGCTTACCTAAACAAAAATAACTTGGAACTTTACTCACACCTACCTATTCCAACTAGAATATCCCTTATAATGACATATTACATGCACATACTTTCAAACACGTGACACATACCCTGTTTATAAACATACACTATCCTGTCTGCAACGTCACCAAATCCACATTAGCCATAGAGCAAACCTAAATCTACAACCTTTCCCATGTTTCTAACCCAAATTATTTTTTTCCATCTCCCCGGTGCTTTCTTTGACCAAGTTTCCAAGTTTAAAACTTGATTAAATTCCAAATACTACAACCTTTGACTTTTTTTTTGTTTTGTTTAAAGCTCCTTTGAATTTATCTAAATGTCGCTAAATCATAAGATTAGGAGAATTAATCCAGTCCAAGCATGAGCACAGGATTTCTGCCACCTTAAATTGCTGCTAGCAAAAGTCACACACCCACAGCTTTATAAAAGAATTCTAATGTCTCCTAAAACCAAAACTATTAATTCATAAATTGTTTATATAAATCAGAAAACTAGTTCCTGGCTCCTACAACCACAGGTCTGCCTAGCTAAGGGGTTGGGTTTTGTTGTGTCTTATTCAAACTCATTGAACATTGATTCTCCATAATTATGCAATTACGTATTGTATTGTCTTCTGCAATCCTGCCATAACTGGCAGGGTTGAGATGTTACATCTCATGATTAAAAGCAGTACGATATACACTATGCAAATAGTATATGCAGTACGATGTACGCTATGCAAATAGCATGACCTTGCACTTTAAGATTTAAAATGTTTCTTTTTCCTCTTAGCCACCGCGGCCAGCAGCCGCCGACAGCCGCTGTGGCCAGCAGCCATCGATAGCCGCTGCCTGCAGCCGCCAACATCCGCCTCAGAAGGGTGGAGAGAGAGAGATGCATGCGCATGCGCACTCCTACCTGCGGTGCCCTACAGCACACAGAAAACGGGAGCACGCAGATGGGAGTGCGCATGCGCAGCTTAGGGTTTTATTATATTAGATGTACAATGTCAACTTTTTTTCCCTATTACAAAACACAGCATGAAAAGCACATGCAAGAACAGCAGAACAGGCGAGTCTGTACAGAACTGAATTAGTTAAATTGGTCCTTCCCAAAAGGACAGGTAATCTGTGGGGTTGCCCAATATAAACTCACAAAGGGTCAAAAACCTCAAGAGACTTGCCAAAAGCCTCAATAATCAAATAAGAGTGTGGAAGAGGGCAGAGATCAGTGAGCACTAGAAAACAGATACTTACTTAGACCCAGCACCAAAAATCTCCACTCCCGAGCGAGCCCCCAGCTGAAACGACCAGGCCCAATTTGTATTAGCCTCGTTCTGTGTCCTGACTACAGATGCATCCGGGGACACCTCTTTAGAAAGAAATCACACACACACACAAGCGCATATGCAAATAGGCAAAAATATGTCTCTCTCTTGCTCTCTTCTTTATTCAGAGTACTGCATCCACCTTTTATAGCATTTCATGAGTCAGTTTTTTTTAGCATATGACTGTAGGAAAGACCATATATGGTAACAGGATACATAAAAGCAACTAGAAAAAGGTAGCAAACATAAGAGGAGGGGGAAATAGTGGGAAGTTTCCATTATGGCATATAATACTGTCCTGTCTAAGGTCTAACAATGTTTCTTGTAAGAAATGTTTCTTATCAAAACAAGAACTACAGAAAACAATGGAGACACAGAGCTCAGAACAGCAAAAGAAAAGGCCTTGTGTTTTTTTTTTCTTGGCAAAATGTTAACTGTTTCAGCAGTTCCTTTTACATAAGCAAGAATAGAAAAACTTACAAAGAATATATGCCCCTTCAATTATTGTCAAGGCTGCCCCAACTCAATCGCTGACTAAACGATTGAGTCGGGGAGTTTGCATGCAAATGATGTGCATGCAAAAAAGATAGTGAATCAATCACTGTTTCAAAATCGGCCAGGAATTGACAAACAGTGATTGAATCCCTATCTTTCCTGAATCTGGGCCTTAGTTCCAAAAGATCCATATCCTTTAGCATGAATCATGTTCTAATGGTAGTTACAATTCTATAGCCGTAGCTTTGATCTGTGCTTATGTCTTTGATCACTGCTTATGTCTTTGAGCTGAGGAAGATCAGGACCAGAGATCTTAGTAAAATCAGGATTTATTTCCAGCTCAGTAGCAGAATCCAGCATTTTTCCAATGGGACCTGCCCATTTGTTGTTGCTTAATGTCTTGCCATCTAAGGCAGTCACCATGAACTTGAATGATAGTTCACCTATGAGCAGGCTACAGAAAATCCATACCAGTTCCTTTTGTAGCTTCTCCTCAACATAATGCATCACTCCTCCCTCCCAACCAGTGTTTACATTACAGGAATCACCTCTGTAGCTTGAAGAGTTTTGTCTGCTCCTTTCTCTCAACCGTGCAACCAAATTATCAGCAATTATTTTTGCACCAGTCTTCTCTTTAGTTGATATTGCAGGAACAAAATGTCACAAATATCTGCCTTTTGACTCCGTACACACTGTATACTGTTCCTCTTTCACCATACCTGAATATATTTTGCCATTCTCTTCAGTCTTTAACGTGACCCTGGTATCACAATAGCCATCAAAGAAAATGCAATGAATGCCATTCTGCTGTAGCTCATCCTCAACTTGTAAATCCAATTTTTTCATGATTCTCATCTGAGCCCTCTTTACCTTATTGTAATCAATCATCAAAGCAATGTCCAAGTGAATGATGAGTCTTGCATCAATAAAGACAGCAATCTCTGTTGTCTTTCTCAGTCCAGTATGGTGTCTTAAACTGGAAACAGCTATATTAGTTATATCCTCAGCATTATATTCTGGCCTCTTCCTTGCTTTCTCTGGAGCAACAGAACCTTCCTCCATTGCTTTTTTCTGCCACATCATCTGAATCTCCCTGTTATACTTCAAACATAGATCTATCCATCATCTCTTGCTGTTCTTTTTTCACTCTTCATTCTCTGCTTTTCTTTATCCTTCCTTTATGCCTGCTTTTCATTTTGTAGTTCTTGTCTTCTGGTTTCAGGGAGGTTGACTGTTCTAATCTGATGAGGTCCAACACTCCTAACTTTCTCTCTTTGACCTTTTATAATGGCTAAGTCAATCACAGGAATCTTCTCTCAGGTGCAGTCACAAACTATGTGTATTCTACCGACATAGGCAGAATTGCATCCTACAACTCTTTATTTCACATTTCCAGATAAGTATGTCCATCAACGTGTCGAGCTTCTCCATAAATCTGTCTTTCTCCTCCAGTTTTGCTCTGAAAACAGAAACTTTGCTGGCTTGTTCCCACATGGATTTCGATTTTATTTTAATTCTTATCCTAACATTTCTGTTTATAACAGGACCACTGAGTTTTGGATTTGCTTTGTACCACTGAGCAAGTAATCCAGTCGTTAGGTCACTGACCAGTTTATCAATGTTGTAATTTCATCTGTCTTGATCACTGATGTCTCTCAAATACAACCTGTATATAATGAGATCCCTGACAGTTGGCAGTTATTTACAGGTGGGATCTGTCCGATCCCACCAAGTGATGTAAATGAGTCCAGACTTGCAGTCTTATTTTTCTTTTGGACATTTTCAATACTAGATTATCGCTATGTTGAAAATCTGTAAATGAGAAAATAAAACTAATATGTTAATATCAATATGGGTAAATAGTTAAGATAAATTGATCATTGAGGCATAAATATGCAATGACAACACATAAAAAATATTAGAGCACATAAACATATTTTGGTAATTTGTATATTTTTGCACAGTTTCCTAGAAATTCCAGGTAGGTAAATAACATATACACACAAAATATAAAGCTAGTTGTTGATTTTCCACATTGTACCATGCATATATATCTCTGGAAGATGGATGCACACTTTCTAGCTGTATGGCTGGCATAAGTGTTCATGCCACAATTATAGGCACTCAGTTTCACTGTTATGCTAGTATTCTATAAAAGAAAGATGGCACTTACATTCCTTTACAAAATAGATTTCTACCAGGTGTCCTTTGATCATCTGTTCATAGGTGCCCACTTACAGAACTGCCTCCAAAAGGAGTTGAATAAAGCACATATTTGAAATTTGGGACTGGTAGCACCAACCATCAAGGTTTCAACCCTGGCTACTGAAATAAATATATAAAGACAGAGAGAGAACCATTTATCTCTTTACAGCAAAATAGATAGATGTATTCTGTCTATGCAATGAAAGAGGAAAAACAATAGCAGAAAGCAGGAGACTAAATCATTTACACATCTATGAGTTCAAGTAATAGAGTAAAACAGGAAATTAAAGAATAAATCATTTTGTGATGTTACTGATCCCAGAGGCATGTCACAGTTTTACACTTCTCCGGTGTTGAGGAGTAAAATTTAGGCAGCAGAGCCCAAGAGTGAAGAAGCAGCAATATTCTTTCATCAGAGACATAACTGGGAAAATGTTATTAGGGAAGAAGACAAAAGAAAGTAAAGCGGCAAAAAAGGGGACTCTTTATCAGTAGCTGTAAAGACTGATGATAATGATAATGGTGATAAAACAACAAATCAAGATCTCCTTTACTGAAGAGTTAGAGGAGATAGAGCTTAAACACTGCCAAGTTGAAATGCCAGGAGGGATAACCTAATAAAAGTTGTGCTCTTACTTGAGAAGGCATTTAGCATTGACTATCAATAACTCCTATCTAATTATGGATTAGTTAGTATGGTAGGCTTGCAACAGAGGTTGAAAAAATATATTTTCCAGTAGCCCCATAGTCTGAAATTCTTAACCAGAATCTGGAGCATAGTGAAAGTAAGGTAAAGGGTCAAAACCTCCAGGATGTATCATGAAACCTGATTGTCTAACTCTTGTTGCTTCCTGGGTCTGGACTGTAATGTTAGATCACAGTACATAAAATCTGAAGGTGAAAAATAGGAGCTTGGAGCAAAGGAGTTAACCTAGTGGTTAGAGCAGGAAACTAAGAAACACTGAATTGTAGTTCAGATCCTGCTGACAGCCTTTATAATCTGGGGAAAGTTGTTTTGCTCCCCATTACCTCAGATACTTATATGTGTTAACTTATATTAGCATGCTGAGAATAATACTACTACAGAGATTAATGGGGGTAATTCTATAACTGTGTTAGCTTTCACAATCACACTGAGGATACACTAATTATTTATTTTAAGTGTTTTAGAGACAAATTGTGGCCTTTATTAGATGCTTCCGACTTATCTTAACTATTCTTACAGGGTAAGTTTTGTAAGAGTGCTAATTCTATGGCATCTGGGCATCAAGATTTCATTATAGATTCATTAAGCTAGTAGTCCATTGGAATACTAGCATAAACTGGCATCTTTGCACTTACAATTAGGTATACCCAATTATTCCATGTCAAGAGCAAGCTTTTAAACATGCAAACTTATGTAAGTTATGCATGTAAGTAGGAGCCCTCCCTATGGCCCACCTTTGCTCTGCCCACATGTATGTGTCCTTGTATTTACTCACAAATAAAGTTGCATGTGTCCTTTATATCAGTGTTCTTCAATCTTTTTACACCTACGGACTGTCAGAAATAAAATAATTATTTCATGGACCGGCAAACTACTAAGACTGAAATTTTTTTAAAGAAAACATCGCTGCCCCATTCCCTTGAGCTTGGTCCCGCAAACCATCTGATCCCATCCGCACAAGCCTCAAATAGTTATGATTTTATATTGAACATATTTTTTTTTATTTATAAATATATTCATTTATTACATCATATAACAAATACAGGAAATACAAAAGTTCAAACATAAAGTAATTAGAAATCATTTTAAATTTTAAAGTCCACATTATTGGGACTGATTTTCCACCTATAGGAGGTCACATAATAAAATAGGAAAATAAAATTTATCCTCATATAATCAGGCTTAAATTATATTGTGCTACATCACAAACCATTCAGCCTCACCAATATTCTCTTTAGAAATAATAGGGGATTTATCTAGAAGAAAATTTTCCAATTGATTTGGATCAACAAAGACAAATTTAGTATTCTCATAGGTCACTAAACACTTACAGGGAAATTTCAAAAAGAATAAAGCTCCCACAGCTAAGACACGAACCTTAAGCTGTAAAAATTGTTTTCTTCTATATTGTGTCTGTTTAGAGACATCGGGGAATATATTCAATTGCTGGCCACAAAATAATGCTGTTTTGTTAGCAAAATAAAGTTTTAAAATGGCTTGCTTTTCCAATTCAGTTCTAAATGTAACCAATAATGTTGCTCTCGTAGCTATATAATCTTTAGATGATCCTAGAAACTAGGATAAATTTAGACAAACTTGGATAAATTTAGACGAACACATTTTATTAAAGTATAAAAAGAAACAATATTCTGTACAATTGTCATTTTATAAATACAAATAATACAGGACAAAGATCAACAAAACCCCGTCTCCCCTGCCCTTCACATATATCCCCTCTACTATCAAGAAAATTGAATAAGCCAAATTATTACAGAATGCTACACAAATATCATGCTAACAGAATACCACAGTCACACATGGCAGGAATGGTGTTAGGGGAGTGCAACTAGGGCAACTGCCCCCCTGGTCAGAGAGAGCCCTAAGCTAGCTGGAAGCTAAAGAAGCACTGCCTGGGCTTTGCATTCCCCAGTTATGTCTAACATCAGCTCAACAGGATACATATTTCAAATCTGATATATTCTAATCATAAGATAGAAATAAAATTCTTTTTTTCTGCTTTCATTGTCTTTTTACTCTCTTCCATCCAGCCTCTGCCATCTGTCTCTTCAATCTAGCATCTGCCCCTTCCATCCACTGTCTGCCCTCTCCCCCTTCCATATGGTATCTGCCTTCTTTCTATGCCCCTCTCCCCTTTCCATCCAGCCTGTGCCTCCTCTCTCCTTTTTACATGATTCATTCTGCTCTTTTCATTTTTATCTCTCCTACACCAGATCTAGCATCTTAGTCCCTCTCCTTTTTCTCATCTGGCCCCCCTTCCCAGCATCAATCTCTCTCTACTTTCTCATTCCTCTGTCTCTCCCCTTTCCCTCATCTGATCTCTCCATTCCATCCTGACTCCTTCACCTCCTCTAATCTCCCTGCCAGCTGTTTCCTTCCTATTTTCCTCTTCCCCTGTACAGCAGTGCCCCTTCTCCCTTTCCTCCTTCCCTTATCCAACAGTAACTCTCTTCCCTTCTCTCCTGTCCAGCAATACTCCCTTCTCCTCCCTTGTCCAGGAGTACCCCTACTCCCTTCCCTCTCCAGCAAATGTTTCCTCTCTTTAGCAGGGCAGGATTAATTCTTCAAGGGCCCCTGGGCACAAAAGTACACTGGCTTAAAACAGTTACACACCAGTGATACTGTTTACCGGCAGCACCTGACGCGTTGAACAGAAACTGCCTTAGCTGCCCCCATGGCTCAAAAAAAGCTACAGAGGCGATGGCAGCCAATGTAGCTCTTTCTGTTCTGTGTGTCAGAAGTACACGCAGAAAACAGAGCTTTGCTCAGACCTTGGGTACTTGTGGGAGCACGAACTTTGCAAAATGATTAGGGATGTTAAACCCAATGAAATTAGCCCTCGGTGAACACAGTTAAGAAGTTTGCTCAGTATTAGGGCTGCTCGAGCACTCACAGACTCCAATGCATCGGACTGTCAGATGGCCACGCACTCTCCACCCTCCAATAGAAAGCTGCAGTGCAAGTAAAGAAGCACACTAACACATGGCAGGGGCAGACAAAATGATGGACATGGGGAAGAAGAATTGTTTCTTAGGAAGCAAAAGGGGCTATGTTGGACACTGTAGTTTCCTTGAAATTATGGGAGCTGGTGCTGAGGCCACTTCAAGAAACAATCTTAGTTATTAAGCTCAGTGTGTGTGAGGGGGCTGGGGAGAGAGAGACGGAAAAGAAAGGCTACTTGCATGAAAGATATAGGGACGAGAAAATTAATATTTATATTACAGGTTTAGTGCATTGTGTTTATAAAACCATAGCAAACGGCGACGGGCCCCAGCATCGACATCAATTAAGTTCCACTGTTACCTTGAAAGCGGTGCTGCTCAGCCAAAGCTTCCCCTCTGACATGAGCCGTGCCCATGCGTAAACAGGAAGCTCACATCAGAGGGGAAGCTTTGATTGAGCAGTACCGCTTGCAAGGTAACAGTGGAACTTACTTGACATCGATGCCATGGCCCGTCGCTGTTTGAAAAAAAAAGTGGAAAAAAGGGCCTGTAAAGGTGAGAGGAAGGGAGACCTCCAGGACAGCTGCTCTTTACACTCCTTCTGTGGGCCCAAGAGTCTTTAGGCTAGCGGCAGCTCTGTGTCCTTTTAACTTTGGCACACAGCTGCTCTAAGCAATAGTTTAGCCGCGGTTTCATGAGGCAGCCTCGGGGCTTTTGGTAGGCCGGCCCACATCGCGTCATCAAAGCGGGCCGGTCTAGCAAAGGCCCCGAGGCTTTCTCATGAAACTGCGGCTAAACTACTGCTTAGGGGCAGCTGTGTGTCGAAGTTAAAAGCACACAGAGCTGCCGCTGCTGGTCTGGAGGTGCGGAGACAAAAGCAGGAGGCATATGTGGCAGGAGTCCTGGCACAGTGACAGCAACAGGAAGTTGCAAGTCAGCTGATGCTGGCACCTTTTGTTGTGGCAGGGAATCCTTCACGGACCAGCAAGATTTTTTTGCAGACCGACATCGGTCTACGGACCAGCAGTTGAAGAACACTGCTTTATATGATAGCAATGAGCATACACATAGCACTTATTCATATATGAGAAGTGTATACTTGCCTGCATAAGTGCTATTATTCTGTAATTTTAGTAGTAATTTTAGATACCAATATACAGACCCTTGGGATCCTAAAATCTCACCCCCTAGATCAGTGGTCGGCAAACGGCGGCTCTTTAGCCACTTGATTGCTGCTCGCGGCTCGTCTAGAGCAGGGATGCCCAACCTGCTTCCCTTCCCTTCTCATTTCCCTCCCCCAAGCCACCGCCATTGGGGAACAGGCCACCAACGCCACCAGGGAATAGGCTGCCACCGCCACCATCAAGAAATAGGCTGCCATCAGGGAACAGGCCGCCGCCGAGTTCTGAGCTCTCCCTGCTTCCCTTCCCTGCGGGGCCAACCAACTCTCACCACCCGACATCAATTCTTAAGTCGGAGAGGACATTCTGGGCCAACCAATAGCTTCCTGGCTGGCCCGGAACTTCCTCTCCGACATTTGAATTGACGTTGAGTGGTGAGAGTTGGTCGGCCTCGCGCTTCTCTTTACGGGGAAGGTCTGGATTATGTGTGTTATGAAAAATTTTAGACCAATTTCGATAGTGCCTTTTATAGGTACAATTTTGGAGAAAATTGTTTTGCCTGAGTTAGATGATTTTGTGCAGGAAACTGGGTGCTTTGATCATAATCAATTTGGTTTTCGGAAAGCTCAAAGTGTAGAACTATTATTGACATCATTATTAAACACTTTATGACTGGGATTGGATCAACATGTACCTTTTTGTTTAATATCTTTAGATGTATCAGGAGTTTTTGACTCAGTAGACCATCAGAAATTGTTAAGATTGAAAGATCTCGGGGTGGGTGGTACAGGTCTCAAATGGCTTAATTCATATTTGATAGATTGCTCTTTTTAAGTAAGAAATGGAAAAAGATCTCGAGTAAATTTCAGGTGAGGAGTGGAGTTCAGTTTTGGAGACACAAAAAGGCTTGATGCGGTCCAGAGGAGGGCGACAAAAATAATAGGAGGTTTGCACCAAAAAACTTATGAGGAGAGACTGGAAGCCCTGAATATGTACTGTATACCTTAGAGGAAAGGATGGACAAGGGAGATATGATTCAGATGTTCAAATACTTGAAAGATATTAACGTAAAACAAAATATTTTCCAGAGAAAGGAAAATGGTAAAACCAGAGGATATAATTTGAGGTTGAGGGGTGGTAGACTCAAGAGCAATGTAAGGAAATTATTATTTACGGAGAGGGTGGTGGATGCCTGGAATACACTCCCGAGAGAGGTGGTGGAAATGAAAACGGTGATGAAGTTCAAAAAAGCGTGGCATGAACACAGAGGATCTAGAATCAGAAAATAATAGTAAATATTGAAGAACTAAGGCCTATACTGGGCAGACTTGCACAGTCTGTGTCTGTATATGGCCATTTGGATGGGCTGGGGAGGGCTTCAATGGTGGGGAGTGTATAGAAGGACTGGAGTGTGCTTTGACAGAGACTTCAGTAGTTGGAACCTAAGGATAGTATCGGGCAGAGGTTTGGATTCTTGTCCAGATATAGCTAAGAAGAAGAAAAAAAAAACAAGAAAACAAATTTCTAGATTAAATCAGGTTGGGCAGACTGGATGGACCATTCAGGCCTTTATCTGCTGTCATCTACTATGTTACTATGTAGGGTTTAGTGCTTTCAGCGTTACTATTCAATATTCATATGGCCACAATTGGTCAGTTATTCCAATCTTTAGGGGTTGAATACCGCATATATGCAGATGATATCATATTTTTTCCCCAGTGTGTGTATGGGGGATGGGTTAGAGAAACTGATGAATAATTATATGAGTGAAATTACTGGATGGAACGTAGAAAAGACAAAGATAATGTTTGTGGGTAAATTTGATCGGGTCAATTGGCCAAAAACATTAAAGGTGATAGATGAGGTATTGCTGGTAAGGGAGTCAATGACAGTCCTGGGAGTAAAATTGGACCCAGGACTTTCAATGAGTTGCCAAGTGGTAAAGACAGTGCATGTATGCTTTGCACAGATACATTTATTGTATCGTTTAAAACCAATGCTGTCACCAGTTGACTTTCATACTGTTGTAAAAGCAATGATTTTGTTGCAGCTGGACTACTGCAATGTCCTGTACTTGGGAATAACTAATTTAATATTCTATGTAATGCTCTAACTTAATATTCTATGTATGCTCTAATTTATGTAAATATACTAATTATTGTGCACAACTGTAGTTTTAAAAATGAATAAAGAATTTTTTAAAAAAGAATATATTATACAGCTACATGCAGACAACCAAACATATAGTAGCTACATGTGTACGAAATTTTTGTATGGACCTTCAGAATGCAGTTGGGCACTGGATCCTTCCAGCTGCTAAACTCTTCATCATTCCACTTTTATTGAAAATGTCTAGTGATTATTTTCTTTATCTTTTTAACAGCAATAACATATTATGCGTTGATGGAGGCAAGTTTCACTATTATTTCTGACCCAGCCATCCTTTGAACGGGAGGGGGGAGAGAATAGAGAAGAGGACAGGAATGGGTGTCAGGCAGAGTCCTTTACCTGTTGTGAAAGCGAAGGCAGGCACACTGTGGAAGCGGGCCCTAATGATCCTGCCCTCCGCGTACTCAACGAAGGCGGTCACCAGCCCGCATGGGCAGTGTATGTTGACGCGGGTTTCCAGGGACTGCAGCTCCTGCACCAGCCCATAGTCCATGGTGAAGCGGGCGAGCATGGCGTGACCACATATGGTGCTGTAGCCTTCATTGTGCAAGTACCACGAGTGTCGATGGGGGAAAGCAGAGGAAGGTGCGGTGGGAGTACAGCGTGGAGTCGTGCCTCAAGTCTCGTGGCTGCCATGCTTCGCGACTCCACGCTGTGTGACACTGTGCTCCCGCCGTGCCTTCCTCTGCTTTCCACATCGGGCTGTAAATTTATGTAGCATTTATTAAGTTATCATAATAACTTGACAAGTAATATATGTTAATTTGTATTTTAACAGATAACATAGAAGGTGGAGGATGAACGGATACTGTGCCTTTTAGTTAACACATAGAAAATTACCACAAGATAATTTTTAATGTTAAAAACATGGTAGAGTTAAATGCCATCTGAATAACTGTAGGTAAATTGGATCTCATTGATATTTAGGTAATGAATGGTAAAGAACCTTTCTCTGCATTAACTGAATAACAGAACACCTCTAGCAGTTAACCCAGAGGCTATACAGTTACTACTCATTAATTCTGGAAACATGCTGCAACTGCAAAATCTTATCACATTTCAGCAACCTGGCTCCTATATTTTTTTAAAGTCTGCTAAACAGCCTGAGTTTGCAGCCTGACTGTTACGGCTTAGTCACCCAGCTATGGGGTTGTTTTACCAAGCTGTGATAAAAGTTGGCCTTAGCACGCCCTTATGTAGTTTGCACTAAGGCCGTTTTTACTATTTTTTTTCCAATTAGTAGCCATTAGCGCATAGCCATAAAAAATGCCATGAGAGCAATTACTGACAACTATTTTGCAGATGGTAAGAATTTTGGCAGTAATATTGCACTAATCAGTTAGAAGCAAGCCAGAGCGACTAGCGAGGCCTGCCACAAAAGGAGGGGCCTCCTGGGTTTGGGAGAAGGGGAAGAGTAGAGGGAAGCAAAGGAGCCAATAAGGGGGGGGGGGGAGGAAGGGAAGGGCAGAGCATAGAGTGGCAGGCCTTTTCAAGGAGGGCATCACCTAGCGCAGCCAAAATATTTGTTAGTGCACAGGTAGCATGTGACAATTGGTAACTTACTGTACGATGCCTGACCGTATCCTGCAATAAGTCTTTTTAAGCTGCAGTAAGTGATGTTAGTGTTTTCTACAGCTTAATAAAAGGACCCTTATGCCAATTTGAAACAAAAATAAGCTCAAAATATGTAAGAAGTGAAAGCAATTTTAAAGCAATTGTACAGATACCGTACACATTCTTTTGCTCACTCCCCACAAAGTGCATCAATTATTTCTGTTTCAGTATTGTAGAAGCACAAATTTTTTATTTTTTTTTTATTAAACCTAACAGTCAAGATATATTTCTTCAAACAAATAGTGGGACAAAACATTGTAAAATATTGATGCAAAGTTCATCTCATTATACAACAGATCTTATACCTCCTCTAATATATTTTATGAATCATGAAACTTTTTTACTGTTTCCATTCATATTCCCACTAAAGAATCAGTTCCTTCTCTGTATTTTAATCTAGCTCCAGTAGGCCTGCTAGTTCGTTTACTGGAAAAGCAAAGCAATAAGAAAAGGATGAAAAAGTAGGGAAGATGGAGAAAAGTAACCCAAGCATAAAATAACCTCAATCTATTTTACTCTCTATGGATATAAAAAGTCAACTAGCAATAATAGTGAGCTATAGCACTCTAGGGCCTACCTGTTTTCCTCACAGAGCTCGTCAGTACATCTGATCACAGCATACAGTGCAAAAAAAAAAGGGGGGGGGGTCAATTAATGGTGAAAATGACAAATAGCTGGGAAGAGTTGATAGTAATGTCTGAATTTTAAACAATATAACATGGGCAGCCATGTCTAACTCAGACTATCCCTAGCATTTATCAGGAAGAATAGTTTAATAGGCAACCAATAAACAGCAAAACATTTGCTAACTCGGAATAAAATTCAACCATAGGTTGTATAAGCCCTTCCTAAACCAGAGCTTTGTGAGAGGAAAAAATCTAGGCAGCTAAAGGGCAGTGTTTCTCAACCCAGTCCTTGCCAGTCAGGTTTTCAGGATATCCCTTGATTTGCATGCACTGCCTCCATTATATGCAAATTTCATTCATGCATATTCATTGTGGATATCCTGAAAACCTGACTGGTAAGGGGGTACTCCAAGACTGATGCTGAGAAACACTGCTCTAGGGTATATGTACTTCCTGAACCAATGACCAGATATGAGGAAATAAGGATTCAGTTCTTGTATGAAATGTACCTATTCCTGGGCATTACTGAGTAGCCCATTCAAAAGATAAGATTGCTAACCCACAGACACATATCTAGTGTTACCAGACACCCGGATTTACCCGGACATGTCCTCTTTTTAGAAGTCTGTCCAGGCATCTGAATGGGTTTTCAAAACCCGGCACTTTGGGTTTTGAAAAGCTTCCAGCTCAGGACAGTGTCGGAAGGGTATCTGCACATGTGCAGATGCATTACAGTGACATCACATGCTTGCGCAGATGCCCACCTGATGCAGCTCCAAACATGAAAAGAGGTTGGGGGTGGGTCTGAGATGCAATGGGGTATGACTTGTGTGGGGCTGGGTGGGATTGATCAGTCCTGGGAGCAGGGCCATGGGTCCAGATTTTACTATTATAAAATCTGGTAACCCTACACATGTCATATCCATACCTAAGATCAATTTGGCTGTTATTTTAACTAACTAGATCAGATAGGAAGAAAACCAAATGGTGCCATGGAATTCCACAGCCAGCAACTGAGAGAGAGGTCAGGAAAGAGTAGCTTAGTGGTTAGTGCAGAAAGATACAAGTAGGGAAGTTGCATAGAAACATGACAGCAGATAAAGGCCAAATGGCCCATCTAGTCTGCCCATCCGCAGTAACCATTATCTCTTTCTCTCTCCGAGAGATCCCACGTGCCTATCCCAGGCCCTCTTGAATTCAGACACAGTCTCTGTTTCCACCACCTCTTCGGGGAGACTGGTCTACGCATCTACCACTCTTTCTGTAAAAAAGTATTTCCTCAGATTACTCCGGAGCCTATCACCTCTTAACTTCATCCTATGCCCTCTCATTGCAGAGTTTCCTTTCAAATGAAAGAGACTCGACTCATGCACATTTATATTACATAGGTATATAAACATCTCTATCATATCTCCCCTTTCCCACCTTTCCTCCAAAGTATACAGATTGAGATCTTTAATTTGTTCCCATACACTTTATGATGAAGACCACACACCATTTTAGTAGCCTTCCTCTGGGCCAACTCCATCCTTTTTATATCTTTTTGAAGGTGTAGCCCCCAGAATTGTCGGTTCAGATGAGAACCACTCGGTCGTGGAGCAGATGTTGAAAGGCTACAGCTGCGAGATAGATGGCCCGAAGCTCTAGCACGTTGATGTGGCAGCGACGGTCTTCTGCTGACCACATCCCTTGGGTGCGTAGGCCGTCCAGATGGGCTCCCCAAACGTACTCCGACGAGTCCGTGGTGAGTACCTTGCTGTGGGGTGGGGTGAGGAAGAGCAAACCTTTGGAAAGATTTGAAGAGTCGGCCCACCAGCGGAGCGATCGTTGCAATGAAGGAGTCACTGTCACGGGACGGTCGATCGGGTCCCGGTCTTGACACCATTGAGAGGCCAGGGTCCATTGAGGGATTCTCCGATGGAGGCGGGCGAAGGGTGTGACATGGACGGTGGAGGCCCTGTGGCCCAGGAGAGTCATCATCTGTCGAGCTGATACCGAGGTCAGCAGGGAGATGCTATTCTAAATATTCTAAATGAGATCTCACCAGAGTCTTATACAGAGGCATCGATACTTCCTTTTTCCTACTGGCCATACCTCTCCCTATGCAACCTAGCATCCTTCTAGCTTTCACCGTTACCTTTTCAACCCTTTTGGCTACCTTAAGATCATCACATGCAATCACACCCAAGTCCCGCTGTTCCATTGTGCACATAAGTTAAAATCCAACAGTTCATCCTTATGATCTTGTAAAAGTCATTTAACCCTCTATTGCCTCAGGTACTAACTTAGATGGTATGCTCTCTTGGACTGTACCTGAAAGTAACTTGCCTTGAGCTACTAACGAAAAGGCATCTGCTAAATCCAATTAAATAAACACTAACAGGGAAATTCTAAAACTGGTGACTAAGTTAATTGAAGAACGCCATTAGAAACTGTAAAAAAAAAAACACAACTGGTGAGGTTAAAGTGCACCTAAATAAAAGGTGCCAGAAATGTGCCTACGTAGGTGCTTTAGGCCACCAAATGCCAAAGCAGGCATGGCCAATGCCATAAGTGTTGCTAGGTGGCCCATAGCACCTATGTAGGTGTAATTCATGCAAAGATAAGTGCTAGAAATGTAGGCTTGAAAAACCCTGACCTATATTTAAGGTGCCTATCTTTGCCAGGCGATCCCGAAAATAGTTCACAGCTTGCCATCAGCTGATTGCAGCAGGAGAATCCCCAATCAGCTGAGCAAGCAGAGTGGGCAGACTTGATGGGCTGTAGCCCTTTTCTGCCGTCATCTTCTGTTTCTATGTTTCTATGACTCCCTGAAACCGCGGCTTTGAAGGAGCCCTGCCGGCTCAGCTTATTGGGGATTTCCCTGCCGCAATTAGCTGAACTCACTATAGTGCAAAGGACTACAGGATATTTCTTAAATTACTTTGAATTGTTTGAAAAATTCATTTGTCTTTTATAATCAAATTAGACTACTAAACCCTCAATTAACAAACTAGACTGGGTAACAAAAAGACTGGATGAAGGAGATTCACTGGACATAGTGTACCTGGACTTCAGTAAAGCTTTTGACAGCGTCCCACACCGCAGACTGTTAAACAAGATGAAATCAATGGGGTTGGGAGAGACTCTGACGGCATGGGTCAGAGACTGGCTGAGTGGCAGACGTCAGAGGGTGATGGTTAACGGTACTTTCTCTGGGACATCGGAGGTGACCAGCGGGGTGCCTCAGGGCTCGGTCTTGGGTCCGCTCCTCTTCAACATATTCATAGGAGATCTGACTCAAGGGCTTCAAGGTAAAGTAACATTATTCGCCGACGACGCCAAACTATGTAATATGGTAAGCGAGGGCAATTTACAAGATAGTATGGCGCAGGACCTGCGCACATTGGAATGCTGGTCCTCAACCTGGCAGCTGGGCTTCAATGCTGGAAAATGTAAGGTCATGCACCTAGGTAACAGAAACCCGTGCAGAACTTATACCTTGAACGGGGAGACCTTGACCAGGACTTCAGCGGAACGAGATTTGGGAGTAATCATTAGTGCAGACATGAAATCTGCCAATCAGGTGGAGAAGGCTTCCTCAAAGGCAAGGCAGATGCTGGGTTGCATCCGTAGAAGTTTTGTCAGCAGAAAGCCTGCTGTCATTATGCCATTGTACAGGGCCATGGTGAGACCTCATCTGGAATACTGCGTGCAATTCTGGAAGCCACACTACTGCAAAGACGTGCAGAGGGTCGAGTCGGTCCAAAGAATGGCCACCAGAATGGTCTCAGGGCTTAAAGGTCTCCCGTACGAAGCAAGACTAGACAATTTGCAGCTCTACACTCTAGAGGAGCGCAGGGAGAGGGGAGACATGATTGAGATGTTTAAATACGTCACCGGACGTATAGAAGTGGAAGATGACATCTTCCTTCTTAGAGGCCCCTCAACCACAAGAGGGCACCCGCTCAAACTCAGGGGCGGAAAATTTCACGGCGACACCAGGAAGTATTTCTTCACGGAGCGAGTGATTGATCGGTGGAACGGGCTTCCAGTGCAGGTGATCGAGGCCAGCAGCGTGCCAGATTTTAAGAATAAATGGGACGCCCATGTGGGATCCCTAAGAGGGTCAGGGCAAAACACTAGCTAATCTCAAGGGGAGGGTCTATAGTGGGCAGACTTGATGGGCCTTGGCCCTTTTCTGCCGTCATCTTTCTATGTTTCTATGTTTCTAGGAGGGTGGTATATCATATAAAGTAAACAGATTTCAATGCATAGGACCTCAAATAACATATGTTATCCCAAGTCCACATTCTGTTCAGTTTTGAATAATCATTTATACCATGGCCTCCTTCCCTTCCCTTAATTGATTAATATATATCTTTATTTTATTATGTTAAAATCTAATTTTCTAATTTCATATAATGCAATATTGTAATTCATAAATTTGGTCGCAATAATTTTTACCAATTGATTATATGGCTTAAAATCACTAACTCTCTATTTAGGAGAAGTATTTTTCAACCATCCATAAAACCTTCTATTTGAGTAACTCTATCGGCCCTCAGAAATGCCACCAGTTGTTCAACAGACTTTCATAACAGCTGGCTTTACGCATCCAATCTTCACCGGGTCATATTATGATAAATTTCACTCAAAAATGAGATAAGTTAAACTATCACCTATACTAAGGTTTATGCGTATATTTATACTTAGCTTGGGTGGTAAACAACAAGGGACCAGCACGCCAACATGTTTCACCCTTAGGGGATTTCCTCAGGGCTACAATCCCTAAAACCCAAGAAAACAACCTTAGTATTATCGGAATATAATCCTATCTAAAGTCTAACCACTCTAACCACATTCAAATTCTTACCTTCATTTAAAATTTACTTCACGACGTGGCCACCCGTTAGTTTTTATCAAGATGGCCTCGGCGTGTTGTTAATCTCATTCAATACCCCCAGATGCGGCTGTCAGTGACGTGGCTGGGTGGAGCTAGTAAAGCATCCATTAGCGTCAGAAATTGACGTCACAACATCCGCACTGACACCCGGCCTGGGGTATATCAATTTCACTACAAGTAGTGAACACTAAACCACTCCCAATAATTTAATGATATAATTCTCTAAGCATTTTTGAGAAGAACCCCCCCCAGAGAGACCTCACACAAAAGACAACCTTTCTAGTTCTAAATTTAGACCATAGGGAATAACTGTATTAACGCGATAAATCCACCTCTGTTCCAAATAATTTAATCTTGCTTCCATATTTCCCTCTGTACCCTGTATATTCAAGGTATCAATAATCCTCCACTTGATCTGATCCAAAATGTGTTTTTTGGCTACCCAAAGCTGTACTAATGGGACTGACCAGGTTTCAATGGAGATCCGGGACTTGTGTTCATTCAGCCTCACCTGCACAGGGCATTTAGTGCGTCCAACATATACTTACTGACAGGGGCAGACTATGATGTAAATTACCCAATCTGTTTTATATGTCATGTGTTGCCTAGCCTGGACAACTCTACCTGTTTGGGGGTCCTGCCACGAACCCCCTTCAATAGTTTTCTCGCACCATTGACAGTGGGAGCATTGTTTATGAGTGCCCTGGATTATGATGGGGACCCCTTTCTGGCTCAGCATTTGGCCGATGGTCCTCCCTTTGGTATAGGCTATCATGGGGTATTCTTCCAATCCTCTTAAGGTCCTCAAAATTGGCCAATGTTGTCTAATGAACCCCACCATGATTTTCGCCGCATCAGAATATGGCAGGACACAGACTAGTCTAGCTTCCTCCACCCCCGAACGGTTATCCCTGTTAGTATCTTGTAATAACAGGTCCCGATGGGCGTATCTCGCCCGTTTATAGGCTTGATGTATGGATTTCTCCGGGTACCCACGTGATCGGAACCTGCATCTAATCTCATCTGCCACCTTGTGAAATTCTAATCTGGCACACCTTAATAAAAGAGGGCCATAGCTTTGTATGCATATGCCCTCTTTATAAATCCCGTGCTGCTCCTTGTGACCCTGGGCAAGTCACTTAATCCTCCAGAGCCCCAGGTACGTTCGATAGATTGTGAGCCCGCCGGGACAGATAGGGAAAATGCTTGAGTACCTGATTGTAAAACCACTTAGATAACCTTGATAGGCGGTATATAAAAATCCTAATAAACTTGAAACTTGATAAAGTTATGTGCATATTCTGTTGTCTTATAAATTTAAGTTGGCTGGTTAATATTCATGCTTAACTTTGAACGGGTAATTTATTCCTGTATAGTTATACCTGTTATTCCTGCTGCCTGATTTAGACCTGCTGCATATGTTTTATAGAGTACGGAAAATGTGTGCTGCTGTCTGTGTAACTTGAAGCTAGAGATTTTCCCCATCCTCGCGGGAACTCAATTTCCTGTCCCATCCCCGCAAGTTTTCCTGTCCCTGCCCCATTCCTGCAAGCTCCGTCCTCAACTGCACAAGCCTCAAACACTTTAAAATCATAAGTGTTTTAGGCTTGTGCGGTTAAGGCAGAGTTTACAGGAATGGGGCATGGACAGATACAGCGGCAAAACTCAAGGGGACAGGGATGGTGACAAATTTGTCCCCGTGTTATTCTCTACTTGAAGCTATGCTCTTGGAATGTCCTTAGTCCCTCTTCCACCTATGTGCATAAATTCTTGTTATATGCAAATCTATTACACAGCTAGAATGTAAATATTCTGTAGCCTGGAAAATAAATTCATAAGAATAAAAAAACATAAGAATATCAGCATTGCCATATTGAGACAGACCGAAGGGCCATCTAGCACAGTATTCTGTTTTCAACAGTGACCAGTCCAGATTACCAGTGCCTGGCAAGATCCCCAAAAAGTAAAACAGATTTTATGCTACTTACCCTAGAAATAAGTAGTGAATTGTCCCAAATCCACCTTAATAATGGCTTATGAACTTTTCTTTTAGGAAATTATCCAAACCTGTTTTAAACCCTACTAAGGGTTCCTTTTATCAAGCCGCGCTAGCGGGGTTAACGCGCGTGACTTTTCATCTTGCGCTAACCCCTGCGCTGGCCTAAAAACTACCACCTGCTCAAGAGGAGGCGGCAGCGGCTAGCGCGGCCGGCGGTTTAACGCGCGCTATTATGCGCATTAAACCGCTAGTGCGGCTTGATAAAAGGAGCCTTCAGTTAACTACTTTTATCGCATTCTTTGGCAAATTCCAGAGTTTAATTACATATTGAGTGAAGAGATATTTTCATCAATTTGATTTAAATTTACTACTTAGTAGCTTAATTGAATGCCTTCTACTCCACTCAGTATTTTAAAAACCTCTATCATATCTCTCCTCAGCCATCCCTTTTCCAAGCTAAAGAGCCCTAGTTGATCACATAAACGGTTTTGAATATTGGCCCCTTACTTCCACATTTTTTCATCAGTATAGAGCTCGATATCATTTAATCCAGGGCTTTTTCATCTTCTCTCTTATTTATGCTTCTATTTCAATCTCTAGAATGGGGGCCCTGTGCCAGTCTCCGTACAGTCTATGCTGTTTGCCCATTTTTCATTCTTGTATATGTACAGTTCTTCTGAAAAATTATTTCTTAGTAAATGTTTTATTTTGGGGAAGAAATGTATCTTGTGTCTTCTGAACCACCTTCATTTTGGTATTGGAGGAATCGCCTCCATGAACTTATGGGTTGGGAAGCCCGTTTGGCTCGTTCTTCCCGACGCCGGAGCAGAGACTTTGTTCACACTTGGACTCCATATTTGAACATTTTGCCTCCTGAGAGTCGTAGCCGGGTCTTGAATAGACTCCACCTCTGAAACTGTGCTTCTAGATGTCTCTGCTGTTCCCTGCTTGCGAGTTTTTCTGTATCTGTGGGGGGATGGGGAGGGGTGGGTGGGGGGTAGGGTTTTCTTTGTTGGGGGGTGGGGGTATGGTGGGTCCGGGGAGGACATAAGAGTCCAGTCCTCCGCGGGTGTTTGATGAAATTGCATTCCATGGTTATTATTGCTGTTGTATTTACTGTTGATTAATAAAATAGATTTCAACATAAAAATAAGGAATGCCTAGGTAGCTTTAAATGAAGGCTCATTACACCATAATCTACAGAGATGCAATTTCCATTTGATCTGAAAATCAGGTTTTTGAAAACCCAGTGGAGCAAGCAGAAACTGCTTCATAAAAGTAAACATATAACAATGTTTCAAGACACTATATAATGTATTTATTTTGGTATGTGTTAAAAAAAATGGTATCTTAAAATATTTGCTAGCTGTATGAATGCATTGTATGCATAAATCATTCCTGTAGGCCACAGCTGTCAAGCAGTCAGCTTGCCTGACCCATTTACACTAAGTAAACCCCACAGATTATTTGTCAAACAATTTATAGAACCAAATATTTGTTTTTATTTAATTGGTATGCAAATAGGTGCAAATGGGGAAACATGACAACATTTGTGCTCGATACAGTTGTCACTTTAAATTCTGATAGCATTCATTATCATGCTTACAGATGTTTTTTCCACACCTAACATCTGCCAATACAACCTAAACCCCAGGAAGTCGACAAATCTGTGCAAACTTCCTCGCTCTCTTTACCTCACTATCAGTTTCATGCACGCTAATTTTGTGCATCTGAGGCCTCTGCTTGCCAGAATTATGCCAGCTTCTTACCACCTCTGCCCCGAGAGCTTTGGATGTGAAATTGAACAGACACTGAGCCAATTTATCATAGGATGACATGTGTCATGTTCAAGGTATAGCTAGAGGGACCTCCGTCATGCACTCTATTTATGCCTTTGTTTTTATCTTGAGCTCAGACAATAGAAGCAACTGTTTAATTAAAACAATGATATATATTAAACAGCTGAGATAATAAATAGTGTTTATATCAAAATCAGATCTCCATTCCGTTGATGATTGGCATTTACTAAGCAAAAGAATCACTTGCAATTTGGGAAGAACTAGCTAATTGGAAATACAGTTCAAAGATAAACCTTCAACTGAAAAAGTTTTCCACTGACTCATAAACTCATTACATGTTTATATCTGAATATTTTCTGTATTAAAAAAAACAGAATTCCCTTTAATACTGTGCATTAAAGAATACGAGGGTGGCAATTCTATAATTTGGTGCCAAGATGTTGGCACCATAATGGGGTGCACTCAGTGCAAGTTTTATAAAGGCACTTAGGCATCCTTAAATGATTATACAATACTACCACAAAGCCAGGCTGGCATGCTAAACTGTAGACACACTGTAGGGCCTGATATTCAAAGGATTTAAAGTTTGAAAGTTACACTTCTAAATTGGTCCTCTCTGAAATTTACTAGGAATAAGTGCCTAAATTAATACTAAAAATTTCACTAAGTGGTTGATATTGTAGCTTGGCCGTCCCTTAGGGCCTAGCAGGGCCCAGCATACACCTACAATATTGCCTTGGCATGCTTCCCCAAGAAGGAGGAAGCCCTGTTGTGGGTACCTTACTCTGTGTACAAAAGTCAGAATGACACAATTCAGGTAAGTATCAAAAGAAAGAAATAACATTTATTGATCATCCAGATAGGGCAAAACCAAAAATGCAAGAAAAACAAAAGTCCAAAAGTAACAGCAATTATAATGTAGCCAAAATAATATTGCCCTTACCAGCCTGGTCTGGTTCATTCTTCAAGTGCTTAACTTATGTCCCAGGTAAGTCCTACTTTGTAGTAACAGTAACAGCACAAAGTACAATTTTGTCCCAGGCAGTCTTTAGTCCAAACACAAAACTCAGCATTGTACAGTGTTGCAGGTCTTCGCCCTTCTCTCCAAGAATTAAGGAGCTGAAGGTTGCTGGATTTGTCAATTCAGCTCCTCGGCAAGTCAAAGAACAAAAAATATAACCCACAAAACTCACTACATGGATGTCCGGCAAAACCTGCCTCCAACCTTCAGGGTTTTCACGGCATTCAAAAAGTACATTACCAATGTTGCCTAACTGTCCTTAAGCATTGTCCCAGTGGCAAGACAGCCAACACCCAATAATTTAAAAAAACAACTTTGTAAGGCAAACACACAGTCAGATCAGCTCACTTTCATGGCTTCTGGAAAAGCAAGCTCTGGCAGAGCACTCCAGTCCATGTCCTCCAATACCTGGTTCTCCTGTGTTTGTTCCTCTGCCTCTGGGTTTATCATTTCCGCATCTGTGGGTTCCTGGGCTGGTGGAGGTTCCTTCCACATGGGAACTTCCCTGGCCTGCTTCCCTCTCCGAGACAGCCAGCTTTCTAACTGTTCCAATGCTGCTGTGCCACGCCCAGCCCTACTCAGGGAAAGGCTTTCTTCTGCTGAGGCTGCCTTCTGCCCTGTTTGGCCAGCCCTTTCCAAGATGGTGGATTTAAAGGGGTAAAACCTGTATTCACAGGGCTATGGGCTAAATCCTGCTTGAACACAGCCTGCGCTTCCTGATCATGTTCCTGGCACATAGTGATCAGCCCTGACTAATTTCACCAGGCGGTTTTTTTAGGTTTTCCACTGGCACAAGGCCGGCACTTTGGATCGGGCTTGTGACAATATTCAAAGCGATTTAAGCGGCCAGTAGAGGCTCTTGCTGGTTAAATAGTTTGTACGGGGCTATCCAGTGATATGCAGTAGTACTTAACCAATAAAGACAACAGGGAAACTCCACTACTAATTGTTAAAACCAACCATATATACTGTATCTGGATGCAAAGGGCTGGACTCTACAAACGGCAACAGTATCGACGGCAGTGTAATAAGCAGCTGCTGATTTTATGTCAATCATGCACTGACGCTGTTTGTAGAATTGTGGCTTCGTGAAAGTTAGGTGCCAGATTCGTAGGCTAGAATTTTCAAGGCCTACATTTCTGACACCTACCTTTCACGTGAATCGCGTCTAAGAAAGCGCTTTATGACGCCTAAAGCCACTTCAGGTGTTACCCACACCTATAGAGGCATTATGCATTGTAAAGCGCCTCTGTAGCCGTGATGCAGGTGCCTTTTTTTAGGCACTGGTAGGCGCCTACATTTGTTTTAAGTGGTATTTTGCACTTAAGTTTGCACTTAAGTAGGGCGCTTACTGGCAAATAACCTCAGGTGCCATTTGTAGAAAATAGGCCAAACTGTCACATTCTTTTCTTCCTAGTAAACTTTTTTCAACTGTTTCAAACTTTAAATCATGGTGGAAAACCCTAAATATGCCCAATTTGTCAGTAAAATTACTGCATAGGGTAGGCTTTAAACAAGTAAGAATTAATCATGGGTTAAAAAAAACAACAGTTGCTGAAAGCAAGGTGGCAGCGACTCAACTGTGTGCACCATGAAAATATTTTACCCCTGAGAAAGCCTCTTTAGGCGAAACCGGGATCGTAGTTGGGACTTCACAGTAGTCACCGTAGAATATACACGCATGTTGAAGAATATATATATTGAAGAATATACTATATATATATATTGTAGAACATATATATTGTGACCAGCCAGGCTCCATGCCTGCCTTGGTCCATGTGATTTCCTTAACGGCCACTGGGGGAGCCGGAGAGAAGTCCAGGTGAGAGCAGGCTCAGTTAGAGCAGGGCGTAGCTCCTCCTCATGAAAGGCCAGTAGTAAGTGAATGCAGTTTACAGAATTATATGGCGCAGGACCTGCTTACATTGGAAAGTTGGTCCTCAACCTGGCAGCTAGGCTTCAATGCTAAGAAATGTAAGGTCATGCACCTCGGAAGTGGAAATCCATGCAGGACGTACTTCTTGAACGGAGAAACTTTAACTAGGATTTCAGCAGAACGATATTTAGGCGTAATCATCAGTGCAGACATGAAAACTGCCAATAAAGTGGAGAAGGCTTCATCTAAGGCAAGGCAGATATTGAGTTGTATCAATAGAAGTTTTGTCAGCCGAAAGCCTGAAGTCATAATGCCGTTGTACAGGGCCATGGTGAGACCTCATCTGGAGTACTGTGTGCAATTCTGGAGGCCACATTACAGTAAAGATGTGCGCAGAATTGAATCGGTTCAGCGGACGGCCACCAGGATGATCTCGGGGCTCAAGGGTCTCTCGTATGAAGAGAGACTGAACAAATTGCAGCTCTACACTCTCGAGGAACTTAGGGAGAGGGGAGACATGATCGAAACATTTAAGTACCTCACGGGACGTGTCGAAGTGGAAGATGATATTTTCTTTCTCAAGGGACCCTCGGCCACAAGAGGGCACCCGCTCAAACTCAGCGACGGAAAATTTCATGGCGACACCAGAAAGTATTTCTTCACAGAGAGAGTGGTTGATCATTGGAACAAGCTTCCAGTGCAGGTGATTGAGGCAGACAGCGTGCCAGACTTTAAGAATAAATGGGATACCCATGTGGGTTCCCTACGAGGGCCAAGATAAGAAAATTAGGTCATTAGGGCATAGACAGGGGGTGGGTAAGCAGAGTGGGCAGACTTGATGGGCTGTAGCCCTTTTCTGCCGTCATCTTCTATGTTTCTATGTAGTATGCTCTTGGAGAGGAAGGTGAGAGGGAAGTCACGGACCTCTTCCCAGGTAGAGCAGTGCGGGCTCAAGCTAGGGTAATGCCTTAGACCCGGGTGTGGAAGAGGCTGTATTCATATCACCATTAGCAGCCACACAAGCCAGTGTGTGTATTGCAGCTGCAACGATGGAAGAAGGTTTGGCAATCCTTTTCAAAGCCTGAGCTGAACAACTGTGAGTTTTTGTGGATTTCTAATTTTTGTGACTGGGTTCTTTTACCTGCTCCCAGACATTTTTCTGGACTGTGTTTTTGTTTGTGAAACTCAGAGAGAGTTGGGTTGGGGGAGAAGTTTGCTGACACCCGGGAGGGAGTTTTGAAAGCTGGTTGTGCGCTTTTTGGAAAGGCAAACTTAGACCACTCCTCTGTACCCAGCCTGGATATTTTATTAGGTTTGTTAGGTTTCTTTTTTTTGTTTATGGTTTGGGACCAAGAAGACTGAAAGTTAAAAAAACAAACACAATTTTGTAGGAACTGTTTGGAATGTGATGAACTGCACTTACCTGAGCTCTGGTTGGGAGCAGACTTGGGTGAATACAAGATTTGGTAAAAGTAGGAAATCCTGAGGGCTGCCAGAGTTTTTCCTCTGGCCATTTTTGTTTTGGACAATTATTTATTTTATTCAGCTTGGAGACATTTTGATTTGTGGAACAGTCTGACTTTATTTTGTATAGTAAATTTTTCATATTGCCATGCTACAGCTGTGTTTGTGATTGATTCCAGTTCCTTGATAAAACCTGCAGGGTGACTCCAGTCCGGGTCACACGCCGGTGCACTTTTTGTGTATATCCATTGAGAGCACTGCTGAGTCCCGGCCTTGGGCTGCAGTGTGGCTACAATATATATATATTTTTTATTTATTTATTTTTTGTCAGCACCAGACAATCCATTGCACAACTTAAGAGAAGAAGGAGTTATAACTTTATGAGATAAGTGCACTTAATTCCCTTCTCCTGCAATATCATTTAAAACAAGTGTGATGATAGAGAATGGTGCTGTCTTGTCTTTGAATAAGAAATTGCACAAAGAGCTACCCATTTTCTGAGTACTTTGCACAATATATTGTGCTTATATGTATAAGAAAATGTAAATTTACACAAGTGGAATTTAGTTATTTAAAAGTTTATGTTATTCTGGAATTAATTAAGTATATTTTAAAAAACACCACCATCTCTTATAAAGGCTATTCTATGTCCAAACTTCACAAAAATTATATTTAAAGGCACTTAAGCATACTGGAGTGTTATACAGGTGAAACACATCTGTTTAATATCACAGCGGGGACCCATTTCACCAAATGCTTTGTCAGGGGATAAATCATTGTGCTAATGCAGTACCTGTATATGCGGACCTACAAAAAAGATATAATCATTATCACCAATCTGTTCTTTAAAACCACGAACAATCCCATGCTATGGAAAAGTTTTGCAGAGCAATTGGAAAATGATCACATAATAATGTGAGTGTTGGCATGAGTTTATAACTACAGGAGTAAAGAGCACATAGGATGTAAATAAAAAGTATTGAGGAGTTGGTTGTTTACTTAGTTACAAATTTATAGTGTAATTAAGATTGTGCAGATTGGTGATAATCATATCTTTTTTTTTGTAGGTCTGCAAATACAGGCACTGCATTTGTACAAAGATTTATCCCCTGATGAAGCGTTTGGTGAAACGGGTCCCCATTGGGATATTAAATAGATAAGTGCTGTATAACATTCCAGTAGTGGAGGAGTAGCCTAGTGGTTAGAAACAGCTGCCCCAGTACTCTGAGGTTGTGAGTAGAGAATGACATGAGGACAAATTTGTCTCCATCCCTGCAGGAACTCAATTTCCCAGTCCCTGCAAGTTTTGTCGCTGTCGTTGTCCCTGCACCATTCCTGTAAGCTCTGCCTTCACCACACAAGCCTCAAAAACATATGATTTTAAAGTGTTTGAGGCTTGTGCAGATGAGGAAGGAGCTTGCAGGAATGGGGCGAGGACGGAACGGGAAAATGAGATCCCACGGGGACGGGGAAAAATTTGTCCCCATGTCATTCTCTAGTTGTGAGTTCAATTCCCATTGCAGCTCATTGCGACTCTGGGCAGGTCACTTAACACTTCATTGCCCCAAGGATAAAAAAAAAGTACCTGCCTAAAATATGTAAACCATTTTGATTGTAACCATAGAGAAAAGCAATACATCAAGTTCCATCCCCTTTACCCTCCAATATGCTTAATTACCTACAAATATCATTTTTTGTGAAATTTGGCCTTTTTAAAAGATGGTTGTGTATTTTTTAATCCATGAGTGATTTTTACCCACTTAAAGACTACCCTATGAAGTAATTTTATTGACAAATTGGGCATGTGTGCATGTGCCTGGGATTTTTTTCACCACAATTTAAAGTTTGAAACAGTTGAAAAAAAGTTCATTAGGAAAATAAAAGGCTCCACATACAGTATATATATATATATTTGGACTTAACCGATAAAACCATAGCCAACTATTTTGTGGATAGTCTAGGGACAGAGTACTGATATTCAGCATTTACCCCTGTAAGTTCACTTGACAAATTAGATTGTACTTGCTGAACATCACACTTAATTGCATAAGGAATAGCTAGCCTCACATAACCAATTCAATGACGGCACTCTGACATGATCCATCTTTGAATATCTGGGCATAACACTTGCAATGGCCAAAAACACTGATGGCCCAGGACTGGACGGCATCTACCTGAGGGTAATCAAGGAACTGAAAGGGAATGTAGCTGAACTGCTTCAACTAATAGCAAATCTGCCGATCAAATCAGGAAAGATTCCGGAAGACTGGAAAGTAGCAAATGTTATGCCGATCTTCAAGAAAGGTTCGAAGGGAAATCCTGGAAATTACAGACCAGTGAGTCTGACTTCGAAACCGGGAAAGATGGTAGAAGCCATTTTAGCCATTCAGCTACAAACTTTGGTCACAAGTCATCTCTAAAAAGATAAATGTGGAAGTTTTATTTATTCAATATTTATTGCATTCAGCACTTTAAGAGAACTTGTTGCACTATTGCCTTTTTTGCACTTATATGAAACTACAGCTCGATGAAAGAAACCATTTACCTGTATACACTGTTTCAAATACTAATGTGGTTGAACAGTACAGGTCTCTGAGAGCTTAATAGTGCATTTCAAGAGAGATTTGTACAACCATCATTCATATAAGTCCTAATTTTCATTGATTTTGTTAATTAGGAGGACTTAGTCCATTATAGTGGATTAAGATGTAATGGGGCCAAAAGACAACTTTTCTGCATTCCTTTGTAAGACACTACCGTGTAGATGTTCAAGCGCGTCAGGACGCAGTATTCAGTGAACGTGTTCTGGTGTCGGGTATATATACCTCCCGACACCAATCGTCTTTTCAAAGATGTAACCAGAGATGGCTCTCCACATGTCAAAGAATTTGGAGCCTTCGGTACCATCTGTTTCACCCCGCCCTGCACTGCTAGAGATTCCAGTTTAGGAGGTTTCTGAACAGGAACCCCTGCTCTCTGACGCCAAGCATTCCTCAGAGGGTAATTTTACTCTTTTTTGGGTATATATCTCATCATGACCAGCAGGTGGAGACTGAAACAAAACTGTGGAATAGTACATAAGAGGTACCTTCCCCTATTCCTATCAGTTTGCCGAATAGCCAAGCAGAACTAAGAACTTGAAACAGAAATAAACAATACTCTGAACAGGAGTAATAACTAATATACCCAAATGCTGTTGGAAAATGCAGAGGAGAGATCCCAGGAAGAAAATGTCCCCACAGCTCGCCAGCTAAGCCAGCCAAGTCACACCTGCTGTTCTTCAATTCTCCCTGGCCCTAGAAAAAAATACTAGAACCAGCAGCAACAGCCACAACATGATAATAGACAGGGTGGGGACCTCTACTGGTCTGGAGATGCTAAAAGAAAGTAAATTAGCAGGTAAGAACCTAATTTCTCCTTCTTTAGCACTCTCCAGACCAGTAGAAGATAATCTTACAAGTGGGATGTACCAAAGCAGTCCCCATCATGGGTAGATCCCCGAAGGGCCGACTCTAGAACACGCTTACTGAACACCACGTCCCGATGTGCCTGAATGTCTACCCGGTAGTGTCTGACAAAGGAATGCAGAGAAGGCCAAACTTCAGCCTGGCAAATATCCACTGGAGGCACTAGAAAAGATTCAGCCCAAGAAGCTACCTGACCCCTAGTGGAATGAGCCTGGAGAAATTCTAGAACAGGCTTCTTCTTTAGAAGATAAGCGGAAGCAATAGTCTCCTTGATCCAATGCACAATAGTAGCCATAGAAGTGCCATCTCCCTGACGAGGACCCATTAGAAGGACATAGAGATGATCCGAGTTCCGGATCTCCTGGGTCCTCTGCACATAAGAGCGAAGAACCTGACCAACATCTAACTTGCGCAACTACTTCTGCTCAGAAGACCCCTCCAAACTACCCAACACTGGGAGGACCACTGCCTGATTGATATGAAAAGGAGAAACTATCTTTGGCAGAAAAGAAGGAACAGGCCTCAAGACAATCCGTTCCCTAGAAAACTCCAAGAAGGTAGCCCTACAAGAGAAAGCTTGCAGCTCAGAAGTAATGGCCACCAAAAAGACCGCTTTAAGAGTAAGGTCCTTCAAAGAGCAGTCGCCCAATGGTTCAAAAGTAGGGCACACTAGCACTGATAGAACCAGAGTCAGATCCCATGATGAAACAGAGGGTCATACAGGAGGCTGGAGCAATTTGGCTGCCCGCAAGAAGTGAGTCAAATCAGGAATGGCAGTCAAACGCTGACCTTTCAACAACTCACGAAAGGCTGACAAGGCCGCAAGCTGAACCCGGAGAGAAGACCAAGCCAGTCCCCTATCCAGGCCATCCTGCAAGAACTCTAAGATGTTAGGCAGGGATTCCAGAACTTGGAGCTGTAATTGAATGGACATGTAGCTGTGAAGCTCCCAGTCCCATGCATATTTTTTTTTGCTATTTTCAGCTTTTCAATTTATTTCCTCAGAGGTAGAAGGCAAACCAAGTTGGAAGCAGCTTTCAGTACAGGTGGGAAAGCTAAAAGACCAAAAGCAGATTCACCCACACCTTCCAAGGCTCCTCTGCCTGTGGAAGCTCTTGATATGATAGAGCTAATTGAAGAGCTGAGAAATATCAGATCTGTGATGAAAGATAACACAGATCAATTAGCAGCAGTGAAGGAAGAAGTGGCAAATTTGGCACAAAAGTTGGAGATTATAAACACCAGAATGAAACATATAGAAACTTGAGTGGAGAAAGTGGAAATGAAGCAGCTGCAGTGTAAAAAAGACTACAAAGTTATTCAGGACATGGAAAAGCAGATGGAGGAATTTGAGAATTGCTCTAGGAGGAATAATGTGAGGATCCTGGGGTTATTAGAAGGAATAGAGGGAAATAATGTAATAGCTTTCCTGGAGGAAATCATACCGAAAATACTCCCCCTTAATTTTAAGGTGCCAATAGAAATTGAAAGGGCACACAGAATCCTAGGAAGAAGATCTAATAGTCAGACAGGACCTAGACCATTAATATTTTGTCTATTACATTTCCAACTGGTCATGGAAATCTGAAGAGTGGCAAAGGAGACCAAAAACCTGACTTATAAAGACTCCAAAATTTTTTTGTCCCGGATTTTGCAAGATCAACAGTGAACCGGCGCAATTTTTACAAATGCGACAACAATTAAAACAGATCGGGGCAAAATATGGCCTTTATTACCCTGCATTAATGAGGGTTACTTATAAGGATAAATTCTTTCAGTTTGAAGACCCTGAAAAAAATGAAGGAGTTTTTGTCTCAACAGGAGACACCGATGGACTGAGTTGGTGATCCTGTCAGCTGTGAAGGAAACATTGAAATAAGAGTATATGGACTTTGGAGTCTCTACTTGTTATTTTATTTAGAATTTTGGAGAAACATGGTTGATTTTTGTGGTTTGGGGCTACTTAATTTTATTTGGATAATATTCTTGATTGGTGATGCAACTGATTTTAACTGCTTTTGGATTTCCAACTGTCATGACATTAAGAGAACAATCTACTTTTTAATTTGAATATGCCTCGTGAAAGGAGAATTTTCTTATACTCTCAGCGAATGTAAGGTTAGCATGCGGGCAGTTCACGCCCACTATGCTAATGGAGATCCTCATTCAGAAGTACACTGATGGACGTCAGAGAAACAACGAGAGAGATTGGGACTTGTATATCTCTTTTTTGCAGTTTTACAACCACACTCAAAGTGGTTTACATACAGGTACTTCAAGCATGTTCCCTATCTGTCCCAGTGTATCTATCTAATGTACCTGGGGCATTGGAGGATTAAGCAACTTGCCCAGGGTAACAAGGAGCAGCTTGGGATTTGAACCCACAACCTCAGGCTGTAGTGGCTGTAACTCTAGCTGCTGTGCCTCACTCTCCTCCTGAAGTCAGTGATGGAGAAGGCAGTGGGAGGGCCGAGACATCAATAAGATATGACTGGAAATGTGGCCTTCTGGCATACAAAGGCTCAGATGGGGTCTATGATTGGGTTGTCTTGAAGTCACACCAATGGGAAGGAAGATGGAGCTTCTGAATGAGTTCTGAAGTGAGGCGAAGCTTCCGAAGAAGAAAGGAAGGCTCTGAATGTATGTGATCAAATGAGTAGTGATCCTGCTGGGAGACTGGTCATTTATCGGACCCTGATTTGCTAGCTGTAGGGTCTGAAGATGAGGAGGTGAGAGTCAGGGAAAGGGATTTTTGGCGGCGGCCAGTGAAAACTTTGTCTGTGCAGCGTGTGGGTAAAAATGAGAGCAGGTCTTGTTTGGGGTCAGAGAGACAGGCTGAGCATGGCGAGTTGATCATAGGCCGCTCGGGGAAGGGGAAAAAAAACAAGGAGGCGACGATGACTTTGGCAGGTAGGTCGGACAGACGGGTGGACCTGCTTGGGCCTGGGTGACCTCGGTGAGTCCCCTCTCCCTGTGCGTTCATCCTGGGCCCGGCGTCTCCCAGAGAGACTCTCTCTTGTGCCTTCTATGGAGCATGCTGCCAGCTCCTGTTATGGTTTTGAGAAGGATGACTTGTGGGAGTAGAGGTAGCCCTCTTGATTCGGGACCTATGCCCTGTATGTTTTCGTGTGCACATTGGAGGTGAGGAGAGGCCAAGCCCGGCTAGCCTGGATAGCGTTCCGGAGTTCTCCTTGGCAGTTTTCTCAGTCGTACTTGTTAGGATATAAGTGCTGTTTTATGTATTAATTGAGTATATATTGTTGGCACTTTGTATTTGATTTGAAAATTAATAAAGAATTACAAAAATAAAATAAAAAGTCAGGTTTCATGACTTTTCTAAATAACAAATACTTGGAAATGTTCCATAAATCAATTGGAAGGGTATTGCACAAAAAAAGGACCAGTATAAGGAAAAAAATCCTGTTCCTAGTTAAGTTTAATGGTACTCATTTAAGTAATTGAAGCAAAGATTTTTGTGAAGAATGCATAGCATGCAAATCTGTGCAAAGGAATATATGCTTCTAACCTCTTAAGCCAGGGGTGTCCAATGTCTGTCCTCGAGGGCCGCAATCCAGTCGGGTTTTCAGGATTTCCCCAATGAATATGCATGAGATCTATTAGCATACAATGAAAGCAGTGCATGCAAATAGATCTCATGCATATTCATTGGGGAAATCCTGAAAACCTGACTGGATTGCGGCCCTCGAGGACTGTCTTAAGCAAATAGGCAAAATTTCCCATATAAAAACTTTACAAACCAAATACTAAAGAAATCTGTGCTGCAACTGAAAAGCAATGTAAATTCTTATGGAGAGTGTGGCACAGTGGTTAAAGCTTTAGCCTTAGCACCCTGAGGTTGGAGATTACATAGAAACATAGGCCTAGATTCACTAAGGGCATGGATCAGATCTGATCCATGTCAAGTGGGGCTGATTCACGAATCGCCTCATACAAATGAGGGCGATCAAAATCTCAAGCCCGACCAATCGCCCAGATCATTCTATAGCAATCCCGATGCATGTGTAGACCAACTGTAGATGGTCTGCACATGCGTTGGCCCTCCGAACCCGGTAGAGCAGGAAGCCTCTTTTTTTTTTCTTTGCAAGCCCGTGGTTTTAATCCGCTTTAAGTTCGTGGGTTAAAACCACGGGCTTGTACTGTGGGGAAGGGCAGGAGAGTCGGGGTGGCAGGAGAGATTCGGGGCAAGAGCAAGGTGGCAAGTCAGGGTGGCAGGAGAGATTTGGGGTGAGAGCAGGAGATGGGGTAGAGAGAAGATCGTGGCAGGCAGGAGATCAGGGCTGAGAGCAGGAGATTGGAGCACGAGATCGGACAGGCAAGAGATTGGGGCTGAGAGCAGGAGATTGTGGCTGAGAACAGAGAAACAAGGCAGAGAGCAGGGCAGTTGGAAAGGACCTGAGTGACTGGTCCTCAACAATTGCTTATTTTTGGATCGATCAGCTCAGTCAGTGTCCCTCTTTTTTTTTTTTTTAGTGAATCGTTGCCTGCCTACATTTGAATGTCATTCCTCCTCATTTGCATGCGTGGATCAGAGGATGATTGGGACAGAAGTTAGTGAATCGGGTCGGAGGAAAATCAGGTCGCAAAGGGGTCACTAAGAGGTTGGAAGTTGATCGGTGGACTTGGTGAATCTAGCCCATACAAACATAGAAACATGATGGCAGATAAAGGCCAAATGGCCCATCTAGTCTGCCCATATGCAGTAACCATTATCTCTTTCTCTCTCCGAGAGATCCCATGTGCCTGTCCCAGACCCTTTAGAATTCAGACACATTTTCTGTCTCCACCACCTCTTCTGAGAGACTGTTCCATGCATCTACCATCCTTTCTGTAAAAAAGCATTTCCTTAGATTACTCTGGAGCCTATAACCTCTTAACTTCATCCTATGCCCTTTCATTGCAGAGTTTCCTTTCAAATTAAAGTGACTTGACTTGTAACATGAAATGGTTTTATAATTCTGATATGATCTTAAAATATGTAACATGAAATGATTTTATAATTCTGCTTGGAGTTAAAATATGTAGCAGAATGTATTTCGTTTTGTTACAGGTAAATTATGTAAGTTTGCTGGAATTATTGCCTGACCCAAAACAGGAGGTGATTTAAATTATGGATTTATAGTAAAGTGAACTTCTATTTTAATTTAAGTTAAAGTATATTAATTTGATTGATTTAAAAGTGAATTTCTGATGTGGTCTTTGAGCCAGCACAGCCAGAAAGGTGTTAAATGCCCCATTCAATAGAGCACAAAAGAAAGGACTGAGTCATCACCTTCAGAAAGTGTTAAGTACACCTATTCAGATAAGACAAAAGACATGGCCAGGATGGATACTAGAGCTAAACATAATTTTAACAGACTGTAGATCAAACAGAAGCCCTTCACACCAAATTCATCTCTGGACTACAAGATCAAACAGGAAGCCCTTTACACCAAATTCATCTCTGAACTAACAATAGAAGCTCATTCGATCAGATGACCTCATCTGCCTATCCTCCATTTTAAAGCACTCAGACATAGATTCACACCTCATCCAGCAAAGACAATAACAATACTCTGTATTGGGACACCATGTTAAGCCATTATAATTCAATCAGCATCCACCTAGGAATAGAGAATGGATTCCATTTTTAGAACAGGTTTCAACTGTATAAATATGAAGTCCTTTCTCAGGAGGGAAGACGCTCACTCTCCCCCTGGAACCAACCTAGATCAAGCTACAATTCTTCACTTCCCTGGATTACCATGCTGCTTCACTAGGCCATGCAGCCCTGTAAGGACTTTTCTGCCAGCATTTGTGAGTAACTTTGAACCTTTAATCTTAGAGAAATTTTGTCTGTGTATTTCTATTAATTCTTTGCTTAAAGATCCTTTTTGTAACTACGGCTTTACTGCCTTGAGTTGTAATGCTTTTAAATAAACTTTCAGTTTGCTTATAAATGTTCTGAGTCATAGTTCTTGATATTTAATTAGCTAAATTTTAATCATGCGAGCTAACTTTCCCCAAATTAATAGTTCTTTATAATACATATTTCTCTAAGCTAAAGAGGGATGTGCATTATTGGTTAAGTTCCTTCCATTTAATAATAATTTTTATAACAGACTCATGCGCATTTACATTACATAGGTATTTAAATGTCTCTATCATATCTTCCCTCTCCCGCCTTTCCTCCAAAGTATACAGATTGAGATCTTTAAGTCTGTCCCCATATGCCTTGTGATGAAGACCACACACCATTTTAGTAGCCTTCCTCTGGGCCAACTCCATCCTTTTTATATCTTTCTGAAGGTGTGGCTTCCAGAATTATACACAATATTCTAAATGAGGTCTCACCAAAGTCTTATACATGGGCATCAATACCTCCTTTTTCCTACTAGCCATACCTCTCCCTATGCAACCTAGCATCCTTCTAGCTTTCACCGTCACCTTTTCAACCTGTTTGGCCACCTTAAGATCATCACATACAATCACACCCAAGTCCCGCTCTTCTGTCGTGCATATAAACTCCTCACTTCCTAATCTATATCGTTCTCTTGGGTTTTTGCATTTAATAATAATTTTTATAACAGACTCATGCGCATTTACATTACATAGGTATTTAAATGTCTCTATCATATCTTCCCTCTCCCGCCTTTCCTCCAAAGTATACAGATTGAGATCTTTAAGTCTGTCCCCATATGCCTTGTGATGAAGACCACACACCATTTTAGTAGCTTTCCTCTGGGCCAACTCCATCCTTTTTATATCTTTCTGAAGGTGTGGCTTCCAGAATTATACACAATATTCGAAATGAGGTCTCACCAAAGTCTTATACATGGGCATCAATACCTCCTTTTTCCTACTAGCCATACCTCTCCCTATGCAACCTAGCATCCTTCTAGCTTTCACCGTCACCTTTTCAACCTGTTTGGCCACCTTAAGATCATCACATACAATCACACCCAAGTCCCGCTCTTCTGTCGTGCATATAAACTCCTCACTTCCTAATCTATATCGTTCTCTTGTGTTTTTGCAGCCCAAATACATGATCTTGCATTTCTTAGCATTAAATTTTAGCTGCCAAATTTCAGACCATTCTTCAAGCATCGCCAGGTCTTTCTTCATGTTATTCATAGCATCCAGCGTGTCTACTGTATTGCAGATTTTCGTATCATCCACAATGAGGCAGATCTTACCGGACAACCCTTCAGCAATATGGTTTATAAAAATGTTAAAATGAACAGGCCCTAGAACAGAACCTTGAGGAACACCACTGGTAACATCCCTTTCCTCAGAGCGATCTCCATTGATCACTACCCTCTGTCGCTTCCAGTTCTTGACACAACCCGTCACTTTGGGACCCATCCCAAGGGCACTCAGTTTATTTATTAGACATCTGTGTGGAACACTGTCAAAGGCTTTGCTAAAATCTAAATATACCACATCTAGTATACATCCTCTATCCAATTTTCTGGTCACCCAGTCAATTAAATTGATCAGATTTGTCTGATAAGACCTACCGCTAGTGAATCCATGTTGCCTCCTGTCCTGTAATCCGCAGGATTCCAGAAACTTGATCATCCAGTTTTAAAAATGTTTCCATTAATTTGCTTACCACAGAAGTCAGACTTACCGTCCTGTAATTCTTTACTTCTTCCTTACTTCCACTTTTGTGGAGAGGGACCACATCCGCCCTTCACTAGTCTTCCGGTACCATTCCTGACTCTAGAGACTCATTGAAAAAGTTAGTCAGCAGAGCTACCAGAACTTCTCTAAGTTCCTTCAGCACCCTAGGATATACACCACCCGGCCCCATTGCTTTGTCTACTTTTATTTTACCTAATTCCTCACGAACACAACTCCTCCATCCCTATTTACATTTGTCTTCTGCGGTCCCACTTCCGGGGCTTCAGCCGTGAACACAGAACAGAAATATCTGTTAAGCAATTTGGCCTTTTCTTTATCAGCTTCTACATATTCCTCCCCTTCACCTTCAAGTCTCACAATGCCACTTTTGCACTTCTTCCTATCACTAATATATCTAACAAAGTCTTGTCTCCCCGTCTTACCGTGTCAGCAATTTTTTCTTCCATTTGCATCTTTGCTTTCCTGACTATAAGACTAGCCTCTCTTAACTTTTCCAGATATTTTTGCCTGTCATCCTCTTTCTGTGATCTTTTGTAGTTTATGAAAGCTAAACTCTTATTCCTTACCTTCTCAGCTACTACTTTTGAGAACCAAAGTAGCATTCTTTTCTTCTTACTTTTACTTAATTGCTTCACAAAAAGGTTTGTCGCCCTTACAATTGCTCCTTTCAGTTTTGTCCACTGCATTTCCACTCCTTCCAGACATTCCCATCCAGACAATAGTTCCTTGATGTAAATCTTTGCTTTTGATGTTAAACCATACCATGCAGTGATCACTGGATGCCAGATGATCACCCACTGTAACATCAGAAACACTTTCCCCATTTGTAAGCACTAAGTCTAGTATGACCCCATCCCGTGTGGGTTCCATTACCAACTACTGGAAAAGTTCTTCTTCTAGTGAATTCAGAATCTCCCTACTTCTAGAACACCCTGCAATAGGGATACCCCAATCAACATCTGGCATGTTAAAATCACCTAATAGCAAGACTTGCCTTTTTTAAGATATATTCTGAATGTCTACTATCAAATCACTATCTTCTTCCATCTGAAGAAGGCCTGTATATCACACCAATGTAAATATATTTACCATTCCCTCTTTCCAAATTGACCACAGTGCTTCTTCCTTGCCCTGCAGATCATGCAATTGTGTGGCTTTAATATGTTCTTTAACATATGCTACTCCTTCTCCTTTTTTTTCCTACCCTGTCTTTTCTGAACAGATTATAGCCCAATATAACTACATCCCAGTCATAAGAACATAAGATTTGCCGCTGCTGGGTCAGACCAGTGGTCCATCGTGCCCAACAGTCCGCTCGGTGGCCCTTAGGTCAAAGACCAATGCTTTATTTGAGTCTAGCCTTGTGTATGTTGTGTTCCAGTAGGAACTTATCCAACTGTGTCTTGAATCCCTGAAGGGTGCTTTCCCCTATAACAGCCTCCGGAAGAGCATTCCAGATTTCTACCACTGTCTGGGTGAAGAAGAACTTCCTTATATTTGTACAGAATCTTTTCCCTTCTAACTTTAGTGAGTGCCCTTTCGTTCTCTTCACCTTGGAGAGGGTGAAAAATCTCTCTTTCTCTACCAAGTCAATTCCTTTCAATATCTTGAATGTTTCGATCATGTCCCCTCTCAGTCTTCTCTTTTCAAGGGAGAAGAAGCCCAGTTTCTCTAGCCTCTCATTGTACGGTAACTCCCCCAGTCCCTTAACAATTTTTGTCGCTCTTCTCGGTACCCTTTTGAGTAGTACTATGTCTTTTTTCATGTCTCTGTGATCGCCACTATATCCAACTCCCCTTCTTCCATCACAGCTTCTAGATCCAGAATCTTGTTTCCCATACTTCGAGGATTAGTATATACTGCTCCTTTTAACCCTGGACAAGTCACTTGGTCCTCCATTGCCCCTGGTACATTAGATAGATTGTGAGCCCACCAGGACAGATAGGGAAAAATGCTTGAGTACCTGAATAAATTCATGTAAAACCATTCTGAGCTCCCCTGGGGAACAGTATAGAAAATTAAATGATCAAATTTTTTTTCCAGTGATCAAACTTATGCCATGTTTTGAATTGACTGCAACCTTCTCAAACTATTTTAGACATTTCTGAATTAATTACAGTACAGAAAGCCGCTCAGCACCGAGCAGTGCCAAAGCGTGCTCCTGCTCAGTATCACTCATTGGCTGAAGCCGGAACTCGCAGCAGCAACTGACTAGGTTAGCTCCTGCCTGCTACAACTTTGGACCACCAGGGATTCCAGCGGCAAAGAAGGTACGATGGACAGGGCAGGGAGAGATGGCAGGGGGAAGAGCCTGGGAGGGAGGGAGGGAAGGAAGGGTGCCATGCCTGGCAGGGAGGGGGCTGGGTACAGAGCCTGACAGGGGATGGAGCGAAAGGGGCTGGGTGCAGATCATGGCAGGGCACTTGAATATTAAGCCACCCAATATATTCGAGTCAACCATTTTTCCTCTTTTTTTGGGGGGGGGGAATGGGGGGTCTTGACTTATATTTGGATTGACTTATATTCGAGGATACAGTATGTACATTTTTAACATACATTTTAAGTGTCTTTTTTGTGACTTCCCATTATTTTAGATATATATTTTATTTTTCTTTCATCCAGTAAAAGTATTTTCAATTTTGAATAAATTTTCTTTCAAACCTGCGGGCCCTTCTGAGCCCATTTTTAGGTATTCTTCGATCCCACATTGGTGTTTTTTCCATCCATGAGCAAGACATTTAGCAGCTTCAGGAGAGGTGTTCAATGAAACATGGCCATTTCAGGCAGGGATCCACATAACATATCCAGTGCCTTGGTCCTGATCATCAGGATATTTCTTGTACATTCTATTCTCATTTATAGAAGAGGTCACATTCAGTTGAGTATCTAGAATTATGCCTAGAGAAGCTGGCAACAACCTACCTAATGAATACACATCATTGATGTCTATAATTGATGCACATCATGTTTGTGCAATATCGACGCCTAGCACGGCTCCTTCAAAGTCGACTTCAGGGATCCCCTTAAGAAAGCTAAGAAGCATAAGCAGGCAGACATCTTCACAAGCATCATCGCCAATGATGTGCACTAAGCGCCAGCAAATTGATGCCAGATCATTGTCTATAACTTTGGTGTCACTTTTGAAGTGCGCCTTGATACCAGGGGCACCAGTGCTTTGACATTCAATGTAACAAGTGCCTAAATGTACTGACAATGGTTTCGGCACGCTCACTACAGAACATTTTCATATGCTGTTGCACAAGGAGCTAGTTTAGCTACTGCAGGCGCATCATATGCAAATTCCTACTACTATACCCCCCAAGCCTTAACTCTGTCCGAGCAACGCCCAGCTGTGGTCCTATTTTAGGATCCCGCGACAAAGATAGGTGGCTGAAATGTGGCCAGGGTTTTCTAAGCCTACATTTCAGCTCCCTATCTTGGTATGAATCACGACTAGACAGCCGCTTTAGCCTACCTAATTCCACTTCCAGCATTGGCCATGCCTACTTTGGCGTTCCACGGCCTGTTATTCCATAGCTTTTTATTTAGGCATATGTATGCACTTCAACCTTGACATTTTTGGCCATTTTTAACAGCATTTTTCAATTAACTTAGGTGCCGACAGGACGCCTACCATCGCCTAAGTTTAGGCGCTGGTTTTAAAATTTCCTCATGTCTTCTTAGAGCATAGAAAATAACAGCTAACAATTTGAAAGCGTTTTCTTACTTGACTGTTATTATATGAAGTGGGTAACATTGCCCAGGAGTGTTGTATACACTTTTGCTTTCAGCTCCAAAACAGACCTTTGCAGTTATGTATCAGATTTTTAATCACTAAGCAATGCTGAATGCATTTAACCTTCTCAAGAGAGTATCCAAGTATTAGCCACAGGAAAGATCAGAACTGGCCTTGTTTATGGATGCTAGAGCTGGTCTAAAATGAATTGTTTTAATTTTGTATATTAAACCACTGTTTCCTGTCCTCTTTTCTGCAGAATGCAAAACCACATCTTCTCTTGTCCTCTCTTTGCCCAGCATAGACAAGTCTTCAGTTTGTTTCCTGACTCTGTCCAGCACACACACAACACAGAATTCCTATTTTTACATTTTTGGATGACAACTTTCCATTGAATCTTTAGTAGTCAGCTTTACAACCCAGGTTGTAAGTTTAGTACAGTATAATAATTTCAACACATGGCAACCAGGAAGTTTCAGTGCTTGAATGAGTCAGTGCCAAACCTGTGTAAATCATGCAGTCTGCATATCTCCAATCAAGGAGTATGGTCCGTAACAACAAAAGCAAATACTGTAGCGCAGTATTTACAAAACTGTGCTTCACTATTTGTAATGGATCATTACTGCCCCCTTCTGACATCATGGCCAATGAGCAATTATGACAAAGCTAAATATAGTATGCTTTTAAAGTTTATAATCCAGGGATATTCAATTCATTTTTCATGTTGTGTTTTAATGTTCAGAAGCACAGAAACAAAATTAATGATGGCAGATAAAGGCCGCAAGGCTAATCTTGTCTGCCCATTCCTGATGCAATACTGCAGAGTTTACTCTAGCCTCAGGCTTCACCTTCCCATTCTTGCATCTAGAGTTCCACTCTGGTTATCCCATGCTTTTGTGCATTCTGTTTTATTCCAAAATGCTAATTACCACAGCTACGTTATGAAAAATTGTTGATTAGATCCATTTAGAATTACCATGGGAAATGCAAACAATATCCATGTTTTCTGTAAATATAATCATTAGAGTTTGAGCTTTCTGTATTAATATCATAGAATCAAATTTCCAGAAAAATCTACTTTATAGAAGGCATCTTATTGCTACAATCATTAGGCATAAGTTTAAGAGTACAAACTGATCTTCTCTGTGATTTATAACATTAAATCTTACAAATGTACAGTAGTTTCTACAATACTGTATAAGCAGGTGTTAACACAGTTGCTCATACATTTCACATTCAATACTAGATGTAGTAATAATAATAAATGTATACAGTACATCTACAATATAAGCATGCATCTCTCTGTCTTTCTATTCCTGCGCACAAGCACCAAGATTCTCTCTGCAACATCCTGTCTTTGCAGGAACAGGAAGTCTTGTAGAGAGAAGGCTTCTGGGGCAGGACAAAGGCAGCTCCTTTTCTCAATCTACACTTGCTCACTTGGAAAGCTGATCTCCCCCCATGGCTTCCAGTATCACCTCTATGCTGATGACTCCCAGGTCTAAATATTTGACTGTTTAATGAATCATCTTATTTCATGTAACATGTTTACTTTGATAACTTTTTGTAAACCACGTTGAACTTCTGGTTACGCAGTCAATAAGCACAATGTTATGTTATATTATCTGCCTCTCTGCGCCAAATATCTCTACTGAAACCCAGACCAGAGTCTCAACCTGTCTGTCAGATATTGCTGCATATTGCCGCCTGGATGTCTCGCTGCCATCTAAACTTGAATATGGCTAAAACAGAGCTGCTCATCTTCCCACCTAAACCCACCTCTCCACTTCCCTCATTCTCCATCTCTGTGGACAACACTCTCATCCTTCCTGCTTTGTCTGCTTGTAATCTCGGGGTCATCTTTGACTCTGTCCCCTTCACCACCCAGATACAACATATTGCTAAAACTTGACACTTCTTCCTCTATATAATATTACCAGAATCCCACCCTTCTTCTCTGAGCACACTACCAAAACATTTACCCACACCCTCATCACCTCACACTTAGACTACTACAACTCGCTACTCTCAGGCCTTCCGCTTAGCCATCTCGCTCCCCTCCAATCTGTCCAGAATGTGGCTGCACGACTCGTATTCCAGGAGAGCCACATTACCCCTCTCCTAAAGTTGCTTCATTTGCTTCCCATCCGTTTCTGAATACAATTCTAAAATTCTCTTACTTAACTATAGATGCACTCACTCAGCTGCCCCTCACTATCTCTCTTCATTTATCTCCCTCTATGATCCCACCCCCATGATCTCTGCTCAGCTGGTAAGTCCCTCTTTTCTGTGCTCTTCTCTTTGGCTGCCAACAACAGACTCCATCCCTTCTGCCTTGCTGCGCTGTATGCTTGGAACAATCTACCTAAATTCCTACAGTGGGCTCTGTCTCTGGCAGTGTTCAAGGCCCAGTTAAAAGCCTACCTCTTTGAGAGTGCTCTCGACCCCTAAGGTTTCAAGGTTTATTAAATATTTGATGAATCACTATATCTTTATACAAAGCGATGTACATAATAATACAATAAGTTAAGTTAAAATACAAACAATATATATATAAACATTAGAAGTAAGACAAGACTAACAACAATTGGAAGGGAAGGGGGGTTAAAGTTACATCTGTTATATTGAGAAACACATTTAAGGGAAAAACATTGAGGAGGAAGGAAATTCTTAAAACAAAAATTAGGATAAATTTTATATATTAAAAGCCTGTTTAAAAAGAAATGTTTTCAGAGATTTCTTAAAGGAAGAAATATCTTTTTCAATTTTTATATTTTGGGGCAATGAGTTCCACCATTGGGGGCCAACTACCGAGAACATATCTAATCTACGAGTGCCTATTATTTTTAAAGAGGGAACAACTAATAGATTTTGGGAAGATGATCTTAATGCACGTGCAGAACTATAGGGAATTAGCATTTTAGAAATGCACTGAGGTTCATTAAATATCAAATTTTTAAATATAAGTAGCAGGACCTTAAATTGTATACGTTGGCAAATAGGGAGCCAATGTGCATCCTTAAAAAATGGAGTAACATGGTCAAATTTCCTGGCATCATAGATTAATTTTATAGCAGTGTTTTGAACGATTTGCAGTTGTCTTTTTTCTTTATAAGTGATATTAAGTAACAAAGAATTGCAATAATCTATTTTTGATATAACTAAGGAATGAATTAAAATATTGCAAGATTTGAATTCAAGGAATTTGGATATAGATCGAATTAGACGTAATTTGTAGAAACAGACTTTAACTATATTGTTGATATGATCCTTAAATTCTAATCTTTCATCAATTATGACTCCTAGAATTTTCATTTTGGGAACAATTTCAATTGGCATATTATTAAAAAGGAAAGGCGAGTTTAATCTGATGTCTCTTTTCCAATTAAACCAGGGCAGGATTAACTCTTCGAGGGCCCCTAGACACACAAGTACACTGGGCCCCCTGGCCCTGCCCCACCCATGCCCCGCCCCTACCCACCCATGTCCCGCCCCCATTTATCTGTTTTCTTCTTTACTTCTTTATTTCCACTTGTATTTCTTTTTTTTTTAAATTCAAAACAAACAAAGATTAGTATACCAGTGCACAATTTTTCTTCTATGCAACCCCCAAACATCTCTGAACAAATTCCCCTTCCTTCCCTTCCCACCTACTTACCCAGGAATTTAACTCTGAACCCTTTCCATGCATATATGAAAGTGTTCAAATATTTGTAAAGCAATAATACGATCCGAAATATAAGTCTATATTAATAATCAAGTTTACAACGCCTCTCAACTGCCTCACTCTACATCAACCAACTGTAACCCAATGTATGTATAAACAACCAAATCTGTAACTCCTCTAGTACGTTCCACTCCATGTATGTTAATTTGCAACAAAACAACAAGGCAAGCAGTCCACCAAAGAATCCAACGTGAAACAAAAGAAGATTGGCAGAAAATAAGGAGATTCAAATCAGGTTAATTCAAGATGCTCCCAAGAACCATGCATGATGCATTTCGCCAAACAAGGCTAGTCAATGCTAACAAAAAAACCATGTCTTTCATACAAACAGAACACAGAAAACACCTTGGCCTAGTATGGAATAAGTAATCACAAACTAATCTCTCCCCCCTTTTACAAAACTGTTGTATGGTTTTTAGCCATAGCCAGCGCTAAAAAAATGCTCTACAGTTTTGTAAAAGGGGAGATAAAATAGAAATTTGTAGTCAAAGGTTAAATAAAACCACCAAGACGCTGGACTCTGCATACAATGCAACACCACAGAAACAGCAATGCATGTCCCCCTAAAGCAAAAAAATAAATAAATAGAAAATTTTTTCTACCTTTGTCTTCTCTGGTTTCTGCTCTCCTCATCTTCTTGTCACTCTCTTCCTTTCATCTTCTGTCCTTCTGTGCCACTTCCAAAAACTGTGTGCCTCCCCCTTCCATCTTTCCCTTCACTCCCATTGGTTTGGAATCCATCTTCTTTCATTCCCTCCTCCAATGGTCTGGCATCTCTCTCCTCTCCTCTTCTTCCCTTTCCTTCCCTCTCACACACCCACACCCCCATGGTCTGGAATTTCACTCTCTCCTCTCCCTTCCCCCCACTTCCATCAGCATCAGCCCCCTTTTTTCCCTCCAACCCAATTCCATCCAGTATCCTTCCCCCTTATGTTTTCCCCCTTCCCCTGCACACCAATTCCATCAGCATCTGCCCCTTTCTCTCCTTCCACCACCCTACCCCCTTTCTCTCCCTCTACCACCCTTCTAGGTTAGAGGGGGCACACTGAAGAAACAGAGGACACTGTGGGTTTTTTTTCCTTGGCAACACGGGCCCCCCAGGAAAGACTGGAAGTGCTGGGCCCCCTCTGGGAAAGATCGGCAATGCTGGGCCCCCCTTGGAAAGATCGGCAGCGCTGGGCCCTCCCGGGAGATCGACAACACCACCCTCACCCGGCATCACCATCAACCAACCTGAATAAGTGACGTCGGAGGGGGTGGACTGGCTGATGCAAAGAGTTGTTGCAAGGTCCCGCGATGACTGCGTCTGTCGGTCCAACCCCTCTGATATCACTTACCTCTTCCCTGAGCAGAGCCAGTAGACACAGTTATCACAGGACCTTGCAGCAACTCTTTGCATCTGCCGATCCACCCCCTCCAATGTCATTTATTCAGGTTGGTTGATGGCGATGCCGGGGGAGGGCGGTGTTGTCAATCTCCTGGAGGGGCCCAGCGCTGCCGATCTTTCCCGGGGGGCCCGCGTTGCCAAGGGAAAAACAAGACGAGTCCTCTGTTTCATCGGGTCCCCCTGACAACTTCGGGCCCTAGACATGTGCCTAGTTGGCCTATTGGTTAATCCTGCCCTGCCCCTAACTTCTCTCACCTTGTGTTCTGCAAACCCAACCCCATATGTCATGTCTGTCTGTTCAAGTTAGATTGTAAGTTCTTCTGAGAAGAGACCATCTATAAATGTGAAAATGTACAGTGCTTTTGCCTTTCAGCACTATATAAATGATAAGTAGTAGTCGCAGGCTCACCTTGCTGATGCTGCCGGTGGCCCAAAGATTGAATTGCAGTGGAGTAGGTAATTGGGAGACCACCACAAGCATGATGTTTTCAATGGCAGGTCCTAAAGTTTGGTGAGGTTGCCAGTGACTTTTGGCTATCCCAAGGCCATAGAGGGTTAAATAGCTTACTCAGGGCTACTAGGAAACACTGTGGGATTTCAAACTAGACCCTCCAGTTAAATGTATGCATCAGATTAATAGATATTTTTTTATATAATCAGTTCCACCTGGGGTCTGATTTTGATAACGTATTATACTGAAGTTCCTATATTCCTGGATTATGGCCAGAAATTTGATCATGTTGCTCCACTTTTTAAGCATTATCACTGACTGCCCATTAAATATAGAATTTAGTTAAAATACTTATACGAGGGTAAATCAAAAAGTAAAGGCAAAATACATTTAATGGCTTTAATAGAAGTAACTGTGAGCAATTGAATATATCACTTTCCATATAGTCCCCATACAAGATGACACATTTATTGTATCATTCAACTAGCTTTTGCTTTCCTGCAGAGAAGACATTTTTTGGCTGCTCCTGAAGCCAGGAGATCACTGCTTCCTTTACTTTATCATGCTTTGTCTTTTTCTCTTCTGGTCACAGTTATGCACCCATGTCTCGTCGACGGTGACAATTCTCTCCAGAAGACTAGGATCTTGTTCATACTGTCTCAGGAACTGGGTTGCAACCTCCTTACGCAGTTGCATGTGCAAATCAGTAAGCTGTTTGGGAACCTATTGTGCACAGACTTTCCTGTATCCCAAGTCATCATGTTCCTCCTCCCTGGTTCAGAATTTTTGTTGCCTATTGGCTGAGTCAGAGAGAGTTCTACAACCCTGTACTTATACAAAAGCATTGTTGGCAGAAAAAGGAGGGAAGAGTGTGGTGCAGTGTTTAAAGTTACAGCATTTATTTACAGAATAGCATTTTGCTAGATTTTTTACATTTATGCAAATACATGCACATATAAGCCAGTAGTCTAAGAGTTTATGCATCTTTCTGATGCTCCTTCTTTACGCAATTGCCCTCTTACTGTGCCAGTGATGAAAAAAAAATAATAAAAATAACACGCAGCATAATTTTATAGCTGTGCCAAGAGTGCATCTCATAGGAAACTATTCTGGATGGGCCTAATTCTAGTGTGGCTCTAAGCATGATTCTTTAAAGTTAGGCATACTTTATAGCATCACACTTAGTGCCACCTAAGTGAGCTTAGGTATCTCTAGGCATCCTAACTTTAGGTGCACCCTATTTATGCCAGGGTTTTCTTGGACTAAATGTATGTACCTAAGTCCAAAACAGGCCCCTACATGCAAAACATGCCCACAATCTGCCCCTTAACCAAATCTACTTTGCGACAGGCGCCTTGGACTAGGCGCCTACCTCAAAGTAGTAGATGCCTATCAAGTTAGGTGCCTAACATCCAATTAAGTGCAATTTACATCAATTATGAGTTGTTAATAGTCAACTATCAGTGTCAGTTAAGTCCATTAAACAATTACGTTAGGCGCCTACATCGGCTATATATGCCAATGTAGACCACAGACTACAAAACCTTCAAGAAAGATACTAAAACCCTACTCATCAAAAAATACATAAAACCTATCTAACACGACCAGTTCCTACCCAAACTCCACCTACCCACTCTATACCCTTAATATACTCTAATATGCTTCTAACTACACAACTAATGCTAAAATGCCTTTATTTACCCAACACTTACCACCTTAAGATCTCGACAACTCTCTGGTAATTCTTATTATCCAACATTTATCACCTTAAGATCTCAACAACTCTTTGGTAATTCTTATGTAACTTATGACATCTCTTATGCTATTCCTGTAAACTTTTATGTAATCTCTGAAAACTTTTAATGTAATCTGCCTTGAACCGCAAGATATTAGCGGAATAGAAATCACTAATGTAATGTAATGTAACTTTAGGTGCACTATATAGAATTTAAATGGGTAGATATGCACATGTATGCTTAGGTATGAATATTTATGCCATTCATAAAGCCTCTGTGTGTGTCCCTATGTTCCAGAGCAGTGGTCTCAAACTCGCAGCCCGGGGGCCACATGTAGCCCACCAGGTATTATTTTGAGACCCTTGGTATGTTTATCATAATCACAAAAGTAAAACAAAACAGTTTCTTGATCATATGTCTCTTTAGCTATAAATTACAATATTATTAAGACTTAGCCAAAAGGAAAGATTTATAAACAATAAAGAGTTTTACCTCATGCAAAATTGTCCTTTCTTTAATAAGACATTAACTGCAAAGGTAGCATAACCAAGGCTGGCTATAATCCTCATTGATCCCTGTTACCAATTTCTGCACTAGTCTTTTTATTTAACTCTTATTATTCAGTATTCAATTCTTGCTTTTAATCAATTCCTATGCAATTATTAATATATGGATTGAGAAGATGTAAATTTATCTTGCAGCACCACCTCATCTTCCTCATTATGGAGGATGAGGTGGTACTGCAAGATAAGTTTATAACTTCTCAATCCATATATTAATAATTGCATAGGAATTGATTAAAAGCAAGAATTGAATACTGAATAATAAGAGTTAAATAAAAAGACTAGTGCAGAAATTGGTAACAGGGATCAATGAGGATTATAGCCAGCCTTGGTTATGCTACCTGGGTGGTAATCTGAAGATCCTTATGCCTAACATATTTGATATGTGTTGCTAACAACTGCGTGAATGTGCTAATAAGCACTGGATGTGTGGAAAGTAGCCCTGATTCTAATTTGGAATTCTCATGGTTTTAGGCCATTTAGATAATATAAAAATGGTATAAAAATGACAAGTTCCATGAGATAAAGTGAGAAATCATTAGGGTTTTATTTTTTAATTATTTGTCATTTATTTGTATTATTTCTTTATTTATTTTTGCATAAAAACTTAACAATTACATTTCCCTGAGGTACAGCTAATCTTCAGGGGAAATTAACAATTGTATGACTATTACTACTACTTAATTCCTTAGCACTATTTTCCTGCCTCAGAGGTCTTAAATTTAATGTATGCCGAATTTCCAATGTTTTTGTTAATGGATTCAAAAGGAGAAAAAAAACAGTATGCATTAAAATAACAAAGAGCACTCCCTCAAATTCTTAAAATGTGATAATGCATGCCATTTGGTAGTTTTTATACTGACTATGCCATTTGCAAATCCCAGTTTAGACTTTAGTATGTTATCATTGCCCAATACTTTACCAATTAAATCACAGATATTTTGTAATAAGAACTATCAAGAAAAGAGTGGACAAAAATGCCCATTTAAGCAGAATCAAGTAATGTGGACATTATGGATATATACATCTAACTTCTCTCATTCTATCAATTTCTTCCAGTTAGTTCTTTTATTCTTAAACAAGTGTGGGGGAGGGGCAGGGGTGTTACCCTTTATGCCTTTTTAGTGTGATAGGAGAATAAAAGACTTTGTATGTACTGTCTGCTTGTGACTGCCCCTTGAAAACAATAATTAGTTGGTGAAAAGCACAGCAGTTGGGGCTGTCAAAAGCCACACAATCAAATTTGATCCACTTACTGATAAGATATACAAAGGGTCTGCACCCAAAGCTGACAAAGATATCATAAGATTCAGCATTTAGTTAAAGAGTCGGTTCCAAGGACCAGGAACATTCATGATCTGAAGGTTTATCATGCAAAGTAGCACTTTATTTAAACCTTAAGTAATGTTAAAAGCTTTCTTGTACACAAATAAGAGGAAAAAGAAAAAGCTTTAATATGACTTCTCAAAATCATCAACTCTTAATGGAACTTGCCATTAAAGATTATATAAACAATGCAGATACATTTGATGAAACAATTCTATGTTCAATAATGTGAAGTGCAAAAAAAAAAAAAGAAAAGAAAACCAAGAAGAGATTTTTACCTAATTACAGCTCAGATATCTCTGTGTAGAAAACAGCCAAAATTTACAGACTTCAGAAAAAGAAAATAAAAATATTCAGATTTTGCAGTTTTGCATTTAATTGAATGGTTCCGTAATTACATGAGAGAGATAGTATTTGGTTGTAAATACTGACTGCTTGCCCATAGGAGTCAGCTCTGTGGGTGATGTGAGTGGTTAAGCACCCCCAGTATTGAGAGAATGCCTTCACTTTGTCCAAGTAAGGGTAACGTGTAATGGGTACCACACCTTCGATCCTTGTGAAAAGTTGGCTCCTATGTGCTGGCATGTTCTTTGATAGTGATTATCAAATGGAATTATACACTTGTAAAGAAAAATGAGCAATAGGCAGACCAGATATGTATTGCATACAGCCTGTATTACCAGTAATCTTCTATTTGGAATTCACTACTCTCAGTTCTTAATGAATGCAGGTCAATTATTATAGTATACTAGGACAATAACTTCAGGAAAATCTAAAAGGATGCTCTTTAAAATTACCATCTGCATGTACATACACCAGGGGTGTCCAATGTCGGTCCTCGAGGGCCGCAGTCCAGTCGGATTTTCAGGATTTCCCCAATGAATATACATGAGGTCTATTTGCATGCACTGCTTTCATTGTATGCTAAAAGATCTCATGCATATTCATTGGGGAAATCCTGAAAACCCGACTGGACTGCGGCCCTCGAGGACCGACATTGGACACCCCTGACATACACAATCTCTGTAATGAAGAGGGAGATCTTAATTGCTGCAAATTTCTTCCATTTTCTAGTTAATTCCAGAAAAAAAAACCCCATTGCATTCAAGTTTATGCCATTGAGAATATACATTTGTCCCATTCTTACAAGTCTGCAAGCTTTTGAAAAGAAGCATATTATTCAGACAGAGCCCTTTGATATGTATGTCCCCTCTATCCATGCTTCAACAATTCTGTCATACAGGGAACTGGAAATTAAGTTATTCTCACCAGCGATACCCCCCCCCCACCCTCTACAAAGAATCCATCAGACTACAGCTATAACCCTAAGAACAATCCCATGCAAGGTTTCTCATGCAAATGCCAGAGAAGAACTTACAAGAGCACTTTAAGATATTGAGAACTCTTCAATACAAGCCAGTATAATAACTTTTACTTGCTAATTTCTATGGGTCAGTTGCAGAGGAATAGAGCTGTCAATCAGTTCCAGATCTAGCAGAATTTGTCTGTCTACAAACAGGGATACTTTCCTGTTGCCATAGAAACTGTTCCTCTACTTTCCTTTCCTTGATACAACTAGTCACAGTCTGAACTATCAGATCACACTTTTAATAGGCGGCTGACGTGAGTACCAATTAATGCTCAAACCAAGTTTGCAACACTTTGCAGCATTTACAGTTGCTTTCCCCTCCCCCCCCCCATTTGATACCTGTGTGCAAAGAAGTTTCCTTGTATTGCTATTGGGATGGCATGCATTGAAAGCTGACCTATTTAACTCAGCTATTCTGCTCCAGCTGTCATAGATGTGTGAAGAAGCCCATTTGATTACAAAAAAAAAGAGAAAAAGAAAACCACACAAAAGAAACTAAAGCTTAGCATATCGAAGGAAAGTTGAATATATATAATATAAGGACACATTTACCAGTGTTTATGATTTAGAGATATTTTATGGACAAAAAAGTTTTAAAAACATAAACTTGTATTCAATGCTTAGACATAAAAGACAAAGGCTCACAAAAGGCTTAAAAATCTCCTGCACACCTTCATTGCATATTTTAGGATATCTCCCACTCTGAAACACGTGATTAGCTTTTAAAAGGGCCATGCAGCTTAAGCTAGGTGGCCAATAACATTGGGTAAGTTAAAGCCATTCTCAGATGAAAGAGAGAAAAGGGGGATGGGTGGGGTGAATCGGGATGAGGTGGAGTTAGGTTAGTAGTAGGGAGAGATGAGGCTGATTGATGGAGGCGGATGAGAAGTGAAGGATTGGAAGCAAAAAGTGTAAAGAGATTTGGTGGGCAAGAAGTATGGTAAAACGTGAAAGGGAGGAAAGTTGGGAGGGGTTGTGTGTTCCCCTTCCTCCCACCCTATTGAGGTTCGGGTGAGGGGTGTTGTTTTATGTGAGCAGTAGGGGATGTGTTTGGGAGTTGGGGGGAAGGGGCGGTTGAAGCTAAGGTTGGGGTGATAGCCTGGAGGAGAGTAATTTTCAGAGGCAGAACTGAATTTTAAGACAAGGCAATATGTACTGCCAAGAGGGTTGGTATAAGAGTATATGAAAAGTTTATGGGGATAATGGAGCTAGTTTTGGCACCGAATAGCTCCAGGAGACAGATCCGCCAAAGGATTTTGGAAACTTGTTGGTAGGTGTTGTATTTATAAGAATGTTTTATGATATTAATATTGAAGATGATGTTAAATAAAGCTGCAACCAATGTTTGCTCAATAAAATGTTATTAGTGTGATTATTTGATAGGGTGAGGTTAGTTTGTAAGAGAGTGGTTGAAATACGAGTCTCAATGTTATCCTTTTTTCAGCATTATTAACCTAATTATTCATTTTTCAATATGTGCCCCACTTTCTCGGTGGTTCTCTTTTTTGGCAAAGTGATTGAAAAATTGGTATTACAACCAGTAGATGAGTATGTACAGGGTATTGGGTGCCTAGATCCTTTCCAGTTTGGTTTTTGGAAGGCGCATAGCATTGAGCTACTTTAATATCTGTGCTTGACAAGTTGAAGGAGGGCTTAGATGGATATTGGTCATATTGTATGATCTCCCTAGATGTGTCCAGGGCTTTTGATACAGTAAACTTGTCAGTACTGCTATCACAGTTGGAGAGTTTAGGAATCAGGGATGTGGTTTTCAATTGGTTCACTTCGTACCTTACAGGAAGATCATTTTGTGTAAGAGGGCAACAAAGCATGTCAGAGTGGTGGATAGTAAAAAGATGAGTCCCGCAGGGGTCGGTATTGTCTGTGCTGTTGTTTAACATCTATATGTCTACTTTGGGACAGGTCTTTCAGAGACTGGAGGTAGAATATAGAATATATGCTGATATATGAACAGAAACAAGAGATTGAAAAGAAATTAAATTCTATGCAGGAGGTGTGTGCATGGATGTCAGATCATGGACTACAGTTAAATGTCAACATGTTGCTTTCTCGCTCGATACCTAGCTTATTGTAAACAACGGTCCTGAGTTGCGGCCCTTATTGGGGAGGACGGTGCTTCCATCACTGATGATTCCTCCATATCCAAAATATTCAGTCTTCTATGAGAAACTCTATTCGTCCTCAACGGCTTCGCCTTCTTCCTCCGGTGATGATTTCTTTCATGATCTTTCTCATCCTTCTTTGTCACAGTCTCAAGCATCTAGACTCGGTGCTCCTATAGAGGAGTCTGAAATATACTGGAAGCAATTAAATCATTATCCTCTCACAAATCACCCAGACCTGACGGGTACTCATTAGAACTCTATAAAATTCTCTCCGCTGAATTTGTGCCTCTGTCGAAACAACTTTATGACTATCTATTCTCCTTCCCCAAAGATCAGGGATGCTTTGCGGAAGCTCATATCATAGTCCTACCCAAATCAGCTAGAGATGAAACCAATGTAGTGAATTATAGACCCATCTCGCTTTTCAATACAGATTGTAAAATTTTAATTAAAATGCTATCTTCTAGCCTGGACAATATATTAGGCCTTCTTATTCATCCAGATCAAGTAGGATTTATGAAAAACCGCTTTATTGGAGATAATGCACGTACTTTTAATTCAGTAATAGACGTTGCTCACTCATCTCCCACCCTGATGGTAGCTATCTCTCTCAACGTGGAAAAGGCTTTTGACATGATGGAATGGACTCACTTGTTTAATACTCTTCCTAGGTTTGGCTGCGGTTCTGAATTCATGAGGTGGGTCCAACTGCTCTATATCAAACCTTTTTCTAGATTACAAATTAATGATTCTCTTTCCACGCCTGTCCAACTCCACAGAGGAACTCATCAGGGCTGCCCATTGTCCCCTCTTCTTTTTAATTTAGCACTTGAGCCTCTTCTCATTGCTATTCGTCAACACTCGGATAGTATAGGCATTCCTATTGGTTCCCTACAAATTAAAACACTGGCTTATGCAGATGATTTACTCATATTCCTGTCTAAACCTGCTTCCTTTATTCCTATCCTACTCCAACTGGTTTCCAAATTCTCAAATTACTCTGGATTTCGTATTAATTGGGATAAATTGGAAATTATGCCCTTAAATGACAACACCTCTATTTCAGACTGTGGCTTCATCTCATTTCGATGGGCACATTCATCTCTAAAATATCTTGGGACTCTTTTTCACCATGATAGAAATATTATGATGTCTCTTAATCTATCTGCAATAACTGCCAAAGTAGATACTCTTCTGAGACGCTGGTCCCCCCTGTCTCTCTCATGGTGGGGGCGTATGGAGGCGATAAAAATTACCATTGCCCCGATTGTGTTGAGATGATTCGGTATACAAACCTAAGGATTAGATTAGATTACCTATCAATGCTCCCCAAACTAGCTCCGAGAGAATTTTATACATCTATCGAAAGCAAATTATCTGCCTATCTCTGGTGTAAAAAAAACCCTCGCATTGCCTTGAAAATACTTAAATCCTCCAAAGAGGATGGAGGGATGGGCTTCCTGGATTTCTTCCTATACCACATTGCCACTTTCCTTCGGTACAGTTCTTTTTAGATGCGTGATTTGAACTCAATTGAACATTTCTCTGCCTGGTTCTCTATAGAACAAAATCTGGTATATCCTATTCCTCTTTCTTGTCTCCCGTATATTCCCATGCATATGTTATCCACTAATTCCGTCACTATTTATGCCACTATCCATGCGATAAATCACTTTGACTCTATTTCTCATAAGAATAGGTGGCACACCACATCCTCTCCTATCTGGCACAACTCCCACCTTCAAATTGATAATTGCCCTGTCCACTGACATACTTGGATGGATAAGGGTATTTGGACACTTAGGCAAGTTATGGAAAATGACTCTCTTCTATCCTTTTCCCAGCTTATGGATAAATTTGACCTCCCTCCATCTGAATGCTATCGTTGGCTTCAACTCTCTCATTGCTTAAAACAATGTTCACCCTCTGTTTTTGGTTATCCTCAGACCTCTTGCCTTTTTAACATCATCTCATTTGGGAATAGTTTTGGGCCACACTATGTCCCTGTTTTACAAAGAACTGAGATCTCATTTATTTCCCAGATCCAGGAAATCCACTGACGTTTGGGTTCCAGACACAACCTGGCGTGGCACTGACAAAGACTGGGAATATTATTTTAGTAAATTGTTCACCCTATGGCCTCTTCTAGTATTTCTCAGTCTTTGTACTTTCTATCCTATAAAGCTTTTTGGACTCCTAATAAAATGTTTCGAGCCGGACTGAGGGACTCTAATCTCTGCTGGCATTGTCACTCAGATATGGGTGATCTTCAACACATGATCTTTGCTTGCCCCGTCCTTGCCTCCTTTTGGGCGCAGGTCTGGCACACCATCAAACTAATTCTACCGATTCATTCTGATTTCTCTTTTGATATTCTCATTTTTAGAGCTTTAGCTATTGTCGATACCCTCACTTCTGCTCAGAAATCTCTAGGTAATATCTTGATTGCCATAATGATACAAATGATTTTACATAACTGGAAATCTGCAGATTCACTCAATATTACATTTTGGTGGAATACCGTACTCATGATACACTTATATGAAACTAAAGCGGCAGAATTCTCTAATAGACAGGTAGTTATATCCCAGATTTGAGATCCTATTCAGTCTTTCTCTCCATAACTGCTGACATTTCCATTCTCTAATTCTCTAGAGTATTCCAATTTTCAACTGTGATTTTATGATACTCTACAATACTCAATATTTTTATTTTATTTATATTCTACTTATTGGATTGAGATGCTCACCCTGGTATGCCCTAGTACTGTCTCTCTATTAGATACATGATATATTTCTCTTTTCTTCTCTTCTCCCTCTCCAGGTTGTCCTTCAGCTCTTTATGGGACTACCTTGTATAACCTACTTGACTTACTGTGGTAATTATTGTTCACTATACTGTTTTGTACTTTTGGATGGTCCTATTTAGGTCCTATCATCTCTGTGTTACTGTTCTCTTTGTTTTCTTTGATAAAATTCTAATAAAAATATTTGAAATCAAATTAAATATCAACATGACAGAGATTATGATTGTGGGACAAAGTACTGAGAACAACATAGTGGACTGTGTAGATGTGCTGGGGACTCAGATAGCAGTGAAAAAGGAGATGGCAATTTTGGGGATTTGTTTAGATTCGGAGCTCACAATGGGCAAACAGATTTTGAAAACTATTCAGGGGGATATGCACAACTGCGCACTCTGTATAGATTGAAACCATTGTTAACACCTTATGATTTCAGAATGATGGTGCAAGGCCTAATTTTACCAAAATTTGATTATTGTAATTCTCTCTATTTGTGCTTGACAAAACTAAAGCTTAGGGCCTTACAGTTGTTGATGAACTCAGCAGCCAGATTGATCTGTGGCACTCAGAGAATGGCACATGTCACTCCAATCTTAAAACGTTGACGGGACAAAAGTGCGCCAGACAAAGCCGCGCCGACATTTCGGCCCACACAATTGCATGCAAGACTCCAGCGCGCCGCTTGGGGGGTGTGGGTGGTGCAACCCCCCACATTATACAGAAAACTTAACTTTTTCCTAAAAAAATCAGGAAAAAGTTGTTTCCTCTATAATGGGGGGTTCCAACTCCCCAAGCCCCCCCAACGGCAATGCGAATAGTATTAAGTAAAGTAGAGCTCTTTAAAATTAACTTTTCCAGCAGCACACTGGAGTCTTGCGCCCAATTGTCAGCTGAAATGTCAGCGCTCAAATGTCAGGGCTCAAATGTCAGCGCGGCTTTGTCCCGCGCACGAATTACTGTGAACTCTTAAAACAACTGCACTGGTTACTTGTGAAACAATGGGTGCACTATAAGGTAATGACTATAGTGTACCAGATTGTATACAGGTTGGCCTCTGTCTGGTTTCAAACTTTGTGGGAGGTATATAGACCTAGAAGAGTATTGAGATCAGAGGGAGGCATGAAATTAATAGCAAACATGGAAAGAGGAGCCCGTCTTGTGGCTACAAAATCCAGAATGTTTTCAGTGGCTGGGGTGTCCATGTGGAATGTCTTGTATGGACACTTAAGATTATGTACTGACTGCATTAACTTTAAGAAATTATTAAAAACCCAGTGGTTCGTTGATGCTTACATGTAGATGCTGAGGTGAACATTTTAAGCTATAATTTCAAGAATTTATTACCAACCCAGCTGTCTGTAATTGCCTATATCTAGGCAGCAGAGAAAGACATGCGGTATACAAACCTAAGGATTAGATTAGATTAGATTAGATATTTAAGTATCTTGTTTAGCATGTTTGAAACAGTGATTAGGATTTTATGTTGATAATGTAATTTTATGAATGTTTTATACTTTATGAATGTTTTATACTTGGAAACTGCTTAGAGTTTAGGTGGTATACAAACTTTTTAAATAAAATAAATAAATATGGAATTGTTGCTGGGTTACCATATTGCACACGTTTGTACTAAGGATGGACTGTGGTTAGAAACAAGTGTCATCTATGAGACAAACATGGTTTTTTTTCTGTTACATAGAGCATTATGGACCCCTGTTCGGTTACAAAAATTGGATAGCTCTAAGTCTAATAAATGTTGGCACTGTCATCTTGAAGCAGGGACTTTAGATCATTTGTTATTCTATTGTCCATGTGTTATAGCTTTTTGGAAATCAATTTGGGACCAAATTAATTGTTTATTAGATAATAATCCATTGGCATTGTCATATGATACTGTGCTGTTTGGTATGGCAATGAGAGCAAAAGGTCAGATTTCTTCAAATAATAACAAATTATTACTTATAATGACTGGGGTTGCCATTCAACAAATTACTTATAATTGGAATAACTGGAGTAGATTAAATTATAATTTTTGGTGGAATTCTCTATATCATATATATAAAATGGAAAAATTTATTGCAATACAGAAAGGGTGTTTTAAGAAATTTCAAGATGTGTGGGAGCCATTAACAAAATATTGTACTGATTAGAGGACATTTTTTCCCTTGAATTTATAAGTTCAATTGTGAGGGGGGGAGGGAGGGTAATTTATTATTACAAATCGTACAAGGTTGTTAATTTGTTTGAATATATTGTCACACTTATTGTAAGTTTGAAAATGAATAAAGATTTAAAGAGTGAAACAAGTGTCATCTGCCAGCAATACTGCACTCTCTTCTTAAAGAATGCACACTATGGCCATGATTCTGTAAACGGCACCTAAACAATAGGCACTGGGAAATGCAGTACATAGCGGTTGTCAATCTTCAGTTAGGTGCCGTTTATAGAATTGCACCTAATGTTGCCTAAATTGGACTTACGCTCAAGTAGGCATCAAAATCTTATACCTCCTATTTATGCCAGGGTATTCTTGGTCTAAATACCAGCGCGCCTAAGCATAGTTTAGGCCTACATGGAAAGCATATCCAAGATTCATCCACAATCCACCCTTAACCACACCCACTTTCTGTTAGGCGACTAACTAGCAATTCATTTTAAGTTAAGCTAATTTTTGAGACAATTGAGCTTGTTATTAGCACCGATTAAGCTAATCTTATTGCTCCTTCTTTTGCTCTCTGCTGGGGATATCAACCCCAATCCTGGTCCTCCCAACCAACTCCACCCTATTCAAGCGGATCATACTGCAATGTCACCAATCTTACTGCTGTCCCCCCCTTCCCTTCTTCCCTGCCCTTCTCATGTGCTCTGTGGAATGCCCACTCTATCCCCAATAAGCTTGCCTATGTCCATGACCTCTTCATCTCCCAATTTTTCCATCTGCTCGTATTCACTGAGACATGGATCTGCTCGGGGAGGAAAGATGTTGCACATGTGGGGGAAAGGAAAGAGGAAGAATAGGGGTGAAGGAGAGGAAGGGAGAGATGATCATGTACATGAAAAATATAAGCCCTACCCGAAAATAAGACCTATTGCCTTTTTTGGGCCCCAAAAGAATATAAGACACTGTCTTATTTTGGAGGAAACACGGTAGCTTCAGATTAAGAACAGGAGGCACCAATATTCAGCTGGTAGCAATTAGCATTTTGTTGACTGCCATCAAAGTTTTATCTGAAAATTTAATACCATTGAATTTATATATTGTGACGGGGTTTGGTTTCTTTCTAGCATACTAGTGACCCAGCTTCTGCCACAGGCACAAGGCTCTCCCTGAAGGACCACACAATAATGACATCAGAGGGGAAAAAGGGAAAACAAAATGCTGACCACAATAAGTCACAGTTTTAATATTTATTACCCAGTTCACCTTGCACTGGGGTACATTGGTAGCCTTCTAGGCTTATCTTCACTTGAGCCTACTCAGTTCCAAAAACCACAGTTCATTTTCAAACAACTTTTCTTCCAGGAAGAATGCAAAAATAAATAAATAAATATATCTTTCCAACAAGCTTTCACATCCCAAAGTTTAGCTGCCACTTTATCTCAGTCTCTGTAGATTTCTGGCTTCAAGAGCCAATATTCAAGAGTCCCTTCTGGACACCAGGGCTAGTTCTGACTCCTTTCCTCTCTAAGGCTTGTCACCACAGCCATGCTTCAGTTTAAGGCTTTTCAGGAAGTTTTACCATTTGACTCCTTGAGCTATCTATTTTCCCACTGACCTCTCTATAACCCTGGGCAGGGGAATGGGGAACCCTACCACTCTTTATAATATTGAAGGTCTATATCCCTCCCTGTGTTCCCATTATCAGGTGATTTAGAATGTCAAGCTCTGTATTAACCTTATGGGTTTCTTTCTCTCTGCATAGTAACCAGTCTTTAACCCATCCCCCCCTTCCAGCATGCTTCCTCAGCCCTAAAGAGATCCTGGCTTTACCGTTTCTGATATTAAAGTCACACATTCATTCAACAAACATTCATTCCTGAGAACATTAATACTTTCTTACATACTTTTAGACCATCTTCAATTATTCAGTAAATTTACCTTGCCTTCACCACAGGATTTCATTCATACATGCTTTCTTCAGTCACAGTTAGGGCTCCTTTTACAAAGGTGTGCGAGCAGTTTTAGCGCACGCTAGCCGCTACCGCCTCCTTTTAAGCAGGCGGTAATTTTTCAGCTAGCGCTATAATCTTGTGCGTGCGCTAAAAACGCTAGTGCACCTTAGTAAAAGGAGCCCTTACTGTCTCTGGATTCCAATCCATCTCCTGGTCACTCTTCATGTCAGAGAAAACCTCTCCTATTTCCATAAGTACTTCCTCCCCTTCTGAACTAGAGGAAATGCTCCTTTCTTGGACAACTTCAGAATAACTCTGCCCTGGCTGCCTCTTTCCTCCAGCTAGATTCTGCTTTGGAGCTGGGCTTCTGACAGCTTTGGTGCAGCCTGGAATGAAGTGTTTACAAGGCACAGGCACTGGAACCGAGCTTCCTGCAGAGTGTTCTCTGCCTTCCCTGAAGCTTTCTCCTTCCTTTGTTCCTGATTGCCTCCCCGTGTGGACAGCTGAGCTTAATTTATCCCACTGTGTCTTTTTTTGCTTTCTCCATGGACAAGCAGTATAAGTCAGCCCCACTTTTGGTGACGTCATCTACGTCCCCAATTCGGATTTGCTCTCCCAGAGCTCAGGTGAGGCTTTGGGAGCCTCATCTGAGCATGTGCAGGTAGCCCTATATATAACTGTGCTGTCCCTCATTTAATCCAGTTTAGTTCATCCGCCCTCACGGACGGATCACGCTCTCCATCCAAAAGAAGAAGAAAAGTTAAAAAAAAAAAAAGAGAGAGAAAACGATGGCAGAAAGAACAGAAAAACCAGCAGCAAAACCTGGATTCAAGAAATGCCCGGACTGCAAAAGAAAAATGAGCTCCACGGACCCCCACGAGGTGTGTGTCCGTTGCCTTGGGGAGGCTCACCTCATGACTGCCTGCCCTCAATGCCTAAAAATGTCCCCGAGGGCTCGAAGAAACCGGCTCCATTCTCTACAGAACTCGGGAGAAGACCAACGGAGGAAGGAAAAAACCCAGCAAACTACAAAAACCCCTCCGGCACACCCGACTCCAGCAAGAGCTTCCCCGAGACTCCCAGCCACAGACCCGACTCACCTGCAGCCTGAAAACGATGAGCAACGGCAAGGCAGACTGCTCCTGAAGCTGTCCGGACTGCTAAAAGCATCCCCACGGGCTGCCCCGAGGATCGGGCCACTTTCCGGCTCACCGAAGGTCTCCCCGATGGCTGCCCAGAGGATCGGGCCACTGTCGGGCCTGCCGAGAGCCCCCCGACGACTGCCCCGAGGATCGGGCCACCCGCAGGAGCAGAAACTACAATGGCAGCGGCCGAGGGTCTCCTATCCCCTCCGCCTGCTTGCCCCAGTGCTCCGTCAGTGCCATGCGCCGATACAGCACGGTGCCATGTTGCCTGCAGTCCAAGATCACTCTCTGCTCCGATTCCAGCTCCCGATGACGTCAGCACGTCGGGATCCGCCCCCTTAAAGGCACAGCTACACCTAAAAGCTGCACAGCCAAAAGACAGTGCTTTTTCAAGCATGAGCACTGACTCTGCCCAGCAAACCAGCCAAGATGCAAAAAACAACAATCACCAAAGCTGCAAATAGGGAAAAAGAAGGAAACGATACAGGACAACTTCATTTTCTTCCTCCACCTCCTCCTCCTCTGCCTCTTCAGACTTGCCGAGACGGCACAGACACCACCACGGAGCCAGAAGCAGGGGCAGGTCCCTCCAACACAGCTCCAGTGCCCCCGACCAACCAGCCGCCACCATGGACCACCAACAACTATTTAATCTATTCAGCAGATTCATCTCACAACAGCTGACGGGAAGTCCAGCACAAAATGCAGAACAAGTGTGGCAACCATCACCGGCAGGGAGGCATGGAGCACAGACAGCGGCATCTCACTCACCGACCACAGGCGGCTATGCCTCCGACCAGAGTGAGTGCTACCAGCCAAGCTATGCCTCAACAAAAAGCAGCCAATATGCATCAGCGACTAGGGAGACTCCAGACACTGAGCCTGCAAATGGGACAGCACAATCTGACACTCCCGCAGAAGACCTCACCTATCCCAAGTTCCTCCAGAAGGTGGCCATCCGCCTAGCACTTGCTCCAACACCGGAGCGAGAGGCGACAAACGAAGTGCCGGGACTGCTAAAATACCTGCAAGTGCAAAAGGCCAGCCCACAAGTTGCTACTAGATCGCCGGGACGAGATCTGGAAGACCCCAATGTCAGGCACTGCTGTGTCCAAGAAACTGGTCCAAAAATACCAGATCAGTGAGGCACCAGGCTTTGACAAACCACAGCTCCCTCACCATTCTATCATAGTGGAATCTGCACTCAAAAAAGCGAAGAGCAATCGCCCTCATGCCAACGATCCCCCGGGCAAGGAACACAGTACCCTGGATTCCACTGCAAAAAAGGTCTACCATGGCTCCATGCTCAATGCAAAAATTGATACCCACTTATTCCACCTGACCCTGTATAACGATGCCCTCCGGAGGAGAGTAGAGGAAACCCTGGACACTACACCCGGAGGGAAAAGCCTGCATAGCTCCCATACTGCAGGACATGGAAGAATGCGGAAAACATATGATAAGAGCGACTTTCGACGCATTTGAAACCTCGACCCGCACAGCTGGAGTAGCCATAGCAGCCAGACGCCTGGCATGGCTACAAGCCTCGGGACTCCGAGAGGACACCCATGAGCATATTGCAGACGCGCCATGCTCAGGGGAGAACTTATTCGGAGACAAAGTGACGGAAGCAGTGGACAAAATGAAGGAGCATTGCACTACTCTCCAAACCCTCTCCTCAGATGGCCTGGTAAAAGCCGCAACAATAAGACGGCACCTCAACCAGTATCGCCGACAGAACACCAATGGAAGGCGGTATGACAGCCAGACCAGATGGCCACCACACAGACAGAAAGCACATCAACCCAGCGCCCCTTACCAGCAAAGGCAGCGCCAGAGGGAATGAAAACAACACAAGCCAGCCACTTCCACCGGCACGAAAGTGGGGCCCAGTTTTTGACTCATCAACAACGCCCCCCACCCCAGTAGGGGGCCGTCTCTCCCTTTTCCACAAGGCCTGGGAGAGGATAACCACAGACAAATGGGTGCTGCAAATCACAAAAAAAGGATACCGCATCAGATTCCGCACCCACCCACCAAAAAGAAACTACAGGGAACCGCAGCCAGAACTCATCTCCAGAGAAATAAAAGCTCTCCTCCAAGTGAGAGCAATAGAGCCAGTACCCAGGTCACAACACAACCAGGGATTCTACTCCTGTTATTTTCTCATCCCCAAGAAGACGGGAGAGTTCAGACCCATCCTAGACCTACGAGGCCTGAATGAGCACGTAGTCAGGGAAAACTTTTGGATGCACTCCCTAGAGACAATCCTACCATTAATTCAAAAAGACGACTGGCTGGCCTCCCTGGACCTTCAAGATGCATATTCCCACATCCCTATGCATCACTCCCAAAGAAAATTTCTACGATTCAGGACCCTAAACCAGCACTTCCAATACCGGGTCCTGCCCTTCAGACTCTCATCCGCACTGAGAGTCTTTACAAAATGTGTCGCCGTAGCAGCGGCCCACCTCCGCAAGAGCGCCATATGAGTGTTCCCCTACCTGGATGACTGGTTACTGGTGGGTCCATCGGCCCAGGCAACAGCAACAGCAGTAAAGACAACGATGTCACTCCTGCAATCCCTGGGTTTCCTCGTAAACATCAAAAAATCCATAATACAACCAACACAATCAATAGAGTTTATAGGGGCAAGAATTTGCACACCCCAGAATGCAGCCTTCCTGTCCCACTCAAGGGGAACAGCAATACGAAAACTAACTCAGAATATATCAGAGACACGTACAGTCACAGCCAGAATGATACTACGTCTCCTGGGCCATCAAGCTGCCACCATGCACGTCGTCCCGCTTGCCAAGCTCCACATGCGACCCCTGCAATGGTTCCTCAGAAAAAATTGGAACCAACACACACAACCTCTGTCACACAGATTCATAATGGACCAGAAAATCTGCAACAGCCTCGAGTGGTGGACACAGCAGCAGAATTTGTTTAAGGGCAGGCTCTTCCAGCAGCCACAACACCAACTGACACTCACCACAGATGCCTCAAAGCAGGGGTGGGGAGCCCATCTCCTCCACCTGAGAACCAAGGGCCCCTGGTCCCCATCCAAGGCCAAACAACACATCAACCTGCTAGAACTCAGGGCAATTGGGAATGCCCTACAAGCCTTTGCCCCCTGTATCTCCAACAAGACCTTACTGATTCAGACAGACAACCAGGTGGCAATGTTCTATATCAACAAGCAGGGAGGCACGGGCTCACTCACCCTCTGCAGAGAGGCCCACAAAATCTGGACATTCGCTTTAGCAATCAACACTCTCATCCAGGCCACCTACCTCCCGGGCCAAAACAACGCCCTGGCGGACAGCCTCAGCAGAAAGCTGGACCCCCCACGAATGGTCCCTCCACCCGGAAGTAACCCAGGAACTCTTCCACAAGTGGGGCCTCCCAACGAGAGACCTCTTTGCAACGGAGGACAACAAAAAGTGCCCACAATTCTGCTCCAAAAGACCAGCACAATACAGCCAAACCAGGGACGCTTTTGCCATACATTGGGGAAAACACCTACTCTACGCCTTTCCCCCCATACCACTTATCCACAGAGCGCTCCAGAAGATCAGGCAAGAGGAAGCCTCAGTGATCTTCATCGCGCCCTACTGGCCGAGACAAGTGTGGTTCCCCTTCCTACATCGGCTGTCGACACAGCCGCCGATCAATCTACCACTGCGACCGGACCTGATCACCCAGGACCAGGGACAAACTCTGCATCCCATTCTGAAAACTCTAGCACTTACAGCATGGATGTTGAAAGGCTAATCCTGGACCCTTTCCACATGTCAACAGGGGTGACTGAGGTACTACTAGCAGCCAGACGCCCGTCAACTAGAAAATCATACAGGCTCAAGTGGAAAAGATTCCACATATGGTGTATTTCGAAAAGAGAAGACCCACTGAACTGCCAGGTCCCAACTGTACTCCAATACCTACTTAACCTATCCAAGACGGGCCTCAGAACATCCTCCATACGGGTCCACCTGAGCGCTATATCAGCGTTCCATAGCCGCATTGAGGACAGGACTCTAGCCACACACCCGCTAGTGTCCAAGTTCATGAAAGGGCTTACAAACCTGCACCCCCCGGTCCGCCGCCCGCCACCCGCATGGGACCTGGGCATCATCCTCCACAGGCTAACAGCGTACCCCTTCGAGCCCTTGGAGGAGGCGCCAATCAAATTCCTCACCTGAAAAGTAGTTTTTCTCACCGCCATCACATCAGCAAGACGCATTAGCGAGCTACAGGCCCTGGTGACATACCCACCATACACACAGATCCTTCATGATCATGCAGTGCTGAGAACTCACCCGAAGTTCCTACCAAAGGTATTCTCACCTTTCCACATAAACCAAGCAATAGTACTTCCCTCCTTCTACCCGGGACCACATAACAACAGCACGGAACAACTCCTACACACTTTGGACTGCACCCGTGCACTCCGCCTATACATTCAACAAACACAATCCTGGCGAAAGGCAGTACAACTGTTCGTCTCCTTTGATCCCAACAAACCAGGATCACCAGTGGGAAAACGCACTATTTCCAACTGGTTCTCAAACTGCATCGCCTTGAAGATAGCCACCTTCTCAGACATGCAGCTCTCTACCTTGCTGCTAACTCTGAGGCCCCTCAACAAACATACCAAATGCCAGCTGCTTTTAGTGCCCACAGGGCTCTGTGGTCCTTAAATACTTTCATGGGGCTTCACTGTATGCAGGACTACTAGATGAGGAGTCATAGATTTCTTCAGTGACCACAGGTGCTTGATGGGCCAGGAGAGATGGAAAATGAGGCATTTCATAGAATTGGGTCATTGTTTTTCTGCACTAAGTGGTAGACTGGATGAGGTCTACAGTAATAGCCAGTATAGACATGAAACTGTCAGTGACAAAAGAGGCAAGGTCTGTGGTGACCTTCAGGTGAACTAGCATGGACTGCCCCCTCTTTATGGCGGAAAGGAGGAGAGGTTCTATTTCCTGGCAGAGATTAAGTATAACATTATAGCAGTCTTATCAAAATAGAACTTAGTTAAGCACTGGTAATCTGTGAAGTCCAAGAATTTGGTCCTAAGCCTATATATCATGATAAGTGTGCCTCTTCATAGCCCTCCTATGTTCCCTTGTGTGCCTCATGCAGGTTGATCTGCACAGTCCATTCTTTCAAGGTAGTCCCTGGGTCCCTCCACCAGAACCCTGTGAGATTCTTTACCAGCTCCTTTGAATTCTTTCATCAGCACCATGAAAACCTACATGCATATACCATAATACACAGATCCATAGAAATGAACACACATGGAGTTTGAGGGGAGCACAGGTGGTGGGAAGCAGGTTAGGAAATGATATGCACAAGGGTTTGCAGGGGGTGATCAAAAGGTTAATGAGAGTGGATGACACAATCCAGGGGAATAAACAGTATCCAAAGACACACCTACATGAATAGACTCACAATTAGATCTCTTCCAGTCAACACCAACACAAGAAGTCCCACAAGACAAACAAGATCAGCATTTTTTTTTTCATAATTTATAGCAGCTGTACCTGCTGACATTTAAGTGTACTTCTCTTTATAGTGTCTTGCTTTGTAAAATATGTCCTACATGTGTAAATCTCTGATTTATCCATATCATACCCCTTGACACTTTTTTTTTCAAAGTGTGGAAATGTAGATGAAGCTAGCATGTTCACGTGTAAATTGTAGCCTTTTCAAAACTGTGATTTCCACATTGATGCCATTTACTCATGTAAATGCTATTATTTCCACATGAAAATCATGAATAAGGCTTCTACAATAATGACCTAAGTCTGACCATAATTTCTTAAGTATATTTGTTGCCTTTACCGAGTAGAATAATGAAAAAATCAGAGGCTCAAAAAACTTTGACAGACCAAGATATGATAAAGTAGTGCACCAAAGTGAATTACGATAAGGAAACAGCCAAGTCTTAAAAGTATTGTAATATTAGTAACAACATTGTCACCTTTCACCTCCAATGATAAAATACACAGGTCAAAACTGGCAATATATACTCAACGCTGATCATGCCTGTTATTATTGATTGAAGTGAAAAAAAACAACCCAAAAACACACACAGGAAAAACACTGCACCAAATTATAAACATGCATTCTCCTGAGATTCAGCAGCTCGTTCATTTTCTCTCACTGGTACCGGAAACCAAGAAGTGAGTTCAGTCAGTGTTTAATATCAAGTGAAAGTGGTGTTTAATCAATACCATTCTGCTTGTGTTCCACGATGTGGAAAGCAGTGTCTATTCATTCAGCAAAGGTTAATGCCAAGGGTCAAGTGATTTCACACTCTCTGTGGGATCCACAATATTTCAGTAGCTCAGATGCCTTGGACAATGATGACTCAGTTGAACTGATTTATTGCCTCTCTGCAGCCCTGTTTAATACTAAAGTACTATCTTATGATAATACCTTGGCAAATAGAACTGATAGAAGAGGAGGTAATAATTATGTACATTCTAAAGTAATGTCTTAATTCTTCTAACATCTTAGAGAAATATGGGGTCCATTTAACAATGAGCTGCATCTTCTGTTAGCAAATCAGCTAAATCCATTCTTATACTGTAGAAAACAGTGCATCAGGAGGCTTTTAAAGAGGATGGGGCAATTCTATAACGCAGGTGATAATATTTGGGCATCTGTTATGTACATACGTAAATGTTTAGAATAATGGCATTTGCATGTGTTAGCCCCCAGATTCTATATGACACCCAGATTTGGGCACTGAACAACTCAAAGACGATGTGGCTATGGGAAGGGCATGGGTTTGTGCCTTGTTACAGAGCAATAGGTCTGCGCATCCAACTTGGGCACCAACACGTATAACAAGTCTGGTACTCAAAGTTAGAGAGCTTGAGTGGGCAGCAGCCAGTAGCCCAGAAAGAAGGAAAAGGCAGTCATTCAAAACAGAACTTAAAACATTTGCAGATACTTATAATACACAATAATAGTAAACCTGGTTAAAAACCAGAGGCTAAAATATAATTTTTTGCACTGGATGAATACTGCGGAACACAAGATTACCAATTTGTATTTACCTTCCCCCTCTTTTCAAAACAAATTGTATTTCAATTTTAACCTTGGATTCTTGTATATGTGCTTTGTCTAACTTGTTTACTGATAATACTGTAGAATTTTAGATTGTAAGCCACCCAGAAGGGTTACTAATGGAGCGGGATAGTAAGATTTTCATAAACTTGGAGACTTGGACACAGGAATTGGTGTTCAATGTGATTCTATAAAGGGCATGCAACCTTTATAGAATCATACTTGGCAATGGTCTATTCCAGGGATCATTTTTGAGCACCATTTGTAGAATCCAGCCCTTTGTGTGCACATATACACATAACTGCAAAAATTCTGCTTCAGTGCTGTTCTGCTGTTCTCTAAATACCCACTTAACTTGCATGGTGCATATTTGCAAAAAAGATATACATGTACATACTGTGGGACAGGATCCCGGCTAGGCCTAGCTGCCCCTCTGAATCCCTGTCCCAGAGTTGAATGAAGGCAGTGGACACAGCTCTCAGTGCCTCCCCCAAAATGAACACTGAGACTTCTCTTGTTATAACACAAAAGAAAACACTTTAATAGAAAATCCCAAAACTCAAACAGGATGGTAAGTATGGCACAAGCACCCCAAGGACACTCAAGTCCTTCAATTATTTCTTATAGGTAAAATAAAGTTTACACCATTCCCCACACTTGAGCTTTAAGCATACTGTTCACCTTTAACTCCAAGTTAGAGGTCTGCACGGGAACGGGGATCGCGGGAATCCCGCGGGTCCCGCGGGGGTCCCACGGGAATCCCCCCTAACCCACAGGACTCCCACAGGGACCCCCCTCTGGCCCACGGGACTCCCATGGGGGCTCCCCTCTAGCCAACGGGACTCCCACAGGGATGGAAGGCTTTGGAAGCAGGGTTCATCTATATAATATAATGGACACGTCAGCCTTAGTAAAAGAGGGGGTTTATAAGTTAATTACCTGAACAGAAAACAAAAAAGGGTTCCACCAAAGAGATTCCACAAGGAAAGCAGCAGCACAAACACAAAAGAAATTGTGGAATTGATGATCCTGTCAGAAGTAATTGCTGCTTTTTATGGGGACGGGTAGGGACGGAGAGGATCCTGGCGGGGACGGGAGGGGATGGGTGGGATTTCTGTCCCCGCACAACTCTCTACTCCAAGTATATCACTTGAGTCCAAACTCAGCACAATCAGTGCAGTGGATAGAGTCCAACATTCAAAAACAAAACTCCAAAACGTTTCTTCTGGCCACACTAGCTGGCTTATCAAGAACAGTTCATGCAAACAAACATTTTTCTTTTTTAAAGCACACATTTTGTCTCTGGCTGGAGTCCTGTTGGGTAGAGCCAAATTTCCCAAACAGGCTGGGAGGAGATAGACCTGTACACCACTAGTGTTGCCGCCCTCCCCAAAAGACAGGCGCAGGTTTGATCCCTCACTCCCACAGCACAACTCAGAGCAGTGCACACGCTGCTCCAAAGCAAAACAAAAACCAAAAAGGCAGCTTCTGCTTCACAGTTCTTTGGGGTGGCTGGACACACCCCGCAATTTATTATTTATGTATTTCTAAAATTTCTTAACCGCCTATAACTAAGCGGTTTATAACATAAAACGTTCACAATGATTCAAAGAGCAACATATATCAATACTTTCAGTACACACACTTAACCCACCAAAAATAGCAAGGAACTACAGAAGAATTACATATCATCAATCGTTAATGAATCAAGAGCATTATTCATAGTTAAGATTCTTCTTTAAACATCTCCCTTCCAAATTGCATCAGAGGAAGGCATCTACATACAAATGAATATTTAGCATTTGCTTAAACTGTAATCGATCCAAACAGGTCCTCAGATTCCATTGTTTTACTCCTGTCACAGACATCAGTGCTATTCTTGATTTTTCATATTGGACAGTATTCTCTTTCCTCAAAATAAATCTCGCTGTGCCTTCAGACCTTAAGCATTTCCTTGGTTGGTATACCTCCCATAGAGTTTGAAAATTCAGAGGAACAAAACCATACAAACTCTGATGTAGCACTGATAGAACCTTGAAGTAGATCCTTTGTGCCACTGAATTTCACCACCGATGCTAATAATAGTTCCACACTATGGAACTTCCTAAGCCCATATTGCTGCGGATCCAATCACCCTTTCTTTTGAACATATTCCTCTAGGCAGGTTTGAACAAAAATACCAGCATGGAAAAACTCTAGTGAAAGAAAAAATTAAATTGGCCTTAACCGCTTACTCACAATCCATCCGCTCCTCACTAAGGTCAGGCAAAACACAGTCCTCTTGAAACTCCATTGCATAATCCTCTGGCTAGGCTTCTGTGACTGGCTCACCATGGCTTTCAGCAAGCTCCTCCATTTCCCAGTCAGCAGTCTCTGCGGGGGAACTGGCTTGTGCTCCTGTTCAGCTGGAACGACTGGCCTCCTTCCCAGCCTATGTTCAGCTGCTTGTTCCAGCCATCTTCCTCCCCTGTCTGATGAAAGAAGCTCAGGAAATGATAACCTCGACACCCAGCCATGCCCCCTCCTAGCTGGGACAGGCAAGATCATAAAGGGCCCTGCACTCTGACTGCCAGCCTGTACTCTAGGCATTCTTAAAGGGGCAAGCTCCTGTCTAAAGCTGTGCTCAGGATTTCTATAAAATGCAGGATATTTTACAGACCTGCTGACAGGGTTTCTAATGGGGATTATGAGATCTTCCTCCCTGTTTCTAGCAGGGCTAGCAGGATTTCTGTCTCAATACGGGTTGTCCTTGGGGAGGGCTCAAACTTGCTCATGTTACTTACAAAATGGTAGTTAGCTGAACACTTATACCAGGTCTATGGCTGGTGCGAGTGCTTGTGCCATACAGCTATGATCATATTGAATAAAGGAAAGAAGGAGTCTACGTACCTTTAATAGGTTCCTATATGTACTCTCCAAGCGTCTGTTATAGAATTGCCCTTCATATGAGTAGAAAACAAAATTATTACAGTACGTGGATTAACTTACTTTGAAAAATTATTTTGTGTTCAATTGTTTAAAGAAAAGACATGATTATCGCAATGTACAAAAGTAAATTTTCTTCAAATTTTTCAAAAAGATGTTCAGTTATCTACTATAAGTCATAAAACAAAAGCATGGATATGATGGCACGTCTTAGCTATCAATGATAAGAACAAGGAAATAAGTGAGGATCCCACGTTATCTAAATATACATGGGAGAGTATTGTGTGAGGCGACTGAATGCATTATACTCTGTAGGATGTTCAAGTTTTTATAGAGTAGGTTAGTATCCCATTTTATTGTTCAGTGATGCTGCTTTCCAGATGTGTTTTATATACTGAAAAAAAAAAGTTCAAATGTCACAAGGAAAATAGAGTGAGAAGAATTAATTGGAAAGCTTACTGGAGGAAAGTAATTTATAATCCTGTTCTGCCTAATACACTGCCAAATGATGAATAAAACACTGCATTAGTGAAATAAAATAAATTCTGTAAATTTGACTAAAGACATCCTGCCATCATCAATGGGAGGATATTTGGAACAATTAATTATTCCACTGTCCTGCCTGTGAATTTGCAAAAAACTGCTAAGTTCCAGTATCTCCTCCTTACTTAAGAAAACACATAGATCTTTATAATACAGCATTAGGTTAATGAAATTTAATTATTGTATATTAGCTTTCATATAATAAATAAAAATGCAAACTTAGAGCTGCTTTTACAAAACCGTGGTAGTGATTCCTGGCACGGCAAATGTGACAAAGCACATAGGAATTGAATGGGCTTTGTTGTATTTGTTGTGTGGGAATCACTATTGTGGCTTTGTAAAAGGAGCCTTAAACGTCGAAGGTGTCAACTAGAAAGAAAATGGTAAAAATTCTGCCTAGATGAAGACAGGTTCAACTGTAAGAAATAGTACAAAAAACCAGCAACAAGGGCCTTGCAGATTAGGATAATAAAGCTCACTTTATTAAATGACCCAATACGGGCTGTGTTTTGGCAAATAGGGCCAGATTCTGTAACCGGCGCCTATGTCACACCTGATTCAGTCAAGATAGGCAGCTGAAATGTAGATCTATCTATGCTGTCGTGGAATCCTAAAGTCAGGCCGCAGCAGCCATAAACTGATCACGTCAAGGGAAGTTATCCCTAATTAGCTGAGCTGGTAGTACTCCCCAAAGCCGCGGCTTCAGGGAGTCCTGCCGACTCAGCTGATCGGGGAGGAAATACCCATGCCATAATCAGCTGAGCTAACATCAGCAGGAGGGATGCCTCCTAACATTATCAGGAGGGATACCTACTCCTTCCTGCCGGAACCCCTGAGGCACTCCCACAACCATAATAGGCAGGAGGAGGGATGCCCACTCCCTCCTGCCTGTGGAGGGAGTGGGCCCGCCACATGGCCTGACCCAACTGCCTATATGAGGGGCCTTAGGCTCCTGGGCCAGTCAGGGCCTTATGTCCCCCCCACCCCACAGGTGCATTCCAGGATGCACCAGGAAGGGGAAGGCTCACCATTGTGAAGAGGCATGCTTATTGGCCGGAGGTCTTACTACAAAAGGTATAGGGGGGGTTGAAGCTTAGTGGGGTATTGGGGAGAGGATTTGGGGGTATCGGCGTTTGGGGTCATGGTTTTGGAAGGTGTCGGGTGGGGAGTTCGGGTGTATTGGCAGTTAAGACAGATCATGGTTCGGGGGGGGCTGCAGGCAGAAGGGAGTGGGCATCCCTCTTGCCTCTGCCACAGCCGCTCAGCTGAGCCAGCAGGACTCGGCTTCATGGAGTACTGCTGGTTCAGCTGATCAGGGATAACTTTCCCTGCTGTGATCAGTTTATGGCTGTTGTGGCCTGACTTTGGGAGCCCTTGGTGTCATAGATAGGCAGCTGAAATGTAGGCCAGGGTTTTCCGGGCCTACATTTCAGCCACCTATCTTGCCTTGAATTGAAGTTAGGTAGCTGCTTTTGCCAGCCTAACATCACTTTCCTGACAAAACTTATAGAACAATCTGCATTCAACTCAACGACAGGCTAACTGAAAATATTTGCCTAAACCAATGTCAATCTGGCTTCAGACCTGGGTAAGGAACAGAGACAGTTCTTGTGTTTCGGATTCTCAATTGGAATTTAGATAGGCATCTTTGAATAGAAATGTTTTAAGGTGTATTTTAAACTTGAGGTGGCATTGTATTCTAGAGCGAAGGCGCAACAGCGGAAAATATAGTGTTTCCAGTATAGTAAAAGTCCTTGATTGAGGGGACTGTCAGTAAGTTCTGATTAGTGGATCTAAGGACCCTAGTAGGGGTATGTGAGGTTAGATATTTGTCTAGAAAGGCAGGCAGGTGCGAGGTCCTAATTTTGAAGACTAGAAGGAGAATCTTATAAGTTGTTCTGCGAGAGACTGGTATCCAGTGTGACTCTCGGAGTAGCGGGGTAATGTGGTCATTATTTTTGGCTTTATAGATGAGTTTTATCAGTATTTTGAATTAATTGTAGTCGATGGGTTTCCTTTTGAGTTATTCCATGGTAGAGTGAGTTACAATAGTTTATGTGTGAGATTATCAATGAATGAATTAAAGTTTGGATAGAAGTAGGTTCTAGGACTGAGGTTATAGAGTGAATTAGATGGAGTTTGTAGAAACAGGTTTTGGTTAGAGAGCTAATTTGGTCATGGTAGTTGAGGTGTTTATCAAAGATGATTTCTAAAAGTTTGAGTTTGGACTCAATTTGGAGGGGAGCAAAGTCGATAGTTATTTGTCCAGTTAGGGAGTCATTGTTTTTAAGTTGGAATAAAATCCCTTGAGATTTTGTGATGTTCAATGAGAGTCTATTGGTTCGAAGCCATAAGCTAATTTTGTCTAGTTTAAGATTAATTTCTTGGATGTCGTTAATGTTAGCTGGGTTGATAGGGTAGAGAAGTTGAATATCATCAGTGTAGGCAAAAGGGGTGAATCCAATGGATTCAGGAAGAATCAGGAGAGTGGCTAGGAAAATATTAAATAGTAGGGGGAAAGATTTGAACCTTGTGGGACACCATAGGTTTGGAAAATTGGGAAAGAAGAAGTTCCTTAGGAGTAGACTTGAAAATTCCGGTAAGCGAAGTATGAGGAGAACCAAAGAAAAGCTGAATCGGTTAATCCACTGTTTTCAAGATGATCGAGGAGTAAGTTGTGGTCGATTGTGTCAAAGGCAGCCGATAGATCAAGAGATATCAGAGAACTGATTTTCTATGGTCATGATAATAGTAGATGGTGGTGGTGAGGCCGAGCAGAGAGAGTTCCGTTGAATAATTTGAGCAAAATCCAGTTTGATTTGGGTGAAGAGCGTTTGTTTGTTCGAAGAATTCAGAGATCTGGCGAAAAACAATTTTTTCGGTTAGTTTGGCAGTGAATGGTAGGTTGGCAATGGGTCGGTAATTGGAACTTTGAGATTCATCCAGGTTTGATTTTTTTTTTTTTTTTAATCTTTATTAATTTTCAAACTTTAACAGTGCCAAACAATTAATTTAAACATAAACACTGCAAATAAGGCACTTTAAATACATAATTAATGCATAAAACAATCATTTCCCCCCCCCAGGTTTTGATTTTTTAATTTGGGGAAAACTAGGGCTGATTTCCAAGATTTTGGAACAATATTAGTTGAAAGTAAGTATGGACCAAATAATGAAAATAATTTTTTTTAATATTGTAGGTGGAATATTCTCTAATGGGTTATTAGAGGTGTTCATAGATTGGGTGGTTTGTAGTAGTTCAGCAAAAGAGGGAGGTTTGAATTTTGAAAAAGTACTAAATGGAAGGTTGTGGTCCTGGTTTAAAGGGTCTTGGGGGGTTTAAGAGCGAGATGTTGTTGAAGTTTAATTGAATATCTTTTATTTTTTGGTCAAAATAGTTGGCCAGTTCTGTTGCTGATGGTTGGTTAGAAGAATTTGAAGTTTATTTTGTTTTTGGATAGGGAGAAAGAGATCGAAATATGGCATACAATGCTGAGGTATTGCAGGCTGTTGTTATGCAATTTGAATTTAGCCTCCCATCTATTTATCCCAAAGCACTTTGTAGCACCCATCTTGACCCAATCTAGTAGCTGCATTTGAACCCTCAGCTAAGCCAGTGTCTCTCAAACCTCTTCAGCTCCGGCACACTAAACCAAGCAAATGTTTTTTGTACCACATTAGAATTGAAATTATAAAATTGCAAAACCAACAAAAAATTAAATTTGAGATATATTTATTTAAAGTTCTATAAGCTATGTATGTGTAGATGTAACAAAGGTGAACTAAAATAGATAGAACGAGAGAGCAAGACCAGAGGGAGGATCTTCGGGCACCGGCACTGGCATGTCCTATGCGTTGGTGCTGTTGCCAGTGCCAAAGCGGGGTAAGGGATGGTGTTTGGGTGGGTGTGGGATGCCGGATCGTGTGGGGGGCATGTGACGCGAGCGAGGGGGGGCAATGCCAGTTCGTGGGGTGATGCCTGTTCTCGGGGGGCGTTCGCTGGTGGGGGGGGGGTCGATGCCGGTTCTCAGGGGTGTGTGGAGCAGCACCGGTGGCCTCTAGGGTAGAGGGTAAGGAAGCAGCACCGGTGGCCTCCGGGGGGGAGGGGGAAGATGAATCAAGCAAGTTTCCATTCATTTCTATGTGGAAACTCACTTTGATATACGAGTAAATTGGTTTACGAGCATGCTTCTGGAACAAATTATGCTCATAAACCAAGGTTCCACTGTATTTTGTTTTTCTGATAGTCGTCTGTACATCCAGCTGTTGGATCGCCCAGACCACTAAGTTGTCTATCTTTATACCCCATTCTCATCTAAAAATTTGTCCTAGTCAAAAATGCCTATAAAAGGACCTTTTGGGTGTGGTAGGGGCCAGCAAAGTGATGGCCTGGACATCCAGACATGGCAACAGAGTAGTGGGGCACCTTACGGGGCACTGCTGCGAACTTCACAAAAAGGGTCCCACATAAACATTTCATCATAACTCCTATATAGGTCATGGTGAGCCCCCCAAAATACCCTCAAAACCTACTAGACCCACCAGTCTACCACCCCAATAGTCCTTAGAGCTGCAGATGGCACCTATATGGGGGGGTTTTGGGGTTCTTCCATAAATGCAGTGGTTAGAGTGGCTTATGGGCCTGGGTCCGCCTGTCTATGGTTCACTAGCCCACCCCTCACACTACTTAAGCCACCTCTGTGCTGCTCTACTAGGCTTTGCTATGACAGGTGCTGATGTTCTGGAGGCAGGTATGTATGTTTTTATTCCAATTTTTATGGTGTTGTGGGGGGGGGGGGGTGTCAGTGATCACTGTGGCAGTGTGTGGGAGTCTGTACTTTGTGTCTGCAGTGCTTCTCTGTTCGCTGTGGATACCTTTTTGGCACTTAGACCTGGGTTTACATGGCCTAAGTCACAACTTACAAGTTCTGTCCAGGCAGCCTCATTAAACTTTTGGTTATTCTTGTAGTACGACTAAGTTTAGATTAGCCCACGTCCCACCCAAATCCTGCCCTGACCACTCCTCCTATAATGCCCCTTTTAGCTCTGGTCATACAGCAGCACTGAAAAGGCCTAAGTCGTTTTTAGATACGTCTAAAACCTGGTTTGATTATCGGCACTTGGACGACTTGTCTTATTGATTATTACTTGTCTTACTGATAATTTAGGCCAGTGTTTAGACGTATTTCCGTTTCGATTATGAGCCCCATAGGATTCAGGCAGTAATCTGGGGTAAATGTATCCAGTCTTAGTTATTAGCTGGTGGGAAACAAAGAAACTAAACTAAAGTAAAACTTAGCTTTATATACCTGGTCATCAACCAGAGGAAGCTCGACACAGTTAACAATAATTAATAAAAACACGCTAAAATTGCAAGGAGATTAATTTTCAAAATGTTTAGTAAATAAAAAAGTTTTTAAAGATTTACGGAAGAATTGGAAAGGACTAGGACATCTCAAAGCTAAAGGAAGTTCATTCCATAATTGAGAAAATTTAAAGGCCAAAGAAAGGCTAAAGTTCTTGACTCCTTTAATTCCTTTCCTAAAAGGAAGAGAAAGTTTAAATTGTTGAGTGCCTCTTGCATAGGAAAATCTGTAAACGTTACATAGCAGAGGAACAAGAGGAATAAAAATACTGTATAAAATTTTGAAAATAATGCATATACATTTAAATTGAATTCTGAGATGAACTGGGAGCCAATGACGGCTCAAAAGCAAAGGAGTCACGTGGTCGAATTTGCTTTTTCCATAAATCAACTTTGTAGCAGTATTCTGAATCAATTGTAACCTTTGGAGACTGATCTTTGTGATGCCAAGATAAATAGCATTACAGTAATCTAGCCGAGATAGTATAATTGATTGGACCAAAACAGAAAACTGACATTGATGGAAAAGAGATCTAACCATCCTCAGCATTCGTAAACTGAAAAACCATTTCTTAACCAGAGAATTTATTTGATCATTAAAGGTAAGGGAAGAGTCGAAAAGTATTCCCAAAATCTTGGAGAACTCAATTTGCAGGGAGGCCCCAGAAACCAGAAGTACAGTGGAAGGAAGACAGTCCAGTTTGGGGCCTAACCATAAAAGTTTAGTTTTGGCTGCATTGGAAATACAGTGGTTTATTTTTAAAACTAAATTGGTAATATTTGAATCAATCTCGATCAAATATATTATCTGCATAGGTAAAAAGTGTTTTCAAGCTGACAACTTATAAGTGTTCAAAGTATTCATATAAAGATTGAACAAGATTGGGGAAAGCGGAGAGCCCTGGGGAACCCCACAAGGAGGATGCCAGGAATTAGAAATATCACCTTCAATATTGACTGAATAAGAACGAGATAGTAAAAATTTAGAAAACCAGTCAAGGACAACCTGATTGTCCGATATCTGAAAGTAATTGAAGCAGAATATCATGATGCACTACATCAAACGCCGCAGACAAATCGAATTGAAGCAAAATTGAACATTTATTTTATAGTCGTAATTGTTGGATTTTAGAAAGAAGGTTTCAGTACTAAAATTAGAACTAAACTAAACTAAACCTTAGGTTTGTATACCGCATCATCTCCACATTCGTAGAGCTCGGCACGGTTTACAGGAGATGGGATAGAAAGGAACTACAATAAAGGGTTAGAGGTCCAAGTATGAGGAGTTTTTAGAAGGCTTAGAATGCCAGAGCAAGTATCACATTTTAGAGAATAGCCAGGTCTTCAGATATTTGCGGAAAAGTTGGAGAGAGCTCAGGTTCCGAAGAGGGGAGGAAAGGTTGTTCTAGAGCTCGGTGATTCTGAAGGGGAGGGAGGTCCCTAGTTTTCCTGTATGGGAAATGCCTCTTAATGAGGGGAAGGATAGTTTTAATTTGTGGGTGGATCTGGTGGTATTAGGGTTTGAGGAGTTCCAAGAAAGAGGGATACAGGGAGAGAGGATGCCGTGTAGGATTTTGAAAGCTAGACAGGTGCATTTAAAGTGGACCCTGGTGATTATCGGAAGCCAGTGAAGCTTGGACAGAAGCGGAGAGACATGGTCAGATTTACTTTTTGTGAAGATAAGCTTAGCCGCGGCATTCTGAATTCGCTGGAGTCTGTGAAGGTTTTTCTTAGTTAGGCTTAAGTAGATAGAGTTGCAATAGTCCAATCTGGAAAGGATGATGGATTAGACACGGTAAAGTGTTTTTGATGGAAGCAGGATCTAACTTTCCTCAGAATTGCAAAGGGACTTGAACAAGCTAGGGGAATGGGCGACGAGGTGGCAGATGAAGTTCAACGTTGAGAAATGTAAAGTATTACATATGGGAAGCAGAAACTTGAGGTACAACTATACGATGGGAGGGATATTATTGAAGGAGAGTACACAGGAAAGGGACTTGGGGGTAATGGTGGACACAACAATGAAGCCGATGGCACAGTGTGCAGCGGCCGCCAAGAAAGCGAATAGAATGCTTGGTATAATCAAGAAGGGTATTGCGACCAGAACGAAAGAAGTTATTCTGCCGTTGTATCGGGCGATGGTGCGCCCGCATCTGGAGTACTGCGTCCAATTTTGGTCACCATACCTTAAGAAGGATATGGCGTTACTTGAGAGGGTCCAGAGGAGAGCGACACGTCTGATAAAAGGTATGGAAAACCTTTCATACGCTGAGAGATTGGAGAAATTGGGTCTCTTTTCTCTGGAGAAGAGGAGACTTAGAGGGGATTTGATAGAAACTTACAAGATCATAAAGGGCATAGAGAAAGTAGAGAGAGACAGATTCTTCAAACTTTCAAAAAATAAAAGAACAAGAGGGCACTCGGAAAAGATAGAAGGGGACAGATTCAAAACGAATGCTAGGAAGTTCTTCTTTACCCAACGTGTGGTGGACACCTGGAATGCGCTTCCAGAGGACGTGATAGGGCAGAGTACAGTAATGGGGTTTAAGAAAGGATTAGACAATTACCTACTGGAAAAGGGGATAGAGGGGTATAGATAGAGGATTACTGCACAGGTACTGGACCTGTTGGGCCGCCGCGAGAGCGGACTGCTGGGCACGATGGACCTCTGGTCTGACCCAGCAGAGGCACTGCTTATGTTCTTATGTTCTTATGTGAAGGCTGAAAAAGCATTTTTTTACCAAGGAATTGAGGTGGTCATTGAAGGACAATGTAGAATCAATAATGATGCCCAGAACATTGCTTGAGAACTCAAGCTGCAGAGTGGAGCCAGAGGGTAGTAAAATGGAGGAGGGTAGTTGGTCTAGTTTTGGACCGAGCCTAAGGAGTCTTGTTTTGGACTCATTCAGTTTCATTTGAACAGTGTGGGCCCAGGATTGGAGGTTCATTATGCAGGAGGCTAAGTTCTCAGAAAGGTTGGTGAGGTTCGAATCAGTCTCGAAGAGGACGAGGATGTCATCAGCATAAGTGTAAATTGTTTCAAGGGGGGATAGATGAAGGAGTTTTAGGGAGGACATATAAATGTTGAAAAGGATGGGAGATAGAGGTGAGCCTTGCGGGACTCCACATATCGGTTCCAGGAGGAGGATGAGGTGCCATTCATGTTGACAGTGTAAGAACGAGAACGTAGGAATTTTGAGAACCAGTCTAGGACTGTGGAGTTAATGCCTATCTCAGAGAATTGGTAAACGAGAATATCATGATGTACAACGGCGGAAAGGTCGAATTGTAGAAGTACGGCAAACTTATTTCGAGAATGAAGTTGTTGAACCTTTGAGATCAAGGAGGTCAATAGGGATTCGGTGCTGAAGTTGGGACAAAAGCCATATTGGTAAGGAAGGAGAATAGAGAATCTCTCTAAGTATGATGAGAGTTGGGTAGATATGATGGACTCTAGCATCTTGGTTAGGAGAGGGGTATTTGCTATTGGGCGATAGCTGGATGGTGTTGAAGGGTGAAGGTCAGATTTTTTCAGTAGTGGGGTCAAAGCAATATGACACATTTCTGGGGAAAATAGGCCCGAATGTAGGGCGGAGTTTATGAGTTTGGTAATAAAGGAGATGGCCTGTGCGGGAATTTCCTCTTATAGGTAGGAGGGGAATGGGTCCAAGGAACAGATGCAGGATTTCAGTTTGAGGCAGAGTTTGAGGACCAGGAATTCAGATACGTGCTCAAAGATAGTCCAGGATATGTCGACTGGGATAGGGTTGGAGACCGTTTGGGTAGAATTGGAGTCGGTGGGAACCAGGGAGTTGTAGGAGACTGCAGATGGGAAGGAGCATCTCAAGGTAGAGACCTTTTCGTTGAAGAATTTTGCCAGAACATCGGCTGAGGGAGAGGAGGGAGCGAGGTGGAGTCTTTTTTGGAGGTTAAGGAGCGCCAGATATTGAATAGTGTACTACTCTCGTTGTTGGATCTGGAGCTTTTGTCACCGTAGAAGTTCTTCCTTGCTTTTTTTAGTACTGTATTGTACAACTTAATATTGACTCTCCAGGACTGTCTATCTATAGGGGATTTAGATTTTTTCCCATATGCACTCCAGGACTTGACATTTCTGCTTTAGTTCTCTGTGATATATGAGGTACCAAGGGGCCTTGCGGGGGTAGGAGATGGATTTAGTGGGGAGAGGGAGTGGTAGGTGGACTGGGAAAGAGCAACCCAGTTATGCCATTTAGCTTCTGAGTCTGCAGGCTTAGGAGCAGAGGAGAATAGGTTGAGAAATTTAGACCAGAACAGATCGCTCGTAATTTTTTTGCGGAAGATAATGGAATTGGAAATGCGGGGTGGAGCCCCAAGATGAGACATGAAGATGGGGAGACAGAAAGCCCCTAAGAAGTGGTCAGATCAAGGGACATGCTCCCAGCGGATGTCATCGGCTGAGATTTTGTAAGTGGTAAGATCTAGGAAACTAATGAGGTCTAGTGTGTGCCCCTTTTCATGGGTTGGGAATGGAGCGGGGGGGGGGGGGGGAGCCAAGGGAGGTGAGGAAGCTAATAAATTCAACCGTATCCTTGCTGGTAATGTCGTCTAGGTGGAGATTGATGTCCCCAATGATCAGTAGTCTTTGAAATTTGAGGAAGGCGTTTGTTATGGTCTCGAGGACGAGATCGGAGGATTTGTTCCAAGGGGTAGGTGGGCGATATAGAAGCAGGATGCCCAGTGGGTGAGGGAGGAGTTCATCGTTGACAGAGGCTAGCATATATTCTAGTGTGGTGTGGCTGCCCTTTTCGAGGAGTTGGACATCGAAGAATGATTTGTAGAGAAATGCCAGGCCGCCTCCTTAACGGTTAGTTCTGAACAAAATCCAGTGGCACTTTCATATGATACGATATTATTTGGAACTTCAATGAGGATAAAAAGTCAAATATCTAATAAAAACAATAAGTTTTTACTCATAATGACAGGAGTTGCTATTCAGCAAATTACGAGGAATTGGAAAAATTATGATAGATTAAGTTATAGTTTTTGGTGGAATTCATTGTGCCATATTTTGAAAATGGAGAAAATAATAGCTGTCCAACGAGGAAGATATAAAAAGTTTATGGAGGTCTGGGAGCCATTAACAAATTATTGTAAAGAATAATTATAATTGAGTAATCAATAATCAAAAGGAGAGAAATAAATTATTAAAGTATAAAGGGGAGGGGGGGATGATTTTATATCTATAAAATTATATGATTATATTGGAAGAAGGATTGGAGGGCAAAGTTATAGTTTGATTTCAGTGAATGTATGATCAATAAGTATTATTATAGTGTATATGATTGTATAATGAATTACTTGTTGAAAGTTTTAAAATGAATAAAGAAATTTTAAAAAAAAGAACGCAATCCATGTTGAAAAGGTTGAAGTAGTGAAAATTTCTCCAGGTAATTGGTAAGTTAACCAGCTACAATTGCTTCTAGCATCTTTGTCAGCAAAGGTATGTTGGCAATTGGTCGATAATGAGAAGGGATAGCAGGGTCTAGATCTGATTTTTTCAGAAGAGTGTAATTTGCCCCATAGATTGTAAAAAGTATCCATTTTCCAATGAATAATTTAGTAAAATGGTCAACCACGTTACAGCCTGAGAAGGAATATTAAGAAAAAGATATAATGGAAAAGGATCCAGTGAACATTTACACTTTCTCAACTTTTCACACAGTTTGGAAATGTAACTATTTTAAGTGAACACTGTAGGATTTAAGTGGAATGCACATTTCATTCTATAAAGATTTTTAACTCTGGTTTTAAATTGTTTTTAATGTTTTTAGACTATTTATTGGAAACAGAATGCAATTAAAACAAATTCTGTTGATTCATTAAGTATGTATTAGTGCTAAAGATGTCAATAAACATTTTCTAAGATGAGCATTAATGACAAATGATCTTTCAAAAAGTGATTAAGATCAGAAGATGACAATTTTATGAGCATTACACTAATCTGGTCAATATTCAGTGAAACATCTAAAGAATAATGTGAAATGCCTAGTCTAGACATTTTAAATTACTCATCCATTTAGTGATGTTTTATGAATAGCTACTGCCACTGAATATGCCATTATAAATTATGGCCATTATTATAGATGCATCTCTATATGTAAATTGCAGCATTTGTACAAAAGAGAGGACTAATGAAAATATAATTTCATAACTGTGCCATTGCCACTGACTCCTGGCTCTCCTTTCTTGAACCCTCATCTCCCTCCCTTAACTTCAGCGACACCATGCCAATGACCCCTCTGACTCCTATCCGTCCAGGTTTCTTGCTCTAACCTCCTCATATGATTTCCAGCTGTGCTCCACCGCCCCTACTCACCAGAAAGGCCACTGCCTTGACCTCATCCTCTCCTCTAACTGCTCTATCACTGAATTCTGCACCTCAAATCTCACCATCTCCGACCAACTTAACACCCTCTCCCCATACCTGGTCAATCATCACCCATACATTTAGGAATCTTCAGGCTATTGACCCTGACACACTCTTTACCACTGTCTCATATCTCCTTTCTACTACTATGTCAAACAAGTCTACTAATGAAGCTGTCCTCTCCTATAACTCCATTCTCTCATCTTCTATTGATATCCTTGCCCCTCCAATTTCACATCCTTTAAGATGTGCCAATCTCCAGCCCTGGTTGACCCCTAAAATCCATTATCTGTGCTCCGGTGCCCGAGCTGCTGAACATCTTTGGCTTAAATCCTGCACACATGCCTGCTTCATTCTTTTCAAATTCATGCTGATGTTCTTCCAATCTACCCTCAAGCATGCCAAACAAGAATACCACAAACATTTAAGTAACTCTCTTAGTGTCAGCCTTCACCGTCTCTTTGCCACACTCAACTCTCTACTCAAAGTGCTCCCACCTCCTATCCCCTCTTCACTTTCCCCCCAGATGATGGCAGAGTTCTTCCATGAAAAGATTCAAAAGATCTACCTTGAATTCTCAACCATGTCACCTCCCTCACCATCCCTTCCAACTATCCACTCTGTCAACCTCCCTTCAACAACCCCTACAACCCTTTCTTCCTTTTCTGAAGTCACAGAAGAGAAAACTGCTCATCTTCTCTCCTCCTCCAAACCTACCACCTATCCCTCTGATCCAAATCCTACCACCAACTTGGATCCATCGCTCCCACTGTAATTGCTCTCATCTGTCACATTCTCAATCTTTCACTCTCCACTGCTACAGTTCTTGATATTGTCAAACATAGCGTAGTTACACCCCTCCTCTAAAAGTCCTCACTAAACCCCACATCTCCCTCCCCCTTCCTATCCAAACTACTCAAACGTGCTGTTCACCGCCATTGCCTGGACTTCTTTTCTTCTCATAATATTCTTGACCCACTTCAATCAGGCTTTTGCCCTCTCCATTCTACAGAAACTGCCCTTGCTAAAGTCTCTAACAACCTATTCCTGGACAAATCCAATGGACTCTACTCTATCCTCATTCTTTTCAATCTGTCTGCTACCTTCAACACTCTTGATCACCACCTCCTTCTCGACATGCTGTCCAGAGTTCTGTTCTCTCCTGGTTTTCTTCCTATCTCTCCTAATGTACTTTTAGTGTATGTTACGGTGGATCTTCCTCCACTGCCATCCCACTGTCTATTGTCATACCCCAAGGCTCCATCCTGAGCCCTCTCCTCTATTCCATATACTGTATACCTGCTCTCTTGGTACACTCCCCAAACCCTTTTTACTGGCATATAAGTGGCTCCTGCAGCCATAAGGGCTATTGGGGTGGTAGATAAGTGGGTTTAGGGGATACTGAAGGTGGTTTGGGAGGCTCACCATGACCTATAAGGGAGCTGTAGTGAGATGAAGACATAGCACCCTCTTTGTGAAGTTCACAGCAGTGCCCTGTAAGGTACCCCACTATTTAGGTAACATGTCTGGACATTCAGTCCATCACTTTGCAGACCCCTCCCACTTCCAACAGGGCTTGTTCTAGGCATTTTTGACTTGGATGAAAAGTTGGATGAAAATGTGGTATAAAGATGGACGATTTAGCGACTTGGACAATCAGATTGGCAGGACGTATACTTAGACGATTTTTGAAACAAAAAAAAGTTTGGATATATTTTTCAAAAATGTGTCCTAAGCTGTTTTTTACTTTGGACTTGCGACTTAGACGAAAATGGACTTAGACGTTCCTTTCGATTATGCCCCTCCACAGACTTTTCCTCCAGGAACTTGTCCAAACCTTTCTTAAAACCAGTTACGCTATCTGCTCTTACCACATCCTCTGGCAACGCGTTCCAGAGCTTAACTATTCTCTGAGTGAAAAAAATTTCCTCCTATTGGTTTTAAGAGTATTTCCCTGTAACTTCATTGAATGTCCCCTAGTCTTTGTAATTTTTGACAGAGTGAAAAATTAATCCATTTGTACCCATTCTACTCCACTCAAGATTTTGCAGACTTCAATCATATCTCCCCTCAGCCGTCTCTTTTCCAAGCTGAAGAGCCCTAAACATTTTAATCTTTCCTCATATGAGAGGAGTTTCATCCTCTTTACCATCTTGGTCGCTCTTTGAACCTTTTCTAGCGCTTATTCTTTGTTTCCAGGGAAGAGTAATAAGGTCCCATAATTATAAATAAGCATTCACTAGAAAGAGCTGGAATATAAGAGAAAACTAAGTAGAATTTAGCCAGGATTTAGGACAGCAAAATAGATTATTCAGGGACATAGTTATCTATGTGGGCTACTGTTAAGATATTATTTTAATAGCAAGTTATCTTATTGTAGCCCAGGTCCCATGTTATGGAATGAGACTTAGCCCTATAAACAACTTCAAACAATACAAAATACAGCCCTAAGACTTATCTATTCATTGAGAAAATACGACCACATCACAGAGGCATACCACGACTCACAGTGGCTCCCAATACAAGCCAGAGTACACTTCAAATTCCATTGCCTACTATTCAAAGCTATAAACGGAAACAGCCCTACCTATTAGAACAATCGACTAACTCATTCCACCTCAAATAAACATAGAAGAACCCACACAATATTCGCACACCCACCAACCAAAAATATCAAACGAAGAAAAATGTATGACAACCTACTGGCCATCACAGCAGCGAAACTGGACAGACAACTCACCAACCTGCTGACTTCGACCACAGACTACAAAACCTTCAAAAAAGAAACAAAAACCCTACTCTTCAAAAACTACATAAAAGCAGTATAACACAACCAATAATGCTCTGAATCCCGCCTACATTACCAACTACCCCTTAGCAAATTACATAATGTTCAATCTATTCCTAAATACTGTACTTCCTATCTCTTCAATATGTACTTTTTAAGATCATAGCAATTCTTATGTAATCCACCTTGAACTGCAAGGTAAAGGCGGAATAGAAATCACTAATGTAATGTAATGTAATTCTCTAAATGGTGCTTTAGCTTAGGTGCCAGTAGACACTCTACCCGTGCCTAAGGTAAGTCCAAAATGCTGTTTAAAATGGTACTTTAAAAAATTTTCTAGAAAAGGGCGCTGGTATTACACCTGCGAAGGCACCTACTGGCACCTAATGCCACTGTAGGCATGGCTAATGTTGGGAATGGCGTTAAGCGGCAGTAGACGTCTCTACAGAGGCGAATCACATCAAAGGTAGATGCCAGAAATGTAGGCCTTGAAAACCCTGGTGTACTGTATATTTCCAGTGTCTACCTTTGCCAAAGGTATGATTCTCTAAACGGCGCCGTTGCGTGATTGACACGCAATCGGCATCCACATTTAAGGCATCTGCCAACAGTGTTGTTTAGAGAATCTGGACCTTAGCATCTAAAACAGAAAAAAATTCGATCACCACTAATGCACTCAGTTGTCCTGTTAACTTTAAAATCTGTGCACTGGTTAGTATATTAATCATGCAGGAGCCTTTACAACCTACAAAATGGATGGTGATAAGTGCTCATGCAGTAATAAAAAAAAAAAAAAAAGGCCATGCATTAATGACCATATTAGCACATGATCATTAATGCAAAAAAATAGAGATTAAAAAAAGCATTTTTACAACTGTATTAAAAATGGCCTTAGTGTATGGGAAAGACCTGCATAAGTATGGGCTGTCTGGATGGACCGTTATGGCCTTTATCTGCCGTCATTTACTATGTTACTATAATGTCTTATGGTAACTCAGAAAAAGGACCCCCTTAGTTATCATTAATTAGGATTTTTGGTAAAACAACTCAAGTTAATAATAGTCCACGCTGATAACCTCCCCATTCAGTTTTCTAAAAACCATAATAGTTTATTTTCTAGAAATCAGGACACTGTTTAAAGCTGCATTACAGCAAGCATCAGCTAGATCCATTTATCTGAACCAGCACTGTTAGAATTCATTAATGAAGCTATTATTGATTCTGTGGAACAAGACTTAAAATCTTGCAAACACTGAACAATCTGTGAAGCACTCTTAAACACTGAATGTATGTAACTAGAAGTCTCAGTTTAACAACCAGACATACATTAAACAGCATTAATAGCTAGGCATTTAATGGATCAATTCCCACTGTTTGTGTAATGCGGAAATAAAAAAAGGCTTATTAAATGACAAGCTTTCCCTGGTTTGTGCTAATTAATTACGCATGGTATCTGACTGCTAATTCAGTAGGAAAATGCTGCCCAAAACCACGGGCTTCGCTTGAACTTTGCCTCAGTACCAACTAATTCAGCACAGGGTACAGCTGTGGCCTGCTTCTGAGCGTTGACAGTATTAAATTAGAGCGCAAGGCTATCAATTCAAATAAGTACTATATAGCAGGCAATTTGAATAAAGATAGTATTAGTATTCTACAAATGCACAACTAACAGCAGCTGACCTTTCAGACCAAAGAAGATCCTTGAACATATCTATCTGAATGGGAAAAAAACAGTAATAAGCTGACAGTATTAAGAGTGTCTAAATACACTTACACTTCTATATCCATCACTATCAGACATGACAGCTGCGCTATTTATGAACAGCTGGTGGGTGCAGGAAAGCTTTAAGTAAGCAGAATCAAAGAAAATGCTAAAATCTGCTTCCAGTGTTGTTTGAAGCATTCCTTTCTGCCGAAATAAGTGGATAAGATATTATGAAATTGAAGAATGCCTACAACACTGCATGTTGAAAGCCTTCATAACCAACCAGCGTCTTGAGCATATTGTAAATTTCAAAACAATAGATTTTTAATTTATTTTTGATAGGGGTTAGATTTTAGCCTACCTTTCCAGGTACTACTTAAATCAACTCACACCTCCCTCAAGGCAAGTTACAGTAGGTATTTTCCCATCCTGAAAGGGCTCCTTTTACAAAGCTGCAGTAGATGTTTCTACCGCGGGGCAGTGAGGTAAATGCTCTGATGCTCATAGGAATTCTAAGAGCGTCTGAAGATTTACTTTGCCGGTCCACAGTAAAAACCTCTACCGCTGCTTTGTAAAAGCTAGCATAAGTAGGCAAAGGAGAATTAAACGAGTTCTGCAAAATCACAAACGACCTCTTTTACAAAGCCACGCGGTAACTGCCCTTTAAACCTCTATGTGCTTCGGGGCCGTTAGTGCACCGCAACCGCTAGTGCGGCTAAAAGAGGCCGATATATTAGCAAGGGTATTTGAACTTTGTCTCTTTGGCTCTCAGCTCACTGCTCTAACCATTAGGTTACACTTATAAGTAGAAGAATATATTTAGCCCAACCACATAATATTTCTCTTGATTATGTCTGGACAGATCTAGTCTTATGGACAGATTTCCAGGAGTCTGTGAACTTGAATGAGGAAAAATTGCTTTATTTTAGCTAATCTCTAACATCATTTTAGCTTTCTATTACATAATAAATGTAAACCACAAAGTAATGTATGTCTTCTAGATCAATGATTCTTAAACCTGTCTTGGGGACCCCCAGCCAGTCAGGATTTCAAGCTATCCTTAATGAATATGCATGTGGCAGATTTGCAAATAAGAGAGGTGACAGGCATGCAAATCTGTCTCATGCATATTCATTAAGGATAGACTTTCTAGACTCCAAAATATTTGTTAATGTTAATAAATCTCACTATCTAAAATAATCTAAAATAATCATACCTAAAAAAGCCAAACCAGAGTACATTTGGTTAAGTGATGTATCTTTTTCTCTGAAAGCATACAGTATAATTGATAATGATTAACACAGTCTCACCCTTTTACAAAACCATAGCGTGCTTTATAGCGCTGGCCGCGGTGGTAACAGCTCAGACGCTCATAGAATTCCTATGAGTGTCAGAGTTCTTATCACCACTTCCGGTGTTAAAAACCTCGCTATGGTTTTATAAAAGGGGGATTATTTTTTTATATTTTGTATGCTGTATTTGAGCATAATTGTTCTCATTTGTAATACAATCACATATCAATGTATTTTATGTATTTAAATACATTTTTTCTGATTTCACCAGACTCTCAAAGGGGTCCATGGTACAAAAAGGTTAAGAACCCCTGGTATAGATAATCCCCCATGAAAGCATTGCAATATTCACGGTGATTAATAATCCATGAATGTACTAATATGACTAAGAATACAGTGCTTATATTCTGCATATATCTAATAAGTTTAATGTGGATTACATTTATAAAAAAGAGTCTGGGCATACCCAGAAATTTGAAAAAATAACCTCATTTTTTACATTGAGAACTTAATAAGTAAAAATAAACATTCCTAATATTAAAATACTAAGGGGCTCATAATAATAATTTTAAAAAGTCTAAAAAGTGGCCTAAATGGGTAATTGAACAATCAAAAAGCCTGATCATCCAAGTACCCATAGCCAAAGCTGGTTTTAGATGTATCTAAAACCAGCTTAGGCCTTTCCCCTGCCTCTAAACTCATAGAGCAAAAAGAGGCATTTGTAGAGGAGGGAAAAGGGCGGGAGGTGGGCAGATATAACCAAAAGTTTAGACAGGTTGCCTAGTCGGCACTTATACGTTTTGACATAGACCAAGTCAAAACAGGTATAAGTGCTGAAAAAGGGGCTGCTGAGCTGATCACGATCAGCTCAGCGGCGCCGGCAACCTGCCTACCCACCACCGCAATGATCACAGCAGGAGAAATTGGCTATCACTCCTACCGCGATAGCTGATCACCCCTCTACACGAACTGCCACGACCCATGGCAGGAGAGATGCCCACCTGTGGGCGAGGTTTGAGGCACCTGGGCCAATCAGGCCCAAAGGCCCGCCATTTGACGGATGGCGGGCCTGCTGGACAGACGGGCTTGGGACCCGTCAATCCATCCAACTTTTTTTCAGGTATGGGGGGGTGTCAGGGGGTTATCGTGGAATCGGCAAGAGGGGCGATCAGGGGTTCAGAGGAGGCCATCGTGAGAGGGAGGTGTGCCGAGGGCAGGAGGGCATGGGATACATCGGGCCCGTATCTTAGTGGGGGTGGTGGTTAGGGGGCTTCGCTGGAGCAAGAGGGCTTGGGCTCCCTCCAGTCTGGATCGAGTCACGGAGGGGTCGCTGGGGCAGGAGGGTTTGGGCTCCCTCCTGCCCGGATCGAGTCGTGGGGGGGGGGGGTCGCTGGGGCAATTGGGGCTGAGCTTCCTCCTGCCCAATCTTGTAGGGTGACATGATGCATCGCGGCAGGAGAGATTGGCTATTTCTCCTGCTGCGATAGCAACCTGAAGTGCCACAGTTGACGACACTTTGGGATCGTTATCGGGGCAGGGGAGATGAGCCATTTCTCCTTCCACCATCGTTGCTGGGGTGAGGGTGGATTTTGTAACCAGTGTTCTTTTTGACAAATACCGGTTATAGAATCCAGCTTTTAGGCGAAGGACTGGCTCCTCCTTCGCCTAAAATCCCTTGTTTTATGCATTTAGGACTTAGGCTTTTTTTAGGTTGATTATATGTGGTAAGTTTAGACGTAGTGGTGGTCTGGGCGTTTAAACAGCTGAACGTAGAGGCAGGCCATTATAAAAAAAAAAAACTCCTTTTGGACGTTTTTTTTAGAATGGACATTTTCCATGCTTCTACTTTCAACATTTAGGGCCTTAAGCCAAAAGGGGACTTAGATGTTTTTTTAAAAATTATGCCCCTCCATATATTAATTTTGGGCATTAGCACACAAATTTATGCACCTTATTAAAAGGGTCCCAAAGTGTTGCCCTGTTCTTTTCTGCTTATTTTGCAATGTTTCTATCTCCACAAATAAATATTCCCAGGAAGTTTTTTTAATCTTCACATAAAGTCATGTACATTACAGGAAATTCAAATCCAAGCTAAAAACCCACTTTTTCAAGGCTGCTTTCAACTCCTAACTCCCACTCACCATAAGATACCTATGTCCATCCTATCATTCTCTCTGCAAGAAACTCTTCAACCCCCGTCTGTCTGTCCAGATTAGATTGTAAGCTCTTCTGTGCAGGGACCATCTATTACATGTTGATGTACAGAACTGTGTACACCTTTCAGTGCTATAGAAATGATAAGCAGTAGTAGTAGTAAATTTTCCTCTGTAGTTTTTCTAAACAGGTTTCAAGTTTCAAGTTTTTTATATTTGATATACCGCTTATTGAAGCCTAAGCGGTTTCCATACAAAGTTTACAAGAATAAAAAATAGGAGAGACATACAGGGATTATTAAAAAACATGGACAGACATTCTTGACACAAAAGGGAAAAACGATGAGGATACATCATATTAAAATAAATGGAGAGGGGAAAGGAACAAACCACTAGGGTGGGTCACAAGGGAAAGATAAAAGAAGACTAGAAGGAGAAGAAGAGAGGAGAGGTGAAGAAAAGAGAAAAGAGAAAAAGGTTAAAGAATTGGATTCTAATATAATTTAGGTACCAAAAGCATCTTTCAATAAGAAGGTTTTGAGGCCTGATTTAAACTTTGAGAGACAACCTTCTTGCTTGAGGTTAATGGGAAGAGAGAACATAAGAACATAAAAATTGCTGCTGCTGCTGGTTCAGACCAGTGGTCCATCGTGCCCAGCAGTGCACTCCTGCGGCGGCACTTAGGTCAGAGACCATTGCCCTAACTGAGTCTAGCCTTACCTGCGTACGTTCTGGTTCAACAGGAACTTGTCTAACTTTGAATCCCTGGAGAGTGTTTTCCCCTATAACAGCCTCAGGAAGAGCGTTCCAGTTTTCCACCACTCTCTGGGTGAAGAAGAACTTCCTTACGTTTGTACGGAATCTATCCCCTTTTAACTTTAGAGAGCATCCTCTCATTCTCCCTACCTTGAAAGGGTGAACAACCTGTCTTTATCTACTAAGTCTATTCCCTTCATTATCTTGAATGTTTTGATCATGTCCCCTCTCAGTCTCCTCTTTTCAAAGGAGAAGAGGCCCAATTTCTCTAATCTCTCACTGTACGGCAACTCCTCTAGCCCTTAGCCATTTTAGTCGCTCTTCTCTGGACCCTTTCGATTAGTACTGTGTCCTTCTTCATGTACGGCGACTAGTGCTGGACACAGTATTCCAGGTGGGGGCGTACCATGGTCCAGTACAGCAGCATGATAACCTTCTCTGATCTTTTAATGATCCCCTTCTTAATCATTCCTAGCATTCTGTTCACCCTTTTCGCTACCACTGCGCATTGCGCGGACGGCTTCATCGGCTTGTCAACCAGTTCTCCCAAGTCTCTTTCCTGAGGGGTCTCTCTGAGTATTGCACCGGACATTCTGTATTCGTGTATAAGATTTTTGTTACCAACATGCATCACCTTACACTTATTCATGTTAAACCTCATTTGCCATGTCACGGCCCATTTCCCGAGCATTTTTATATCATGTTGCAGGTCTTTGCAATCCTTCTGTGTCTTCACTACTCTGAATAACTTCGTATCGTCTGCAAATTTTATCACTTCACTCGTCGTACCAATTTCCAGGTCGTTTATAAATATGTTGAAGAGCACGGGTCCAAGCATCGAACCCTGTGACACTCCACTTGTGATGCTTTTCCAGTCCGAATATTGTCCATTTACCCCCACTTTCTGTTTCCTATCCACCAACCAGTTTTTAATCCACGTGAGTATTTCACCCTCGATTCCAGGGCTCGCAATTTTTATGTGAGTCATGCATACGGAGGCGCTTTATGACACCTAACACCATTTCTGGCATTAGCCATACCTATAGTTGCATAAGATGCCCTAAAGCACCTCCATAGGTGCAATTCCGGTGCTATTTTTTAGGTGCCAGTAGGCATCTTGAAATTTTGTTTTGAGTGCTTTTAAATGGCAATTTGCACTTAACTTTGGGTACCGTTTTTACAATATGAGCCTTACTGCCTTCTATTTGGGAGGCAATAAGTGTTCTTATGTTATGGACTAACTAACCAATTAGCATGGCAGTGATGTTAGTGTGCTAGCTGATTAGCTCATCCACACCTGTTTTCTGCCCAGGGCAGGATTAACCAATAGGCCAAGTAGGCACGTGAATAGGGCCCGAAATGGTCAGGGGGGCCCGATGAAGGAAGGCATCAACATTGTTTTTTCCAAACGGCGATGGGCCCCTCCAGCATTGATCGGTAATGCCCCCCCCCCCCGATCGGCAACGTGGGTCCCACCCCAATCGGCAACCCCCCCATCGACGGAAAGTAAAACAAGCAAGCAACGCGGGTAATAAAGGCAACGGGAACTGTAATTGTGCAAGTGGTGCTGCTTGCCCAAAGCTTCCCTCTGATGCAGCTTCCTGTTTCCGCCTGGGTGCATGGTGGGGTGGGGGCGGGGCAGGGGGGCCCAGTGTACTTGTGTGCCTAGGGGCCCTCGACGAATTAATCCTGCCCTGTTTCTGCCCCCGACACACATCCTCCCCCCAAAAAAAAAAAATTTTTTTTAACATAAATAATGTGCACGTAGCATGTGAATGCAGATGACAAAACTAACGTGAAGCGCTTTAGCATATCCCATGGTAGACTAATTTTGCACACTTTAGCACCTAGTAAAATGGTCCCTTAATTTCTGTCAATTATATCCCCTTCTTTACTATTAATGCATCCAACTGTTAGAACTAACAAAAAATGAACTGGGGAAATAAAAGTTATTAACCTGCTGCTGGTACCATGATGCATATACCATGAATTGGGGAATGGGGGCAATGTTAATGTTACTCATTTTGTAAGGAACAAGTCAATAACATGTTGGTTCTTCCTTTGCCTTGTACTTAAATTTTTGCCTAGGGCTTAATGCTTGTTTTTGCATGGCACATCTTTTTTCAAAAACAGCTATCTAGTGTTGGAGCCTGCCGCCATGGGAACAATCACCTAAATAATTATCATGGTATTTTTGCTGACATGCAGAGTATTAAACTGCTCTATAAATTATCTCTCTCATGCCTTCCTAAATAGTCACACTTATAATAAATATCTTCCAGTCAAATTCTACACATGTGGTATTTCTATTCTTTCTGCATCTTTATTTCTTCTTTTTATAGCTCTTATATTCCATTAGTGGCCTCCTTTGAAAGAAATACCATATATACTCAAATATAAACCCATCCAAATATAAACTGAGGTAACATTTCCCCCCCCAAATAAAAAAGGGGGGGAAGGTTGACTCAAATATAAACCAAATGTGAGTCAGTCTTGCAAGGTTACTGTAGAATTGAGTAACCTACTAGTTAAAGCTGCTGCCTCAACACCCTGAGTTTGTGAGTTCAATCCAAGTCTGCTCCTTGTGACTCTGGGCAAGTCACTTAATTCCTCCATTGCCTCAGGTACTACAGTTAGATTGTGAGCCTGCAGGGACAGATAAAGAAAATCCAAAAGAGTACCTGATTACTATTCAATCTATTGTAACTGCTTTAGATGAATCTCTTCATGAAAAGATGGTAAATAAACATAGCAACCACTGTGGGAACTCATGTCAGCCATTTTGAGTACTGAGACTGCATGGGGCAGGAGCTTAGGAGGGTCACTCTTGCCCTGGCTCACCACTGGTCCAACAAGGCTTAAGGTAGGCCCTGGGAGAGGCCTGTGATGGGTCTGAGAGGGGGAAGACTCAGATATAAACCAAGACCATGAGGCCATTTTTTTGTCCCCAAAATCTAGGTTTATATTCAAGTATATACAGTAAGACAAATGCCAGTATATATAGGGTTTATAAAGTTTTCTCTTTCTTTCTTTACCTCTGCACTGAGGTGCTTCAGATTTCATTAAAACAATTGGCATTTCTTTTAAATGCTGGCAGTGGCATTTAAAGTTTTGCCTGATTGTTCAGTGATGGATAACATTCAGATAGCATTGAATATCTAGAAAGAAGTAGAAGTATGAGTACCTGATAATGACTCACTGACTGATAGCCCAAATAGAGGATGGAAGCCCCATCGGATGAATAATTTGCAATGGGTGTGAAGCTCAGGGAGAAGCCATGCCCCTTCAGCTGAAGTGTGGGGTATGCAGCTGTAAATTTTTCCACAGGAAGAGTGGTGTTGAGTCCTCGAGAAGCACTTATCCAGAGGAGGACACCTACAGACTACAAACTGAAGGAGAAGTCATCTCTGAGGATTCTGGACCAATCTCTCTGACCACCAAAGGGGTAATTGGTTTGGGGAACGATGAATCTAGGAATGGCCCTCTCAGAATCAGAGAGCTCGAGGAACAGAACACAGCTCATGGAGCTGTGGGGAGATCAATGGAAGAACAGCCTGCTGAGGTCAAAGTAAATGTATAGAGGGCCTCAGACTACCAAGGTCCATCACCCTCTAGCCCAGTAGAATCACTGCAAAACCAGAGGCCCAAAGGGTGAAGAAGTCGATGTCTGGAATGTATGTGCAAAGAGCAGTAGAGTGGTCTTGGAGCTCAGAGAGCTGCCAAGGAGATATCCCCTGCATCTGTCCCACTACATCTGATAGGGAAGCTCATCAAGTCCCCCTTCTAGGGTCTTCCAACATCAATGAGACACGAAGATGAAATATGTCCTGTAACCAGTGTTCCCTCTAAGCGGGCGGGTGTTGTGAGCAAACTTTTTTCACTGTGAGCTAAAAATATCGGGCGCCAGCAAGTTATGAGCCAAATAAATATGTTGCTTTCTACCACAGAACTTCCTTACGTTTGTATGGAATCTATCCCCTTTCAACTTTAGAGAGTGCCCTCTCGTTCTCCCTGCCTTAGCTACTAAGTCTATTCCCTTCAGTACCTTGAATGTTTCTATCATGTCCCCTCTCAATCTCCTCTGCTCAAGGGAGAAGAGGCCCAGTTTCTCTAATCTTTCGCTGTACGGCAACTCCTCCAGCCCCTTAACCATTTTAGTTGCTCTTCTCTGGATCCTTTCGAGTAGTACCGTGTCCTTCTTAAAGTACCAGTGCTGGACGCAGTACTCCAGGTGAGGGCGTACCATGGCCCGGTACAGCAGCATGATAACCTTCTCTGTCTCTTCAGTCCAGCATCTGCCCCTTCCATTCACTGTCTGTCTTTCCCTGCCATCTCTCCTCCTGCCCCCTCCCCCACCCCCCAATTTGGTCTAGCATCCATCATCTTCCTTCTGTTCCCCTCATGGTCTGGCATCTCTATCCTTCCCTCCCCCCTGTGGTTTTTAGCATATCTCTCTTCTCATTTCCTCCACTCAGATCTGATCATTCTCTGCTCTCTCTTCCCTTTTCTTCTCTGGTCTTCCTTCTCTATTTTCTGCCTCCATCTAAATTAAATTCTTTCTTACTATTTAGTCCCATTTCCCTCTTTTCACTGTGTCTACACACAGCTTGTCACCCCTTTCCCTCACCCCTCCATTATCTTACTATTTTCTTCCCCCTTTATTTATCTCCTCCTTCCATCCAGTATGTGTTCTTTCCCCACTTCCATTCAGCATCTGCTCTCCCTTCTCAACTGACATCCATCTGCCTTCTGCTCTCTCTCCCTTCTTCTCACTTCCATCATCTGTCCCCTTCTCTCTCTCTCTCATCTCCTCTATTCCATCATCTGCCCCTTCTCTCTCTCTCTCCCCCCCCTCAACTTCCATCATCTGCCCCCCTTCCCCTCACCTTTGTGGGTCACTTTCTTTCCCCTGAGGGTGGCTCATGTCACAGGGGAAGCTTTGGCCGAGCAGAACCGCTTGATTAACAGTGGAACTTACTTGATTGATGTCGATGCTGGGGCCCGTTGCCGTTTGAAGGAAAAAAAAAAAGGTGGAAAAAAGGAACCTGTAAAGGCGAGAGGAAGGGAAACCTCCAGGACAGCTGCTTTTTGCCCTCCTTCAGCGGCCCAAGAGTTCAGACCAGCAGCGGCAGCTCTGTATGCTTTTAACTTCGGCACAGAGCTGCCCCTAATCAATAGTTTAGCGCGGTTTCATGAGGCAGCCTCGGGGCCTTTGATAGCCGGCCCGCTTCGATGATGCGATGTGGGCCGGCCTAGCAAAGGCCCCGAGGCTGCCTTATGAAACCGCGCTAAACTATTGATTAGGGGCAGCTCTGTGCCGAAGTTAAAAGCATACACAGCTGCCGCTGCTGGTCTGGAGGTGCGGAGACAAGGCAGGAGGCAAACGCGGTGGAAGGCAGGAGTCCCGGCGAAGGCAGGAGTCCCGGCACAGCGACTGCAACAGGAAGTTGCAAGTCAGCTGACGCCGGCCTTTCGTTGCGGCGGGGACCGAATCCTTCGCGGACCGGCAAGATTTTGTTTGCGGACCGGCGGTTGAAGAACTGTGCTCTACACTGTGTGCGCTGTGACGAGAAACATGTGCGCTGCGAGGTAATATTTTGTGCGCCAACGCACCCCAGCGCAGCTTAGCGGGAACACTGTTAAAACTAGACTACCTCATCCCATAAACTGCTTTTTAGCTCCTCTGTTTAGTACTGGGGGATATGGACCCAGTGATGCCCACTAGTTTTGCCAGATTCAAGATTCGAATTGATTCACTGATTAATTTCAGGTGAATCGGTTCGAATCGATTCAAAACCAAAAAAAATCGGCCTCCCGATTCGGCACAGACCCTCCCCCCTCACCCCCTAAAGCAGGATCGGCAGGATCGGCAGCGCTGCCTCTTGCTGGCCAGTACACGGAGGGAGGGAAGGGGGGGGTTCAAAAAGATGTGCATATGCCGGACTTGGGGGGGGAAGAAATAATGGGTAAAAAAATAGAGGAGAGGGAGAGAGATGATGGTCAATGGGATTTAGGGAGGGAAGGAACAGAAAGGGAGAGAAGTTGGACACAAGGGATGGTGTGGAGGGGGAATAGAGATACTGGATAGGAGGGTAGTTGGAAAAAGAAAGGGAGAGATGGTGGACCCTGGGGTGGTAGGGAAGGAGGGAGAGATGCTGGATGAAAGGGTAGTTGAGAAAAGGTGGATCTGTGGATGGAAATGAAAAAAAGGAAAGATGCCAGACCTCCGGGGGAGGGAAGGGAAACAGAAGGGGAGGACAGAGATAGAAGATGGATGGTTAGTACGAAGAAAGAAGGAGATCCTGGCAAGCAAGTTATCAGAAGACAACCAGAGCCTGGGACCAACAAGATTTGAATAAGGACCAGACAACAATAGGTAGAAAAAATCATTTTATTTTCTGTTTTGTGATTACAATATGTCAGATTTGAAACATGTATCCTGCCAGAGCTGGTGTTAGACCGCAAATACGAGCTAGGATTTAACAGAGAGAGGAAAAGTCTTTTTTGTTTGTTTACACCAAAGTGCCAGTGTGGTTAGGATAAGGCAAAGGGGATAAAGAGGCTATAAAAAGGGTGAAGAGGTTATAAAATAAACCCACTAGGATGTTTGTTTTTTAAAAAAAACACACAATTGGGCAGGAAAATTGAATCGAAAAATCGATTCAATAGGCTGAATCGAATCGAATCGAATTTTTTCCCCTGAATCGGTCAGGTAAGGACCTCTCTTACCTATTTACTTTTCACATCACTCATACAGCTGTCGGCTCTCCATAAAATGGCCGCAGTGTTCTAACTCTGAACTGAAATACTTCCACTCCAAAGACGTCATATCCGGCCACCCGGGAAATTCAAAATCTATTTCATTACCCATTGAATAAGGGTTTAATGGGTAATGAAATAGATTTTGAATTTCCCGGGGTGGCCGGATGTGACCTCATTGGGGTGAAAGTATTTCAGTTCAGAGTTAGAACGCTGCAGCCATTTTTTGGAGAGCAAATGGCTGTATGAGTGATGTGAAAAGTAAATAGGTAAGAGAGGTCCTTACCGCTAGTGATTCTAGGGTAGGGGCTGAATGGTTTTAATGTTAACATTAGTATTTTTTTGATTCCGGAACTTGGAGACCTTTTGAATGGCTGGCTAGTAGTTAAGCTCTGTCCTCTAGACATCATTTAATAGACTCCAACAAGAAAATTGTTTCTTCTATCCGAGTATAAATCCTCTAAAAATAACAATAATAATAAGCAGAGGATACAGGTGATTCCAGCAAAAGCTACAGGGAAAACTAAAAGATTAAAAGAAGATCCACAAACTCCTGAAGGGATCCCATTACCTATGGATGCCTTAGATGTTATTGAGGTAATGGAAGTACTTAGAAATATTAACTTAACATTAACTGAGATGAGAAAAGAGATGAACATAATGAATGGTAAATTTGATATAATATGCAGACAATATAACCATTCTCCTCCCCTACGATACCCAAGACCATACCTCATCAGGTCACCTGGAAATAATATTAGAGGAAGTTGAAAAATGGATGACCAACCACAAATTGAAGCTGAACGCAGACAAAACCAAATTTCTTATGCTAGAAACGGACAAAAATCCATCCATAACAAACCTGGAAATTAAAGCAACCAAGTACCCAATACAGTTTTCACTCAAAATCCTGGGAGTGTTGATAGACAGATGCTGCACAATGCAGACTCAAATAAACAAAACTACCCAAAAAGCATTCTTCATAATGCGCAACCTAAGAAAAATTAGAAAATTCTTTGACAAAGAACAACATAGAATTATAGTTCAATCCCTTGTTCTAGGTCTTGTTGACTATTGCAATATCCTCTACTTACCATGCCCCTCTAACATGATCAAACAACTTCAGACCGTTCAGAACACAGCTCTCAGATTGATCTACTCTCTCAGAAAATTTGACCACATCACTAATGCCTACTTAAACTCACATTGGCTACTGATTCGAGCTAGAATTCAATTTAAATTATTCTGTCTACTCTTCAAAGTAATCTACGGTACAGCACCCACCTATCTATGCAATTGCCTAAATCGTATCCTTCCAAACAGAACAAGGAGATCACAGACCCCATTCTATTATCCATCACTCAAAGGCACTCAGCGCAAAAAGCTATATGATCACCTCCTAGCAACACAAACAGCAAAACTCGAACCCACCATCTCCAAATTATTAACCACAACATCTGACCTCAAAGCATTCCATAAAGAAATAAAAACTCTCCTATTCAAAAAATATATTCAATCTACTTAAACTTCCCCTCCTCCTATCACCTCTATAACTTTCCCAAGTATAATCCCCCTTCTGACACCATCTTCTCAACATCCCAAAAAAGTAATCAACCTGATTCCTAACATCTCCTATTAATACCATCTATCATCGTAAGGAAACCAGATAATCTTCTATATAACATAACCAGAAATAATTTCCTTTGTATTGTAATTTCCTATAAATTTTAACTTCTTATTTAATGTAATTTCTTATGTAATGTAACCAGAAATAATTTCCTATGTAACGTATCCAGATTTAATTTTCCTATGTATTGCATTCTGAACATCAATTCTGTAACCTTTATCAGCAATTGGTTGGTGGCTGGGCTTCATATTTCAGGACTCAAGTAACATACCAGCTTTACATTACATTACATTACTGACTTATATTCCACCTGTACCTTGCAGTTCTAAGGCATGTCGTCTTTAAGAACTTCTAACATCAGATCCTATTGTCTGACTGGAATTGTTGGGATGTTCATTCTTGTCTCTATTTATGTTTACCTTTTCTATCTTTACCATTTTTAATTATTGTTTTCTCAAGTACTTTAGTTAGATTGTGAGCCTTCGGGACAGTTAGAGAACTTCCAAGTACCTATCTTTATTTATTTTTATTTTATTGTATTCTTAATGCATCTTTATTGTAAACTGCTTTGAACCTCACGGTATAGCGGTATATAAGAAATAAAATTAAATATAATAAATAACAGAATGGATACTTTGGAAAATAGAGTAGAAAAGATTGAACATGAGCAGAAGGATCATAAGGAAGACCATATTATCCTTAAAGAAATGAGAAAAAAATGACGGATCTTGAAAATAGATCAAAGAAACAGAATGTAAGGATCCTGGGATTAAAAGAAGGATCTGAAAAGGAAAATATGATAGCATTTCTAGAAGAAATAATTCCTAAAGTTCTTCCTATAAAATTTAAAGTTCCATTGCAAATAGAAAGAGCGCATAGGACTGGGGGGGAAAAAACCTCATCAGGAAAAACCCAGGCTAGTAATAATAAAATTATTAAGGTTTCAACAAGAATTGGACATTTTAAAAGCTGCAAAAGAAACAAAGAATTTGATTTATAAGGACTCCAAACTACTATTTGTTCCAGACTTTGCTAAAGAAACAGTCCAGCTGAGGAAGCAGTTTCTGCAACTCAGATAACCATTAAAAGATCTTGGAGCTAAATATGGGTTATATTATCCAGCACTGATGATGGTTACCTATAAAAATAAATTTCATCAATTTGAGGACCCTGAAAGAGTCAAAGAATTTCTGTCAACTTTAGAGATACCTATGAATTAATCAGAATATTGTTGGAAATTATGAATTTTTTTAAACTTTGAATTTGAAAGTTTTGAGAGATGCATAAACAAATGAATAACTGTTAATTGACTTCCTTAATATTAAAAATGGTTACTGCAACTGAATTTAACTGTAATGGAACCAGTGGAAGGGTCACCATTTTGAATAGAAGATTCTACTTAGGAGCAAGAAAACAGCTGTTACATTACTACATTCAAGTAATCACCTGATGTCGGGCTGGATGATGGAAGGAGAAACAGAGGAGATTCTGGAACACTTTGCACTGCCTCCCTCCTCCAGTGTAGGCCCTCCGTGGACGAGGCCAGTAATGGAAATGTTCTATTATGAGCTCTCATGTTTCTGGGAGATTGATTATGAAGAGCAAAGATGATTATACATGGGAGGAGAGGGTCATGAGAAAAGGAGGTGAGCAGTGTTGTGTTTATGAGAGGAAGTGGCTTAGGTCCGGTTCATTCTGACTGTATTGCCCCTGCTCACTTCCGTCACTCTTCTGGTTCCGAGTTGTATGGAGGAGGTGTTTAAAGTGATCCTCATGCAGCTCCAGTTGGCGGCCAATTTGGTTTGGAATCTTATGCCGCTGAATAGAGTCTTTATTTAACTTGCGTCTGCATTGGGCCGGTAGGAACAAGAGCTATAATCAGAAAAGACTTAAGGGAGGCTTCAGCAGTGCCTGCTTTTCTACACAGTTTGTGGTTATATGTGGTGGTTCTAACTGCCCACCCCTTGCGCCACCGACGCTCAGGTTTGAACGTTTCCATGAAACACTCTCAACCAAGTATTGCATCTCCCTATTTGTATGGATTACGGCAGAACTAATGTTACAAAAAGCAAGCTGACCAGCTTCTGCATTTCTTCAGTAACTCTGCTCACTCTGTGTCGGTACAGATAATGAGAGTCTAGGGCTGCAGACACTAAGCCCACTCATATTCTTGCTGCTCACATTAAAGCTGGATACAGCTGTGTGCAGTTAATGGTGAATGCATGCTAGCAATGTGCTATGATCTTTTACAGTGCGGTGGAGAGTGAAAGAAATAAAGTTTATAGGAGTTTTCCCTTTGAAAACTGCACACATGGATTTACTACATCTGTTGGGTTATGTGGGTAGCTGTTCCAGAGATATGATCATCCACCTGCCTCCCCAACTAGTATCTCTCTATATATTACAATTCCAGTTGTCATAATTATAAAGAAAGATGAAGATAAATATGAATTGGATGTATTTCTCAGACAATTAATTATTTAATTATTAATGTAATAGATTTTTTTTTAGCCTTCTTATATGAGTACGTAAAACTAAAATATTTATAAAATATTATTGTATAAGGGGTGATAATTATATTTCATGAACAGGGAGATAATTTATTTCTTAGACATGAATTATTCAGATTGTTTTTTTGTAATACGTACATAAATGTTCAGGTTATATTACTATAAATTTATATGCCAAATGCACTTTTGAGGTAGAACACATAGGCATGTACTCTTTGAAATAAATGCACACTTTTTTTTCAAATATGTATGTCTATTCATTTTTAAGTGTGCAAACACACTTTTTTCAGGAGTACATGTATATTTTCCAAGAGTCCAAGCACACTTTTTTCAAGAGTGCATGTAGATTGTTTTTATAGACAAAGATATGAAATATAATTTTATACCATTGTTATAATAATTATAAGGGGATTCTTAATATTTGTATTAAATCATTAATAATTAAGAAATAATTTTGATATGTTGTAGACTTTATGAGTTGAATGAATTTTCCAGGAAACTAAATTAATTAATTTATATGGTTAATAAAATCTAGTTAATATTTAATCTTCTTACATGAATTGATAAAACTAAATATTTAAGAAATATTACTATTTAAGGGATGTTTGATTATATTTCATGAATAGGGGAAGTATATCTTTTAGAATTGTGATTTTCTCAATTTAGTAAAATTCAAAAATTGATAAATTGTCATATTAAAGGGGTATAGGTTGATCAATTTTTATAGTTTAGAGGAAATAATGAAGTAAGATGCTAGGGGGGAGGGTAGGGGGCTACCAGTCTGATTTATGTCTTCAAGTTATCATAATATGAGTAGGGAGGGTTATGGGTAGGAATAGGGAAGGGTTTTTTGGATCTTATAATTAGTGTATTTAAGAGATCAAGGGAGGGGGAGAGTTGTGAAGGGGAAGTTTGGGAAAAATGGGTATTATATTTAACATATTAAATTAAGGGAAATGAAATATATACAGAGATATTATAAAAATAGGACATATTTGATGAGATTCATGTATCCTGTAAGTAAAGATCTTAATGGAGCTTAAATTATTTTTGTTAAATGTTAATGACTTCAACCATCCTATAAAAAGAAAGAAAACACTATTGTTTCTAAAACAACAGAATGTAGATATATGTTTTATCCAGGAGACTCATCTATCGACTTTAGAATCCCCAAAACTAGAAGGAGGCTGGGTAAAACTGTTTTTTTGCTCCAGCAGTGAGGAAAAAGGCAGGTGTAGCAATATTGGTAAATAAAAAATGTAATGCTATCTTTAAGATGATTGCTACTGATCCTTCAGGAAGGTGGGTACATGTTGACATGAGTCTGGGAAATACTATGCTGGCACTTTTCAGTGTATATGCATCTAATTCGAACCAAATGGAATTTTTTAAATCTCTACAACCAGTATTACTACCACTGGCTGCTTCTAATTTAGTTGTGGCAGGGGATTTTAATGCTGTTATAGATCCTTTAATGGATAAAAAAATCTAGTAGAGTTATGAAGTCAATAGGATTAAATAATTTGGTACAGAATTGTGATTTTGAAAGATATATGGCGAATATTTCATTTTAATGATCGGGAATTTTCTTTTTGCTCCCATGTTCATAAATCTTTTTCAAGAATAGATTATATATTTGTTTCAAATTCATTAGTTTAACAAGTAACACAAGACTCCATAGATCCAATTATTTTGTATGATTATGGTGGGGTGTGGATTAAATTTAAAATAATTGATCCAGATAATAGTAGATCTGTATGGAGATTTGATAATACACTGCTTGCAGAGCAAATTTTATTGAGGAAGTTCAATCAAAAATAAATGATTATTTTCAAATTAATAATACAGAAGATATCTCCATTGAGACTATATGGGATGCTTTTAAGGCTACCATGAGAGGTCAAATTATTTTATTTTTGACATATATTAGGAAACAAGTTAAAAAACAATTTTCCAGTTTGGAACAAGAAATTAAGCTTTTGGAGTCAAAATTGATTGATAAATGAGAATACTCTACATTACAGGCTCTTTTAAAAGCTAAAGATAAATACAATGAGATTTCTTCTAAATTGATAAAGGAAAGACTTCTTTTCTCAACAAGCTTTGTTTTATGGAAATTCAAATAAGACGGGAAGATTATTGGCAAATTATCTAAAAGCAAAAAAAAAGGAAAACAAAAATAATAGCAGTAAAGGATGAGAACGGTAATACCTATTCTCAAATTGAACTGATTTTAAAACCATTTTTAAATTTTTATAAAGGCCTGTATTCTTCTGAGAATTATTTAGATAAAGAAAAGGATGGGTTAGATTTTTTAAAATTAATTAAGGGACTAAAAATTCATTGGTTTCAAATTACAGGCCTATTTCTTTAATTAATGTAGATGGCAAACTTCTAGCTAAAACATTGGCTTTACACTTGGCCAAGGCTCTCCCTTTTATTATTGGTATGCACCAAATAGGATTTGTTGCTCAGAGACATTCCTCTAATAACACCAGATTGGCTTTTCATATGTTAAATTTAACAAAAGCCATGAATGATCTAGCCTTTTCTGTATCCTTGGACGCAGAGAAGGCCTTTGATCAGATAGAATGGTCCTTCATGTATCAAGCAATGGAATGGTTTGGTATAGGTTCAGGATTTATACAAATTATCCAAACATTGTATAGCTCTCCTGCTGCTAGATTATATATTAATAATAACTTCTCAGAGCGTTTTAGTCTGCAGAGGGGGGTTAGACAAGGCTGTCCTTTGTCTCCTTTGCTTTTTGATATTGTATTAGAACCCTTGTTATTAGCTATTCAGCAAGTGAAGAAGATACAGGGTATTCCTTATTCAGATCTGGAATATAAAGTATATGCTTATGCAGATGATATATTGCTTCATTTGAGAAATCCAAAAACAACCATTCCATGCTTACTAAAATTGATAGAAAAATTTGGCAAATTCTCAGGGTACAAGATAAATTGGAGTAAATCAGAAGTTCTTCCACTTAATGTCCATTGTACAAAAGGTTTATTTGAAACATTCCCCTTTCTATGGAAAGAGGACAGAATAAAATATTTAGGCATTTGGATAATAAAACATGTTGGTGGGGGAGGCCCAACCCGACCATGTGCCCAAGGCCCCGCCCCCAGGAGGGACCTAAGGCTCCCGGGCCTATTCTGATTGGCCCAGGCGCCTTAGGCTCCACCAGTAGGCGGAGCTTTGGGACAGATGGGCCAATCCGGCCTCATTCCGTCGTTGGCTGCCTGCCGGACAGGCGGGTTTGGCTCCCGTCTGTCCGGCCAACTACACAAAGGTACGGGGAAGGGGGGTGGGGGTGTCGTGGGAGTCGGCCAGGGGGGTCGCGGGTCAGCTGGGGGGACGGTCGGAGGTTCTTGGGGGTGCGGTCATTGGGGAGGGGGGTTTGCATCGAGGGCAGGAGGGCCTGGGATCCCTCCTGCCCGTAATGTAGTGCGGGGTGGGGGTAGGGGGTCCCGTGGCCAGGAGGGTTTGGGCTCCCTTCTGGCCCGATATTGTCAGGGAGTTGGGGAGTCGGCGGGGCAAGAGGGCTTGGGCTCCCTTTTGCCCCGATCGTGTCGGGGAGTCGGCGGGGCAAGAGGGCTTGACGTTAGAGAAAGGGTGAACCGCTGGAAGAGGAAGCAGCACAGGCGCAGGGCTCACGGAAGGGCCGGGACCGCCAAGAGAAAGCAGCAGGACACCGGTAGGAGCTTCTACATGATGGGGGGGAGGGTCGGGAGGCTGTGGGGGTGCGAGCGGTCCTTCAGGGTGGGGGTGCGGGTGCGGGTGGGAGTACGTGCAAGCGGTCCTTCGGGGTGAGGGTGTGAGCGGTCCTGCGGGGGGGGCATCAGGCTTTCAGGGTGGGGCAGGACTTCAAGGGGGAGAGGAGAGTCGGGGCGGGCGAAAGGAGAGTCGGGGTTGCCAGAGGAGAGTCGGGGCAGGCAAAAGGAGAGTCGGGCGGCGACGGGAGAGTCGGGCAACATGCGCAGTATATGGGTGTGCGAAATTTCTGTACATAAATTTGTGTTTTCCGCGCGCTATACCCGTGTGCGCATTTTACACGGGTGTGCATTATCTACGTGAAAATACGGTAGTTTGTTATCAAATGGGTATGTTACCAGTTTTTTTCAGGGATCTTTTTATAAAAAGTTAAATAATATTCTCACAAAATTTATTTGGCTGGGCAAAAAGGCTAGATTTTCTTTATTATCTCTACAAAAACCAATTACAGAGGGAGGGGCAAATTTTCCCAACTTTTATAGGTATCATCAATCCTATATTATGTGCCAGGGTATGTATTTGATCCTCCCAGAGCCTGTTGATAATATACCAGATTGGTTATGGTTGGAATGGCGCTTCATATTTCCTCTGCGATTATGCCATATACTTAGTATCAAAATGCCTAGATTATATAAAGAAAATAGATTATTTATAGACACATGGAAAACAATAAGATATGTGAGTAATTTGTCACCTATTCCAATTCACAAATTAACAAATCAAACTATATGGCTGAACTCCAAGATTCAAATTGGCGGATTTAAGGTCATCTGGAAGCACTGGATGATTGCAGGGATACGTGTATTAGAAGATGTTATTTCTAATGGTAAACTGCTTGAGTTTTCACAGTTGCAACATAAATATGGTCTTAATAAATCAGATAAATTAGATGGATGCAACTGAAGCAGGCCATTCAGGTGGGGTTCCCTGAATGGAAAAATCTTAATAATCAATATAGTTTAGAGTTCTTATGCTTTCAGGTGGATTTCCTGGGACACCAGGCCACTCAGTGGTACAAATTAATATCTGGATTTATGAATAAAAAACCAAAGACTGGTCTCCGGGACATTTAGAGCATTGAGATTAAGCATCAAATTACTGCGTCTCATTGGCCACAAATTTGGTCTTGGAGGATGAGATGTACGATGTCTGCATCTATGAGACAAACATGTTTTTTCCTGTTACATAGAGCATTCTGGACCCCTGTTCATATAAAAAAAATTAGATTGCTCTAAGTCGGATAGATGTTGGCATTGTCATCCTGAAGCAGGGACTTTAGATCATTTATTGTTCTATTGTCCATTTATTATGGCTTTCTGGAAATCAATTTGGGGCCAAATTAATAGTTAGAAAATTATGTGGCATTATCGTATGATACAGTATTATTTGGCATGTCTATGAGGGCTAAGAGCCAAATATCTTCCCAAAAAAATAAACTCTTATTTATTTCAACAGGAGTCGCCATACAACAAATAACATGCAATTGGAAAAATTGGAGTAGATTAAACTATAGTATTTGGTGGAATTCAGTGTGTCATATGGAAAGAACATTAGCTCTTCAGAAAGGAAATTTTAATAAATTTCAAGATGTGTGGGGGCCATTAACAAATTATTGCAATGAATAAATATCATTTCCCTGGTTAGTACAAATGAAATAATGGGGAGGGGGTAATTTTTTGAATTTTCACTAGGTGCTTTGAATGAAAGGAAAGTATTATGTGATATATGTGTTATGATATAATGAAGAGTTGGGAGGGAATGGGATAAAATATATTGAGTATGATTAATTATAGAATTTCAAGTGATATATTTAAGTTAAAATGATGTTACTTTTTGTTACACTTGATGTAAGTTATAAAAATGAATAAAGAATTAAAAAAAAAACATTAGTATTTTTTGTGTTTTGCTTTTCAGTTTCCCCACTGCCTTGATAAAAGAGCGAAACGCGTTGGTTGAGGGGGACTAACAGTGATGGCTAGAAAGCTAAGCTAAGTTAAATATTAAATTATTGAAAGAAAGTATTTATGAAGTTATTTGTGGAAATTTGATAAGAAATAAATGTAGTAAATTAAGAAAGAAGAAAGATAAAAAGAAAATATAATAAGAACAGTGAGGATTGTGCCTCCGGGGAAATATGAGGAGTTAACCCCTTAGAGCTATGCTGCTCAGAGGGTAATCTGATATCCCATTGGCACTTAGAAGTTGCTCTGTCTAGACTGGACTGTATGTTATATTGTGAAGCTTAGCAAAGCCAAATGCTACTTCAGATGCCTGGTGTGGGACTTTTGGAGATTATAGTACTGATATGTCCCATTTCACGTAATGAGTGTAGTAGAATCAGTCTAGATTAGAGAAAAAATATTTAATAGAATAAGGCCAGATCCTACTTGCAGGGCCTAAAGCCCAGAGGACCTCAGTTATTAGGGGGTTATTCAACAATAGTTGGATGTTCCATTCATAAACACTCTCATGGGAGGGGCCTTATACAACCTGGGCTAGTCAGAGCCTCAGGCCCCTCCCCAGTGCATCCCAAGATGCACTGGGGAGAGGAATTTCCTTAGACAATGCAGGTAACTGGCAGGAGTGGGTCTGTGTCCCTCCCGCTCTTCAACTTTGAGGTAAGGGGAAGGGGTTGGCAAAGGGGGTTTACTTGCCAGCGGGAGAGAGTGGGCATTTCTCCCGTTGCAAGGGGGGGGCTTGGTGGCGGAAGGTTTTGTTAGTGTAGCAGGAGTGTGTGGGCATCTCTCCTGCTGCAGGGGGGTCCGGGTTAGTGGCTGGTGAGGTTTTAGTGCAGTGGGAGAGTGTGGGCATCTCTCCCGCTGCATGGGGGGTGTCCGGGTTAGTGGCTGGTGAGATTTCAGTGCAGTGGGAGAGTGTGGGCATCTCTACTGCTGCCAGGGGGGTGGTAGTAGCGGAAGATTTTGTTAGTGCAGTTGGAGAATGGGAGAAGGAAGAGTGATCCCAGGCTAAAAGAAGAGGATGAGTCACGGAGTGGCCCACCAGGAGAATAAATTTGGGGACTTTACACTCCAAGACAGTTGCCAGGAGAGGACAACAGAAGACTATGTTGATGCCAAGGAAAGCAAGAGTGATTCCTCTTATAGCAGAGCCTCTGTGGAGTGGTATCAGGCTAAGGAGTGGCTCACTATAAGTATAGAAATAATTCTGTGAATTGATTGGGAACACAAAGAGGGAATGATGTAAAGGTCCTGGGAACTGGAATGTGACTAAAAACTCCTTGTAAATTGTTTGAAAGTTTGAAACTGTTACTTAGATCTTCAAGTTTAAATTGTTTATTTATTCATTGGGATTTTTAAAATTAGATTATTAAAAGTTGTTACAAACAAGTAACAGAAAAAGGAAGGAAAAAAGGAGAAAAAAAATACACATTATTTCCTACCTGCTCACATTACTGTAACCTGTGAATACAAATAAATATATTTTAGAGCTGTCCTGGGATAAAAAAGATCTGACAGTTGGGGTTTTTTAAAGGCTGAACTTTCTTTTATCCAGCAAAAGTAATGTTGTAAATGTGCAAGCATTCCCATAAAATGTTTATGCATGAAACTGATTGGCTGGAACAAACCAGGAAACTGGCTGAGGAGTGACAGTTAGGGTTAAGAAAAAATAAAAAATAAAAAATAAATAACTGAAGATCTTGAAGAGAGGAGAGTTTGTGAATGAGTGCTCTGTGAGAGAAAGACATTTAGTTAGAGAAAGAGTAGTGAAAATAAAGTTATATAAGAGAGTGAGGTTTAGGTTCATTAATGAAAACAAAAACAAAAAAACTGTGGATACAGATGTTCTTGAGATAATTATATTATACAATGACATATAAAAACATGAAAATTCAATGAAAAAAGTACAATGATAAAAAATACAGTGGTAAAAATCCAACCGGACCCTACACGGTCCGTGTTTCGGTGAACACACCTTCCTCAGGGGTCCAATAGTTTGCAAACTCACATATAAAGAATTGGACTAAAAACAGTCTATTGTCTTTAGACATGTGAGCAAAGAACACCACAGACAAGCTGAAGTACCAAAAAAAACACTATATGGCGGGTGTTCTTTGCTCACATTTTTAAAGATAATAGACTGTTTTCAGTCCAATTCTTTATATGTGGATTGTTTTCACTGTGGATCATTGGGTCTCCCCGTTTTTCTTTGTTTAGGTTCATTAGACAGAGAAATATTTATTTTATTTTATGTAGCTAGGCATACAGTATTAGGTTCCTATGCTTAGGCAGGCATATTCCACAGCTGCACACACTGATAGGGAGATAGTTTTTTCTCCTTTTTATTTATTTTAGCATAAGTTTAGGAAGAAGAACAAGTGAAAATATACAAGAAAGAAGGAGGAACAGAAATTAAAGCTAAAAGAAAAGCTAAGTGCATGAAGATTACAAAGACAGTACCTATAAAACCCCCATACTAATTATTTGTGAATATACTTATAATACTGGATCCAGTTAGTTGGGTAAATAGGAGACAAATGTACACAGATTTAAAAACAATAGTTTCTTTCCTTAAACTGGTTTTAAAGCAGGGATCTCAAAGTCCCTCCTTGAGGGCTGCAATCCAGTCGGGTTTTCAGGATTTCCCCAATGAATATGCATGAGATCTATGCACATGCATTGCTTTCAATGCATATTCATTGGGGAAATCCTGAAAACCCGACTATATTGTGGCCTTCAAGGACGGACTTTGAGATCCCTGGTTTAAAAGGTTTTAAAATATTTTATTTGAGCAAACTGCAATTAAAGAATCTTTTGCAATTTAAAAAGAAAAAAAAAATAAACATTTGTGCTATTTGCAACATTGAGTCTGATTCTCAATTAATTTCAAATTTTACCCCAGTCAGGTTCTTCTTGACAAATAACTCAGTCAAGATTTGATTGGTACATTTCTTTGTTCAGACCTCATTTGTACCATGTACATCTAGCCTGAGGTAACTTGGCTATACAACTACATTAAGAATAAAGTAAGGCTGGTGTTACAGAATATAATCAAAACGTCACTTCAAAAAACTTGTATAGCACACTATTCCCTTCATCAAAATAGGCTGATGTCAGGCCCAAAAATTCATACACCTAGTTCAAATTGAATTGAATTGATGAATTAGGATCTCAAGCGCTCGCAGTTACAGGCCAATAGAACTAGTCTTGGCTTGCAACTAATTAGCGAGCTATCATCGGTCCTTACATCTTATTTATTCAATTACAGAATTACATACTGAGGCTGGTTACATTAAGGGTTTATTTTCAATGGGATTTATTAACTTCCTTTATGAAAAGATTCACCCAAGGTGGTGTATACTACATAATTCAACATAAAACTTACAATTTTGTTAACAGCATAACAGTAGTAAAACTTGATAATAGAACTACCATGAAACAGTTTCAAAAATATGCTTATAAACAGCACTGAAATTCACATGAGAGATATAATATAGAGAATGACACGGTGAAAAAATTGGTCCCCGTCACCGCCCCGTCCCCGTCTCACCATCCCCGTCACCGCCCCGTCCCCGTCTCACCATCCTCTTCACCGCCCCGTCACCGCCACTGCCACCCCATTCACCGTCCCGTCACCGCCACTGCAATCCCATTCACTTTTCTTTATTTACGTATAAAGGAAACATTCTTTAAAACTTTAAAACTTAGTTAAATATTAGTTAATAACTATACAAAAACAAAACACGCAGAGAAAAAATTAATTAATATAAATTCCCTGACTTCCCTGCACTGTCCCCCCTTGAAGCTTCCCAGTAAACATTTTTGGATGGAGATGTCAGTTGTTTAATCTACCGACATATAAAAAAGTTGGACATATATTTTGTAACACTGGAAAAATTGTTTAAACATAAAATATCTTTGTTGACATCTCAAAATCTTCTCCCTAAAAGCTTCAAAATGATGCCTGAAGTTACCTTGGGGGTTCTGAGCACTATTAATTTTAATTTATTACAGCACTCCAGAAATATTTTTCTAATTGTTTTAACTTGGAAAAGCGAACCAGGATTGTCTTAATGAAAGGCTTATGTTTGCACTGCAGCCCTCCTGCCCTCGACGCAACCCCCCCGCCCCCCAACGACCGCCCCCCCCCAGCCGACCCGCGACCCCCCTGGCGACCCCCCCACCCCCCTTCCCCGTACCTTTGGTAGTTGGCCGGACAGACGGGAGCCAAAACCGCCTGTCCGGCAGGCAGCCAACGAAGGAATGAGGCCGGATTGGCCCATCCATCCTAAAGCTCCGCCTACTGGTGGGGCCTAAGGCGCGTGGGCCAATCAGAATAGGCCCTGGAGCCTTAGGTCCCACCTGGGGGCGCGGCCTGAGGCACATGGTCGGGTTGGGCCCATGTGCCTCAGGCCGCGCCCCCAGGTGGGACCTAAGGCTCCAGGGCCTATTCTGATTGGCCCACGCGCCTTAGGCCCCACCAGTAGGCGGAGCTTTAGGATGGATGGGCCAATCCGGCCTCATTCCTTCGTTGGCTGCCTGCCGGACAGGCGGGTTTGGCTCCCGTCTGTCCGGCCAACTACCAAAGGTACGGGGAAGGGGGGTGGGGGGGTCGTGGGGGTCGCCAGGGGGGTCGCGGGTCGGCTGGGGGGCGGTCGGAGGTTCTTGGGGGGGGCGGTCGTTGGGGGGGAAGGGGGGTTTGCGTCGAGGGCAGGAGGGCCTGGGATCCCTCCTGCCCGTAATGTAGTGCGGGGTGGGGTTAGGGGGTCGCCGTGGCCAGGAGGGTTTGGGCTCCCTTCTGGCCCGATATTGTCGGGAAGTCGGCGGTCCTTCGGGGTGGGGGTGCGAGTGGTCCTGCCGGGGGGGGGATGTATCGGACGTCGGGGAGTCGGCCGGGCAAGAGGGCTTGGGCTCCCTCTTGCTCCGATCGCGGGTGCGGGTGGGAGCGCGTGCGAGCGGTCGTTCGGGGTGGGGGTGCGAGCGGTCCTGCTGGGGGGGTGAATCGGGCGTCGGGCGGTAAATAGCGGTTCCTAGAAGGGGGTACATTGGCCCGCGGGGACAAACCTGTTCACCGTTTCCGCGGTCGGTGAATGGCCTTGTCCCCGTCACCGCAGCGACTGCTAATTTTCTTCCCCGTTTTCGGCGGTGACCCGCGGCTTAAATGCGGTGGCCGCGGGTAAACCGTCACCGTGTCATTCTCTAATATAATACATACTAAAAGGAAGACATCTTGAAGCAACTAATAATCACAAATCAGAATATTAAAATAACATACATAAGATTGCTAATGTTTTTCTATAGTACAGCTTATCCTATAGCTGAGTGGTCAAATGCAGATATTAGATGGGGACTTGATGGGTGGTACAGTGTGTGTTGGGATAAACAGATGGGAGGCTAAACTCAAGGCAAATAATTTATATAATTAAACAGACTATAAGGAACTGATTTAGTTAGTGTATGTGGCAAGCTAGTCCTGATGCAGAATGAGTGTACAGTATAGTCAATCACCCTAGGTATTAAAGACTTGAATAAAGAGGTAGGCTTTCGCCTGCTTCCTGAAGCAGAGGCAGACTGGAGTTAGAGGTAGCCCCTCTGGGAGTAAATTTCTGAGTGTGTGGGCCACTCCTGAGAAGGCTAGCTGGTGAGTATCACATTGTACAATTTCTTTTAATGAGGGTATAGATAGTGATACTTCTTGAGAGAACCTCAGAGGTCTTGATGGTGCATTACGAGCTAGCTTGCTCTTTAAGTATTCTGGTCCATTTTTTTTTCTGAGGACCGTGAAAATCAAACGCAGAGATTTAGGAACCCAATGAATCTTAGGGCTCCTTTTACAAAGCCGTGCTAGAGCCTTAACGCGTGGAATAGCACATGCTAAATTGCCGCACGCGCTAGCCGCTACCGCCTTTTTTGGAGCAGGCGATAGATTTCCACCTAGCACGCGCTATAGCGCGCACTAATCCAGTGCGTGCATTAAAACTGCTAGTGTGGCTTTTTAAAGGAGCCCTATGTTTTGCTCTGGTTCAGGCAGAGTTTGTTGTTAGGCCATTTCTGAGTTGCAGTTAGGCAGTCAGTTTATTCAAAACTGTGGGTAGATCTGGTTCAATGGGTATGAGTAGTTGCACATCATCAGCATAGAAATAAAATTAATTTTTCAACAGTCTCAGCTTGATTTTATTTCAGTAAGTTAACATAGTAACATAGTAGATGATGGCAGTAGATGAATGGTCCATCCAGTAGATGAATGGTCCATCCAGTCTGCCCAACCTGATTCAATTTAAATTTTTTAAATTTTTTCTCTTAACTATTTCTGGGCAAGAATCCAAAGCTCTACCCGGTACTGTGCTTGGGTTCCAACTGTCGAAATCTCCATTGAAACCTACTCCATTCCATCTAAACCTTCCCGGCCATTGAAGCCCTCTCCTGCCCATCCTCCCCCAAATGGCCATATACAGACATCGACCATGCAAGTCTGCCCAGTACTGGCCTTAGTTCAATATTTAATATTATTCTCTGATTCTAGATCCTCTGTGTTCATCCCACGCTTCTTTGAACTCAGTCACCATTTTCCTCTCCACCACCTCTCTCGGGAGCGCATTCCAGGCATCCACCACCCTCTCCGTAAAGTAGAATTTCCTAACATTGCTCTTGAATCTACTACCCCTCAACCTCAAATTATGTCCTCTGGTTTTACCTTTTTCCTTTCTCTGGAAAAGATTTTGTTCTACGTTAATACCCTTCAAGTATTTGAATGTCTGAATCATATCTCCCCTGTCCCTCCTTTCCTCTAGGGTATACATATCCAGGGCTTCCAGTCTCTCCTCATACATCTTCTGGCACAAGCCTCCTATTATTTTCATCACCCTCCTCTGGACGCTTCAAGTCTTCTTACATCCTATGCCAGATACGGTCTCCAAAACTGAACACAATACTCCAAGTGGGGCATCAACACCTTCTTCCTTCTACTGGCTACGCATCTCTTTATACAGCCCAATGGTTCTCTTCATTTCAGCATTAACTATAGTCACTTCTAATGCCTATAACCTGCTTATCTCTTAATGTTAAGGGTCTCAATAATGTCATTAAACAGAAAAAGCTCCTAAATTATGCAGAACAATATTGTCCTGATATAGTACTATTTCAGGAGACTCATCTATCTTCTCATGAAGCCATAAAATGTCCCCCAAAATGGTCATACCCACCTCTCTTTTCTGCAGTGTTGAAGGGGAAGAAAAATGGTGTTTTAACACTAATTAGAAACAGACAGGATCTACATATCCTCTCTACTAGCGCTGATGCCTGTGGCAGATGGACTGCAACAAATATATCTATTGGTTCATCTTCTCTAGCCGTTCTAAATGTATATGCTCCTAATATGGATGATCCATCCTTCTTTGATGATCTGGCGGTAATGATAACATCGCTTGGATCTGTGCCTTGTGTTATTGGAGGGGATTTTAATCTACCTATTGATCCTACTAAGGACAGAAAATCGTCCGCTTCATACAAAAAATCCAAAGCATGGTTCAGTCTTCAGAATTTACTATTTCAACTGAAGTTAATTGACCCGTGGAGACTAATGCATTCAGAATCGGAAGAATATACTTTTTACTCTTTGCCACATTCTTCTTACTCATGAATTGATTATTTTCTAGTAAGCTTCTGCCTTGCTATACAATTGGGTCAAACAGAAATTCATCCCATATCGGTCTCAGATCACGCCTCAATTCTTCTCACCCTTACCGATATGGGGTCTCCCTCCACTCGTAATTTATGGAGATTCAACTCTATACTATTGTCTGACTCTACATTCATGGAATCTATGTCCCATCATATCAAATAATTTTTCACATTGAATTTACCATCGGACACCTCCTGGCATACCACTTGGGATGCTTTTAAAGTGTATATACGAGGAGAAATAATTGCTTATCAATCCAGAAACAAGAAGACACTCAGTACACAATTGACGATCATGGAAAGCCAGATTAAAACCCTTGAAATGGCTCACCTAGCAAACATATCGGATATTTCAACACTACTTAAACTGCAGAGGCTAAGATACAATTATAACCTCCATCTCAGCTCAGTAGCTGCAAAAGAAGTTTTTATGTCAGCCGCACATTACTATTCGGAAATGAATAAAAGTGGTCACCAACTGGCTACATATCTGAAAATAAAATCTGAGAAAACGTCCATACCTGCCATCAAAGCTGCAAACGATACTACCTTAATCAATTCCATGGACATCTGCTCTCGATTCTTATCATACTATAGAGAACTATATTCATCAGACAATCCGGACCCTCATCTTTTTCAACCATTTCTACAGGACCTCCCCCATGTTGTATTAGACGATAAGGTTGGAGAATCTCTTGGGGCCCCGATACTACAAGACCAATTGAAAGAGGCCTTTTCCACAATGGCAAAGAGAAAATCTCCAGGACCAGATGGTTTCACTGTAGAGTATTATGTAGCATTCAAAGATGTTATTTTACCATTTTTGACTCAATATTTTCAACATATAGCTTTGTTGGGATCCGCTCATGGCACGATCACAGAAGCTCTCACTATTGTACTCTTAAAGCCTGATAAAGATCCAGTATTGGTCCAGAATTATAGACCGTTATCCTTAATAAATGTAGACGCGAAACTGTACGCCAAAATTCCAGTATTGGTCCAGAATTATAGACCGTTATCCTTAATAAATGTAGACGCGAAACTGTACGCCAAAATTCTTGCATCAAGATTGAACACTGTCCTTCCTCAAATAATTCACAGGGATCAAAATGGCTTCATGTGTGGTAGGCTTTCCTCGTATACCAGACTTTTTACTCATCTTATTCTCCAAGCGCAAAATACTCCTGTGCCGATGATTGCCATGGCTTTAGATGCGGAAAAGGCTTTTAATCACATCGAATGGTCTTTCCTTTTTTATGTAATGAGATGGTTTGGTTTCCCTGAAAGTTTTATTTCAATGATCTCAGCTTTATATTCTAACCCTTCCACAAAAATGAGGATAAATGGCAATATATCGGAGTCTTTTTCCCACAAAGAGGAACTAGACAGGGATGCCCGTTATCTCCTCTACTGTTTAATCTGGCATTGGAACCTTTACTGATTGCTATACGTTTCAACCAGGGCATATCTGGATTTGTGTTAGCAGACTTGTCTATAAAAGCTTTAGCATAAGCTGATGACGTCTTGCTGTACTCAACATTAGATTCATTACCTGTTATATTGGATACGATTCAAGATTATGCACGAATCTCTGGCTACAAACTTAATTCCAATAAGACTGAAGTTATGCCTCTCAACGGAATGCCGTGCAGTGATATAATTACCAATTATAAACTAAAATATTCACCAAATAAAATAAAATATTTGAGCATCTGGTTTAGAACTTCGATTGAAGAAATACGAGAATACAATACTGATCATATTATGACCATAGTTAAATCACTAACTATACAGTGAACCCCCTTGAAATTATCCTGGTGGGGTCGCCTGGACTCCATAAAGATGACCATGGCTCCTAAGATTACTTACATACTCTCTATATTACCATTCCTTCTGCCGCAGAAGACGTATCAGAAGTTAGAAACGATGCTTACTAAGTTTCTATGGAACAACAAACCACCACGCATTTCGTTGAAAAAACTCAAATGTACCAAAGACAATGGGGGTGTCAACTTTCCCAGTCTGTTTGATTATCATGTAGCGTTTCTAGCCAGACAGGGTTCCCAATGGTTGCATTGCACACCTGATGAAGATCTACCCATCTGGTTGAAACTTGAACATAAATTACACGGTGAATCCTCCTTAAGATTTTCTGCTCTTCTCTCTACCAAAAATAAACACTCTCCAAACCCCATTGTTTCTTCTACAAAAGAGGCATTACTAGTCATAGACTCTCAACTTCAGACTCCTTGGAATACCACTACTGCTATGTCGATTTGGAATAATCCTCACATTCTGATACAAGGGCAATATATAGAATGGAAATCCTGGATAAAGCAGGGTATATGGTCAATTAACAACTTATTATATGATGGATAGCTCATGGATTTTTCTACACTATCGTCAACATATAATGTTCCTCCCACCCAGGCATATAAATGGATCCAATTGCATCATTGTCTCCTGAACTTTATGAAACATTCTCCCCTATCTGAGGATACTCCATCATTGTTACACTATTCCACCCTGTTTCAAATGCTCCGTGGAGAAGCTTCAGCTTGGTACAAAATCATCAAGAATTTCAAATTTCCTCCTCCAACACATCTCTATGATATCTGGTCAACTGACACTCATATTTCTCTTTCCTCACGTGACTGGAAACTAATATGGCTAACATCCTTTAGTGCTTTAAAATCTGTCTCTATTAAACAAATGGTTCTCTTTCTTTACCATAAGGCATTCTGGACTCCTTATAAGCTTTCCAAAATTCAGAAATCTGTTTCTAATTTATGTTGGTCGTGCAGAACTGAAATAGGCACGTTTGAACATATGTTTTATCAATGTACTCTTCTACGACCCTTTTGGTCTGATGTATGGTCAAGGATATCTACAATTTTACTTATTAAGAACCAGCTATCTTTCCCAATTCTGATGTTTGGTTCTCCATTAATTGCCTACTTAGATAAAAAGGAATTCAGATTATTTAAGATTTTAATCCTGATTACACTAAAAACGATATTGTCACATTGGAAAGATTTTTCACTTTTACATGCTAATGAATGGTGGAATATGGTATGCCTTTATGCTAGATATGGGAAAGTAGCTGCTGAAAAAATGAATACCTTAAATTCATTTACCTCTGTATGGTCTCACATATTAGAAGGAAGTCGTCCATTGTAGCTATCTGTTTCCTTATTATTTATGCTTCATTATGGTAACCAATTTATTCTGTCCCAGTCTATGCTTCCAAGTTTCCAAGTTTATTAATTAGCTTGATTTATCGCCTATTCAAAATTCTAGGCGATGTACAAATTGTTCACAAATATAGGTAACATATCATTCGGACATACAATAATTTGGGTAAAAAAAGTAAACATTACTTATACAGATATCAATACATTTAAGTTGAAAATTTCTACGTATAATAGTAAAACAAAAGGGAAGTTATTTAATGGTTACATTCATTGTTAAATTCAATAATTCGAGGGAAGTACATTAGGAGGGGAGACAATAACGATTGACGAAGGAAATTAGATTGGCAGTGAAGAAGAATTTTAATCGCTAAAAGCATCTGTAAATAAAAAACTTTTAAGTTTGATCTTAAATTTGTCCAAGTTTTTTTCTTGGCTTAAATAGAGTGGGAGATCATTCCAGGACTGAGGAGCTGTTATTGAAAAGATTGTATTGCGCCGTGTGTTAATAACTTTTAACGAGGGGATAGCTAATAAATATTGATCTTGTGATCTAAGAGATCTAGAAGTAGTATAAGGTATTAAGAGTCTAAAAATAAAGGCAGGAGTTTTGAATTCTAAAGCTTTAAAGGTAAGCAAGCATTGTTTATATATAATGCGATGTGCTACTGGGAGCCAGTGTGCCTCCTTGAGTAGTGGTGAAACATGATCAAATTTTTTGGCTTTATAAATGATTTTAATGGAGGCGTTCTGAATTATTTGTAAACGCCTGAGCTCTTTTTGTGGCAAACCTATAAATAAGGCATTACAGTAATCAATTTTAGAGATTACAAGGGAATGAAGTAAGATGTTCAAGGATTGTGCGCATAAAAATTTTGACACAGATCGAATTTGGCGGAGTCTGTAAAAAGTAGATTTAACCACTTGGCTTATATGGTCGTGGAATGATAATTTATTATCAAATATTACTCCTAGAATCCTGATATTTTTGGTCATCTGCAGAGAAATGCCTTTAATAGAGATAGGAAAGAGAAGTGTTTCACAATCTTTCCATGGGAAGAGCATAACATTAGTTTTCTGAATATTTAAAGCTAGTTTATTAGTTTCTAGCCAATAATGAATTTGATCCAGTTTATCGTTTATCATTGCTATTTCTTGAGGATTTTTGGTATTGATTGGATGTAATAGTTGTATATCGTCTGCGTAGGCAAATACTGTAAATCCAATAGATTGACACAATGTCATTAGAGGAGCAAGGAAAATATTAAATAAAATAGGAGAAAGTATTGATCTTTGGGGGATTCCATAAGGCAGTGAATAACTGTTTGAGGTGGCATCATTAAAAGAGACATTCGATGAACGGTTATCGAAGTAAGACTGGAACCAAAGCAGAACTTGATCAGTTAAGCCAATTGATTGAAGCCTATTTATTAAGAACCTATGATCAATAGTGTCAAAGGCAGATGATAGATCAAGCGATATCAAAATTACGGATGTATGGTGATCTAAATGATATAATATAGATGTTGTCATACCAATTAAAGAATGTTCTGTTGAATGATTTTGTCTAAATCCGGTTTGATTTGGATGTAGTACATTGGTTTTTTCAATGTATTCAGATATTTGTACACCTGCAAGATTGGTTTGTTGTTTCGTTGTTGGTTATCTATTGTTTCAATTTTACTTATATGAAACTCAATAAAAACTTATTGAATTCAAAAAAACATCTTTTGACTTTTATATCAAACTGGAGCTCTCTATTTCCCCCAAAAATAGAAGCCAGGTAGGTAGACAGACACACAAACACATTAGAATCTCAGTTAACTAGCTTTCTCATCCAACTAGGAAAAAAATTGCCAGGAAAAGAAAAAGTCCCCCACAGCACCAGCGGCAACGGTCCTGAGCAGCAAACCCCCTCCCCCCCCCCTCAAGTCCTGAAGCACTACAAGCAGCAGCAGTCCTATGTCGCAAACCCCATCTCTCTCCTGATCTGAAGCACCAGTGTAGCAGTGGTCCTGAAGCGCAAATTCCCCCTCCCTCCCTCAAACATGTGTACCCTCCTCCCTCCCACCCCAAAGCACCAATGTGGCTGCGATCCTGAGCTACAAATCCCTCCCTCAAGCCTAGAAGCAGCACAAGCTGCAAACTCCCTCACTCCCTCTCTCCCTTCCTGCCTTACTGAAGCGGCAGCCTGTCAGCAGGGGGCAGCACTCAATACAGCCCCAGCAGGGCCTTATATAAGTTGACAGAGATTTAATTTATATACTTGATATAACATATATAGATCTATTTATATCTATATATATGAGACAGAGAGAGAAAGAGAATAAAATTTGTATCTGAACTCTTATTTGTAGAGACAGGTTATAAGGAAATGCATAGAATCACTTTTACTTGTGCAAAACCACAACTACAAATTAATCATAATTCAGACATGAATATGGCTGGTATGATAGAAATTAATATCCTTGGCATATGGCATCCATTGTATTGCTAGAAATATATAAAAAAAATTACTTTCATTGCAATTAAAATTCTTTCTGCACCATCCAAATGAACTTGATTTCAAGTGCCAAGAATTTCCCTAGAGATCATCCCTTTGAAATATTTCATGAGTAACTAAAACATTAAATTCATCTTCTAAAAGAAGGCAAGTAATAGTACCATCTATTTTATTTTTTTTTAAAAAGACATGCAATTTAAGAAAGTGCTACTTGTAATAATGTAACCTCCGATTTAAAAGATGTTAATATATACAATACTTGCTGATAAGCTTAGTTCTTATTATCTAATGCATAGTACCATTTATAGATATGGAAATCATTTTCAAGGTTAAGCACATGTGAGACCTGAATTGAATAGTGTAGCAGTAAATGGTAATTAAAGCAATAAATACTCATTTTGCATACTGTCTACATTTTATTGAGTGTCGATCCACACCCATACTTTTGTTAATTATTTGTATTATCATAGTTTAAAATGTAGTTTAATCAATTTTCACAGTTTATTTATTATCAGTTACATTTGCAACCCTCATAGCCAAAACTTCTCTATGCAGCGCACATAAGATAAAATTCCAAATGAAGACCAAAACTAAAGTAGCATAAAGCTTTCATAACAAAGCACATAATGATTAAGAAGGGGATCACAAACAGATCTGAAAAGGTTATCATGCCATTATACCGGGCCATGGTACGCTTCCACCTGGAATACTGCGTCCAACACTGGTCGCCGTACATGAAAAAGGACATAGTACTACTCGAAAGGGTCCAGAGAAGGGTGACAAAAATGGTTAAGGGACTGGGGGAGTTGCTGTACAATGAGAGGCCAGAGAAACTGGGCCTCTTCTCCCTTGAGAAGAGAATACTGAGAGGGGACATGATCGAAACATTCAAGATATTGAAGGGAATTGACTTAGTTTAGAAAGAGAGACTGATCACCCTCTCAGAGGTGAAGAGAATGAGAGGGCACTTGCTAAAGTTAGAAGGGAAAAGATTCCGTACTAGAAATCTGGAACACTCTTCCGAAGGCTGTTATAGGGGAAAGCCCTTCAGGGATTCAAGACAAGGTTGGATAAGTTCCTACTGGAACAGATCATACACATAAGAACATAACATAAGAACATAAGCAGTGCCTCTGCCGGGTCAGACCAGAGGTCCATCCCGCCCAGCAATCCGCCCCCGCGGCGGCCCAACAGGTCATGACCTGCCTTAATCACCAGAACGGGCCCCCTTGCCCCCTAGGTTTCTCATCGAAGTCCTATCTTCCCATCAATGTCCTAACCCTCCGGCCTTGCACCTGCACGACCTGGTGAGCTGTCTATACTTATGCAACACCCCAGCACCTCCCTCAGTACCCCACGATCCCCTTTTCCCTCAGGAATCTGTCCAATCCCTGTTTGAATCCCTGTACTGTACTCTGCCGGATCACTTCCTCCGGGAGCGCATTCCATTTGTCCACGACCCTTTGGGTGAAGAAAAACTTCCTTGCATTTGATTTGAACCTATCTCCCTTCAGTTTCTCTGAGTGCCCCCTCGTACCTGTCGTCCCTTTTAGTCTGAAGAACCTGTCCCTGTCCACCCTCTCTATGCCCCTAAGTATTTTGAAGGTCTCTATCATATCCCCCCTGAGCCTCCTCTTTTCCAGAGAGAAGAGCCCCAGTTTATCCAGCCTCTCAGCATATGGGCAGTTTTCCAGCCCTCTTACCAGTTTCGTTGCCCTCCTTTGGACTCTCTCAAGAACTGCCATGTCCTTCTTGAGGTGCGGCGACCAATATTGAACGCAGTATTCCAGATGTGGGCGCACCATCGCTCGATACAGCGGCATGATGACTTCCCGCGTCCTGGTTGATATGCCCCTCTTGATGATGCACAGCATCCTGTTGGCTTTCTTCGAGGCTGCTGCACACTGTGCGGATGGTTTAATGGATGGATCCACTAGCACATCCAAGTCTCTCTCAAGTCCGGTGTCTTCCAGCAATCTCCCCCCCATTTTATACTTGAACAACGGGTTCTTTTTCCCTATGTGCATGACCTTGCATTTATCTACGTTAAAGCGCATTTGCCATTTGTTTGCCCAGTCCTCCAGCTTATCGAGGTCCCTTTGCAGTTCCTCACACTCCTCCCTGGTCCTAACTCTGGCACAGAGCTTGGTATCGTCTGCAAATTTTATAACCTCACACTTTGCCTCCGTTTCCAGGTCATTGATAAATATGTTGAAGAGTAGCGGCCCCAGCACCGATCCCTGCGGCACACCGCTCGTGACTCCCCGCCAGTCAGAATATTGGCCCTTTACTCCGACCCTCTGTAGTCTACCTGACAGCCAGTGCTTGATCCATCTGTGTACATCCCCGCCCACCCCGTGGTTCCACAGCTTCCTAAGCAGCCTTTCATGTGGCACCTTGTCAAAGGCCTTTTGAAAATCGAGGTAAATGATGTCTATGGGTTCCCCTTTGTCCACCTGACTGCTTATTCCCTCAAAGAAGTACAGAAGGTTTGTCAGGCACGACCTTCCCTTACAGAATCCATGCTGGCTTGTCCGCAGTAGGCCATTTTTCTCGATGTGCTCGCAAATGCTGTCCTTGATCATTGCTTCCACCATCTTCCCTATAACTGAAGTCAGGCTCACTGGCCTGTAGTTCCCGGGGTCACCTCTCGATCCCTTCTTAAAGATAGGTGTGACATTCGCCAGTTTCCAGTCCTCTGGTACCTCTCCATGTAAGGCTAGACTCAAATACGGCACTGGACCACCCTGAGCAGCGTCTTGGTAGGGTCGCAGGCACTACTCTTCCTCTCTGCCTGCTGCTCCTTCCCAATCCTCCCCCACCATGCACGTGCCTTCAATTCAACCCTACCTTACTTCTAGCTCTTGGCTGACATAAGAAGTAGCTCCAACCTACTCCTCAAGCCAGCCTCGGCACTCCCCTCTGATGTCATTTCCAGGTCCCGTGACTAGGAAGTGACATAAGAACATAAGAATAGCCTTACTGGGTCAGACCAATGGTCCATCTAGCTCAGAATCCAAGTCACAAATACATGGCAAAAATCCAAACAATAGCAGCATTCCATGCCGCTGATTCAGGGAAAGTAGTGGCTTCCCCCATGCCTGTCTCAACAGCAGACTATAGACTTTTCCTCCAGGAACTTGTCAGAGGATGTGTCAAGAGTGGTTAATGTAGCTGGTTTTAAAAAAGATTTGGACAAAACATTCCAGAGATTAACTATTCTCTGAGTGAAAAAAAAAAAATTCCTCCTATTGGTTTTAAAAGTATTTCCCTGTAACTTCATCGAGAGTCCCCTAGTCTTTGTAAATCTTGATGCAGTAAAAAATCAATCCACTTGTGTCCGCTCTACACCACTCAGGATTTTGTAGACTTCAAACATATCTCCCCTCAGCTGTCACATTTCCAAGCTGAAAAGCCCTAACCTTTTTAGTCTTTCCTCATACAAAAGGAGTTCCATCCCCTTTATCATCTTGGTTGCTCTTCTTTGAACCTTTTCTAATGCCGCTATATCTTTCTTGAGATAAGGAGACCAAAACAACACAATACTCAAGGTGAGGTTGCACCATTGAGTGAAACAGAGGTATTATAACATTCTTAGTCTTGTTTTACCATCCCTTATCTAATAATTCCTAGCATATTGTTTGCTTTTTTAGTTGCCACTGCACATTGGGCAGAAGGTTTCAGTGTATTGTCCATGATGACACCGATATCTTTTTCTTGGGTGCTGACCCCCAAGGTAAACTTTACCATTCGGTAACTATGATTTGGATTATTCTTCCCAATGATCATACTTTGCATTTGTCCACATTAAATTTCATCTGCCATTTGGATACCCAGTCTTCCAATTTCCTAAGGTCTTCCTGAAGTTTTTCATAGTCCACATTCATTTTAACAACTTTGAACAGATTAGTGTAATCTGCAAATTTAATCACCTCACTCATAGCTCCAATTTCCAGATCATTTATAAATAAGTTAAATAGCACTGGTCCCAGTACAGATCCTGCAGCACACCAATATTTACCCTCCTCCAATAAGAAAAATGTCCATTTAACCCTACCCTTTATTTTCTGTCAGATAACCAATTCTTAATCCACAATTCAATATTGCCTCCTATCTCAATGTTCTTTTATTTTCTCACTAGCCTCTCATGAGAATTTTGTCAAAAGATTTCTGAAAATCTAGATACACTACATCAACCAGCTTACCTTTATCCACATGTTTATTCATACCTTCAAAGAAGTCAAGCAAATTGGTAAGTTAAGACCTCCCTTGGTTGAACCCATGCTGACTCTGTCTCATTAAATCATGTTTATCTACAAGTTCCACAATTTTATTTATTATAATATTCACTATTTTGCCCAGCACTGAGGCCAGGCTTACCAGTCTGTAATTCCCCAGATCTCCATCGGAACTCTTTTTAAAAATCAGCATAATATTGACCACCCTCTAATCTTTAGATACTACAGACAATTTTAGTGACAGGTTACAGATCACTAAGAACAGATCAGAAATTTCATGTTTGAGTTCTTTCAGTACCCTGGGATGTATACCATCCAGTCCAGGTGATTTATCACTATTTAACTTGTCAATTTGGCTTAGTAGGTCTTCCAAGTTCACCAAAATTTCTTTCAATTCCTCTGCCTCATCACCCTTGAAAACTATTTCTGGTTCAAGTAGATTTCTTACATCCTCTTCAGTAAAGACCAAAGCAAAGAATTCATTTAGTCTCTCTACTATGACCTTATCCTCCCTGAGTGCACCTTTTACTTACATCAGAAGGGGAACTGATGTCGGCACAGGCAGCAAGTTAGAGATGCTGCTCGTGCCGGGGATACTAAACAGGCATGGGGGAAGGGAAGGGGTGTGCGCGACAGGGGGGTGGCTCACACACTTAAGGCCTCTCCCAGGGGGTATATGAGCCAATTAAGGCCTTAGGCCCCCCTGCCCAGTAAATCCTGGGATACACTGGGAGGAGCTTAAGGCATTTATTGGCTCAGACACCCAAAGGCCCACCTCTGGGAGAGGCTTTAGGTGTACGAGCCAACCAGGGCCTTAACCTCATTCCCGTGCATCCCAAGATGCACCAGGAAGGATAAGGCCTGTCATTCTAGAGTGGTAGGCCTGCGCACAGGAGGGACTATGCATCACTCTTGCTGTCATCTGTACTCAGAGATATGGGGGTTTAGGGGGGTGTAGGAGGAGTTGGGAGGCTGAATCAGGAGGAAGTGGGCATCCCTTTTGCCTGGAGATGATCCTGGCAGGGGGGATGGTTGATTCGGGGGGGGGGGGGGGTTCATAGCAGTAGAAAAGAATGGGCATCCCTCCTGCCATTTTTTTATAAGGATGGGCAGTCAGGAGGGTGATTTGGCGGGGGGTCATTTGGGCTCGGCAGGGACAGCTCGACTCAACTCACCTTTTTTAAAAAAATGAGGCAGTTATTGTGCACATATAACACATGCATAGCATCTGTGCCATTAAAAAAAAGTCACGAACAGCTGAGTTGGCAGGAGGCTGCTTTGGGGCTTCCCCTGCCACTCAGCTGTTCAGGCTTCTCCAAACCAGCCGGTTTCTAAGTGAGCAATCAGATGGGATAACAGCTGCCCTACACAAAACTCAAATGCATGGGAAGCCGTTTGAACATCAATAGCTGTTTCAAAATCAGCCAACAAATTGGCCCACAGTGACCCGCATGGTCTTAATGACCGTTTTTAGTGTATCTAGCCCGACGTGGTCTATAAATACTAAAAAATAAATAGCAACAATTTTTAGACTTCTACCTAAATTTTGTCAACAATCTCATCAGGAAGAAACCAGAATTTTCATACATCTCTTGGTAGGTATAAAGAAAGGCTCCCAAAGAGAGAAAGTATATAATGGACCCTTATGAAAGACCACCACCAAAGAACCATGAAACAAGCCCTGATTAATGATACTAAACTAAACTAAAGCTTAGGTTTGTATACCACACCATCTCCGCATGCGCAGAGCTCGGCACGGTTTACAGAGGTTGAGAGGAAAGGAACTACAAAGAAGGGATATAGGAGAGGGACTGAGAAGATAGAGAGGGGCAGGGTACTAGAGAACGGGAGGTGATTAGATTTTTGAGAAGAGCCAAGTTTTCAAGCGTTTACGGAAGGATTGGAAGGAGCTAGAATTTCTGAGCGGGGATTAGAGGTTGTTCCAGAGTTCCGTGGTTCTAAAGGGGAGGGATGTTCCAAGTTTTCCTGCGCGGGATATACCTTTTATAGATGAGAAAGATAGTTTCAGTTTTTGGGAGGGTCTAGAAGAGAGCGAGTTTGAGGAATTCCAGAAGAGTGGGGTAACGGGAGGAAGGACGCCATGTAGAATCTTGAAGGCTAAGCAGGCACATTTATAGAGGACTCTGGAGTATACTGGGAGCCAGTGAAGCTTGGAGAGGAGTGGGGAAACGTGATCGAACTTGCCTTTTGCGAAAATAAGCTTGGCCGCGGCGTTCTGAATTAGCTGAAGTCTATGGAGGTTTTTCTTAGTTAGGCTTATATAGATGGAGTTGCAGTAGTCTAGTCTAGAGAGGATGGTGGATTGAACGAGGATGGCGAAATGAGAATGATGAAAGCAAGATCTTACTTTCCTCAACATATGGAGGCTAAAGAAGCATTTTTTTACCAGGGAGTTGAGGTGATCGTTGAAGGAGAGAGAGGAGTCTAAGATGATGCCTAGGACTGTTCTTGAAAACTCAAGCTGAAGAGTGGGGCCGGAAGGTAGAGGGATGGAGGTGGGTAAATGGTCTGAAATTGGGCCGAGCCAAATTAGTTTGGTTTTGGACTCATTCAGTTTCATTTGTACAGATTGGGCCCAGGATTGGAGGTTCGTAATACATGTGGAGATGTTCTCAGCGAGGTTCGAGAGGTTCTCGTCGGTTTCGAGGAGGATGAGGATGTCGTCAGCATAGGAGTAGAGAGTTTCTAGGGGGGATAGATGAAGGAGTTTCAGAGAGGACATGTAGATGTTGAAAAGGATAGGGGAGAGGGGTGAGCCTTGCGGGACTCCACATTTCGGCTTCCAGGCGGGGGATGAGGAACCGTTTGTGTTAACGGTGTAGGAGTGGAAGCGTAGGAATTTCGAGAACCAATCAAGGACTGTGGAGCTTATGCCTATTTCGGAGAGTTGGAAGATTAGGATGTCGTGGTGAACGACATCGAAGGCTGCGGAGAGGTCGAATTGAAGAAGAACAGCGAATTTGTTGCGAGAATGGAGTTGTTGCACCTTAGAGATTAGTGAGGCCAAGAGGGATTCGGTGCTGAAGTTGGGTCTGAAGCCGAATTGGTGGGGTAGGAGGATAGAGAATCGTTCTAGGTAGGATGAGAGTTGGGTGGATATGATGGATTCTAATAACTTGGTTAGGAGAGGGATATTTGCTATAGGACGGTAGTTAGATGGAATGGTGGGATCAAGGTCGGCCTTTTTCAGTAGAGGGGACAATGAAATGTGTCCCGTGTCGGGGGAGAAAAGGCCCGATGTTAGGGCAGAGTTTATAAGGTCGGTGAGGGAAGCGATGGCCTGTGTAGGGATATTCTCGAATAGATAGGAGGGGAAAGGATCCAAAATGCACTTGCAAGTTTTTAGTTTGAGGCAGAGTTTGGAGACTTGCGGTTCAGAGACAAGCTCGAAGGCGGTCCAGGATCTGTCGGCAGGAATGGGGGTGGATACAGGTAAGGTAGGGTTGAGATCAATAGAGGTCAGGGAATTGTAGGAGACTGTGGGAGGGAAGGAACATCTTAGAGTGGTAACCTTTTCATTAAAGAAATTTGCAAGGGCATCGGCTGATAGAGATGGTGGAAGCGAAGGTGGGTCTTTTTTTGTAGTTAGGGAGCACCAGATGTTGAACAGCGCACTGATCTGGTTGTTGGATCTAGAGATCTTGTTTCCAAAGAAGTTTTTCCTGGCTTTTTTTAATGTTGAATTGTAAAATTTAATATTAGCCCTCCAGGTCTGTCTATCAGAGGGGGATTTAGATTTTTTCCATTTGCGCTCCAAAGCGCGAATGATAAATCAGGAATGTTTGCTGGGGTAAAAGTTCAGAGATAGAATGGTGACCTGACCTCTAACTTGACTGTCCAGAACCCAGGAAAGGGATAGTAGCAGTACCACAAAATCTTCAAGAAAGGGGCAATTTCAGTGGCAAAAATGAAGAATAAAAACCATTATCCAAAAAGCTCTGCCTCAAAATAAGTAGTAGTTGGGAACCTTCTTATACTATTAGTAAGTTATTACAAAAATTACATCCTCAACTGTGGAGAGAAAGTGGAACCAGAAGAGGCCTTCCAAGATAGCCCTGGGTTTAATGGGAGGACTGCTTCAACAAGAGAGCCTTCAGCCCTCTACCTGTGAGATTTTACAGAGGAATGGCAAGGTTTACCTTAATAGAGAACCTCTTGCAAGCAAGGAGACACTGGAAGGAGACCTAGGAAGGCTGAACTGAGGGGAATAGTATATAAAGGTGTCCGCCTTCAATCTGTGTGTATGGCGCAGTGGTTAAAGCTACAACCTCAGCACCCTGGGGTTATGGGTTCAAACCCGTGCTGCTCCTTGTGCCCCTGAGCAAGCACTTAATCCCCCCATTGTCCCAGGAATATTAGATAGATTATGAGCCTGCCGGGACAGACAGGGAAAAATGCTTGAGTACCTGCATAAATTAATGGAAACCATTCTGAGCATTCCTGGGAGAATGGTATAGAAAATTGAATAAATAAATAAATCTAGTCCACCTTAACAAGTATATAGATGGGGAGCTGAGTCATGAACAGGATTCAAAACATACTAAAATCCCAGCTTAAAGAAAAGAAGAAAGGATTAGGCAAGAAGAGGAATGTGTTTCAAAAATATCTATACAAAACATTAAGTTGCTACCCTCTGTTGAACCTACAAGGTAAGCCAGATCTAAGTTCTGAACCTAAGTTCTGTTTAAAGGCTTGCCACAGGCTCAGAATCATTGCTGCATGCTCACACTATTGCCGTGCTTTTCACCACCATTGCCAACTACCAGGTTCACTGGTAATTGTACTGAATTTATGCAGAGTTAAAATTCCATAAATACCAAAAAAACACCAAAAAAACACTTCACCAAAAGTTTGTCACTAAAAATCCATACTGTGGTATACAAACCAGGATGAAAATCCACAGAAGCTAAAATCTGCACTTACCATATTTTTTGGACCATAAGAGTTCTTAGATCATCCTCACAGTTTACCCTTAACATTCCCTCCTTGAAAATTATCGGAACACGCCGTGCTTCTATTTTTTCTGTAACAGCTCCAATGACTTGGAATTCTCTTCCTTTATACATAAGACTCGAACAAGATTTGCAGAAATTTAAGAGTAGCTTAAAGTGCCTTCTTTTTAAAGAAGCCTTTAACTGGAAAAATAAAGTTCATTCAAGAGGTAATACTTTATGATTTCTACCATCCCCAAAACAAGATTTCTAATAGCTCTCTTATTCGATCCCACTTCTGCTACTAATACTCTTCCTCCTACCCTCCTAATGTACTTCCCTTTTATGTACTTTTTCTTCAAAAATTGTATTTCCTCCCCTCTTTCCTATTGTTTCCCGTGGTTTTAAAAGCAATTACCCTTGTAGGTCTGATTAATATATTATGTATAAGTGATTTCTTTAAAATCATATTTTTATCTTTTGTATAACGCTTTGTAATTTGGAAAAGCGTTCAATCAAATAATATGAATAAACTTGAAACTTGAAATAAATAAACTTGAAAAACTATAGAGGAGGAAAAACCAAGAAAAAAAAAATTTAGTTCAGAACATTTTTCTTCTTGGTTTTTCCTCCTCTACACATAGGTGTATCTGGTGCTGGGAAGCCCGAAACAGACCGAAGAAACAGCCTGCAGCCCAAAACCACCCACAGCCCGAAGCTGCCCGAAGAAAGTCCCCCCCCCAAAGCCACCCGAAGAAAGCCCCCCCTGGTACCTTTTTTAAGAAGCGGTAGTCCAGCGTGGTCTCCTGCTGGACAGCTGCCTCTCTGAGCGACATGACGTACAATGCAGGATCACAACCTTTGTGCTTCCTGCCTGGTCCCACGCTGCTCTGTGATTGGCTGCAGTCAATTACTGACTGCAGCCAATTACAGAGCGGCGCAGGACCAGGCAGGAAGCGCAAAGGTTGTGATCCTGCATTGTACGTCACGTCGCTCAGAGAGGCAGCTGTCCAGCAGGAGACCGCGCTGGACCACCACTTCTTAAAAAGCCTCATGTGGTATATACTGTGGATTATTTATTTATTCAATTTTCCACACTGTTCTCCCAAGGGATCTCAGGACAGTTTACATGAATTTATTCAGGTTCTCAAGCATTTTCCCTGTCTATCCCAGTGGGCTCACAATCTATCTAATGTACCTACTACTACTACTATTAATTATTTCTATAGCGGTACCAGACACATGCAGTGCTGTACAGAGTCACAAAGAGTATGAAAACAGTCCCCTGCTCGAAACAGGCAAGACAGACAAACAGGATTTCATGGATACAGTTACGGGGAACGGTTAATCAGTGGGCTGGGTTGGAGGGCAGAGGAGTAGGGTTAAGGATTGAAGGCTATATCAAAAAGGTGGGCTTTTAGTCTGCTTTTAACAAGGGAAGGGGTTTGATGGACAAACTCGGGTAATTAATTCCAGGCATAGGGGGCAGCTAGATGAAAGGAACAAAGTCTGGCATTGGCAGAGGAGGAGAAGGGTAATGTTAAGAGTGACTTATCTGAGGAACAGAGCTTTCTGGGAGGTGTATAAGGAAAGAGAATCGAGGAGAGATATTGAGGGGCAGCAGAATGAACACACCTGTAGGTCAGCAATAAGATCTTGAACTGTATGCGATGGCAGATAGGGAGCCAGTGAAGTGACTTAAGGAGAGGGGTGACTTGAGCGTAGTGAGGCATGTAGAAGATGAGTCGTGCAGCAGAGTTTTGCAAGGGGCAGAGGAGACACTGAGGGATACCAGTTAGGAGTAGATTGCAGTAATCTATGCGTGAGGTTATGAGAGTTTGGCAAGGGTCTGGGTAGTGTGCTCAGAGAGGATGGGGCAAATTTTGGTGATACTGAAGAGAAAGAAGAGACAGGTCTTAGCAGCTTGTTTGATATATGTAGAAAATGAGAGGTCAGAATCAAAGACGACTCCAAGGTTGCAAGCAAAGGAGACTGGAACAATGACAGTATTATTTACAGAGATGGAGAAAGGAAGAGGAGGAGCAGAGGGTTTAGGAGGAAAGAGGAGCAGCTCAGTCTTGGACATATTTAGTACCTGGGATAATGGGGGGGATTAAGTGACTTGTCCAGGGTCATAAGGAACAGCATAGGTATGAACCCGCAAACCCAAGGTGCTGAAGCTGTAGCTCTAACCACTGCATCACACTTATTAGTTCAAATGCAATTTAATAGTGAGAATTTACTTGAACGCTCAAATCGGCAGCGTGCATTCCCCATGAAGATTGTTTCCTTCTGACGAAGGCCAGCGTTTCTCAGTTCATTGATCACTGAGTCAGGAAAAACAGGCTTAAGTACATAAAATACTGCTCATGATTTAGGTAAAATGACATACGCATTGTCCTACTAACGATTTCATCACGTCTCAAAAATGAACAAACTTTGGGCCTCTTTATCATGTTGAAGTGGGCCAGTGTGGTAAACGTGCCAAAGCCCATAGGGATTGAATGGGCTTCGGTGCATTTGCCAGGCGTCACTCACTACCATGGCTTGATAAAATAGGCCCTTTATTTGGTCTATTAGATAATTTAAAATAAATATATGTGATGATTCACTTGCTATCAATATATTTGACTATCCTTCCTAGAATCTTTACTCCTTTTTTATTATTGATATGGTTGTTTGGCTGCCATCTGTGTGCACCAGCCAATAACTATTTACAGATGGTGGTGAATCAAAGACAGGTTGCCACATGCAAAGGGAAAAAAGAGTGTTTCAGTTATCCTAATAAGATTTATTGCAACATTCAGAGTTAAGTGCTTGAAACTTAATGGTAATTGCTATTAATCCTTCAAAAAATGATTAGAGCTTAATAAACTTCAAGAAACAGCTTATATTATAAGCTTTAGACCAGATCATCACCAAGAGTATGTCTTGTGTGTTTTCCTGTCTAGTAATTTATTGCAGAATCAGTCTTTATGCCTAATTTCTGGAGGTCATCTTGCATTAATTATTTCCTTCATGACATTTTTTTCCAGTGAATGCTAATTGTGAAAGCTAGTTGACTACACTTCCAAGCCATATATATTTTAAATTGGGTATTTTTGAGTGATTAATCTGGGTTACAATTAAATTATTAGGCATGAAAAATTCAAATTCTTCCTGCTGATTTGTTTGTACTTCATTCTAATGAGCTTAAATGTGAAATGAAAGTAATTACTCTTGATTCAGTTACTCAATTTCTGTGAATTATGCTATTGTAGATATGAACTCTCCTGTACATTGTACTTTTTATATTGGATTCCCTACATTAAAAAGAATCATGCTATAATAACAATAACCTTTCACAAATGGTGCAAGGAAAATAATACCCCTCTCTTTAGCTCAGCTATTCTAATTTACATAAAATAGCACTTTTCTTTTAGATAGGTTTAAAGGATCTAGTTTGTATATACAGTACAGGAATAAGGGCTAGATTCTCAAAAATCCACATTAAAAACCGATGAGCCGATGTCAGCATTATTGTAGAGATTTTTAAAAAGTGAGTCATTCTCCAAACAATGCTCAAGCAAATGAGGTTGGTGGAGAGCAGCGAAGATTTGCTAAATCTACATGTGCCCATCGCTGGTGATAGTGATGGGCACATGCGCAGAATAAACTCATTTTTTTAAAAAACCAAATTGAGCCACCAAAGTCAAACAAGCCCCCACCTGACCCTTCCCCCGCCCCCCTCCCCCCCCCCCACACTCTCTCCTACCACCAAGCAATGCACCGTCTGACACCTCCACATCCACACACCTGACTAAGTGCAATTATATACATAACTATAAACTAACACTAATTAGGGCTAATTAACTGCAATTGTAGCCATTTACCGTATTTTCGCGGATATAACGCGCGCGTTATACGTGATTTTACGTACCGCGCATACCCCTCGCGCGTTATATGCCTGAGCGCGGTATACAAAAGTTTTTAAACATAGTTCCCACCCCGCCCGACGCCCGATTCACCCCCCCAGCAGGACCGCTCGCACGCGCTCCCACCCGCACCCGCATCCACGATCGGAGCAAGAGGGAGCCCAAGCCCTCTTGCCCGGCCGACTCCCCGACGTCCGATACATCCCCCCCCCGGCAGGACCACTCGCACCCTCACCCCGAAGGACCGCCGACTCCCCAAAAATATCGGGCCAGGAGGGAGCCCAAACCCTCCTGGCCACGGCGACCCCCTAACCCCACCCCGCACTACATTACGGGCAGGAGGGATCCCAGGCCCTCCTGCCCTCGACGCAAACCCCCTCCCCCCAACGACCGCCCCCCCCAAGAACCTCCGCCCGTCCCCCAGCCGACCCGCGACCCCCCTGGCCGACCCCCACGACACCCCCACCCGCCTTCCCCGTACTTTGTGTAGTTGGGCCAGAAGGGAGCCCAAACCCTCCTGGCCACGGCGACCCCCTAACCCCACCCCGCACTACATTACGGGCAGGAGGGATCCCAGGCCCTCCTGCCCTCGACGCAAACCCCCCTCCCTCCAACGACCGCCCCCCCCCAAGAACCTCCGACCGACCCGCGACCCCCCTGGCCGACCCCCCCACCCCCCTTCCCCGTACCTTTGGAAGTTGGCCGGACAGACGGGAGCCAAACCCGCCTGTCCGGCAGGCAGCCAACGAAGGAATGAGGCCGGATTGGCCCATCCGTCCTAAAGCTCCGCCTACTGGTGGGGCCTAAGGCGCGTGGGCCAATCAGAATAGGCCCTGGAGCCTTAGGTCCCACCTGGGGGCGCGGCCTGAGGCACATGGGCCAAACCCGACCATGTGTCTCAGGCCGCGCCCCCAGGTGGGACCTAAGGCTCCAGGGCCTATTCTGATTGGCCCACGCGCCTTAGGCCCCACCAGTAGGCGGAGCTTTAGGACGGATGGGCCAATCCGGCCTCATTCCTTCGTTGGCTGCCTGCCGGACAGGCGGGTTTGGCTCCCGTCTGTCCGGCCAACTTCCAAAGGTACGGGGAAGGGGGGTGGGGGGGTCGGCCAGGGGGGTCGCGGGTCGGTCGGAGGTTCTTGGGGGGGGCGGTCGTTGGAGGGAGGGGGGTTTGCGTCGAGGGCAGGAGGGCCTGGGATCCCTCCTGCCCGTAATGTAGTGCGGGGTGGGGTTAGGGGGTCGCCGTGGCCAGGAGGGTTTGGGCTCCCTTCTGGCCCAACTACACAAAGTACGGGGAAGGCGGGTGGGGGTGTCGTGGGGGTCGGCCAGGGGGGTCGCGGGTCGGCTGGGGGACGGGCGGAGGTTCTTGGGGGGGGGGCGGTCGTTGGGGGGAGGGGGTTTGCGTCGAGGGCAGGAGGGCCTGGGATCCCTCCTGCCCGTAATGTAGTGCGGGGTGGGGTTAGGGGGTCGCCGTGGCCAGGAGGATTTGGGCTCCCTCCTGGCCCAATATTGTCGGGGAGTCGGCGGTCCTTCGGGGTGGGGGTGCGAGTGGTCCTGCCGAGGGGGGAGAAGAATCGGACGTCGAGGGGGGGCATCAGGCTTTCAGAATGGGGACAGGACTTCAAGGGGGGACAGGCAGATCTTCAAGGGGGACAGGCAGACCTTCAAGGGGGACAGGACTTCAAGGGGGGACAGGCAGACCTTCAAGGGGGGACAGGACTTCAAGGGGGACAGGCACGGAGAGGCGGGGCAGTGCACCGAAAGTCAGGGCGGGTGAACGGTGAGTCGGGGCAACCAGAGGAGAGTCGGGGCAGTGCACCGAAAGTCAGGGTGAGTCGGGGCAACCAGAGGAGAGTCGGGGAGGGCGAAAGGAGAGTCGGGGTGGCCAGAGGAGAGTCGGGGAGAGCGAAAGGAGAGTCGGGGTGGCCAGAGGAGAGTCGGGCAGCATGCGCGTTATATGCCTGAGCGCGGTATAGAAAAGTTTTTGTACATATCATCGTGATTTCTGCGCGCTATACCCCTGTGCGCGTTTTACAATGGTGCGCGTTATATCCGCGAAAATACGGTAGTTTCAAGTTTATTTAAAATTTCTTATACCGCCCAATCAGTCTTGTAGGCGGTGTACAAATTTGTAAAAACAAAGGACAAACTTTAGGTAAATTAAAAGTTTAAAGTGATACTACGTCACCAAACTATAACTATAAAAACTTTTTAAAACTATTAAAAACACAAACAAGAACATAGGGTAAAAGGCAAGAACTACATTAAGCAAAGTAAAAGAAAACAATTAAGGAAAAAACAAGAGAGAGGGCTGCTGTAAGCTCAGTAGTAATTTCACTCAATTGCCCTTAAAAGGACAGTTAGGTCTCAAAGGCATCATGGAAGAGAAATGTCTTTAGATTTGTCTTAAAGTTATTAAGATTTGATTCTTCGCATAAATAATTTGGAATACTATTCCAAAGAGAGGGGGCAGTGATAGAGAAGATGGTAGATCTCATTGTGTATATAAACTTCAGTGATGGTATGGAGAAAAGGTTATTAGCTGTTGATCTTAGGGACCTAGAAGGAATATAAGGGGTAAGAAGATTATTTATAAATTCCGGTTGATTGTTTTGTCTAGTCTTAAATGTCAACAGAAGAATTTTGTAAGTTATTCTGTGTTCCACTGGTAACCAGTGGACTTCTTGCAATAAGGGGGTGATATGGTCAGATTTCTTTGCATTGAATATTATTTTTACAGCGGTGTTTTGAATTATCTGAAGTCTTCGTATTTCCTTTTTGGTTATACCTTTATAAAGGGCAATACAATAATCAATGCACGAAATCACGAGAGAATGGATCAAAATGTTCAAAGATGCGGCATCTAATAATTTTGATAATGATCTGATCATACGTAGCCTATAAAAACAACGTTGGACCACTGTACTGATATGAAAATGATAATTAAATTTATTATCAAAAGTTACTCTAAGTAATTTAAGTGCAGGTACGGTTTTAATAGGTAGAGATTTGAATGAAAGAGGAGATTGCAAAGAAAGTCCTTCCTTGTTGGGAAAAAGCATTACCTTGGATTTTTCAATGTTTAATGAAAGCATATGTACGTCCAACCAAGAGATAATCTTTTCCAATTTTTGGTTTATAAAATTCATTTCTAAAGGATTATTTAGACCTATCGGGTGTATTAATTGGACATCATCTGCATAGGCAAACACTGTAAACCCGATAGATTGCCCTAATGTTAAAAAGGGGGCCAGAAAAAACGTTGAACAGTAGGGGAGATAAAAGGAATCCCATAATCAGTTGTAAATGAGTCAGATGATGTAGAATTAAACACTACCTTGGAAGAACGATCTGTAAAAAAAAGATGAAAACCAGTCCAAGACCTGGTCTTTAATACCAATTTCACTCAGATGAGACAGAAGAAGCTTATGATCTATCATGTGAAATGCCGATGATAGATCTAAAGAGATAAGTAAGACGGATTGGTGGTGGTCGAGGTGCTAGAGAATTTTAGTAGTCAACCCAATAAGTGAAAGTTCTGTGGAATGATGCTGACGGAATCCAGTTTGATTTGGATGAAGCACTTTTGTTTGTTCTACAAAATCTGAAATTTGGCGGAAAACTATTTTTTCTGTAAGCTTTGCCAAGAATGAAATATTTGAAATAGGTCGATATTTTGAAACCTCTTGTGAACAAATTGTATAGTCTTTGATAATAGGCTGTATAACTGCTTCTTTCCATACTTTTGGAAGGGTGCCTGTACTTAAACTAGTACAGATCAGATTTAAAATATCAGGTCCAAAGGATGAAAAGAAACTTTTTAGAAAAATTAGTGGATTGATCTCTGAATTGGAACCCTTTATGTTTAATGTATTTAAGGTTCTCTGTAGTTCTTGAAAAGTGGGCAGGGTAAATTTTGAACATTTGGAGAGGGGGGAGAGATATAGATTCAGATTTTTTTTTTTTTCGATGTCTGCTTTAGAAGGGAAAGTAGGGATTAAGCTGGCAGCACTTGGTTGAGAAATGGAGTCTCTAATTCTTTGGACTTTCTTGATAAGATAAGAGGCAATTGCTGGAGCTGAAAGAGGTGAAGCTGTCAATTTGAACGCTGTCCTCTGAGTGGTTAATGATTTAGTAATAGAAAATAATGCAGAGGTGTTTTTAGCTTTCTTGATTTGTTTGGAATAGTATTATTTTTTTGATCTGGTGATCTCAGATTTATAAAAGTTAGCTTGTTCCTTGAATTTATTTAGGTTGTGTAGGGTTTTGTTTCTATGCCATTTTCTCTGAAGTGATCTTAGTTGTTTTTTTATAAGGATAAGATTAGAACTATACCAAGGGTTCTTTTGTTGACGTGGAGAAATGGTATAGGTAACAGTGGGCGCTAGGGTATCTAAAACTTTAGTAAGCGAAGCCTTCCATGAGGCAACTTTCTCCTCAATAGATGATTCTGATAATTCTACTAATTTGGAATCAAAGATTGCCGAAATGGAAGCATCATCCAGTTTTGTGAAATCACGAGAAGTTATTGTTTTAGGACGAAGAATTAGGGCATTAATCCTAGTGGACTGAGAGAAACTAATAAGAAAATGATCAGTCCAAGGGAATTGTTTGCAAGCCATAACTTGAAATCGATCTTTGAGTAGTGATGGAACAAGAACCATGTCTAGAGTGTGCCCTGCTATATGCGTGGGAGAGTTTACCAATGGGATGAGGTTTAAATCCTTTAAGAGAGTAAAAATATCTGTAGTAAAAGTATTAAGATCATCAAAATGAATATTAAAATCTCCTAAGATGATAGGGTTGAGAGATGAAGTGCAAAAATCAAAGATAACAGAATGAAATAAGATTAATGATTGGTTATTAACCGGAGGGGGGAGATAAAGTAGTAGATAATCTAATGATGAGTTGGATTTTATTTTAAATTGAATAGATTCTAGGATACTGCTAGGGGAAGATAATTCTATCTTAGAGAGCAAAGAATCTCGGTGAATTATTGCTAAACCGCCTCCCTTTTTACCTTTTCGGTGATTAAACTGGTAACAATAGCCCGAGGGGCAGGCATAGGCTAGATAACTTTCCTCACCTTTCGCTAGCCATGTTTCGGTGATACAGAGTATATCGTAATTATATTGGATCACCATTGTTAATGTCAATTATTTATTTCTAAAATTTCTAAACCGACTAAGCGGTTAACAGTTAAAACATTCACAATTAGTGCTTAATTTACCAATTAAGCTACACATGTAACTGGTACTATTCTATGCTCTGTGTGCACAATTTTGCATATTAAAAATGAAAATAGGTTATAGAATTAGGGGGTATATTCAAAGAGGGTACACTCTTTCCCAAAGAGTGCTCATCCCTGTTATATTTTATTTTAAGAAGAGTTCACACTACTGTCAATGAGCATTTTGTCACACAAGATAGCCCATCCCTGTTTTAGAATATGCTAATTTACTTTTTTTGCAACCTAGGCAGAAGCATTTACAGGTGTAAGTGGTTGCTCCTAAAATATAGTCATGTATTTCCCCTGCTACAAAGAAAAGTAGGCACCTGCTCATATATACAAGCGTAAATATACACTGTGAACCAAAACACAAACTTTAGGGTGTATTTTTGTTGTTGTTATTCACAGCACTGTGAACCAGATATAAAACACACCAAAACGCTATATATGTAACTATCTTTGCATAGTAATCCACTTAACCGCATTATATAGTCTCTTGCATCGTATCGTGCTCTACAAATCTCTCGCACTGTATTTTCACTGTATAAATATCTCCGCTGTATATGTACAGTCTCTTGCACTGTAAATCTGCATTGTATCTTCGCTGTATAAACACCTATGCTGAATATGTACAGTCCCCTGCATTGTAAACTGCTCTCAACTGCATAATACATTCCCTGGCATTGTATCTTCTCTGTATATGTACAGTCTCTTGCATTGTAAACCGCTCTGAACTGTTTGTGGTATTGCGGTATACAAAAATAAAGTTATTATTATTATTATTATTATTAAATGTTTTGTCATATCTACCACGGAACTCAGCCGATTCTTATGAAATTTAGTGTGTCGTGTCCTGAATGAAATTGATATATAATGTATATATTTCCCACTGCAGCACAACACTACCTTGTGAAAATGAATTGTTGCTATTGGATAAGCGCAGAAGCAGACAATAGTTTGTAAACAGTCGTTGTATCATAAAGGAAGCCCATTGATTGAAGCAGTGGGCTGATAACATTGACTGAGCCACTGTACAGCAACATTGTTGTTAGGGAAAAGGGGGGGAGTGGGAAGGGGTTATTAGCTAGTGGTGATTGGCTAAAGAAGGACAGAAGTAGGGTGATTGGGGAATGGTGTTGCAAGGTTGTGAGGATATAGCATTCAGGGATTGGATGAAGAGGAATGGAGCTGATTGGTTGATTTAGGCGCAATTGCTGGGAAAGATTGTGTGAGAAAGTTGTGGGATATCGGGAGGGTAGGAGACAGAGGGAGAATTAGGTAGCAGGGTATTTGGAGGGAATTTTGGGCTTTTCAGTGGAGGTTTTTTCAGTCAATTTGATTTTGGTGTGTGTATGTCTTACCTTGAGCAATTTCGGAGGTTTTTGCGGCGGTTTGCGGTGTGTGGGGTGTTTAGTCAGGCCGGGTGAACTGGCAGTTTTGTCTTCATTATATGGCCTCAGTTTTTCTGGGGTGTGGGTGTCGGTCTCTGCGAGTACGGAAGCGCTGAGGTGCAGCTTCGGGGACTGTTTCCTGTGTCGGCCTGCAGCAGGGCTTTGCAGCTTCGCGGTTGAGTGACTTCGCGGCTGAGCGGCTGAGCGGCTGCGCGGCTGAGCAGAGTCCTGCTGAAAGTGGAGTGGTGGATCACTGTTACCAGTGGAGTAGGCTGAATATCGGGGTGTTTTTCTGTCCAGAGGGCAGGTAGGTTTTAGTTTTATTTGTGTTGTGGTGCTTGTGCTGCTTCTGGTCGGTGGGGGTTTGTTATTTACTAGGGCTATGGCTCCCACAAAAGCTAGGGCTCAGGTCCCTCGGGCGAAGACCCCCACAGCTAGACCTCGGTCTGCTGCCTTGTCTGCGGCACCTGGCTTGTCTGGCTCCCGGGGTAAGTCTACCTCTGTGACCTCCCGCCCCACAGCTGCTCTTTCTAGGCGGAAAGGGGCAGCTGCCCCGTCTAAGGCTTCTGCTGCTAAAAAACCTTCAAGCAGTACCAGGAGACAAGAGGTGGCTGTGCATGCAGATGAGGAGGCTGTTCCTAGTACTTCTCAAGCAGCGGTTTCTTCTGGTTCGGCTTCAACTCTTCCTGGTGAGTTTTCCCAGTGTGTCTCAGATTTATTATCTATGGTGGGTGCATCAGGGCAGTTGGGTATTGGAGGGGTGGGGGTTGCAGCCCCTTTAGTTGAGGGTGGAGGTAAATCTTTGGCTAAAAAGTTAAAAGATAAAAAATTTTTGCGCCGTTTGCAGCATGTTGTGCGGCATTTGGATAAGGAGAAGAAGAGTCGTCGGGAGGCGTCCGGGGATCCTCTACGAGTTTGGGAATCGTCTGATTCCTGGGACTCTTCTCATTCTCCATCCTCTTCTTCTTCCTCCGGTGTTGTGTGTGTGAATCCTGCATTGGGGGTTGGAGCGAGCATTTCTGCACCGGCGAGTGGTATTGCTCAGTGTTCTCGGTCTGGGCACACTTTATGTGAAATTGCCCCTTTAGATAGTCAGCTTTCGCAAAAGCTGCGGCAGCGGATTTTGCGTGGTAGGTATGTTGATGTTTTTTCCTTATTGGAACGTGAGCAGGATGTAGGTGATAAGAAGCATGGTGAGAATTCTAAGGATGATGGGAAAACAAAAAAGAGTAGGGTATCTCGTACGATTTTTAACTGGTTGTTAGGATTTAATGTTTATGCCAGTGTGTTAGGTTCAGCAAAACCCGGATTATATCCCGGGTTAATGAGGTATGCTGATATGATCTTGCGGGCCTATAGGACATACGGGGGATGGGCCTGGTTGAATTATGATGATCATTTCCGGCATAGCATGGCACAGGAGAAGTCAGAAGCTTGGGGTTTTCGAGATGTGGACTTGTGGTTGTCTGATATGACTTCTGCTCGGTCATCCTTTTTTCGGGGAGCGACCTCCTCGGGGGTTTCTTTGCCCTTGGGGGGGTCAGGATTTGGGGGAAATACAGGGGTGGGACGGTCAGGATCTGGGGCAGCGGGAGGAGTTGGGTTGTCTGGGTGGACGGGTGGGCACCGGGGTGGGTTGTTTGGGAATGCCTGTTTTCAGTTCAATGCAGGGCGATGCGACCGTTCGGGGTGCAGGTTCCGTCATCGGTGCAATCAGTGTGATGGGCCCCATCCTGCCTTCCGTTGTGTTGGAGGCTGGGCCAGAGGTAGAGCATTTCGTTCCATGGGATCCGTTGCCCCAGGAGTGCCTGGTCAAGGCACCCTCCCCCATTAGTTTGCAGTCCCTTGCTTTCTGGTTGCCTAGTTACCCCAATAGGGGAGATGCCAGATTGCTTTGGGAGGGTTTTGTCACTGGTTTCTGTATTCCTTTTCAGGGTCCTCCCTTGTTCCATCGTTGTGCCAATGCATCTTCGGTTTCTACACATTTGGAGGTTGCGCGTGCTAAATTGGGCAAAGAACAGCGGTTAGGTAGGATTGCTGGCCCGTTTCCGACTCCTCCTTTTGCCAATTTGGTGATTTCTCCTTTAGGGGTGATACCCAAGAAGGAACTGGGAAAATATCGTGTAATTCATAATTTATCTTTTCCCTTGGGTTTGAGTGTTAATTCTTTTATTGATCCCACGTTGTGTGCAGTAAAGTATGCTTCCTTTGACCGGGCTGTGGACATGTTGCGTTCTTTGGGTAGAGGTGCGTTGATGGCAAAGACAGATATAGAATCTGCTTTTCGCTTACTTCCAGTACACCCATCTGCCTTTTATTTATTGGGATTTAAGTTTGATCATTCTTATTATTTTGACAAATGTATGCCCATGGGCTGCTCAATTTCATGTGCATATTTTGAAGCCTTTGCCACTTTTCTGCATTGGGTGACTGAACAAACTTCTGGATGTACCAATATTGTACATTACTTGGATGATTTTTTGTTTGGTGGGTTTGCTGGGTCGGTTCAGTGTGGTGCTTTACTTTCTGCTTTTCGGCAGGTGGCACTGGATATGGGTGTTCCTTTGGCAGAAGAGAAGACGGAAGGGCCTTGCTCATGTCTGGTCTTTTTGGGTATTGAATTGGATTCTACTCGAATGGAATCTCGCTTGCCGGCGGCTAAGGTGCAGACCTTGCGTAGCGAGATAGATAAGGCTCTTTTGCAGCGCAAGTTGACTTTGGCTGAAGTTCAGTCTTTAGTCGGCCGTTTGAATTTTGCAACGCGAGTGATTCCTATGGGCCGTGTTTTCGCCCGTCGTCTAGCCTTATTAACCAGAGGGATTTTAAAGAAGCATTATCATATTTGCATTTCTCGAGGTGTGCGAGATGATTTGTTATTATGGAAGTCTTTTCTGGATAATTTTAACGGGGTGTGCGTTTGGCCTCAAGCTCAAGTGACTGCTGCTGACTTGCAATTGTTCACGGATGCGGCTGGTAGCTCTGGCTTTGGTATTTATTTTCAAGGAGCTTGGAGTGCACAGGCTTGGCCTGACTGGTGGCGAGATCAGGGTTGGTGCAAGAATGTAGCCTTGCTTGAGTTATTTCCTGTGTGGGTAGCATTGGAGTTGTTTGGTAATCATTTACAAAATAGGCGTGTGTTGCTCTATTCTGATAATGTGGCAGTGGTTGAAGCAGTGAATCATCAATCAGCACATTGCCCACTGTTAGTGGTATTGTTGCGTTTAGTAGTGTTGGCTTGTTTAAAGTTGAACTTGACTTTGAAGGCTAAACATGTGCCTGGTCATACTAATGAACTTGCGGATGCTCTTTCTCGCTTCCAGTGGGTGCGATTTCGAGCCTTGGCTCCGGGAGCAGACGATGGACCAACAGCGATGCCTCCAGAATTGTGGCAGCATTTCCGGGAGTCTTCACAGAGTTGCTGACTGATGCCTTGGCCTCTAATACTTGGAAAGGATATAGTGCTGGTTGGCGGCGATTTCAGCAGTTTTTGCAGCTTTTTTGGGGACCTGTAGTTCCAGTTTTAGATGAACGCTGCATTATTTATTTTCTTTTATTTGCTCGAGTGATGGGTTGGTCTATGGGTTTAGTGAATCAGTCTATGGCAGGGGTAGGTTTTGTTTGTAAGTTGTATGGGTGGCCTGATCCTACTTCTTCCTTTTTGGTTCGGAAGTTACGTGTGGGATTTGGGCGACGGCGACCCCCCCATAGTGCATCCTTGGTACGTTTACCTGTTTTGCCGTCAACTTTGGAGACTATTGGGGTTGCATTACAACAAATATGTACTTCTCCTTTTGAGATTGCTCTTTTTCGCTTGGCATTTTCTGTGGCATTTTTTGGAGCAATGCGCATTAGTGAATTGGTGGCTCCTTCTAAGCGAGCGACAGGTTGGACTGGTATTTTACAGTCTGATGTGCTTTTGTCCTCGCATGATTTATATCTGCATGTACGACGTTCCAAAACGGATCCCTTGGGTAAAGGTCAATGGATTCAATTGCACAAGTCTGCCCAGTTGTTGATGTGCCCTGTGGTTTTGGCCCATGCTTATTCGCAGCAGCGGCCTGCGGGTGGTTTATTCTGGCTTGTGCACGCTTCTGGGGATCCATTAACACGTTTTCAGTTTGCAGCTGTATTTAAAAAAGTTTTGGGTATGGTGGGTTTGGACCCTTCTTGCTTTGGGACCCATTCTTTTAGGATTGGGGCTGCTGGGTCCCCTGACTTTATTCGTCATATTGGGCGTTGGGCTTCAAATAGATATTTAGGATATGTTAGACACCTTTAGTGCTGATTCATTGTTCTTTTTTGCTTCTTGTTTTTGTGCTAGTTTCTATCCGGACCCTGCCCATTGATATATGTGTCTGGATATGTGGGCATTCATTCATCTTTTGGGGGCAGAAGCATGCAGTGGAATCTCGTTGGGGCATGAATCTTGGTCTTGCTGCTTTGGGTATCAACATTCAGTGGCTTGGACAGCGGGGGATGCGCTGGACTCAATTATTACCCACTCTGTTTGCAGCAGAACGTTCTTCTTATCCTGATTTGATATTAGTTCATTTAGGTGGGAATGATTTATGTTGAAGGTACCTTTTAGGATAAGGCCCTCCGTCAGTAGTGCAGAGACTTGAGCCAGAGACTGAAGAGATTTAAAAAAGGCTTTTATTAAACAAGCATATATGCTGGACTTCTGAGCAGAACTGGCTGCATAAACAGAAGACCCTGAGGATCTCGGACACCAAAGTTATATAGGATCCTAACCAGTTCAAACCAGTTCTAACCAGCTCTGACCAAAAGGTAACAGCAGAGAGAAAAACAAAACCATAAATCCATCCTATAATCTATACATCAAGGCTAACTAACAGGCTAACATCCTATTGCCTCCCTGGCCGTGCCAGGCACTAAGACAGATACATAAAACAGGCCTGCATGCATACGTGATTTCTCAGAGCAATAAAATGGAGTCACAAGTTGTTCTTTGTACTAATTATGACCCACTGATCTAAAATGGAATTTTCTTCATCTACACCGTGACCCAGCCATGTCAGCTAGCTAGGGATCCTTCATTCCCAACTTTTCTTCTGTAGGCTAGCTGACTAGCTGGGTTACGGGAGGTCAGGGCCATCTGTATCAGAGGTGGGGACTGGGTGATAGGAGGAAAGGGCCAGGACTAGAGCGGTGGTACTTTTGTCAATCGTAGTCCTAATAGTACGGTTGAGGGTTTTCAATAAACATGGTAACAGGCAAGGAAGAACACAAAATATGACAGAGAATACCAGGAAAATTATGGTGAGGGCTTTAAAGAGTCCCGGTTTGGAGGCCCAATCAGTCAGTGAGTTGAGTCCAAACATATCAGCAGAAAAACCCTTCCAAGTCTGGACAGGAACGTGAGCTAATCTGGTAATTTTATCTATGACCTCTTCAACCACAAATCCTTCATCATCCAGTTGTAGACAGCAGTTGGAAAGATTGAATTTGCCACATACCCCTCCTTCAGCGGCCAATAGATAGTCTAAGGCCAGTCGGTTCTGATAGATGGCGGTTCGCATCATAGTGTTCGCTTTGGCCAGGGCTCCCAGGGCCCTAGCTGTTTCATTGGTGATAACTTCTAAAACCGCCTGCAGTCGTATGAGGCGGTTAAGCATGTAGATTGGGGTCCGGTACCCAAACATACCATCATCAGCCCAAGTAGCAGGACCGTAGACAGCAATGATGCGCTCCGGGGGCCAAGTGTCTTCCCATTTACCAATTTCCAAACTTCTTTCAGAACGGGCCCGTTGATCGAATACTGGGACAGCCAGATGTTCTCCTTCGGATAACGGGAGGAGGAAGAAGGCTGGTTTGATAGTGCCCAGAACACAAGTGCCAGTCCAATTTGAGGGTAGAGTGGGGTATGCCATTTTCCCACAGATCCAGTAGTATCCTTCCGGTGCAGCCCAAGGGGCAGAAGCAGGCAGGTTGAGGTAGACATTTAATGTGGTAGCATTGCCAGTAGTATTCCATCGTCTGGGTATTTTTAACTTAGGATCTCCGGTCCAATAAGTCCATCCTGGCTGAGAGGTACTGTTTTGTCCATAAGGATTGGCACTGCAGGTGTCCAACACGAGTGGTAAAGGATGGTCCGAGGCGCTGAATGCAGTGTTTTGCCAGAATGGAGTTTTTCAGGGGCCAGCTGGGTGCCCCCGCAGACATAACAGTTTGTCAGATTTAAGGTGGCTCCTATGGTTTCAGCGAACTGTATGAAAAGGTTGCGGGTGGTGGCAGAGGGCACAAAGTCTTGTTGGTCAAGTTTCATATGTTCATAAAAGTTGGGAAACACAATGCTGTGTTGTTCAGGGATCCGGTGTCTCTCAACGAGTTTGATGTGCAAGACAGTACCAGGGTCTGTGCCCTTACCATATATCTGTAGGCCCACAAGATAGCGAGCTTTCCGGAAGCTATCATCGAGATTCCATTTAAACGGCTGTAGAATAGTGAAGTTAAGTGGGTTCCAGTAGTTACAGTAGTAGTGTTCGGAAGACCCTTCACAGTGGGACGGCTTCTGTCCCGCCAGGCACATGTCCAAGGAAGGTGGGGTTCTGGTCCATGGCATAGCAAGCATCAAAGAGGACTGAGGCCGGGACATGGGGATTAGTGACCAGGGTTTGTTGAATCAGGGGGCCCTGATCCCAGACTGACCTGACCTCTATCCAAGTATCCCTATTAGTTGCTCTGGGGTCGAAACAGATCTGTGAATCTCCATTATTACATATAGAATATTCAACCTTGTTATATATACATACAGGGGTGACTAGTTGATCCTTACACTCATAATTAGTTTGAAATCTAATAACATTTTCCGTTTTGCCCCCATTGTCCACTAGTGCCACACAAGGGGCACACCCGGGCGTGGGAGGGGTAGGGGACATGGACAATGTTGGCAAGACGTAAATCACAAGCAGTAAATATACAACAGGGTTCATATTAAATATCTTGACAGATCTCTGGATCAGACGTGCGTGATTACTCTTCCAGAGTGTGGGGCAGCCGCGTGATTTTCAGTTGAAGGTCAGTAGGCCCTTTTTACTCAGCAGCGGGCTTCACACGGCTGTAGTGAATCCAAGACTCATGGCGGGACAATTTGACAGCTGTGGGGGAAGCAAGTAAGACAGTGAAAGGCCCTGTCCAAAGGGGTTTCAGCGGTTCTTTCTTCCATACTTTTAGCCACACTTGGTCCCCAGGTTTGTAGAGGTGAACAGGGGTTGTAATTGGTAGCGGGGCTCTAGAAATGACCCAGTTCTGTAATTTCATAATGGTCTTTCCTAGCTGCTTTATCTCTGCGTCTGTGATAGCGTTCCCTATCTGTTCAAGAGACTCAGGGTCTGGGCTGACTATCGGCGGGGGTCGGCCATACATGAGCTCAAATGGGGACAACTGATTACGTTTACCTGGGGTACAACGGATGCGAAATAGAACAGAAGGGATCAGTTTGGGCCATGGCAGGCGGCTTTCCTCTGCCGCTTTTCCGAGGAGGGTTTTAATAGTTCTGTTGATGCGTTCAACTTGGCCAGAGCTCTGGGGTGATAGGCCGCATATAATTTCCAGGTGATTTGCAGAGTCCGAGAGACAGCTTGTGTAATTTGTGATATGTAGGCGGGGCCATTATCGCTGCCAATCACTAGGGGCAGGCCATAGCGAGGGATGATGTCATGGAGTAAAACCTTTACTATTTCCCTACTTTTCTCTGTGCACACTGGGTAGGCCTCTGGCCACCCAGTGTGGGAATCAATGAAAACCAGGAGGCAACGGAACCCATGGGAGGGGGGCAAGTGGGTAAAATCAGTAGAGAGGACTTGCATGGGGTGTGAACCGATAGGCTGGTGACCAGGAACGGGGGATCTGACAGAAGAGGGGTGTGTCGGAGGCAAATGACACAGCGGAGCAGAACATGGGAGATGAGTTGAGAGAGATTCGGGATATAGAAATTCTGTCGGAGAAGAGTGCGGAGAGCTGGGTTACCGGCATGAGAAAAATCGTGTGCACGTTGGACAACAGTGAGGGCCAGGAGTTGTGGAACATACAGGAGGGGGGTGGATGTGTGGGAGGAGGGTATAGTAATCCATCCGGATGGGAGGGTGCAATGGCCAGTTTGCTGCGTGGCCCACTTGCGCTCGGGGTCAGTGTACTGGGGGGAAAGGGAATGAAGGAAAGGTTGAGGGGAGGAAAGGGATAACAGAAGAGGGGGTGTGGGCGGACCTTGGAGGGCCGCCTGGCGAGCCAAGCGGTCAGCCAAGGCATTACCGCGGCTGATGAAATCACGGAGGCGACGGTGGGCCCGGCAGTGCATGATAGAAACTTTGGAGGGTAGCAAGATAGCATCCAAAAGGTCCAGGATGAGTTGGTGGTGTTGGATAGGGGATCCAGAGGAGGTGAGGAAGGAACGCTGGCGCCAGAGGGCAGCGTGGGCGTGAACAGCTAGAAAGGCAATTTAGATAGGAAAAAAACAAAAATGCAAAAAGGGAGAGAAAAATCTCCAAAAATGGCCAATGGTATAGTTGGTTTCCCTGGGGTACCCCACAAACCAAACAGATAGACAACACAAAGATTACAGGGCATAAACAAACATAGAAAACAGAAAAGGCGTGGAACTTTTCTTCCAGCTGGCAAGGATTCAGAGCTGAACTTAGATCTGCAGAGAAATGCACAGTTATACAAAAACAAACGTCCATCATAGCACGAATCATAATTGTGTGCACACAGTGGCAAAGTAAAGTGCGATATAACACATGGCATAATAATAAAAGGCATCTATTAATGGTTACTGGAACGTCCGAAAGAGAAAACGTAAGAATGTGATCACTCTGGCTTGGTGCCCTGCCAATTACATTCATAAGGCAGACAGGGACGCAACTGCTAGGGTGTGCTTCAATCTTGAAAAATAAGCAAAACTTACTAGGTAAAGTAAGATACAGTGTACAATGTTAAATATAGAGGTATTCTGAAGTATGGCAATGTCAATTCAAAGGAAAAAAAGAAACATGTTAAATGTTAAGTGCAAGGTCATTTCAAGGTTACTGAAAGCAGAACATTGTCCTCCTTCTCTGGGTAGAAAAAGGCTCATTGTAACAGGTCCAGAACAGCTCTGTATGTATGACTGCGAAGACAAAGAAGAGACATTTTAACGTGACACCACCCCTGAGGTCACTTAGCCATGTTCCCTGCAGGCAGACCTGGAACCCTTGTCTGCCACCTGGGTCCCGCTACACTCTGAGGAGTGGGCACTGCTGCAGACTAGATGTAGCTACTTTACTCTGCACTGTCCTTACATAATAACTACCCCCTTCCTCTGGAGTTTGAGCTACCAAGTTTATTTGAAAGGTATTTCTGTTTCCAATTGTATTTAAAATCAGATTGATAATAACACTTTATACAAACATGCATGGGAAGAAAGAATTCATAAAGAACACCAGGATAAAGACACAATACGGGAAAGCAAGGGAGACTGTTAGCACAAAAGAAGTAATCTCAATCCATCCGTTATCAATAAAACTCATTCATAAAGGGAAAAAAAAAAAAGTTGACCACATTACACCGCTATTGATTAAGTCCCACTGGCTACCTATTAGCCACCGAATTACTTTTAAGATATTATTCTTGGTTTTTAAAGTTCTAGCTTTCAATGAGCCTCAATTCATGTCTAGAATGATCATTCCTTATTATGCCCCTCGTTCTCTACGATCATCATCACAAGACTTATTAACTGTCCCTTCCTTAAAAATTATGGGTACAAGAAGAAATGACATGTTTTCTGTTACAGCGCCACAAACGTGGAATGCACTGCTACTGTACATCAGAAAAGAAAAAGATCTTATCTCTTTTATAAAACTCTTAAAAACTTTGTTATTTAACTTTGTACTTGTGTCTTAAAATTGTTTGTCCTCTAAAATATTGTTTTTTTTTTTGTTTTTTTTGTTCAGCGCTTAGAATGTTTGTATAGGCGATTCATCAAATAATAATAAAACTTGAAACTTGAACTTGAATTATCAAGCCCATGTTTAGCAAATATTTCAATTTTCAGAAAAATATGGATACTTAACCTCTATCATTGTTAGTCTTGTACTTTAAATCCCCCAACACTGGGATACAAAGGCAGGGATGTGCCAAACACAAACCCCACATGTCTGACAAACGGTTGCTTTTTTTTTTTTTTTTTTTTTTTATTACCAGCAGACACACTTTGACAACTGCGAGAACACGTAAACTATCTGGCTCAACTTTCTTGAAATTACTCACTGTCTGTAACAAATCCACTGCACGCAACATATATCTAAAATCACAGTCCTTATTCTCGTTCATCAGTGCGAACTCACATTCTTAATTCTGTCTTGATCCACATGCATTTTACCCTGTTAAGCAACTTACACTATCCTGTCTGCAACTTTCGGCAAAACAATCATGCTGGCTTGCTTTACCAACCTTTCCCAGGTTTCCAACCTAAATGCTATTTCCATCTCCCCGGGTAATTTCTCAACATCACCAATTTCTCGTTCTCTGTGTCTTGTCAGGTGTCCCCAGAGCTTTTGTTTTATTAATTTGACAAGTATGACAAAAAGTTGATTAAATTCCAAATACTAAGCCTTTGACAACAATAAAAATAAGGATGAAGAAAACAATAAAAAAATCTTAGGGTCGCCATAATCGCCAGAAAAGGCAGTTGTAAAATATTTAAGCATGATCTGAAGGGGGTCGGTGGTGCTCTGACCCATATTATACAATCTATATATGCACCCAACAAAAGTTCCAATTTCCAGAAACCAGAATCCTATATACCTCTCTGAGCTTCACAACGGATTAAGAAGTTACTAGACAGAAGAGGTAGAGACAGGATAGAGAAGGAATCAACTTCTCACTTACCAAGACAGGTCCGGTACCGGCACAACAAAACCAGGAGCCAGAAATCTCCACCGATTCGTTCCTTCTCGAGGTGCAATCCGTTGTCTTCGACGAGAAACCGTTCCTGATCAACCATCAGGCTAATGCCGGCTATTACGGGTCTCGTAGGAGGCAAGGTTTGAAATCCTCCGAGGGAGACGATCGTGCCAAACAGGCTCAAGTCTGTAGATCAAGTCCCTGTTCGGCTGCGCCAAATGAAGGTACCTTTTAGGATAAGGCCCTCCGTCAGTAGTGCAGAGACTTGAGCCAGAGACTGAAGAGATTTAAAAAAGGCTTTTATTAAACAAGCATATATGCTGGACTTCTGAGCAGAACTGGCTGCATAAACAGAAGACCCTGAGGATCTCGGACACCAAAGTTATATAGGATCCTAACCAGTTCAAACCAGTTCTAACCAGCTCTGACCAAAAGGTAACAGCAGAGAGAAAAACAAAACCATAAATCCATCCTATAATCTATACATCAAGGCTAACTAACAGGCTAACATCCTATTGCCCCCCTGGCCGTGCCAGGCACTAAGACAGATACATAAAACAGGCCTGCATGCATACGTGATTTCTCAGAGCAATAAAATGGAGTCACAAGTTGTTCTTTGTACTAATTATGACCCACTGATCTAAAATGGAATTTTCTTCATCTACACCGTGACCCAGCCATGTCAGCTAGCTAGGGATCCTTCAATGTCATGTAAAAGGTATTGATTTAATTAGGCAAATGAAGTGGGATTTGATGATTCTTGCCTGTCACTTTCCATTAACTCGCATTGTTTGGTCCCAGATTATCCCCCGGTTGGTGTGGAAGGATGCCAGAAGTGTGCCTGCCATTGAGCGTTTACGTAAGCGTGTGAATGTTGAGGTATCCCGCTGGTTGGGGGTGATGCGAGGTATGGTGCTGAGTCATGATCTGTTGACTGCAGACTGTCCAGGTCTGTACAGGCCGGATGGTGTCCACTTGTCGGATATTGGTTTGGATATTTTTCTTTCTACTGTTCAAGATTTGTTGGAGTCTCTTTATGGGAATTCTTCTGGCCGCAGCTAATTTTATTTCTGGGGGGAGCGGTGACAAGCTTTAGCTATCACCGCTTTGGCGGAAAATGGGGTTATGCCAGGCGGCCACTAGTTGGATGAGGGGTGTAAAAGTATCTAAGTTTATTATTCTGTGTGCGGCACCGCCACAGAGAATGGTGAGACCTGGCGACACCGCAGGTCTCGCAAATGGGATTTGTAAAGTGAATATGATGACGGGAATTGGGGGTTGAGCAGCTAGGTCGTGACCGACTAGCTGAAGGGAGGGAAAGGAAAGTTGGGGAGGGGAGTGGTCGCCTAGGAAGAAAGTGATAAGTTGTAAACATGGTTATTAAAACGTATTGAATTTAAATAAAGCTGCGGCCAAATTATTTGCCAATAATGGAGTTGATTATTTATTTATTATCATTATATTTGGTTGATTGTTGTAGAGTGCAGTTGTGCGAATGTCAAATGTTAAGGAAGCCCATTGATTGAAGCAGTGGGCTGATAACATTGACTGAGCCACTGTACGGCAACATTGTTGTTAGGGAAAAGGGGGGGAGTGGGAAGGGGTTATTAGCTAGTGGTGATTGGCTAAAGAAGGACAGAAGTAGGGTGATTGGGGAATGGTGTTGCAAGGTTGTGAGGATATAGCATTCAGGGATTGGATGAAGAGGAATGGAGCTGATTGGTTGATTTAGGCGCAATTGCTGGGAAAGATTGTGTGAGAAAGTTGTGGGATATTGGGAGGGTAGGAGACAGAGGGAGAATTAGGTAGCAGGGTATTTGGAGGGAATTTTGGGCTTTTCAGTGGCCCTCCCATCCCACCCGGTTTGTTGGGGTTGGTGGGGTGGGGTTTTTGTTCTTTGGGGGGGGAGGGGCAGTCGCAGCTTGGCGGAAAATGGGGTTATGCCAGGCGGCCACTAGTTGGATGAGGGGTGTAAAAGTATCTAAGTTTATTATTCTGTGTGCGGCACCGCCACAGAGAATGGTGAGACCTGGTGACACCGCAGGTCTCGCAAATGGGATTTGTAAAGTGAATATGATGACGGGAATTGGGGGTTGAGCAGCTAGGTCGTGACCGACTAGCTGAAGGGAGGGAAAGGAAAGTTGGGGAGGGGAGTGGTCGCCTAGGAAGAAAGTGATAAGTTGTAAACATGGTTATTAAAACGTATTGAATTTAAATAAAGCTGCGGCCAAATTATTTGCCAATAATGGAGTTGATTATTTATTTATTATCATTATATTTGGTTGATTGTTGTAGAGTGCAGTTGTGCGAATGTCAAATGTTAAGGAAGCCCATTGATTGAAGCAGTGGGCTGATAACATTGACTGAGCCACTGTACGGCAACATTGTTGTTAGGGAAAAGGGGGGGAGTGGGAAGGGGTTATTAGCTAGTGGTGATTGGCTAAAGAAGGACAGAAGTAGGGTGATTGGGGAATGGTGTTGCAAGGTTGTGAGGATATAGCATTCAGGGATTGGATGAAGAGGAATGGAGCTGATTGGTTGATTTAGGCGCAATTGCTGGGAAAGATTGTGTGAGAAAGTTGTGGGATATCGGGAGGGTAGGAGACAGAGGGAGAATTAGGTAGCAGGGTATTTGGAGGGAATTTTGGGCTTTTCAGTGGCCCTCCCATCCCACCCGGTTTGTTGGGGTTGGTGGGGTGGGGTTTTTGTTCTTTGGGGGGGGAGGGGCAGTCGCAGCTTGGCGGAAAATGGGGTTATGCCAGGCGGCCACTAGTTGGATGAGGGGTGTAAAAGTATCTAAGTTTATTATTCTGTGTGCGGCACCGCCACAGAGAATGGTGAGACCTGGTGACACCGCAGGTCTCGCAAATGGGATTTGTAAAGTGAATATGATGACGGGAATTGGGGGTTGACAGCTAGGTCGTGACCGACTAGCTGAAGGGAGGGAAAGGAAAGTTGGGGAGGGGAGTGGTCGCCTAGGAAGAAAGTGATAAGTTGTAAACATGGTTATTAAAACGTATTGAATTTAAATAAAGCTGCGGCCAAATTATTTGCCAATAATGGAGTTGATTATTTATTTATTATCATTATATTTGGTTGATTGTTGTAGAGTGCAGTTGTGCGAATGTCAAATGTTATGGTTTTCACTGCAGAAGACCGAATTCTGATACAGAACTTGGTACTGCTAAAAGGTTACAGCAGTCAATGATTTTTGAAAGAGTTCTCACTGAAGGGTTGGAACAAAAACAGCCTTGATATGCTGCTACGCAAGATCTGAGCAATGAGCACTATGGATTGTAAGCCAGGCAGCAGATGACTGCTCGATTCACGCACATGAGCACATTGACGTTGTATGTGATCTTGTACTGAGCTAGGAGGAAGCACCGCAAACACACTGAACAACTCGCCAAATAGGAAAAGAAGCAGGAATAAGCCACACAACTGTGGTTAGAATAATTCATGACAATCTGAAATTAATATCTCTTAAAAAGTGTTGTGCCCGAGAGTTAACTTTACACAACAAAGACACATGCCTGAAGCGGTACAAGAAGCTTTTGACCAAGTACCCAGAGCACAGTGTCAGCTTCATCTTGTTTACAGATGAAAATAAATTTACAATAGTTCCACCAATTAACACATAAAATGATTGCCTGTACATGCTTTCAACAACACTGAAGCATGAGGTTAATGTCAAATGCCTACTACAGACCCACTCAATTTTCAGCCACTCAGTCATGGTCTCGGTCCCAATCTCGAAACTCAGATTCAAAGATCTGTTCATCTATCCTGGGGATAAGATCAATGATGCATACTACTGGGCTGTTCTCTTCAAGCAGAAGCTATTGCCAGTGACCTGTTGCATGTCTGGAGACTACTTTATCTTCCAAAAGAACCATTCCCCAGCACATCAGGCAAAGGACACCTTAGAACAGCTATATCAGGAGACCCCAGACTTCATTGGTTTAGACCTCTGGCCTGCGAGTTCACCAGACCTAAACCCAGCTGACTACCAGATCTGGGGGATGATACAGGAACGAGTCTACCAGACAGTAATATCTGACACTGAAGACCTTAAACAGCACCTCATCTCTGTTTGGGCTGAGCTGAAGCAGAGCATCATTGACAAGTTCATAGATCAGTGGTGGCCAATGCTGAGGACATGCCTATGTGCAAAGGGAGCACACTTCGAACATCTGCTTAATTGAATCATTACTTTTTGACTTTACATTTTTCTGTAAGATATGCCATAAAATTTTTTGATGTGTTTTTATTTAGTTCACAATTAAGAACATAAGAATAGTCTTACTAGGTCAGACCAATGGTCCATCAAGCCAAGTAGCCCATTCTCACCGTGACCAGTCCAGTTCACTAGTACCTAGCCAAACCCAAAGAGTAGCAACATTCCATGCTACCGATCCAGGGCAAGCAGAGGCTTCCCCCCATGTCTTCATAACAGACTATGGACTTTTCCTCCAGGAATTTGTCCAAACCTTTCTTATAACTAGCTACGATATCTGCTTTTACCAAAACTTCTGGCAATGCATTCCAGAGCTTAACTATTCTCTGAGTGAAAAAATATTTCCTCCTATTGGTTTTAAAAGTATTTCCCTGTAACTTCATCAAGCCTCCCCTAGTTGCTAATCTTTGGGTTTGGCGAGGTACTAGTGACCTGGATTAGCTACAGTGAGAATAGGCTACTGGACTTGATGGACCATTAGGGTGTGGTCCATCCAATCTGCCCAACAGTCTATTTTTTTTTTATATACTATATATTTTTGCTGTTGAAGTCTGTCTGGCACTGTCATTAGCTGTTATTATTATTATTATTATTAGTTCTCCATCCCATATTATTGTAGTTTCTGTCGAAGCCCTCCACAACCCATCCCAAACCGTATAGTCATATAGGGCATATTGATCATGCAAGTCTGCTCATTTCCAACCTGAGTTCTTCAATTTATACCCTTCACTTTCTGATTAGAGACCCTCTGTGTTGGTCCCATGCTTTTTTGAATTCCATTACTATTTTGCTCTCCACCACCTACCTCAGGAGGGCATTCCAGGCATCCACCACCCTCTGCATGAATTTCTTAACATTACTCTTAAGTCTACTGCCCCATAACCTCAATAACCCCCATAACCCCTTCTCTGGGAAAGATATGGTTCTCCTCCTTATGTCTGAATGTTATTATACGAAGTTTTTAAGACATTCTGTACCCTCCCCATTCCCCATCAGAATTCTTACTTTTCCTTTTTACAGATCTTCTTTCTTTGTACCCTTCCATAGTTACCCTAATCCACTGTATTTGCTTAAAATTTTATATACTGGAACTTAAATAAAGGATTGTGTCTTCATGTGTGCTATGTTACTTATCTTTTCAATGATATGAAATGTATTTCTAGCTTACAAAATTGTGTTATATGTATGAAAATATATTTAAAAAATTAAAGCACTTCTACTTAGATTCAGGAAACTTTATTGACATGACGGTTTGTACATGTTTCCTCTTCTCTGCAGACATGCTCAGTTGTGCCTGTAGTAGGCATTGTGCCATACAGAACTGACATGCAATTAGACAGCAATTTTATATAACAAATCACCAATAGATAAAGACAAATAGGATCCATATTTAACCTATTTTATGTATAAATGATTTTTTTTTGAGCAATTGAAAAGGCATAGAAAACACACCATAATGAACAATCAATCACAGATACCAACAAGGACTAAAGTAATCTGAATGAAGCAACAACAAATAAATTGCCCTTTTTTCCACAACTTGGTTTTACCAGAATATTCCCATCCCAAAATTACATCCCTTCCCCACCCTACCCTACTCTGGAATCACCAGAAACATATGTTACAAGGATCAAAGGGACAGTGGGCATAACACAAACAATATTGTTTAAAATTTGGCCGCATGCCACCAGATAAAATGTATTCCACAATGGTTCCCAAACAGACTGAAACTGAGCAGTGAATCAAAGATGAGTGCCACTGCTGTTCAGAGGGTGGCTCTGGCATAATCCAAAGTGACAGAATACAGTTCAATACCATTAAAGTTGCCCATTTAAGAAATTGCTTAAGACCTTTACGGGCAGGTCTCACAGGAGGAAAGATATCAAGTATCATAGTTTGTGTCTTTACGAAAAGACACAATACCAAAGTGGCAGAAATTGCACTAATACAAATTGAAGCCACAAACATTTACATCTGTCAAAAGCAGGTGAATATGTCTATGTCAGAGCCTGGTGTCATCAAGAAGGCTTTAGGTACATAGGAGGATGGATACATACATGGAAAAACAAGAGACTATATTTTAATGATGGGCTGCATCTTACTTGCTGAGAAATTCAGGCAATATGTTTCTAGGCATTTAAACTAGAAGGTGGGGGTGGCATATGTATGCAGGACACTTATGGAGGCCTTCCCCAGCAAAAGACAAGAGGTGAGGGTAGTAAAGACAGCAATGCAAACAACAATATTAGTAATACAGTTCTGAGCAAGGAAACAGGAATTGAGACTAAACAAAAAAACTAGACAAAAAATAAAATTGCCACCGAAAAGCACAAACGCTCACAGTTTAGACAACAAAAATCATGATCTCCAGGCCCTGATGTTAGAGGCAGACTTGGATATTGTTGCAATCATAGAGACATGGTTATGTTATTCTCATGGTAGGATGCAAACATACAGGACTATAATCTTTTTAGGAAGGACAGAGATGGTTGAAAAGATGGAGAAGTAGCTGTGTATGTAAAGACCAATATCCAAGCAACTGAAATACAGGAGGCCTGAGTAAAGGAAGAAGCAATATGGATCACTTTGAAAAGAGAAGATGGAACTTCTATCTATGTAGGTATTGTCTACAGACTTCTGATTCAATTGCAGCAATTCGAAAATATCTTGTTGCAGATATCCAAAAGCTGGGGAAGAAAGGAGAGGAGCTGTTGCTAGGTGATTTCAAACTGCCGGATGTGAATTGGAATGTTCTATCTGTGGAATCAGAAAGAAGTAGAGATAGTGGATGCCTTCAAAGGGCTCTGCTCAGACAAATGGTGATGAAACCAATGAGGGAAAAAGTGATACTGGATCTGATTTTCACAAATGGGGAAAGTGTATCTAATGTTCGAGTGGATGCCCACTAGAGTGGTAGTGATCATCAAACAGTTTGGTTTGATATAACAACTAAAAAGGAGGGAAGCTACACAAAACTAAAAGTCCTCTATTTTAAATGTGTGGACTTTAGTAAAATGGAGGAAAGTCTGAAGAAAGAGCTAATAGGATGGAAGGACATAAGACAAGTGGAAAAACAGTGGTCTAAGCTGAAAGAAGCAATAAAAATGGCACCGATCTTCATGTGAGGAAAATAAAGAAAAAGGAAACAGATATGGTTCTTCAAACTTTATGACAGAGAAAATAAAAGCAAAAGAGTTGCTGTTCATGAAATATAAAAATACTCAAGAAGAGGAGCACAAAATTGAATGAAGCCATGAGAGACATACATCTAGCAAAAATGCAGGCAGAAGAGCAAATGGCTAGAAATATAAAAACAGATAAATTTTTCAGATATATTAGTTAAAGGAAGATGAAAAATAGAATTGTGAGACTGAAAGAAGCTATGAATCGCTATGTGGAGAGTGATGAGGAAAAAGCAAAAGCTAAACAAATACTACTGTGTTCACAGAAGAAAATCCTGGAGGAGGACCATGAATGACTGGCAAAATTACATGTGAGAATGCAGAGGATGTCACACCATTTATGGAAGAAAGTGTTTATGAACAACTTGAAAACTTGAGGGTGGACAAAGCCATGGGACCAGACGGCATCCATCCCAGGATATTAAGTGAGCTCAGAGAGGTTCTGGTGGCTCTACTTAAAGATTTGTTCAATAAATCCTTACAGATGGGAGAGTTTCTATGGGATTGGAGAAGAGCGGATATGGTTCCTCTTCACAAATGTGGTTGCAGAGATGAAGCTGGAAACTACAGGCTGGTAAGCCTCACTTCTGCTAGAAAAAAAATGAAAGCATTTATGAAGGAAAGGATTGTGAAATTATTAGAATCTAATGATTTACAAGTTCTGAGACAATATGGTTTTACTAAAGGTAAATCGTGCCAAATGAATCTGATTGAATACTTTGACTAGATAACCAGATAATTAGATTGAGGAAGTGTGCTAGATATAATTTACTTAGATTTCAACAAAGCCTTTGACATAATTCCTCATAGGAGGCTCTTGAACAAACTTGGCTTGCTGGACCCAAAGAGGTGAACTGGATTAGAAACTGGTTAACAGATAGCCATCAGAGGGTGGTGGTAAATGAAATTTGTTTGGTGGAAGGAAAGGTGAGTAGATGCCTCAAGGATCAGTACTGGGGCTGATTCTGTTCAATATATTTGTGAGTGATATTGCCGAAGAGTTAGAAGGAAAGGTTTGCCTTTTTGTGGATGATGCCAAGATTGATAACAGAGTGGACACCTTGGAGAGAGTGGAAAACATGAAAAAGGATCTGCAAAAATTGGAAGAATGATCTAATGTCTGGCTATTAAAATTTAATGCAAAGAAGTGTAAAGTGATGCATTTGGAAAATAGAAATCCAAGGGAGTTGTATGTGTTGGAAGTTGAGAGGCTAATATGCACGGATGGAGAGATAGTGTCTAAGGATCTGAAGGCGACAAAGCAGTGTGTCCCATCCATGGGAATCACTGAACCATGTCTCTGTGATCACTACAATATCCATGTCTGCCTCTATTATTAGGACTTGCAGATCATAACTTTTGTTGCCTAGACTGCAAGCATTTGTTGTCATTGCCTTCCAGCTAATTTTCAGTGCCAATTCCACTTTTTGTCTAGTTTTTTGTTTAGTATTACTTCATGTTGCCATGCTAAGAAGTATATTGCTAATTTTGTTGTTTTCATTGCTATCTTTACCACCTTCACATCTTGTCTTTTGCTGGGAGTGGCCATCTTAAGTGTCCTGCATACATATGCCATCCCCACCTTCTAGTTTAAACACCTAGAAACATATTGCCTGAATTTCTCAGCAAGGATTTTTTTTTTTTAATTTATTTTTATATAGAAACATGATGGCAGATAAAGGCCAAATGGCCCATCTAGTCTGCCCATCCGCAGTAACCATTATCGCTTTCTCTCTCTGAGAGATTCCACATTCCTATACCAGGCCCTTTTGAATTCAGACACAGTCTCTGTCTCTACCACCTCTTCTGGGAGACTGTTCCATGCATCTACTACCCTTTCTGTAAAAAAGTATTTCCTCAGATTACTCCTGAGCCTATCACCTCTCAACTTCATCCTATGCCCTCTCATTGCAGTTTCCTTTCAAATGAAAGAGACTTGACTCATGTGCATATACATTATGTAGGTATTTAAATGTCTCTATCCTACCTCCCCTCTCTTGCCTTTCCTGAAAAGTATACAGATTGAGATCTTTAAGTCTCTCCCCATAGGCCTTATGATGAAGACCACATATCATTTAAGTAGCCTTCCTCTAGATAGACTCCATCCTTTTTATATCTTTTTTTAAGGTCTCACCACAATCTTATACAGGGGCATCAATATCACCTTTTTCTGACTAGCCATATCTCTTCCTATGCAACCTACTATCCTTCTATCTTTCGCCATCACCTTTATAACCTGTTTGGCCACCTTAAGATCATCACATACAATCACACCCAAGTCCCGCTCTTCTGTCATGCACATAAGTTCTTCACCCCCAAAACTATACCGTTCACTCGGGTTTTTGCTGCCCAAATGCATATCTTGCCCTACCCAGAGAGCTCAAAACAGGTTACAGTTTAGCATTCACAGGGTTATAGTTTAACATTCATAGGGTTACAATGTACATTATATAGGGTTACAACTTTAACAGTGTGTGGGATTACAACTTTACAATCAAGGTGTACAGTTTGAAAAATCTATCTAATAGTACAATCTAAACAACATGGGAGGGGGGGGGGGGGCATAATCAAAAATAATGGCCTAAGGTCCTAGGCACACAAAGTAGGCAGCAAGAAAATGTCCATTCTTGAAAAAAATGCCCAAATGTGTTTTTTTTTTTAGAATGGCCTACCTGTACGTTCAGCAGTTTAATCGCCCAGACCGCCACTACGTGTATGCTTAGAGCACATTCTCAACCAAAAAAGTGCCTAAGTCCCAAATGCCCAAAACAAAATCTTTTAAGCAAGGGAGGGGCCAGTCCTTCATCTAAAAGTACAATTCTCTAATCAGCATCTGTCATAAACAATGCCAGTTTGAGAATCCTGGAACTGTCCCCCTCCTCCTCCCCCATAATGATCATGGCAGGAGGGATACCCAGTCCCTCCTGTCCAAAGCCACTGCAAACCTCCTCCCCTCCCCCTCAGTGTTTCCTGGCAGGAGAAATGCCCAATCTCTCCTGCCGGACACCCTCCATCAAATCCCCATGCGATGAAACTATTCACTGGCAGGAGGGATTTTTTTGATATGGGATGACACTAGAGAACATCTTCAAAACTTTTTTGATTATTTAAACTCCGTTGATAACAACATTAAATTTACTATGGCTTGCCATCAGGAGAGGATTGATTTCCTTGATATTGCCATTACTGTGGTGAATGACAGGATTGAATCATCCCTATATAGGAAACCTATCACACGTAATACGATCCTCCACTTTGATAGTTTTCACCCCTATAAGCTGAGATTCAATCTGCCCATTGCCCAATTTCTTCGTGTCCGGCGGGTATGTTCCACCTTGGATGAATTTAAGAAGCAGGCTAGAATCCTTTCTGACAGATTTAGAAGTCGGGGATATCCGGAAAGATCTATAAGACAGGCCTACTTGAGGGCGAAATTTGCCCAGCGGGAGCTTCTTTTGCAACATTCTGAGGTGTCACAGGAATTTGAGAGTGATATTCTTACTTGTGTGCTTCCCTTTTCTAGGGCAGCAAATTTGCTTGTAGCTATGATGAAACGCCACTGGTATATAGTACAGGTTCATCAGGCGTTGAGGGACTTTCCCAGGGTGGCTTACTCTAGGGGCATGACATTAGGGCAAAAATGTAATCGTTTGCTTCATGGGAAAGTTTGTAGGAATCAGGAGGGTTATCACAGAAAATGTGGCAGGTGCCAATGGTGCACTCTAACCATTGAAGGGGGGAGTTGGCAGGTTCCAGGGAGGGACATTACCTTGATTTCAAGATCTGACACAAATTGTATGTCACAAGATGTGGTGTATGCCATTGTCTGTCCCTGTGGGTTGGTTTATATCGGTAGAACAAGTAGGGCGATTCGGGTTAGACTTACCGAACATAAATCCCGCATCGTTAACGCTGTCACCCAGGCCCCTTTAGTGTCACATTGGCTAGCACATCAACATACAGTAGATCAAATCCGTTGGCGTGTCATTGATTGGGTAGTTGGGAGGGATGGGGGAAAGATTCTTTTAAACTTAATGAATGTGAGCAGAGGCATATTTTTATGCTTGATACAGTGGAACCGCGGGGACTTAATGGAGAAATCGAGTGGATTTCACTCATTGGATGAGGTCGGGCCTATGGGGTTCAGGGGGTAGTAACCTATGTAATATGATGAGAGGGTTATTTAAGCTTCCAGCTATGACGCCGCGGCCATCTTTCGCTCTTAAAATTGGTGGAGTCGGATGACACAGGCGTTCTTGGTGGGTATTGAAAAAGCTGTTAGTATGGCAAGAATTATATATTAAAAAAAGGGGGGAGAGGGGATTGTGAATAATTTTAACGGCCCCTTTCTCTTACATATTACAGGGAGACCCTTGATACAGCACTCTTGTAGTGCTAAACATGCATGTCGGGTTCTACTCCCGGACGTTGGCTGATAAAAATAAGCTAAGTACAATGACGCTTTAAAGCATTGAATATTTATTATTGAGGTACATGAAGACTTTTTGATATAACTAATTTTTGGCATAAAAAATTTTGTTAGAGGCAGCCAGTGATGAGTTCTCACGTAATTCTTCCCGCAATGAAACATTGATTTAGCGGTGGAGTGGTGGGGCTGAGGCTACCTTTTAGTAACCTTAAATGAATGGTGAAGGTGTCTTTAGCCTGGGTCTAATTTATTGGACTGTTATTTATGTTTGAGTGACTAGGGCTGAAATTTAACATTGAATCTTAATAGCCATTTTTTGAAGGCTATCTTAATGGCAAGCATACTTATTGGCTGCACTGTTTTATTAGAGCCATTTTCTATGTGAAAAACATGCTTTATATGCATTTGAGAGTCCCGCTCCCCCACCCACTGATATATTAAGAACACCATTGCTGGTGGAAACATCAAGGCCTTGCCAGCCAAAGAAATTCACAGATGAACTGTTCTCTCCTCTTCTTGCTACTTCAGGTAACAAGTCAGTGGCATGCCTCCAGCTGCCAATTCCAGGACTCCCCTAGCACACTGAGTTTCTGTGCATAAATGAGTGTACTTGTTAGCACCCACTTTTACAGAATTAACCTCCAAATGCATGCACAATTTTATAACAGCCATATTCTACCTACAGGAAATAATATAGAAAGAATGACCTCCATAAAACCTCTGACCTCAGCATTTTCCATATCTTCCCCAGCTTAAAAAAACAACAACAAATAAACCTGGAATAGCAAAAGCAGCTCAAATCAGCCACAAGGGAGTGGCTGCTGTGATTGGCACAACCATCGAAACAATTACTGGAAAGGGGTATCAGTTCCTTAACCAGTCTATCCTGTGCCACCAGCAAACCAGTTGGTCAAGTAAGCTGTTATAAATGATAAAACAAGAATAAAATGAACTTTCTCTATTTCATACCTAAAGCTAGTATACAAAACATTTATAATCTGCTTGCAACATATTCTCTCTTACAGTGGAATCTGGACTAATATAATGGCACAACATCTGCTGGCAATTACTTCCCAGCTTTCACTCCCTCATTTTGAGTAATGGTTGTGTCCCTACCTTGCACAGTATACACACATACATTACACACAACCTCACTGTGCATTTGCTTCTCATTATATGAATTTCTCATTGCTATCTAATGTGACTTCGATTTTTTTCTTCCTTTGTTTTTATGTATTTATTTTGCATTCAAATATGTTCAAGACAAAGAAACCTGCAGCCATCATGCAGAGACTTGAAGGCAGAGATAGACTGACTATTGGGAAAATAGGGCAGCACCCAAGGCCCCATAAGAGTACGGCATCCACTCGTCCCTTACTTCCATCAAGTATAATCATTTTTGGTAGATAGGGTTCTTCAAAATGTTTCCACACTTTCATATTTTCATGGGAAATGGTTGAGGTGGGAGAAATGTTAAGAGGGCATGTTAGTAGAACGCTTGAAAAAAATGGTCACAAAACAATGTGATTATGGAGAAAAGTGATGAAATTTGCTTTTGAGATATTTAATAGTGTTTAGAATAATAAAAGTGCCGAAACCTTTTGAAGGTCCCTCGTAGTTATGGACCCATGATCCTTAGCATCCTGAAACCAAATCACTCTCAGTTTACCCCTCCTTGAAGGAGTCCTGGAAGAACAAGCACTGAACTAGGGTTAACCCTGCCACCATCAACATGCACAATTGTATTTGTTTATTCAATCAACTTGATATTCTACCTAGGCTTACAACTAAGCCCTAAGTGGGATCACATTGATAAAATCTATTCCCCCTATCCCCCATTCTAGGTTGCAAGTAACAGTGAATGCTTGTGTTCAAAACTTTCTTAAGAAAACCAAGACTTTATGCTCTCTTAGCCTTCTACAGCTGGCATCATGGCTTTCTTCAGGATATTGCCATAGCACAATGGCTGAAATATTTGATTCCACTTATTCAGATGAATCAAGACCCGAACCAGTGGTGTACCAAGGAGAGTAGGTGGTCCACTCCAGATAAAGACCGTAAGAGGGTGCTCTACATCTCCCATGGTCTGGGTATTTCTTCCCCTTCTTGTAGCAGCAGCCTTCCCAACTTGCTGCTCTGGCTGGAAATGGGCCTTCCTCTTTGTCAGGTCCTGCCTTCAAGAAAGCAGGAAGTAGGCAGGTCTGGCAGAGAGGAAGGCCCAACACCAGCCAGAGTAGCAAGTTGTGAAAGCTGTCGCTGCCAATGATGGAAGGCAAATTTTCAGTGGTGGTGGGGATGACAGATGATGATTATTTGTCAGTTTTTCAAATTTACATCTGCTTTCTTTATATTTCATTAGGGGACATGTTTCTGTGGTAGTATACTCTATGCATATTCTGGCTTCTTGGCAGTTGAGTTTAACTTTTGGTAGTTAAGTTTAACTTTTGTTTACATTCCCCCACCCTTTTACTAAGCCATAGTAGTGGTTTCTACCATGGCCTGCAGGGCTAAATGCTCCAACGCTGCTCCAGCACTCATAGAATTTCATTTAATGTGAAAGTTTTACGCCTATTGGCAGTGGCGTACCTAGGGTATGTGGCACCCGGGGCCCATCATTTTTTGACACCCCCCCCCCCCCATGTAAAAAAAATATTTTTTGTAATGACCATGAAACAGAATAAATGGTCAGAATAGAAACAGGCAGTGAAAATTTTCTTATATTCCAAACATAACATAACATAAATTATGTCTGAATTGTCATGACATCAGAAGTACATATGGAGTAGTTGCAGGTGATGCTTGGGACAGTTCTGATTGTGTTAGTTCGGTTTTATGTGTTTTTTGAATAGAAGGGTTTTTATTTCTTTTTGAAGGTTTAGCAGTCTGTGGTCGATGTCAATTGGTTGTAGAGTTGGGGGTCGAGTGTTGCAGCTCGAATAGCTAGGAGGTTGTCGAACAGTTTTTTTCTTTTGACGTTTTTGGTTGGAGGGTGTGTGAATGGTGCGTGAGTTCTCCTATGTCTGTTTGAGGTGGATTGAATTATTTAGCTGAAGAAATTAGTTACCCCCTCATCCCACACACATTAATTCTCTTCCATTTTTGTTCCCATTATAAGAAACACTGATAAGTTCCCAGAAAAAAAATACATTAAAATAAGAAGTAAAAACAAAGGCCCCTACAGATGAGAACATAACATAAGAATAGCCTAACAGGGTCAGACCAATGGTCCATCATGCCCAGTAGCCCATTCTCATGGTAGCCAATCCAGGACACTAATACCTGGTCAAAACCCAAAGAGTAGCAATATTCCATGCTACCGATCCAGGGCAAGCAGACACTTCCCCCATGTCTTAATAACAGATTATGGACTTTTCCTCCAGGAATTTGTCCAAATCTTTCTTAAAACCAGCTACACTATCTGCTTTTACCATAACTTCTGGCCACTTCATTTTTAAGTTTAGATCTTTCCTTTCAAACAGAGACCTTGCTAGATGTCAAATACAGCACAAGGTAACTTCACATGGACTTAGCTGTGCAGGAAATGTGAATCTCCTCATACACCCACCATATAGTGCAAAAATGTGCAAAGGTCTGGTTTTTTCTTTCGATCACTACATAGCCTAATGCCACACAAGCAGCGCTGTTACAAACATATTCTGTAGGTCAATGCTAAGGATAACAAAGTTTCCTTCCTTGGACCAGAAGGAGATAAACCACTGGAAGAGATCCCAAAACAACACCCAAAGACCCACTCAGTGTGTGAACCAGTTGAGTGGAGTGGACTAACTGGGGGGTGGAAATGGGCCCGGAGTTTGCTCAGCAGAATTTCCCAGACCACCTCTTCCTCTCAACACATTGACACGCTGCCACCATCACCACTAGGAACACCTCACTGGGTAGGCCAGCTATGCTATAAACTTTATAAAACACATTATTATATTTTCTTATAAAGCACATATTTTAACTGAACTCTCTGACATCCTCAGCCTTTCCATTCACAAAAATAGAAGGAAGAAAAGTTCCCATTTCCTGCTGTCTCATGTCCCCGGCCTATACAATATTTTTTTTCTGCAGACCCTTCAAAAGTCTGACCAAATCCTCGTTTCACTTGCATAATAAAGTACTGAGGATGCCATCTCTCCCCAATCCCAGGTCCTAAAGTCTAAGACAGTAGCGCAAACTAATGCTGCCAGATACAGGAAAAAAAATTTTGATTCGATTCAACCCTATTGAATTGGTTTTTCAATTCGATTTTCCTGCCCAGTTGGGTGATTTTTTTCAAAACTCCTGGTGGGTTTTATAGCTTTTTCACCCCCTTTGGCTTCTCCTAACCACACTGGCGCTGTGGTGTAAATAAAATAAAGAAACAAAAAGGACTTTTCCTCTCTCTGTTAAATCCTAGCTCACGTTTGCAGTCCAACACCAGCTCTGGCAGGATACACATTTCAAATCTGACATATTATAATCACAAAACAGAAAATAAAATTAATTTTTCTACCTTTTGTTGTCTGGTTATATTTCAAATCTTGTTGGTCCAAGGCTCTGGTTTTCTTCTGATAACTTGCTTGCCAGGGTCTCCTTCTTTCTGCATGCTAACCATCCATCTGCCAACTCTGTCCTCCCTTTCCATTTCCCTTCCCTTCCCAGGAAGTCTGGTATCTTTCCTTTTTTTCATCTCCCTCCACAGATCCACCTTTTCTTAAATACCCTTTCATCCGGCATCTCTCCCTCCTTCTCCACCATCCCAGAGTCCACCATCTCTCCCTTTCTTTTCCTAATTACCCTCCTATCCAGTATCTCTATCCCTCCTCCACACCATCCCTTGTGTCCAATTTCTCTCCCTTTCTGTTCCTTCCCTCCCTAAATCCCATGGTCCATCATCTCTCTCCCTCTCCTCTATTTTCAGACCCATTATTTCTTCCCCCCCCCAAAGTTTGGCATATGCACGTCTCTTTGAACACCCCCTTCCCTCCGTGTACTTCTAAATCATGGTCCCCCCCAAAGGCCTGTCCCCCCTTAAAGGTCTGCCTGTCCCCCCTTGAAGGCCTGTCCCATCCCCTTGTAGGCCTGTCCCCCCCTTGAAGGCCTGCCTGCCTGTCCCCCCCTTGAAGGTCTGCACCCCCCGAAGGCCTGCACCCCCCCCGAAGGCCTGTCCCCCACTTGAAGGCCTGTCCCACCCCCTTGTAGCTTCTCCCCCCCTTGTAGGCCTGTCCCCCCCTTGAAGGCCTGCCTGCCTGCCTTTCCCCCCCTTGAAGGCCTGTCCCCCCTTGAAGGCCTGCACCCCCTTGAAGGCCTGCACCCCCCCTCGAAGGCCTGCACTCCCTTGAAGGTCTGCACCCCCCCCCGAAGGCCTGTCCCCCACTTGAAGGCCTGTCCCACCCCCTTGTAGCTTCCCCCCCCCCCTTGTAGGCCTGTCCCCCCCTTGAAGGCCTGCCTGTCTGCCTTTCCCCCCCCTTGAAGGCCTGCACCCCCCCCCCGAAGGCCTGCACTCCCTTGAAGGTCTGCACCCCCCCCCGAAGGCCTGTCCCCCCCTTGAAGGCCTGTCCCCCCCTTGTAGGCCTGTCCCTCCTTTAAGGCCTGCCTGCCTGCCTTTCCCCCCCTTGAAGGCCTGTCTCCCCCTTGAAGGCCTGCACCCCCCCTTGAAGGCCTGCACCCCCCCCTTGAAGGCCTGTCCCCCCCTTGTAGGCCTGTCCCCCCCTTGAAGGCCTGCCTGCCTTTCCCCCCTTGAAGGCCTGTTCCCCCCCTTGAAGGCCTGCACCCCCTTGAAGGTCTGCACTCCCCCAAAGGCCTACACCCCCCCCGAAGGCCTGCACCCCCCCTGAATGCCTGCCTGTCCCCCTTGAAGGTCTGCACCCCCCCCCGAAGGCCTGTCCCCCCTTGAAGGCCTGCCTGCCTGTCACCCCCTCCCCCTTGAAAGCCTGCTTGCCTGCCCGCCCGCCCCACCCTGAAGGCCTGATGCCCCGACCCACCCCGAAGGACCGCTCGCCCCCCTGGCCTCCCCGCACCACCTATGAAGCAGCCGCAGCAGGATCGCGAAGTCTCCGTCAGCGATCCCTGCGCTGCTTCCTGCGCCACGGTCCCGCCCCTCCTCTGACGTCAGAGGAGGGGCGGGATCGCGGCGAAGGAAGCAGCGCAGGGATCGCTGACGCTGACTTCGCGATCCTGCTGCGGGCTGCTTCACAGGTGGTGCAGGAAGGTCAGTGGGGCGAGCGGTCCTTCGGGGGTGGCGGGGGACTGAACGGCAAGGCCGGGAACACCCCCTTAGGGCTGGCACCCGGGGCGGACCTCCCCCCCCGCCCCCCTCTTGGTACGCCACTGCCTATTGGGAAACATTAGAGCACAATATGCAAGAAAAAAGAAAAAGTGCCACATAATCCTCTCCCTTTTTTTAGGAAGCCACATTAGGTTTTTTTTAATCATCGGCAGTGGTAGTAAAAGCTCTAATGCTCACAGGAATTCTATGAGTGTCAGAGCTTTTACCTCCATGGCTGGTGATAAAAAAGCCTAACACAGCTTCATAAAAATGGGTCTAAAACTAGACTTAGCATGTGGGAAAATCTTGTGTTAAAACAGACCAAACACAAATTTTACCACACTTAAATAAAAGGTCTCCAAACTTAAAACCAGAAACCTATAGGTCCAAAATTTTTGCATGTGTATATTCCTAGAGGGGGTTAAATGATCCAGTTTACAAAGGGGTTATTTTATTAATCTGCAGTAAAAAGTGAACTTAGAACGCCCTTGTGTGGGCTTTCCCCATAACTCAGCAGTAAAAATGACCTTTTTCTATTTTCTGTATTAATGACCTTGTGCTAATGTTGTCCTGACCGTTAAAATAACTTGTTTGTGTGCACTTACCATCACCCGTTTTGTAGGTGTTAAGCTATGTTCCCTCTATGCTGATCGCGTGAGCAATCACTCATACATTCTAAGAGCATTACTCACAGATTTTGCATGGTTTCTAACAAAAATCTGGAAAATTGTTGGCTTTTAGAACTTGCTGCTCATACATACACAAAAAAATCTGCAAGCACCTGGTCATTCCTTAGAGTGAGTATTGGTGGTAAGGGCTCATGCATGCAGTAATGTAGCTGTGCTAAGTGATTAGCACAGGAACACCACTCTCCACCCCAGACGTGCCTCCTCAAAAAAATGTTTAAAAATTTTAGGGAGCGATTAGCATGCACACATTTGGGACTTAAATCAGGACACCTAAGCATGTCCTATGATACTCCATTCTAAGTTGTGTTAGACATGCATTAGTGCCTAATGCATCTTATTAAGAGGTCCCAAAGTTAGTAAATAGCCACTGTGTTTCAGAGTACTAGGGGTGAATTCATCAAGAGATGTTAAGGTCTTAACACACATTAAAATAATTAGCACACGTTAAATTCTAAAAGCCCATTCTATACCTAAGGGCTTTTAGCACACACTAATTCCCTTAATGTGCTTTTAAGGTCATAGCACTGCTTGATGAATGCCCCCCCCCCCCCCCTTTTTAATGTGTATGTTCCTGTTAGAGATAAATCTAACAGGATTTGTCAGGTTTTTCTAATCCATATCTTTTCTTCCAAAGCTAATGACCTCTATTTTTATTTTAGAAGGCTGCAAACGGTGTATCTTGTAACCACCAACCAATGTGTACAGTAGTTTCTAAATAAACATGCTAATGAGTTGTTAGTTGTCTAATATAAATTATTTGGACAATATAAAACCATGACTAGATTATAGCCAGGAAACTAAACCCAGTTCTGGAATAATAATAATGGTTAACAAGAATTTGACAGACAATTTCCCAGTCCAATGGTGGCATCTAGTGTTGAAGGCAGGCTTAACATAAATCTGAAACATCCCTTTAGCTGAAGAAGTTTCAAATATGAGAATACCTTCGGCTCCAAATCTTCAAAAGTAATAGATGTGTGTATGGCTTCTTTCAAAATATCTGCTTTTTCAAATGAATATAGAAATATATTGAGCTGTACTATTCTAATTACTAAAAGAACTCACAGACACCAAACCCTACCCACCCTTTTAGCTGAATACTTTATGTTCAAATCTTTTTTTGAGAATGCCAAGCAATAGACAGCAAGGAGCAGAACAAAATCAAAAGAGCAGCATCCAACAAGACAACGGATTGAAATAGACAATAAACAGAAGCAACAATCCCCACCCGCCCCTCAGCTCCCCAACCCCACCCATCCAGCCAAACCCCACCTCCCGATAAACACACATAAAGGGACCAAGAGGTCACTAAGATCCCAAAGGCCCGTACAACTATAAGAAGTCCCCCTCCTCAAAAGAAAAAGAGAGAAAAGAAGAGAGAGAGAAAAAAAAGGAAGGGAAGCCTGCAGCGACTGATCCCGGTAGCTAGCGTGGTGCTTAGCAGAATACTTTAAAAACAAAATTACAACTGCCAGGACAAACTTTGCAGGAACCCCAACCCATCTTGAAGAGATCACAATGCCCCCTACAGAAAAAGAATCAGCTGCAGCAGATAGAACCTGGTCCCACTTCTCCACAATGGTCCGACCTTAACAAACTCTACAAAAAATACAGCCACGCAGCTTGAAACCTCAACCAATGCCCTCCATACCTATTAAAAACCTCCAGCCTAAAGTTCTGCACTCTCCTCATGCAATGGATATAGACCATGCTCACAGATGGCCTTTTCCCACAAGACCTCTCCAAAATTATAATCACCCCGATCTTAAAAGACCCAAAAAGAGCAACAGATCAACCATCCAACTACAGACCCATAGCCTCAATTCCACTAAATGTCAAGCTAATGGAACTCCCTTCTGGACACAGCTAGACAACATCTCAGCACAAGCAAAAAAAAAAAATGCTGATTATTCAACTAGATCTCACCGCACATTTGACCTGGTAGACCACGATATCCTGCTACAAATACTAGATATAATAGGAATCACAGGCAAAGTACACACATGGTTTCAAGGATTCCTACAATCCAGGACCTACAGAGTAAAGACAAACAAAGAAAAATCAAAACCATGGTCCAACCCCTGTGGCGTACCCCAAGGATTGCCATTATCCCAAACACTCTTTAATCTCTACATTGCATCCTTCAGTATCTGCCTAGACAAAATAGGCTTAACCTTCTATAGCTATGCAGATGACATCACCATTCTCCTTCCTTTTGATCAGCCAATGCCCACCATGAGAGACACACTACACAGAATTCTAGAAACAGTGGCAACATGGATGAAAGACCACAAACTAAAACTGAACCCAGACAAAACAAAATTCATAGTTCTCGAAAAAAATAAAACCCCAACTATAACAAACCTAGTAATAAACTCAATCACATACTTCATTCAACCCATGTTCTTGCCATGGAAAAAAGACATCACATTTGCAGCACAAATCTATTTGGATAATTTTCCACTATAAAAAGTAACAATGACTAAAATATTGGGAATATTATTGGACCACGAGCTATCCTACCATGATCAGATTAGTTCCGTAATTAACACTTGTTTTTATAAACTACATCTCGTTAGATCTTTAGCCAAAGTTCTAGAACCTAAAGCCCTTAATGTGTTAATTCACTCTTTGATAATTTCTAGACTGGACTACTGCAATACACTGTACCAAGGTATAACACAGAAAGAAATATGAAGGTTACAATAATACAAAACACAGCAATAAAAATTATTACTAATTCCAAAAAATATGATCATGTCACTCCTCTCTTGCAAGAAGCACACTGGCTACCGATTTCACACAGAATAACATAAAATTGCGCTATTGACATTTAAAATTCAGAAAACTAATACTCCTATATTTTTATATCGATATTTAATACCTTATTCCCCAGCTAGATCTCTTAGATCAGCTGATCTGTATTTGCTATCCATTCCATCACTGAAAGTAATTGGCATTAGAAGAACCACAACTTTCTCTATCTTGGGACCCCAGCTTTGGAACAAACTTCCAATTTTTTTGCAAGCTGAAACTTCCTTAGAAAAATTTAAAAGCAAACTAAAAAGCTATCTTTATAAAGATGCATATGAACCCTGGTAGATAAACTCTTTGATTTTCTATTATCATTTTAGATCAAGTCTTTCATTAAAAAAAAAGAACAACAAACCAGTTACTTTTAGACCAAATTTCTGTAAAACCTTTTAATATCCCTCCTGATGTTGTTTTTCCCTAAATGTTTTTTCTTTTGGTTATTTTATTTTAAACAAATGTAATTTATCCTTCTATTCCTTATGTATCTTTAAATAACTATAGATAAGATTGTATGTTTTTATTGTTTAAATGGTTGTTATTTGTCCCCCCAAAATTACTATTGTTAAACGCATTGAATTATTTGATATTGCGTTCAAATCAAAATTTTAATAAACTTGAAACTTGAACCCACTCTAAAACTTCTGGGAATGACGATAGACAGATGCTGCACCATGCAACCACAAATCAACAAAACAATACAGAAATCATTTGCAGTCATGAGAAACCTAAGGCAAGTTTGAAAATTCTTCGACAGAAAACAATTCCAGCTCATGGTCCAGTCCCTAGTCCTAGGTCTCCTTGACTACTGCAACATCCTATATCTGCCCTGCCCCGCAACAATAATAAAACAACTACAAACAGTACAAAACACAGCCCTGAGACTAATCTATTCACTAAGAAAATACGACCACATCACTGAGGCATAACTCGACTCACAATGGTTCCCAATTCAAGCAAGAATACTATTTAAATTCTACGGTCTATTATTTAAATCCATAAATGGTGACAGCCCAGCCTACTTGAACCACCGCCTAATCCAAACTACCACAGCCAGACACAGGAGAACCCAGACACCATTCACATACCCGCCAAATCAGAGACATCAAACGGAAAAAACTGTACGATGGCCTTCTAGCCACACAGGCAGCAAAACTAGACCACCAACTCTCCAATCTACTAATCGCGACCCCAGAATACAAAACTTTCAGAAAAGAAATAAAAACCCTGCTATTCAAGAAATCCATGAAGACTAACTAACACCATATGAAACATTTCAATCCTCTGAAACAACCCGCTCTAGTCTGTAACACCTCTGGACATGCCTAGAAATCCTCTTCTGTAATCCACCTTGAACCACAAGGTAATGGCGGAATAAAAATCACTAATGTAATGTAATGTGTACCTTTCCTCTTGTCAAAACTACTGCATAGTTTCCATCATCATGGCTATGAATCAATATTGTAGATATACACATTAACTTAGATGGATTTCTACCAATGACAGTGATAGGGTTACAATAAAGCCTATAACATACAACAATGTCTTAAAATTAATTTGCACAGAACACAAAAGAAGAACTTTTGTATTAATTTATAACTATCTTTTAAAAACTGTTTATTACATGTAAATATTTTCTCTGTTACAGAGGATTATTTTATATCTAGCCTGGGTTCTTTTTTTATTATTTATTTATAGGGAGATAGAGACATTTTCATTTTATGCTACCTAGAAATACCCATTGAGAGGAAATGCCCAAAGCAAGTTTTTCTTTTACTTTGAATACATGTGATTCATCATGAATTGTATAGCAAAGCTTCTGACACACTTGAACTCCTCAAGCAACTGTGGAAACCACACAATTTTTGTCAACAATAATCTTTTTTTATAACTTGCTGAACTGATTCGACTCAGGAAAGATATGTCTATAAAACCCACAGGTGATGTTTAGGTATTCATTCAGCAAAATAAAGCAATCTTTATATCTTGACCATGTCAATCCCTCTCTCCTGTCTGAGCATCTTATCTCCCAAAAAATATGCAAACATATTTTTCTGAAATTAGATGGATGGTGCAGCTGAGTAGTGGGATCTCATCTGAAAAAAGGGAAAGCACTCTGGCCTGGAGTTCTCACATTGTCATGGGGATTTTATACCAGTATTACAAGGAGGCAGACATTAGAGAATGACACAGTGACAAAATTAATCACCGTTTCTGTCCCCGCAAATAACCGCGGGAAACAATATCCATGTACTTCTTTAAGGAGAGAGAGAAGAATCAGAGTATGAATGGGCACAACCACTGACCCTCAAGCCTTGCATTGAAGAATGCTGGTGTAGAAGGACTGAGGTTGAGATAGACACTAAAGAATGACATGGGATTGTTTCCAGTGATTATCTGCGGGGACGGGGGATGGTGATGAATTTTGTTACCGTGTCATTCTCTAGCAGGCACCATTAGAGCTGGCCTATAGCCTTAACACTATGCATGTAGTTGGCAAGCCAAGGTGGAAGCATAAATGAATGTTATACAGGAGGGTTAGACCAGCATAGGTTCCAGCTTTGCGGATGCTTGAGTACCCCCAATTTTGAGCAAACTCCATTACTCTGATGAGGAAGCATTCACTTGTTTTGAGTATAGCACCCCTATCATTTTGAAAAGTCGGCTCCTATGGAGACCAGAATGAGGGCAATAAAGACAAACAGGACTGTCAGTAGTGAGAGTGGGGCAGAAGAGTCAAATAATGAGTATATAATGCACAAGAAGGGAGTGGATTGATTTTTCACTCCATTAAAAATTACAAAGACTAGGGGACACTCGGTGAAACTGCAGGGAAATACTTTTAAAACCAATAGGAGGAAATCATTTTTTTCACTCAGAGAATAGTTAAGCTCTGGAACGCGTTGCCAGAGGTTGTGATAAAAGCGGATAATGTAGCTGGTTTTAAGAAAGGTTTGGACCAATTCCTGGGGGAAAAGTCCATATTCTGTTATTAAGAAATGGGGGAAGCCTCTGCTTGCCCTGGATCAGTAGCATGGAATGTTGCTACTCTTTGGATTTTAGCCAGGTACTAGTGACCTGGATTGGCCACTGTGAGAACGAGCTACTGGGCTTGATGGACCATTGGTCTGGCCCAGTAAGGCTATTCTTATGTTCTTATGACAGTTGAAGGTAAATCTTGTGTAGAAAAGCTGGGTCAAACATATAAGGTGAACACTAGGGATGAGCAGCCATTTGTAACAGCATAGGAAATGTCAACAACATACCCCTTGTCATTGCATGTCATTAACAAATGAAAATGAGCTGGAACACATTTGGGGGTAAATTCTATAAGAGGCGCCTAAAGTTACTTGCCTAAATAAATAGGCACCTAAAGTTAAGGGTCTAACTTAATTAACAAGCTCATAATTTAAAAATATAAAAATTAATTGGGAGCGACCAAGATGATAAAGGGCATGGAACTTCTCTCGTATGAGGAAAGGCTACAGAGGTTAGGGCTTTTCAGATTGGAAAAGAGAAAGCTGAGGGGACATATGATTGAAGTCTACAAAATCCTGAGTGGAGTAGAACGGGTACAAGTGGATCGATTTTTCACTCCGTCAAAAATTACAAACACTCCGTCAAAAATTACAAAGACTAGGGGGACACTCGATGAAGTTACAGAGTAATACTTTTAAAACCAAGAGGAGGAAATATTTTTTCACTCAGAGAATGCATTGCCAGAGGAAGTAGAAAGAGTGGTTAATGTAGCTAGTTTTAAAAAAGGTTTGGACAAGTCCCTGGAGGAAAAGTCTGTTGAGACTGCTTGCCCTGGATTGGTGGCATGGAATGCTGTTTCTATATGGGTTTTTGCCAGGTACTTGTAACTTGGCTAGATTGGCCATTGCTCTGATCCAGTAAGGCTATTCTTATGTTATGTTCTTAGGCACAATTCTACAAAAGATAGGCACCTAATGCAAGGCACCTAGAGGCACATAATACTAAAGTAGGCATGTTCAGGGGTAAAGAGTGACTTAGGCGCCAATAAGCTCGATTCTCTAAAGGACTTAGGTGCCTAAAATATAGATCTTTAAAACCCTGGTCTACATTACAGCCACCTAAGTTTTAAGTTAGGCACCACTAAGTGTGATTCTGTAATTGGTGCCTAAGTGTGATTGACATGCGATAGGCATCTAAATTTAGGCATCTATCACAGAATCCAGCCCTTTGTGTTTTTTTTCATTTGTTGATAATTGTGTGCACTATTTGCAAAGAAGGTGCACTCTTAATGACATTGGCCCTAAATGAAAATGAAGACTGACCAAAGCCCCTTTCAGAAAAAATGTGCCCTCAACTACTTTGCTTTCATGATGAAAAATGTCCAAACAAAAATAAATAAAGCACACATTCTCGGAAACAATGCAAAATGAGAACATTCTAGCTGCCTATTCCTAGCAGTAAAAATCAAAGCAATTGGATTGCTGCCCTTTTGTTCTAACCTTCTATGTTATCTCTCTCTTTAATTTAATGTAGTTCCACCCGCCCTCCTTCTGTATGCCTGTCCACGTCTTAGTGTGACTTGAGTTTTGTTGGAACCCCAATTTTTTAATTGTACATTGCTTTGAAATATGATAGTGCAATTTAATCAAATTTTAAAATAAACTTGAAACTTGATTAATTTAGGCAGTGTAAATCACTGGACGGCCAAAAATTAAGCTAGTCAAAATGGTCTGGATTCAAGTCATGTTGAGCAGGATGAACAGTTATACCAATGATAATATTCAGCTGCTACTGAAATATTGAAAATGGGATCAGTGAAGTTAAGATGCGTAAAACCCTAGTGATTAAAGAAGTTTAAATTGTAAAGGAGTGCTATCGCTGAGATCCTGAAGAAGATTAAGAAATGTATTTTAGAAGATTTTTAGGAGATGATTAATTACTGAGGGGTCCTTTTACTAAGGTGCGCCAACTGATTTAGCGTGCGCTAATCTATAGTGCGTACTAAATTGGTTAACGTACATTAAATCGGTTAGCGTGCCATAGTAAAAGGATCCCTGAATTTTCTGTATGAGATTTATATATTTTATGTATTCAAGTCCAAATGCAGAAACACCAGGAATAACATTACTTGAATTACATTACATTATGCCAACATTTTCAGAATTCAGGTTAAACCCAGAAGTAGCAATGGGACCAATGAATAAAACTTCTATGAAAAAAAAGAAGACAGAAAAGCATCAGGCCCCAACCAGAAAGGATGAGGTATGGCGCACTAGTACAATCCCAACGAGGAAAGCAACAAAAAAATAGTTTCTTGCCCCATAGCCTATTGAAGGAAGCTGCAGAAAGGTTCTCCAAAGAGGGGAGAAGAGGAACTTATAGGAACAATAGAAGCTATGAAAAAGAAAAGCCTGAAGAACCCTCATGCTACTGACAAAAATATATGAGGATTCATGTGCTGAAAACTAGAAGCTCGTGAGGAGGAGCTAAACCAGAAGGTATAAGAGGACCCAAAAACTGGGAAAGCTGATCATCCAGGAGCTGCAGAAAGGCGAAGTTTTCAAAGAGCTGTACTTTGCCAGAGAGTCAAGCCCAATGAAGAGAGGCTATGAGGGTGACCAGAACCCAACAGCAGCAGAGATAACAAGAGCCACATAAAGGACACTACAAGAGACTGTGTAAACCAGAAAGCTGCTGTAGAGTGAGCCAGATCCCAGCTAACGTAAGAGGGAACATAGTTGAAAGTGTGATCTTGCTGTCTGTGAGAGCTGCAGGGAATCTGAATGCCTGGAGAGTGTCACTAATGAGTGTCAGCTGGTGGGGTCTGAAGACTGGAGCAGGGAGCTGGAAAGAGAGACTGCCAAACAGAAGTATAGACAGTATGGAAGGATACAACCAAGTAAAAGACAATCAAGAGAACACTGAGTTCCAAGAGACCTTGAACTTACCAGTACTGAAGTAGCTCCTGCATAAGTAATAGCCACTGTGTACATAAGTGTGTGTGATAAGCATCAACAAGTTCTCTCCTTTCCCTTGTTTAGACAGGGATTTTGATACATTAGAATGTACCCAGCATGAGGCAAGAAATCAATATGGCCTGCTTAATGCTACCTGCTGAATGGGCTTTCTACAGCCAGAGGAAAGTGTGAGCTTACCTGTTTGCATCATACCTATTAGAGACTGAACTTTACAAAGTAACTGCCCTTATAAGGCTGGTTGACCCCTTGCAGTAATATCGAGAGGCTCCAACTAGGGGTAATGGCCACCATTTTAAATCCTGGTACCGCCACAAGGGCAAGAAAGGATGAGGACTGCTCTCACTGTGGCCCACTAGACTAGGAGAGTGACTTCCAGATGAGTCCATAGAGGGGTCAGAGGGGTGGTGGAATGTCCAGGTATAAGGTTTGGTGGAGCTTGTTTTCAACAGGCCTGATCTTTGGAAGAATCCTGTTGGGGAAATGATCCTGGGAAATTGGCTTAACTTGGAGAGGTTTCTAATATTAGGTGAAGACTAAATTGTGGTGAGAGAGGCCTGGATCAGGAGCTGATTGAGGGGAATTCTAGTGGGGGATAGGATTGGGTGATTGTGGTCAATGTTCCTTTTAAGGAATGGCCAGGTATGTGCAAATTCTTTTTCCTGTGAATAACAATTTCTAAAAAAATCTTTTCATAAGAACATAAGAGTTGCCTCCACTGGGTCAGACCAGAGGTCCATCCCGCCCAGCGGTCCGCTCCCGCGGTGGCCCATCAGGTCCGCGACCTATGAAGTGATTTCTGACCACTTCTATAACCTACCTCAAGTTCTATCTGTACCCCTCTATCCCTTTGTCCTCCAGGAACCTATCCAAACCCTCCTTGAACCCCTGTACAGAGTTCTGGCCTATCACATCCTCCGGAAGCGCGTTCCATGTGTCCACCACCCTCTGGGTAAAAAAGAATTTTCTAGCATTTGTTCTAAACCTGTCCCCTTTCAATTTCTCCGAGTGACCCCTAGTGTTTGTGGCTCCCCACAGTTTGAAGAATCTGTCCTTATTCACTTTCTCTATGCCCTTTAGGATTTTGAAGGTTTCTATCATGTCCCCTCTAAGTCTCCTCTTCTCCAGGGAGAACAGCCCCAGCATTTTTAACCTGTTAGCGTATGAAAAATTTTCCATACCTTTTATCAGCTTAGTCGCCCTCCTCTGCACTCCCTCGAGTACCGCCATGTCCTTCTTGAGGTACGGCGACCAGTATTGAACACAGTACTCCAGGTGCGGGCGCACCATTGCGCGATACAACGGCATGATGACTTCCTTCGTCCGGGTTGTGATACCCTTTTTGATGATGCCCAGAATTCTGTTTGCTTTCTTTGAGGCTGTCGCACATTAGAAACATAGAAACATAGAAATTGACGGCAGAAAAGGGCTATAGCCCATCGAGCCTGCCCATACCAATGACCCACTCCCTGACCCACTCCCTGACATTGCGCCGATGGTTTCAGTGATGTGTCGACCATCACCCCCAGGTCCCTTTCCAGGTTACTCACCCCTAGCAGCGTTCCCCCCATTTTGTAGCTGAACATCAGGTTCTTTTTCCCTACATGCATGACCTTGCATTTCTCTACGTTAAAACTCATTTGCCACTTTTTTGCCCAGTCTTCCAGTCTTGTTAGGTCCTTTGCAGGTCTTCACAGTCTTCCGTGTTTCTAACCCTGCTGCAGAGTTTGGTGTCATCAGCAAATTTGATAACTTCACATTTTGTCCCCGTCTCCAGATCGTTAATAAATATATTGAACAGTAGAGGTCCCAGCACCGACCCCTGCGGAACTCCGCTCGTGACCCATTGCCAGTCTGAGTATTGGCCCTTTACTCCAACCCTCTGTTTCCTGCCTGCCAACCAGTGTTTGATCCATCGGTAGATATCCCCTTGCACCCCGTGGTTCCACAGCTTTTTTAGCAGCCGTTCGTGAGGTACCTTGTCGAAGGCTTTTTGGAAGTCAAGGTAAATGATGTCTATGGATTCCCCCTTATCCATCTGGCTGTTTATTCCCTCAAAGAAGTACAGCAAGTTCGTGAGGCACGACCTTCCCTTGCAGAAGCCATGCTGGCTCGCCTTCAGTTGTCCATTGTTTTCTATGTGTTCGCAGATTGTGAACTTTACCATTGCTTCCATCATCTTTCCCGGAACTGAGGTCAAGCTTACAGGCCTGTAGTTACCCGGGTCACCCCTTGATCCCTTCTTAAAGATGGGCATGACATTTGCTATTTTCCAGTCCTCTGGGATCTCCCCAGTTTTTAGGGAGAGGTTACATATTTGGCGAAGTGTCTCTGCTATTTCGTTTCTCAGTTCTTTTAGTACCCTTGGGTGGATGCCGTCCGGGCCCGGTGATTTGTCACTCTTCAGTCTGTCTATCTGTCTGAGGACATCCTCTTTGCTTACCTCTAGTTGTGTCAGCCTTTCATCGTGTTCTCCGTTTATAATCACCTCGGGTTCCGGGATATTGGATGTGTCCTCTCTGGTGAAGACTGACGAGAAGAATTTGTTTAACCTGTCAGCTATCTCTTTTTCCTCTTTTATCGCTCCTTTCCTGTCTCCGTCGTCCAGTGGTCCCACTTTCTTTCTGGCTGGTTGTTTTCCTTTCACATACCTGAAGAAGGGTTTGAAGTTTCTTGCTTCTCCTGCCAGTCTTTCCTCATATTCTCTCTTTGCTTTCCTGACTTCTCGATGGCATTCTTTCTGGTGTCTTTTGTGCTCTTCCTGGTTTTCCTTTGTTGGTTCCTTTTTCCATTTCTTGAAGGATGATTTCTTGTCGCTTATTGCCTTATTTACTGCAGTTGTTATCCATGCTGGGTTTCTAGTTCGATTTTTTTGCACCCTTTCCTGAACCTTGGGACGCACAGGTCTTGTGCCTCGAGCACTGTGCCTTTAAGCAGTGTCCAGGCTTCCTTTACGGTCTTCACCCTCCCTAAGCTGTTGCTGAGCTTTTTTCCTACCATTTTCCTCATGTCCTTGTGGTTTCCTTTTCTGAAGTTGAGTGCTGTCGTTGTGGTTCTTTTCACCTTTGATGTTCCCATGTTTAATTTGTACTGTATCATGTTGTGATCGCTGTTTCCTAATGGTGCTAGTACCACCACTTCCTTTGCGGGTCCCTCTAGCCCGTTGAGGATTAGGTCTAGAGTGGCATCCCCTCGCGTTGGTTCTGTGACCAGCTGCTCCATGAAACAGTCTCTTATCGCCTCTAGGAATTTAGTTTCTCTTGTGCAATTTGAGTGCCCAATATCCCAGTCTATTCCCGGATAGTTGAAATCCCCCATAACCACCACCCTTTCACTTTTGCACACCTGCCTCAGTTCGGCCTCCAGGTCCAGGTCATTTGCTTCTGGTTGTCCTGGTGGGCGATAATACAGACCCAATTTGATATCAGCTCCTTCCCCGCCTGTCAGCTTAACCCATAGTGACTCCAGACTGTCTGCCCTTATTGTTGTTTCTGTTCTGGATGAAGGAATTAAGTCTTTTATAAACAGTGCTATTCCTCCCCCCTTCTTGTGTGCCCTGTCCCTCCTGTAGAGTTTGTACCCTGGCAGGGCCACATCCCATTTGTTGTCCTCTGACCACCATATCTCTGTGATTCCTATTATGTCTAGGTCCTTACTTCTGGCTATAACTTCTAGCTCCCCCATTTTAGTCCTTAGGCTCCTAGCATTTGTATATAGGCAATTTAAGTCCTGGTTAGTTACCTTTCCTTTTGGATCTACTCTTGATTTGATGCTCCTGCTGGTCTCCTCACGGGCTGCCTCCTGTGGTGTGTCTATCCCGTCCTCTGCCCGTTTCTTTGTTCTTTGATAGCCCTCTGGTTCCGGCTGTGTCCTCCTTGTCTTGCTCTTTAGCTCTAAATGCCTCTCTGGTCCCTGTACTGCATCTTTGGGTTTATGACCATAAAGTGTTCATTTTGTCTCTAGTCCACTATCTCCATTTCCTGTTTCAGTATCCTTGCTTGATACTGTGGTCCGATGTGTCGAGGTCAGATCGACTCTCGGCTTTCCCCTTGTTATCAGTTTAAAGTCATGTCTATGCAGGTCTGGATGTTACGTGCCAGCATCCTCGTCCCAGCCGTGCTCAAATGCAGTCCGTCTCTCCTGTAGAGCTTGTTTTTCCCCAGGAATGTTGACCAGTTCCGTACAAAGAGGAAACCCTCACCATCACCATCACCATCACCATCGCCTCAGCCATCCATTTGTTGCTTGCAGCTCGGTCCGCCTCCTCACATCTGCCCTTGGTACTGGCAGGATCTCTGAAAAGGCTATCTTCCCTGTCCTCAGCTTCAGCTTTCTCCCCAGGATCTTGAACTGCTCGGTCAGTGTAGTCATGTTGAAATTCCTTCTGCTGACGTCATTGGTTCCGACGTGGATTATCACTGCTGTTTCCTCTGTCTCAGCTCCCTCCATGATTCTCTCGATTCTGTCGGAGATGTCCTTTGTCCTCGCCCCTGGGAGACATGTCACCAGGCGATCCGTTCTGCCTCCTGCTATGTGACTGTCCACCTCTCTCAGGATTGAGTCTCCCACCACGATAGCAGATTTTCCTCTCCTCAGCTTCCTCCTGGGTCTCAGGTCTGTGTCGATGATTGGGTCCTCCAATCCTTCTTTCTCCTGATTGGTTCCTCCGCAAGGTTCCTCTCCCTCGGCTCCTGGTGGGTCCTGGTGGGTCCCGGTGGCTCCTAGCGGGTCCTGTCCTCCATCTGTTTGTTCCCTTCTGAGGAGCGGGTGATCCTGTGTTTCTACCATCTTGCAGGCCTCCTCGACGAATCTTTCGAGCTCTCTGACCTGTTCGTTGATGTGGTATTCTCTGGTGGTGTCCTCAGTTGGTTCATATTCCCTTGGTTCCTCTATGGAGTGGAGTCCTTCTAGCTCTTGTACTTTGATCTGCAGTCTCCCGACCTCCTTCTTAAGGCTAGCCAGTTCCTGACATCGACTGCATATGTAGGCCTGCCTCCCGAAGGGAGGTAGTCATACATGTGACAATCAATGCAGTATACTGGAAAGCTTTGCTGGCCTTCTGCTGCCTCCATTATTCCTTCCTTGTGATTTAAAGTTCCTTGGTGTGCTGGAGTGTGTCTGACGTGTAGCTTGGTGTGCTGGAGTGTGCCTGACGTGTAGCTAGGTGGAGAAATAGAGAGAGAAAAAAAAATAATGAGTATAGAAGAAAGGATTTTTTTTTTTTTTTAGAAGTTATTTAAGAAGATTGAAGATTGAATTTGCTGTTGAGCAGCCTGAACTCCTGGCTCCTTCTCTTGGCTCCTTCGCAAAGGCGCCCTCGCTAAGGCGAGCGCCTTTGCCGCTCGCCGAACGGCCGCGCGCCGTTGGCTCGCCCCCTTTTAAGGGGGAGCCTGGGCACTGAAGCAACCTCTGATGCGGTGGGGGTGGGGGGAACTATCTCTCGCCGCTACCTCGATCAGCCTTCCTCCCTTCCTGGCTGCCCTTGCCCTTCATGTGAGCAGCAAGTTCTAAAAACCTACAATTTTCTAGATTTGTAAGTATTTTTGTTAGTGACTAGGTAAAATCTGTGAGTGATGCTCCTAGAATGTATGAACAATTGCTCATACGCTCAGTTTAGAGGGAACATAGATTGTGGCCACAGATTTTTTTTGTATTTTTTTTTCTACATACACAATAGGCAGCTATGATGCTATTTTAACTGCTGGTAGGGACTGTACTTAACACTCCCTTAAGATGGTGTTAAGGACAGATGTGCTGTTACATTCTGTATGATAGTTATCATTGACCTTGTCCGGTCTCTACTTAGAACCTACAGCACTTCTATCTCACCTCAATCCACATTAGCCACTTACAGCAGGATTTTTACTGTATGGTAGGTATTACCATATTTAGCTATTAGCTTAAAACCTTTTTTTTATGATTCAGACCAACGAAAGTGCATCACTATAAGTCTAGAAGGTGTTTTAGATCACATACCCGGGACTGATGGCATTTACCCCAGTCCTGAAAGAGCTCAGATATGAAATTGCTATCCTGTTACTAGTAATCCAGATTCTATCATTCAAAATGGCCGTGATATCCAAGAAATAGAGTATGGTCAATGTAATGTCAATTTTTTAAATTGATCCTGGGATGATCCAGCAAACTATAGACCTGTGAGCCTAACATTGATGTTGGGCAAAGTGGCTGACAGTTTTGGAAAAAAAAATTCTGAGTGGAGGAATAGCCTACTGGTTAGAGTACCAAGATGACAACCAACAAAGCCAAGTTCAAAATCCACAACAGCAAATGCCATCAGCAGTAATAACAAGGAATTGACACATTTATAATTCTGGAGCCATACTATGTAATATAGTAAGTGAATGCAGTTTACAGAATTATATGGCGCAGGACCTGCTTACATTGGAAAGTTGGTCCTCAACCTGGCAGCTAGGCTTCAATGCTAAGAAATGTAAGGTCATGCACCTCGGAAGCGGAAATCCATGCAGGACGTACTTCTTGAACGGAGAAACTTTAACTAGGATTTCAGCAGAATGAGATTTAGGCGTAATCATCAGTGCAGACATGAAAACTGCCAATCAAGTGGAGAAGGCTTCATCTAAGGCAAGGCAGATATTGGGTTGTATCAATAGAAATTTCGTCAGCCGAAAGCCTGAAGTCACAATGCCGTTGTACAGGGCCATGGTGAGACCTCATCTGGAGTACTGTGTGCAATTCTGGAGGCCACATTACAGTAAAGATGTGCGCAGAATTGAATCGGTTCAGCAGACAGCCACCAGGATGATCTCGGGGCTCAAGGGTCTCTCGTACGAAGAGAGACTGAACAAATTGCAGCTCTACACTCTCGAGGAACGTAGGGAGAGGGGAGACACGATCGAAACATTTAAGTACCTCACGGGACGTGTCGAAGTGGAAGATGATATTTTCTTTCTCAAGGGACCCTCGGCCACAAGAGGGCACCCGCTCAAACTCAGGGACGGAAAATTTCATGGCGACACCAGAAAGTATTTCTTCACAGAGAGAGTGGTTGATCATTGGAACAAGCTTCCAGTGCAGGTGATCGAGGCAGACAGCGTGCCAGACTTTAAGAATAAATGGGATACCCATGTGGGATCCCTACGAGGGTCAAGATAAGAAAATTGGGTCATTAGAGCATAGACAGGGGGTGGGTAAGCAGAGTGGGCTGACTTGTTGGGCTGTAGCCCTTTTCTGCCGTCATCTTCTATGTTTCTATGTTTCTATACAGAATTAGTTCTAGTCACCTTCGAGGAACTGGGAGATTAGCTACGGTAGATGCCCAAAGGTTTGCCGGTAGTTTCATTCAGGATCAGTGGAAGTCCTATTCTCTAAGCAGGAAAGAACATAAGAATAACCTTACTGGATCAGACCAATGGTCTATCTAGTCCAATAGCCTGTCTTCACAGTGACCAATCTAGGTCACTAGTATCTGGCAAAAACCAAAATAGTAGCAACATTCCATGCTACTGATCTAGGGCAAACAGTGACTTCCCCTATGTTAGTCTGTGACAGGGTGGAATACCTGTCACTGGTCAGCGGAAAACACCCATGCAGTGGAGCTCATGAAGCCTGAGAGGAGATCTAATTTGCATAAGAGCTGCTAGTGGTGCATAAGGGTGCTGAAAATAACAGCTCCCAGCACAGAGAGCTCAGAAAGCAAGAAGCTCCTTCGGAAGCTAGGTGGCCCTCAGGAAGAGGAATGCTGGCTTTGGTCTAAATCCCAGTAAGCCCTAAAGGCCACTGCTGACCAGCACTGACAGAAATCCTGGTGCAGCGGAGTAGAGTGGCCAGGCTGACCAGTCCTGATAAGGTGGGCTGGTGCAGTGAAGAATGGAAGTTCAGTGGTGGGATGGTCTACGGGGACCTATACACTGGAAGAGAGATATCTAGCCCTGTGTGGCTGACCAGTCCTGACAGGAGGGACTGGTGCAGCAGAGAAAGCCCAGTGGTGGAAGGGTCTACAGGGCCTTTCCACTAGCAGGAAAGGAGCTGAAGAAGTAGCAGCGAATCCAGTAGAGCCTGGAGTTGAGGGGCTTAGGCTTGATGACTGGAGGTGGGACCAGCGAAGAAGGATCAGGGTGAGTCCTCAGTTCGTGCATTGGTGGAAAAGTCACCAAGGGGCTGGGAGAACCCTCAGTGCGTGTGTGCCGGATAAGATGACTGGGTTATAGAGCAGTTAGGAGTCCTCGGTGCATGCGTTGGCAAGAAAATGACTGAGGGCCTGGGAGATCCCTCAATGCATGTGTGCCAGATAAGATGACCGAGCAACGGAGGAACTGGGAGAGTCCAATGACCTTAGGATCATTGGCCAAAGGACTGAGAGGTCCAGAGGAGGGACTGGCTGGGACGGTGGCAAATGGCAGAGGGACCAGTATTGGCACCAGACACTGCCAAAAACCGGGAGGACCAATGAAGAATCAGGAAGGACTCTGGAGACCAGGAGAGATGGAGTCCTGGTAGGATTCTGGTTTTAAGGGAATGAATGAATGTGTGTGTATTTATATTTTTACAGCAGATAATGGTACCTTGAGGTGTGGATATGTGATGGGTATATCGCTCAGCCAAGTCACATAGTCACACTGTCTCAACAACGGACTATGGATTTTTCCTCCAGGAAATTGTCCAAACCTTTCTTAGAACCAGCTACCTTAACCACAACATTTGGCAACACATTCTAGAGTTTAACTATTCTCTGAATGAAAATAAATATTTCCTCCTATTAATTTTAAAAGTATTTCCCTTTAACTTCATTGAGTGTCCCCCTAGTCTTTGTAATTTATGACAGAGTAAAAAATAGATCCACTTGGACCTATTCTTCACCACTCAGGATTTTGTAGACTTCAATTATATCTCCCCTCAGCTGTCTCTTTTCCAAGCTGAAGAACCCTAATCTTTTTAGTCTTTCCTCATACAAAAGGAGCTCCATCCCCTTTATCATCTTGGTTGCTCTACTTTGAACCTTTTTTAGTTTTGCTATATCTTTCTTGAGATAAGGTAACCAGAATTGAACGCAATACTCAAGGTGAGGTCTCACTATGGAGTGATACAGAGGCATTATAACATTCTTAGTCTTGTTAACCATCCGTTTTAAAATAATTCCTAGCATCTTGTTTGCTTTTTTGGCTGCTGCCAAACATTGGGCACATTGGCTAATCTGGGTTCTGATAAAAATCTGCAGTAAATGTTGATATCTAGAAATATCTGATGACACAGAACAGCTGAGATATAGACTTCCTTCTTTCTCCTTCAAGTATCAGGTAGATCACTGATTCCAGACTCACAGAACAAGCAAACAGCAGGTCAGAAGTCCGTGTGACACTTTTGAATCTTATCTGTAAAAATGCAGCTTTAATGTTTTGACTGGATTAATGCAATGCTGCTGTATTACTTCTGGGTCTTAAAGATTGAAGACATCTCAGTGGAAGGCTTTCCCTATCACATAGGCCAGAGATCAGGAAGCAGAAACCAACAGACAAATTTCAGAATAAGGAGCTATCACATATTTTCTAACTTTTTCCTTCAGGACTACCGTAATTAAGTACATAAGAATTGCCATACTAGGACAGACCGAAGATCCATCAAGCCCAGTATCCTGTTTCCAACAGTGGCCAACCCAGGTCCCAAACACCTAGCTGGATTCTAAGTAGTAAAATAGGATGCTGCTTATCCTAGGAATAAACAGTGGATTTCTCCAAGCCATCTCAATATTGGCCTATGGAATTCTCTTTTAGGAAATTATCCAAAACTTTTTTAAACCCCACTAAGCTAACAGATTTTTCCACATTCTCTGGCAACAAATTCCAGAGTTTAATTACACATTGTCTGAAGAAATATTTTCCCCAGTTTGTTTTAAATCTACTACTTAGTAGCTTCATCGCATGTCCCCTAGTCCTAGTATTTTTGGAAGGAGTGAACAAGCGATTCACATCTAACCTTTCCACGCCACTCATTATTTTATAGACCTCTGTCATATCACCCCTGAGCCGTCTCTTCTCCAAGCTGAAGAGCCCTAGCCATTTTAGCCTTTCCACATAAGGAAGTCATCCCATCCCTTTTATCATTTTTGTCAACCTTATCTGTACTTTTTCTAATTCCACTATATCTTTTTTGAGATATGGCGACCAGAACTGCACACAGTATTCGAAGTGCAGCTGTACCATAGAGTGATACAAAGGCATAATAACATTTTCATCTTTGTTTTCCATTCCTTTCCTCCTAATTCTCCAGCTTTCACTGAAAGAGTACCCTTCTGCAGAGCAACCAGTGAAATCATCAATTTGTCTTTTATACTTTACATTGGAAGAGTCTGAGAGAGATTACTATGCACATCCGGATTTCCCCAGACATGTCCTCTTTATGAGGACATGTCCGGGGGTCTGGATGGATTTTCAAAACCCGGCACTTTGTCTGGGTTTTGAAAAGCTTTCCTTCGTGCAGGAGAGCATCCGCGCATGCACGGATGTGCTGCCCAATGAGAACATGCAGCGGGAGCCAGGGCTGGGGTGAAATTGGAGGCGGGGCTGAGGGCGGGATTGGGGGCATGAAGGGGTGGGGATGGGTGGGACTGGGCAGGCCTGGGCGGATCTAGGGGTCTGAATTTTCCAGATGGAAAATCTGGTAACCCAATTGTTATGCCTCAGCATATTACTGACATGTTCAGAACATATTACTGATATGAATCCTCAAGTCTGCTTACCTGACATCCTGACCTCCAAAGAACAGTAAGACCAAATGGTCTCTGCAATAACCTTGCTTATTTGAGATCCTGACTTCCTTTGTCTAAGTGTCAACTGGATAGCATCAAAGAGACAATAAACTGCAACACCTCCTTGCGTATTTGAGATCCTGACCTCTTTAATCTCCACAGGACAGTAAGACCAGATGGTCTCTGCAATAACCTTGCTTATTTGAGATCCTGACTTCCTTTATTTGAGTGACAACTGGATAGCATCAAAGAGACAATAAACTGCAACACCTCCTTGCGTCCTGACCTCTTTGATCTCCACAGGACAGTAAGACCAGATGGTCTCTGCAATAACCTTGCTTATTTGAGATCCTGACCTCTTTGATCTCCACAGGAGCTAACATCCTGACCTCATTGATCTTCAAAGGACAGTAAAACCAGATGATCATCAGTAAAGACAGATGGGAAACTACATCAAAAAGAAAAGGACAGTGACAAGTATCTGCTATCTTGACCTCTTTTGACCTGGGTGTTGTCAAAACAGATAACAAAAGAACAGAACCGGCTGTCTTACTAAGAGGGCAGCAGTTTTTCTCTATAAAAGAGAAAAACTCAGCCCATAGAATTTGAATCCAGTTTCGTTGCAACAAAGGGACAGCCCGGTTCAGTTCTCCTCTCCTATCAATCGCTTTGGGTTCCAGATTGTGAGGGATAGTGATGTCCGGAAATACGGTGATGTTATTCTATTTTAATATTTATCTATGCATGTAATAAAGTGTTATTGTTTAAGCTTTATATTGTCTGGGTGCCTTTCTGAGGGTTACTGATCATCCCATTGGGCAGAAATAAGTGGCGGAACACCAATGCAGAATATCTTTGCAAAAACCCACAGGTTCCTACTTTACATAGAGGCCTAGATGTGCTACATAGGTATATCTGACCTTGGATTGACCTTGTTTTGACCCTTCAGGGACCATAGAAAGGAGATGTAAGGGAAAAACCTCATCTCAATTCCAGTTATGGGGTCTCAGGGGCAAGGGGAAATTTTTTGCCAAGGCCTTAATTCAGTGGATGGTTACTTACCAAATCATGTACATTTCTGCCTTTCTATGTCCAGAAGTTTATAAGGTAAATAGTCTTTACTTCTCTGGGTGAATAATATTGCATTTATTCATCTGTTGATTATTCACAGACACACAAGACAAAAATAAAAATAGAACTACATAGAATTGGATTGGATAGATGGAATCCTTCTCTTGAAGTCTTTCTTACTCTAACTTAGAGTGCCTTCTCTTCTACAGGTCACTTAACTTTCATTATATTCTCATCATTTCTTTTTAAGATTTTACATATTAATGTATCAAATTAAAGATAGAAGAAAATACAATCCAAACACAAAAAAGAAAATAAAATTCATATACAGAAAAAGGCTTATTTTCAAAAAAGAAAAACAGCCCAAAAGTGGCATAAAAGGGCAGATAGAGAAGTTTTTTCTTGTCAAAACCTTCCAATTCATTATTTTTGAAACTTACATTCTAGACAGATATCTATGCTATTGATCAGTGGTTTGCCTAAACCTCAAGGGGGCATGTTAGAGTTGTGGTGTGGGCAGGACTAGGTCGACCTTATGACTAGCATGTTTTCCTGCCATAATCAAGCATTTAAGAATACATCCAAGGCACCATTTGGAATTTCCGGGCTAGACCTGTTTTAATAATGAATAAGTATCAAAAAAGATGCTTGCTCTACAGAGAGATAAATCCTCCCAGACATACCAGGTGTTAAGAACAGTTCAAGACACACACATATTTTCATTCCTTGCCAGGTTTTTATTTTCACCCTGACTTCAAAAACATCAGGCATTTATGTGGTAGTTCATGTTTCAAGTTTCAAGTTTATTATTTTTCTTGATTTATCGCTTAATCAAATTCAAAGCGATGTACATATTAAAAGATAATTAATAAAAAACAAACAGTACAAACTATAAATACTTACATTGGCTACAAAGACAGAGGAATTCCCCTACTTCTGTTGCTCAGGCACTATTGCCCAACATGTAGAAACAGTCCCACAAAAAAAGGGAAACTTGTCATGTCCCATTTACAACCACGTGCTTCAATCTTATAAGCTTTCACTGCTTCCTTCCCCTTTTCAGCATTTCAAATGGAAGTATCCTTGTCTGATAGGGCTGATTTAGCAGCCCTGATAGATAAAGGAAACCAAGGAAGTGATAACCTTATTCCAAATGTCAGGTTGCTTCTTTTATTTCTCTTAGCACCATCAAACAGGTACCAGTTTTCAGGATTTTCTTAATATCTGTTGCCCCTTACAAACCTTTGCTCCTCCAAGGCCTTTACAGAAGAAAGAAGAAGGCTCTGTTTAATCCCTCTAAATTCCTGGAATCCTCCCACACCTTCCTTGGTGGGCAGCAACAAAACAAAACAATTCCAAACTTTCCCTTATACAACCAAAATACATCATACAAATTAAACTACAGACTCGACCTCTCTCAGTTTATCATCAGTAAGTAATTGTCCAAATTTCCCAAGGAAATACCTTCAAAATATAAGTTTCTTTTACTTGAAAGAAAAAAAAGCAGTAACACAGAACTTTAATTTCACTTTCTAAGAGCCAGTACTTGATATGGCAATGTCCATACCTTCTGAGTCACTTGCAGGCAATGGGACATTAGTATTCAGAGATTCTGTGTCAGAACAGCTTCTAATTACAGGGCCTATGAACAGAGGCGCAGTAAGGGGGGGAGGGGGCAGTCCGCCTTGGGCATTTTCTTGGGGAGTGCACCCCTCCTCCTCTCTGCCCTCACCACTCTTTCTTCTCTCTGCCCCCCACCCCTTCCATTCCTCTCCCCCGCTGCGCGCAAGCCTTCACTTTCCCCCAACTCCAACCTGCTGCTCACACCAGTCTCAGCTCTCCCTCTGACATCACTTCTAGATCCCATGCCTAGGAAGTGACATCAGAGGGAAAGCCAGCACAGGCAGCAAGTTGGTAATGCTGCTCATGCCGGGGAAGTTAAAGAGGTACAGGGTAAGGAAAGGGGTGTGCGTGTGTTTTTTTTTTATCAGAAGTAAATGACTTCAATCAAACCAAACAATTTCTCAAATTTTAGTTAGTGAAACCATTAAACCAGGTTCCCACAAAACATCTGTCAAAATTTATATCTATGATTTTTTTTTACTCAGGAAATTATTCAACCAAATTCACTTAATTCAATCAGCAAAACTCATAGGGGTTCATAATCGAAAGAGAAAAACATCCAAAAACCGGCCTAAGTCGGCACATGGACGAACATTTCTCAAAAACGTACAAAGTGCCGATAATCAAACCGGGTTTTGGACGTATTTCTAAACGACTTAGGCCCTCATAGTGCCACTCAACGTCCAAAGCTAAACGGGGCGTTTCAGGAGGCATGTCGAGGGCGGAACGTGGGCTGGCTTAGACTTAGTCGTACAGCATGTATAACCGAAAGTTAAACAACAGAGCCTAGAGGAAACTTGGACGTTTTGACTTAGACCATCTAAAACATGGTCTAAGTCACTAAAACCCACCTAAACTCACCACATATACACTGAAAACACATAAAACAGACCCCCACCCCAGTGATCACTAACCCCCTTCCACCCCCATAAAAATTTTAATCATAACTTTAAATTTCAGCCTCCAGGCCATCATCACCTGGCTGCCTAGCATAGGAAAGCCTAGTCATCCAGCCCAGAGGCAGCTTAAGTCATCTTGGGGGTGGGTTTGGGACCCATAGAGAGATGGACCCATGCCCATAAGCCCCTGTAATCACTGTATTGATATTGAAACATGTGCACTCCCCTATACATCCCCAAAACCCTTTTGGACTGGCATATAAGTGGCTGCTGCATCCATAAGGGCTTTAGGGATGGTAGATAAGTGGGTCTAGGAGATTCTGGAGGTGGTTTGGGGGGCTCACCGTCACCTATAAGGGAGCTGTAGTGAGGGGAAGCCATGTTACCCTGTTTATGAAGTTCACAGCAGTGCCCTGTAAGGTACCCCACTATTTAGGTGCCCTGTCTGGGTGTTCTGTCACTCACTTTGCAGGCCCCTTCCACATTCAACAGGTCTTATTCTAGACGTTTTTGACTTGGACGGACACTTGGACGAAAATGGACTAAAAAGATAGACGTTTTAGATCACATCTACAGGACGTATAATTTGGACGATTTTCAAAAGTCAAAAGACATTGGACGTCTCTTTCGAAAATGGTACTTAGGCTCTTTTTGACTTTGGACGACTTGCAAAATGGACGTAAACGGACTTAGACGTCCCTTTCGATTATGCCCCTCCACATTCTTTATAATGTGCCTATGCTGATATTTCCAATAGAATTACTCTCACCTCAAATAAATTTTCTAAAATGAAATAAAGTCACCACATCAGAAATAGCATAAAGCTAACATCTTAACTCCAATCTAATAATTCCAAGTTTATTCAAAATTACCAAGAGGAAAATGTATCTCTTCAGACAAATTTTTCAGGAACACCTCACAACAGACACTTGTCTATATCAACCTACCAACCTAACTGCTCACCTTGGCAGTTTAAGAACTCTCACCAGCACTGACTTCTACATGAGGTCATCATACCTGTTGCAGAAATCAGCAATCTGAAATTTCAACAATTACCCATGCAAAAACAGCATTAGACCAGCCAAATATCAAAATAAAATAAAACCTAATAAACTATACCTGAAGATCTTCAGAAACTTTAATTTTCTTTCTTTTTCTTCAGCCAAGGCAACCTCCACAAGCTCCTGAGCACAAGCCTGCCATAGCTCCCCCAACGCTTTCCCTCGAGCCAGTGTCGATAAGTACAGGAGTGCGCCGGATTTAAAAAAAATTAAAAATGGCCCACGAAGAACCACGATCCAAAATCTTCAGGAGAGGCTTTCCGGAGCCTCTCACGGGTCTCTCCAACACTTCTCCATCTTCTTTAGTGCTTCATTCACGATGCGATCACTCCCCAAAGAGAACGAGCAGTTTCTGCTATCTTTCACAGCTCTCCAGCAGCTGCGTCTTTAAAACAGGCCTGCTCCCTGCTCACTCCAGGGCTATTCGGAAGATGTATTCTTCAGACAGGCTGACCCCCGAACTTGTCAGCACTGTCAGACAATGTCTCCACCGCGGCAACGAGCATGGCCCTAAAAACAACTTCAGGCCCGACATGATCCTGGCCAGCTAATTGGGCCAAAATGTCCCGGACTCAGGTACTTTAATTTTTTAATTTAAACCTTGGTTTAACAACTTAGGGCCTGTTTTACAAAGCCGCACAGCAACAGCCCCAAAGCCCTTTAAATCTGTATGGGCTTCGGAGCCATTACCACGCAGCAGCCGCTAGCACAGCTTTGTAAAACAGACCCTTAGTCTCAAGTATAGACTATTGCATTTCTGAACTTCAAATGTGGGCACTCTCCATTCAAATGAAACTGAACACTGCCAAAACTAAATTACTTTGGGTTGGGCCAAAATTGGAAAATCTCCCTGTCTCTGTCACACTAAATACAGATATTTCGTTACAGATAGATTTTTCTTCCAGCGTGGTGGGTATTGTCCTAGACTCATCACTCACATTTCATGAACAGATAAATTCTTTGGTAAAAAATTGATTTTTTAGTCTACGTATGTTAAGGAAAGTTAGATCATTATTTCATCAAGATCATTTTTCAGTGCTGGTACAGTCTATTGTACTTGCCCAGTTGGATTATTGTAATTCTGTATATCTAGGTATCAAACATGGTAGTTTAAGAAGACTTCAGTTAATACAGAATACAGCAGCTAAACTTATCTTTGGGAAGAGAAAGTAGGATCATCTCTCTCCTTTGTTGAGAAAGCTTCATTGGCTCCCAATCCATTTTAGGATCCATTTTAAATGTGCCTGCATCATTTTTAAGCTTCTCTATGGAATATTTGGCCCTTTGGTCCCTTTATACTGGAATACCCTTAGTCTTGCCATTTGAGGAACACACAGAGATATAAACTACTACTCCCTTCTTTCAAAGGAATTAAATTGGCCGGGAAACTCAGACAATCTTTCACTTATAAACTGGTAGAAATGCGGAATGGGCTTCCTGACTCTGTCAGATTGATAGGTCAGTTACAATTTCATAAAGTCCTAAAAACTTTATTAGTTACACAATACTTGACCAGTTTACCTAGTGAATTGATTGCTCTATACCACTTATTTTATCTCTTATGCTCTTGTTCGTTTTCTTGCTGGTCTTTAATTACTTGTAAACCGAATCAAACTCTGTTGGGAGTTGACCGGTATATAAATCGAAGATTAGATTAGATAGCTAGGACATAAGTAAGCTGCTAAATCTTTGCAAAGATGAAGGGCCCTGGTATGAATGTATTCTATAGAATGATTTGTGTTTGTGGGTTCCAAAAACGTTTTTCTGGCATTTGAGAACTTTACTTACAGCTGGGTGGGATTTGAGGATTTGACTGGTGTAATGAGTAAATATTTGAGGATTAATGGGCAGTAAATGGGAATTTTAAAGTTATTTTTGGTCAAAAGGTAAGTTGGATGAAAGTGCTGTGTGAGTTGATATAAACTTTGAAGGAGATATTCTCATTTCTTCTGAATAATCTGAAGGTTTATTGGCTCCAGGTTGCTCTGGAAGCTCCTGTTTAAATGTGGTGATTTGAAAGTTAATTGGCGAATTTTCTTGCTGTGTAGAGGAAATTTAATTGATAGAAAAAAATTCTAAGTTTTCCTGTGAGGAACTTAATGGAACTAAATGAGATTTTTAAGGTTAAAATAGCTGTTTAAAACCTGTCTTGGAAAGAAAGTTAATTTTAACTATTATTATATGGAAAGTTAATCTTGATAATATTTGAGTAAAGTTGTGGCTAGGGAAAAACAGTTTTAAGAACATAAGAATAGCCTTACTGGGTCAGACCAATGGTCCATCAAGTCCAGTAGCCCCATCTCATGGTGGCCAATCCAGGTCACCAATACCTGGCAAAAACCCAAAGAGTAGCAACATTCCATGCTATTGATCCAAGGCAAGCAATGGCTTCCCCCATGTCTTTCTCAATAACAGACTATGGACTTTTCCTTCATGAAATTGTCCAAACCTTTCTTAAAACTAGCTATGCTATCTGCCCTTACCACAACCTCTGACAATGCGTGCCAGAGCTTAACTATTCTCTGAGTGAAAAATATTTCCTCCTATTGGTTTTAAAAGTATTTCCCTGCAATTTCATCAAGTTTCCCCTAGTCTTTGTAATTTTTGACAGTAAAAAATCGATCCACTTGTACTCGTTCTACTCCACTAAGGATTTTGTAGACTTCAGTCATATCTCCCCTCAGCCTTCTCTTTTCCAAGCTGATGAGCCCTAACCTTTTTAGTCTTTTCTCATATGAGAAGCGTTCTATCCCCTTTATCATCTTGGTCACTCTTCTTTGAACCTTTTCTAGTGCCGCTAAATCTTTCTTGAGATAAGAAGACCAGAACTGAACACAATACTCCAGGTGAGGTCACACTATGAAGCAATACAGAGGCATTATAATATCTTTAGTCTTGTTAAAAATCCTTTTTTAAAGAATTCCTAGCATCTTGTTTGCTTTTTTGCCGCCGCCGCATATTGGACGGAAAGGTTCATCGTATTGTTTACAATGACATCCAGATCCCTGTGGACCCTATGGTCCAGATCCCTGTGGACCATAGCATCCGGTAACTGTGATTTGGGTTATTCTTCCCAATATGCATCACTTTGCATTTGTCCACATTAAATTTATTCTGCCACTTGGATGCCCAGTTTTCCAATTTCCTAAGGTCTGCCTGCAATGTTTCACAATCCGCATGCGTTTTAACAACTTTGAACAGTTTAGTGTCATCTACAAATTTAATCACCTCACTCATCGTTCCAATTTCCAGATCATTTATAAATAAGTTAAATAGCACCAGGCCCAGTACAGATCCCTGTGGTACTCCACTGTTTACTCTCCTCCATTGAGAAAAATAACCCTAATGTGTTATAGCAGTAGCTTATTCTTCATACCCTTAAGATCTGACTGAACCAAATTTCAGTTTGGACTCAAACTTTCTGATTGAGACAGTAGGCAGGTGCAGGAGATAACTGACAAAACGGAGCTCCAGAATGGCACACCTATCTACTAGAAAAGATATTAGCAAAGGTAAAAACTTAATCTCTTTTTCTAGTACGAGGTGTGTCATTTTAGTTGAACGGGACATATAAAAGCAGTCCTAGAAATCTAGGGCGGGACCTCTGTGCCGGCTCATAACACTTGGAAAATGTATGTAGAGTGGACCAAGTCACTGCCCTATAAATCTCCTGAGCTTCTGCCCATGAAGTAATCATATTTCTTATCGAATGTACCTTTACGGAGACTGGACTATTTTCCACAGGCAATATATGCTTAGGAAATCCAAGGTAGGCACCAAAATGCTTTAACTAAAATTTAAAAAAACAACAAAATGCAACCAGCACCCTGCGGAACCCCGCTGAGCCTCTTATGGATGCCTGACAACTTGCACTCATGCCCCTACAACATAGTAGGCAAGCAAAGCAACAGGGAAATGGACACAGAACGCCAAACAAGTTTCTGCAGTTTGGCCAATAGGTATCACAGAGGGATTGGCTTGTCAGCTACAGACCTTATTCTGCTTCTCCTCCACAGAGGCAGTGTTAAACCCTTGATGAGGGGAATTCTTTGCACTGAAAGCCATCAAAAATATGGGAAAAGAACAGAAAAAAATAACGAAATAAATAGAGCAGATCAGAAAGACTCCTGGCTTGTGTGCAAAAGGAAAAATTGAAGGGGGCAGCAAAGCCCTCTAGTGAAGAAGGAGGGAATCAAAAGCTGGAATGGATTCTTTTTGCATGGGGAGACATGCCTATTGTACTAGAAGAATTATACTGTAAAGGTACATGTAAAGTGGCAGAGAACGTAAATGCAAGGGCAGTATTTTATGTAGTAACCCAAGCTACCACAAGGGGTCATAGCCCCTAGCTCCTGCCCCTAACAACTCCTCATGGACCACCAGGACATCAGATAGGCCCAACGGGGGTTGGGAGAGTAAGAGGGGGCTGTTTAGGAGCTAGGAAGGGGATCAAGGGGGCTTTCCTGCACCAAATTAGCTATGCAGGTCTTTGCCGATATTCAGCCAGGGCCTGCATAACTGAATTTCATCCAGGCCCTGCATAACTGAATTTCATCTGGTGTCTAGACTGCCTGAAATTACCAGAACCTGTCCCAGCACTGAATATTAGAGGCTAATTTAGCTGGTGACAGTCAGCATTTAAAAAAAAATGCTGACCACCACTAGCTTTATATTGGGGGATAGATAGATAAGTATGTGTGACCAGCAATTACAAATTCACACTTGCTACTATAGATGAATATTGGACCCTCACCTTTTTGCAACAATGGCCTACCAAACACATTATTTATATCACAGTAACACAGGTAAAGATGTATTTATGTATTATAATCTAATCTAATCTAATATTTGTGAGTCGCACAAACCTAAATAGGCTCTAGGCAACTTGAAAAAGGAAAAGGGTAGATTGGGCAAAGAGGGGAAGTAAGGAAGAAGGAGGGGGGAAGGAGGGGAAAAACCTAACCATACTAAGCAAAACAACAGGTGCGTAAGGCGATCTTGTAAATTTAATTGTCAAAGAGTAGAGTTTTCAGTTTCTTCTGGAATTGTGCGTGGTTGGCTTCTGTTCTTATTGTTTCTGCAAGATCATTCTAGATTTTGACTCCTAGGAAGGTGAACATGGACCGGAAAATTTTTCTGTACTTGAGATTTTTTTGCTGTGAAGTAAGAATCTATACTTCTTTTTCTGCATAAAAACTCAGGATTGCAAGTAGAAATGGCACTGTTAAAGTTTAATAAGCAAACAGAAAAAGACTTACAGATGGAGCAACAGAAGAAGGACAAAGCAGATTGTGAAGGAGGGAAGAACTAGTGCCTACTGCACTGAATGGAAGTTGTCCTGGATTTTCAGCTTCTGCTCTCTGTTGTTACTCTTATGCCAGTCTGTTAGTCGGTCTGTGTGAACATACGCTCACGCGATGATGTCAGAGCAGCGCCCGCACAATCAGCAGAAGTGGGTAGAAGAGCTAGTCAGTGTTTAATGGCTAATAGTGCAAAGGTCAGTCAAAGAGCTCTGTGAATCATAGGCTGAGAGTATGGGGGCTGAGCTTGGCACCTAGAAGCTACAGTAAATTTCAAACAAATAGGGCTTTCAAAGGAGACAGGAATAATGGTGCATTAAAGAGCCTTATCCTGAGGCACTGCACTGGGCTAATATGCTGAATAAGAAGACAAAGCACTGCTGTAAATATCCAGGGTAGGCCCAACTGAAAGGCCTTCACATAAAAACACACCAGCTTAGCAGAATGCTTTCTAAAAATTAAAAACACAGTTGCCAGGAAAGGACGGGCGGGTTTGCACATTATTCTGCAAAATGTGTGAAATATAGGCACTCAATTTATCAAGGCAATTTATCAATTGAAAGTTCCTGAGGCTGGGTGACGATTTCAGAGCATTTTAGAAATTTGCCTGAATAATGCTATAAGCCATATTGCCTGACAGACAGGGCCTTAACTGCAGTCACTGGTTAAAAAAAAAAAAACCCTGAAAGCTCAAGACCAAAAGCCTTTATCCTAGAGAGGGCAATAATGGACAGAAAATACAGTGTCAAGAAAAAGTTATGGCTATTAAATAAAAAGTACATTTTTCATAGGAGATTTTTAGAAAATAGGTTTTCATGCATTTTTTTAAACGGAGATACATAAGAAATTACACTTTCATACAACTAGTTTGTCTGTGTTATAGATCAATTTCAGGGGTCATTTTACTAAGATGCACTAATGCATTTAGGGGTCCTTTTACAAAGGCGCGGTAGCGGTTTAACGCGCGGTATTCCGTGCAAGTACCTAACGCCTCCATTGACGAGGCGTTAGGATTTTAGGCTGCCACAGGGGTTAGCGCGTGATGAAATGTCCAACGCACTAACCCCCCGTAGCGCGCCTTGATAAAAGGAGCCCTTAGTGTACACTAACATTAAGTGCATTAAGTGCTATTCAGCCTATATGTATACAATATGCTTGCAGCATTAAGGGGTCCTTTTACTATGCTGCAATAAGCACTAACACATGCTTACTGCAGCAAAACCCAGCTTACTACAGGGCATGCTTTGGCATCTGTGGTAATTTGTGGATATGCACAAAAAATATATGTTTTAGTGCAGGGGGAGGTGAAGAGGTGGTGTACTCTGTGCTAATCAGTTAGTGCAGCTATACTACTGTGCCCTAACTGATAAGCATGTACTTAGCATATGAGCCCTTCTCACCTAGATCAGGGGTAGGAAATTCCGGTCCTTGAGAGCCACAGGCAGGTCAGGTTTCCAGGATATCCACAATGAATATATATGAGATGGATTTCCATGCACTGCGTCCTTGAGTTGCAAATCTATCTCATGCATATTTATTGTGGATATCCTGAAAACCTGAACTGCCTGTGGCTCTCGAGGACAGGAATTACCTACCCTTAACCTAGAGGGGTGGTAGGGATTCATGTGCTAATGACCATGCACTAATGGGGAAATTAGCATGTGGCCATTAATAGGGAAAATAGAAATATTGGCCATTCTACTCCAGAGGTAAAAACGGCCTTAGTGTGTGGGAATCAGTGGTGTTGTAAGATGAGGTAGAGGAGCAGACTGCCCTAGGTGCCATCTTCACGGGGGCACCAGTGCCTCTCATCCACTCTGCCCTCATGTACCTCTTGAAATGTTTGCTGCCATGCTGCTACCTGCTACTCTTGTCAGCCTTGGCTCCCTTCTGACATCACTTCCTTGTCACCGGATCAGGATGTGACATCAGAAGGGATCTGAGGTCTGCACAAACAGCAAGTGAAAGATGCTGCTCGCACTGCTGAACATTTAAAGAGGTACAGGGGGATGGGGGTGCACAAGCAGCGAAGAAGAACAGGGGGCACACGGTGCAGTGATTCCAGATGCCACTGCTCCAGGTGCCAACCTCCCTAGCTATGTCACTGGTGGGAAAAACCTATATATGGACATTCTATGGCCACATTTTACTGAAGTTTGGTGAAAGGGCCCATTAGGGTGCACTAATCATTAGCGTACCTTAGTAAAAGCTGCTTTATTTTCCTGTCAGTGCTTGAGCCAATCAGCACTCAGTCACTGACAGGAAAGTAAGGTTATGAGAACTCAGACTCTGCTGTTAAATAGAGTCCCTGACTCCTCGTAAATGGAGGGGCGTTCCTTTTGGACAATCACCTGGAGAGGTTATTTTATTATTAATGACCTCATTATACTACAGTTTTAATATTAATGACCTCATTGTACTATATTTGCATAGTATAATCACAGGCTGCTAAAAAGCACGGAAAAGACCATGGTGAGTCTTTTGATAATTGTGTAATAAAATATGTGCATTTAATGATGGTTTAGCACCATCGTTAAATGAACAGTGACTTTACAGAATCCAGCCCTTAGTGTTTTAAAACTTATTATTTGACTAATCAAAGTGCATAGAATGAAATCAAAATGCCTTATTCACCCAATAAAATGTGTCAGACCAGACCATTTTATTTGTTTATAATTCATAAAAGTTATACAGTTAAAGCATAAGGTAGTACAAGAACATGAGTTATTCTCACTGCCTCCTCAAACCAAGGGTTAAGACTGGGCTGTTGTATATGATAAACAGATAGTAGCCCCATGGACAGCTGATGCTCTGAGGTTTGATTTCAGGTTTAAATAAATCTTGTTTTGCCAGACTGGACTTGTTTCCAAATCAGCACCCATAATCCCAGGTGAGGAGTGCTAAGCTGAAATGCGTGAAAATATTCATAGCAAATGCAAAACTGGGAGAAACTAACCTTTCCACAAAACATTTTATGCAAAAGAATTTCAATTTTTCATAAGAAGATGTGAAAAAGAGCAAAAATTTATTTAAAGGCAAATCTGTAACTCTCATGCTTCCTTTGTATTTCCAAAAGTATATCCTGCCTTTTCCTGCTTTTCACAAACAAATTTTTTGTACTTTTCATAGGGCCTCAGAACTTACACTGGTTTTTACTAAACTGCGGTAGAGCTTCTAACCACAGGCCAGCAAGCTAAATGCTCCAACGCTCATAGGAACGCTCTCTGGCCCATGGTAAAAACTTCTACTGTGGTTTAGTAAAATGAGCCCAAAGTTTGGTACTGATCTTTGAGTGTCACCTAGTGGCCAACCAAAGGAAAGCAAGGGAATTAGATCTCATGGAAGTTATATTGCAATATATTTTCCCTCTGTATATTCTATAAGCAAGCTACAGAGTTTGCTTATAAAATATACAGAAGAAAAAATTAAAAGAAAAAAAAGTGTAAATACTGGATAACATACATGATGGTTTGTTAATGCAAGCCCAAAGAAAGGAACACAATGCAATGAGAAGGCATCGGATGAAGATAAAAGGTAATAGGCTCAGGAGTAATCTAAGGAAATACTTTTTTACAGAAAGGGTAGTAGATGCATGGAAAGGTGGTGGAGACAGAGACTGTGTCTGAATTTAAAAGGGCCTGGGATAGGCACGTGGGATCTCTCGGAGAGAGAAAGAGATAATGGTTACTGCAGATGGGCAGACTAGATGGGCCATTTGGCCTTTGTCTGCTATCATATTTCTATGTTTCAAGAGATAATAGAAAACCCCCACTAGCTTTACAAGATAATTAATATTTTGAATATCATAAATATTTGTTTCCAACTAACACACTCAGCTATAGATATCGAATGAGCAGTAAGGATGCAGAACCTCAAGGTCTTCCTTTGATTGTCATTTGCCTTTTAGAGCTGGTAATGAATGGCATGGTTAGGTTAGAGAAGTGTGTCACAAACTTTTTTAAGCTGCAGCACACTAATTTCAGGGCTGCGGCTGGAAGACACCTGGAAATGCGCGGACATCAACACAATGATGTCACGTACATGTGTGATGTCATCACATCAACATCTGCACATGCATGGATGTCCTCCAGCCACAGCCCTGAGTATCCTATTACCACTGGGGGAGGGGGGAGGCATTTGCTGCAGAAGGAGAAGTGAGGAGAAGGGGCAGAAGCACCAGTGAGGAGGAGAGCCGCCAGCACTGGCTGACTGACAACAGGATGTGCCTCTTCCCACAAGAGGCACGTCCTGTAAGCAGTCAGCTAGCACCAGCATCTCTCCTCCTCGCCAGCATCTCGGGGCACACCTGGAATCTGCCAGAGCACACTAGTGTGCCATGGCACACAGTTTGCTATACACTGGGTTAGTGAATAGGATTTGCTGCCTTTCTGTGGGTTTGCATATTATATAAGGGCACTTATTTGTGGTTTGCATATTATATAGGGGCACTTATTTGTACCTGGGGCAAAGGAGAATTAAGGGGCTTGCCAAGTGTCAAGATGAGCTGAGCTAGGAGTCAACCCCATTTTTTTTGGTTTTCAGGCTACTGCACTAAGAACATAAGAATAGCCTTATTGGGTCAGACTTGTCAGCAAGTCAGCAAGTGTCCCCTGAGGAAGGCATTCTCATATGCCAAAACAGGGATCCTTGTTGGGACTTTTTAATTGTTTAATAAAAACTTTATTACCGGTTGAAAAGACACCACCTTTCTTTGTTTGACTGAAATTAACATATAGCCATTAATAGGGGAAATAAGAAGCGCAAGCATTTTACAGCCGTGCTAAAAGTGGCCTCAGTGTGCAGGAAAGGCATACGCTACTGACACAGCAGGCCACTTTATAGCGCAGATTAATATATGGACACCTAAAAACAACATTTGCGCAATAGAAGACAAACATATATCTAATCAACCCCACAGCCATCATGGCTTTCACATGAATTCACAAATATGCCTGAGCAAATCTGTGGGACTGTATGTGAAAGATTTTATTTTCTCATGGTATAATCAACCAACATGGTCATGACAATAACTCAAAAAGATGAAGCTATTTACAATGAAATATGTAATTGGCCCTGTACAGTATGAGCCACTATTTTCAACAGTTGTGCCAGAGGGTCAAAGAAAAACTCTTAAAAAACAAAGGCCTAATAGTTTTCTCCCATTTACATTAAATGCATAAATCCTTATTTAATAGGGTCCTAAGCCTAAACAAAACAGCAGCTTTCACGTGTCTAGCTAGTGTTTAACTGCACAAGGCAGAACCACAGAGAGCAGTAAATACTTCAGAGCTGGCACTTTGTCAAGACTGTAAGTGGCTCAGTCTGAGAATTTTGCATCACCACTGAATTTACAGTCATTTGATAAGTGGCACAAGACAAGAATTACTTCTTTCTAAATCCAAGCCAGGCAATAAATCCAACATCTGGATTCCTCTTATTGTCCGTTATCATCCGATGACAATGCTTTTTACCTTCATTGTCTTGACAGAAATATGATATGTAAAACTATAATGTCACATCACTTACTGTGATTTAATACTAGCCAGCTCATACCATTTTAATCAATCAAAATTGTCGTTTTTTAGTATAATGATTTTGTGGTGGAGTCCCAGTGTTAATATGATATATCCGTTGTATCTACCAGTTGATTTATTATTTCTTTCCAAAGTCTAAGAGTTTCACAGGGCCATTTTTTTCTTCTTTTTATGTCTTTAGAATTAGCAAGCAACTAACGTATCATGTACACCTGAAAGTGCTTAATTATTTCTAAGGATATATTCTGTGTACAAGCCCACTAAAAACATAAATCAGTCATTTGTTAAAATCCTAATTATTTTTACCCTGATGAGCCACTGGCAATACTGCCAAGAAAAACTGAGAGCAGGAACATCATTAGGGGAATATCTATATAAATTAAAGTAATATTTATATTTATATTTAATTTATTTATTCATTTATTTAGCCCTTTCTCCCAAAGGAGCCCAGAACGGGTTACAAGAGTACATTCACAGTATAAGTAAGACAAACTTTGGTTTACAAACTTGGTGTACATAGAGGTATAAATTTCACTAAGGCTATTAGTTTTGAAAGTTACCCATGTAAATAATAGCATTTGCATGTGTATATCACATTTATTTATTTATTAAATTTTCTATACCGTTCTCCCAAGGGAGCTCAGAATGGTACCTCAAGCATTTTCCCTATCTGTCCCAGTGGGCTCGCAATCTCTCTAATGTACCTGGGGCAACATTAGAACCCACAACCTCAGGGTGCTGAGGCTGAAGCCTTAACCACTGTGCCACACTCTCTAACTCTACTCTATAATTAGTGCACAATGAATATGATCATCACAAACTACTTCCATTATTAAAGTGAAGTGTACACAAGACATCTATATGGTAGATTTACTTTACTGCTTAGATTAACATAAAGGAAAAGATGAACATATGATGCTACTGGAGATTTGGGTCATGGCTAGGGTTACCAGATTTTTGGGAACAAAAAACTAGACCCATGGCCCTGCCTCTAGGACTGTCCTATTCTGCCTGAGTCATGCCCTGTTCTGCCCCCTGCCCCACCCCCAGTCCCACCCCTCAACCTGGTCGCTTGTAGGGAGGGCATTTGCGCATGCGCTGGTATGACCAGGGGGGCAGTTGCCCTAGTTGCACTCCCCTAACCCTATTCCTGCGGTATTCTGTTAGCATGATGTTTCTGTGTAGCATTCTGTAATAATTTGGCTTATTCAGTTTTCTTGATAGTAGAGGGGATATATGTGAAGGGGAGGGGAGACAGGGGTTTTGTTGATACTTGCTCTGTATTATTTATATTTATAAAATGACAATTGTACAGAATATTGTTTCTTTTCAAACTTTAATAAAATACATTCAATATAAAATCATAACTGCATCTTGTGCGGATGGGATCAGATGGTTTGCAAGGACCGAGCTCGTGGAGACGGGGCGGAAACTGGATTTTTAAATTTCAGTCCTAGTAGTTTGCCGGTCCACAAAATAATTTTTTTTTTCCCGCTGGTCCATAGGTGTAAAAAGGTTGAAGAACACTGCTCTAAAAATAGGACATGTCTGAGTTGTCCCGGATGTATGGTCATCCTATTCCTTACAATCTGTAGCATGGCAGTCACTTCCTGGATTGTCATCTGAAAATACTTGTCACAGTCTCAAAACCCTGCTATTCAGTGCTTAAATTGCCTGTAAGTACTAAACTACAAATTGAGCATTCTGGGGTAAGCATACAGGAAATGACATCAACCAGCTAGGCTGCATTAAGCTGCTGAGAACAAAAAAAGAAAGTTAGACTGTTAAAATGTACAGCAGAGAGTAAATAACTCAAGCATGTACAGGGTGGAAAATATTGAGAAATTAGTAGAATTTGAAATATTCTGTGACTGGAGAAGGTATGTTTTGATGCAAAAAGAGAGGTGTGGATCTGGAAAAGTTAGACTTAACATATTGCAGATTTCACAGGACATTGTGAAAAAGGCTAGTAGTACTGGAGTTGAGGAGTTGCCCAGTGGTAAAGCTGCTGCTTCAGTGCCCTAAGGTTATGAGATCAATCCCAGTGCTGCTTCTTGTGACCCTGGGCAAGTCACTTAATCCTCCATTGTCCCAGGTACAAAATAAGTACCTGTATTTGAATGTGTAACCACAAAAAGGCAGTATACAAGTCCCATCCCCTTCTGGACTAGTGTATTTAAATATAATAGCTTTAGCTAACTGCAAAGCTTCTAAATCTATATTGACAAAAGAGGACCCAAAATGGAGGAAATGGAATAATTCTCTAACTACCAGGTGCTTATCTTAAGACAAAGGATTACAATTACTAACTGTTTTCTCTTCTTTGTTCTCAAGCTGCAGCTATTAAATTTAGTTTAACTAGGCAATTTGTAACAATCTTTTTCTTTTCTGTAGTTGAAAAATACCATGTGCTAGACATGTCCCTCTTTTTCCCTTAAACATTTGTTAATTACATGTCATTGCCCCCACTGTCAGGACCACCAGGGAGCCAAGGTAGGCCCAGAAGGTGCCTACCCTGATTGGGGGAGGGGTTGGAGGGACATTTCAAGAGGGGAGTTTGAGAGAGGTTCTGAATATTACAAGCTGGAGGAAAAGAAAGGGAAGGAGGGGGCCCCTAGGGCTCATATATCTTTTAAATTGTTGTGGGTTTCCTAACTAATATTTAGCTAGGGCCTGCATAACTGTCTTCTGTAGGGACATGGGGATGGGCCCCAAAATGGGCTGGGTCAAAAACTGGTTGAGTGGAAGACGACAGAGGGTAGTGGTCAATGGAAATCAATGAGGAAAGAGATGTTACCAGTGGTGTGCCTCAGGTTCTGTTCTTGGGCCTGTTCTTTTTAACATTTTTATAAGTGATTTTGCTGAAGGGCTGTCAGGTAAGATTTGCCTCTTTTGTGGATGATAACAAAATCTGCAATAGAGTAGATATCTTGAATGGGGTGAATAACATGAAGAAAGACCTAGCGAAGCCTGAAGAATGGTCTGAAATTTGGCAGCTAAAATTTAATGCTATGAAATGCAAGGTTATGCATTTGGGCTGCAAAAACCTGAAGGAACAGTGCAGTTTAATGAGTGAAGAACTTATGTGCACCCTGGGTGTGATTGTACGTAATGATCTTAAGGTGGCCAAACAGATAGAAAAGGTGACGGTGAAAGTTTGAAGGGTGCTAGAGTGCATAAGAACAGGTTTGGCCAGTAGGAAAAAGGAGGTATTAATACCCCTATATAAGACTCTAGTGAGACCTCATTTAGAATATTGTGTACAATTCTGGAGATCGCACTTTCAAAAACATGTAAAAAGGATGGAGTCGGTGAAGAGGAAGGCCACTAAAATGGTGTGTGGTATTCATCATAAGGTGTATAGGGACAGACTTAAAGATCTCAATATGTATACTTTAGAGAAGGGGTGCCCACACTTTTTGGGCTTGCGAGCTACTTTTAAAATGACCAAGTCAAAATGATCTACCAACAATAAAATTTAAAAAAAACACAAAGCACACTGTATGCATAGAAAATGTTAATTATCATTCCTATTCTGGTTTTTTTTCCAAGAGGTCACCTCAGTACCAACCATACAAAAATAGACAAATACCCCCTCCCTTTTTACTAAACCACGATAGCAGTTTTTAGTGCAGGGAGCTGCGCTGAATGCCCAGCGCTGCTCTCGACGCTCATAGGCTCCCTGCACTATAAAACGCTATTGCGGTTTAGTAAAAGGGGACCATAGTGTAAAATATAGACAGCAGATATAAATTCAGACACATTTTGATCACTATATTTAAAATAAAATCATTTTTCCTACCTTTGTTGTCTGGTGATTTCACGAGTCTCTGGTTGCACTTTCTTCTTCTGACTGTGCATCCAATCTTTCTTCCCTTCTTTCAGCCTTTATGCTTCCTCTCCTCCAGACCTCATTCCCTCACCCAACTTTTTCTTTCTCTCTCCCTGCCATTTCTTTCTCCCTGCCTCCCTTTCTTTTTTTTCTCTCTTCATGCCCCCTTTCTTTTTATCTGTTTCCCTTCTTTCCTTTTGTCTACCTGCCGGCCCCTTTCTTTCTTTCTCCCTGCCCTCCCCCAAGCCACTGTCGCTGCCATCGGGGAACAGGCCCCCAAGCCGCCACCGCCACCGCAATCAGATAACAGGCCCCAAAGACGCCGCTGCCCCAAGCTCTCCCTGATTCCCTGCATCGGGCCGACCAGCATTCCTCTCTCTGATGTCAATTCTGCTGTCGGAGAGGAAGTTCCGGCCCAGCCAGGCAGCGATTGGCTGGCCAGAACTTCCTCTCCAATGGTACAATTGACGTCAGGGAGAGGAAGGCTGATCAGCCCAATAGATCGCCAAGGCAAAGTGAGTCTATCACGGAGCCTGGGATGGGCTCTGCGATCGACTCACTTTGCCTTGGTAATCTACCAGTCGATCACGATCAACCTATTGGGCACCCCTGCTTTAGAGGATAGGCAGGAGAGGGGAGATATGATAGAAACGTTTAAATACCCATGTGGTTAAATGTGCATGAGTCGAGTTTCTTTCGTTTGAAATGAAGCTCTGGAATGAGAGGGCATAGGATAAAGTTAAGAGGTGATAGGCTCAGGAGTAATTTAAGGAAATACTTTTTTACAGAAAAGGTGGTAGATGCGTTGAACAGTCTCCCAGAAGAGGTGTCTGAATTCAAGAAAGCGTGGGATAGGCACATGGGATCTCTTAGAGAGAGGAATGGGCCATTTGGCTTTTAACTGCCATCATGTTTCTATGTTTCTAAGTTGCACTGTGTCCTTAAAAAACTGTTCACTGTTCAAGGAAAGTGTTACTAAGGAGAAGTAAAGTTGGATTTTGTTTTGGACTTTACATCCTGGTGTAGCCTGCATTATTGAAAGAGAGAGTGGATTGTCTGGTGCTTGCGTGCTGGGGACTCCAGCTGTTAAGCTGTTAAGCTGGTCCCAGCTCTGATCCTAACAAATAAAATTAACTTTGAGTGCCCATTTCCAGCATCCGGATAAACAAGGCATTATATTTACTTTGTCTCTTGATCTCAGCAGTAGTATAATGGGTACACCTCATGTCAAAATGATTGATAGCTGTCAAAGATAAGGATCGACCAATCGGTGTTCACTTCCAGATTAAGCCATGCCCACTCTCTGCCCACACCTGCCCAAACCCCATCCACTCTCTGCCTACTTTTACCCAAACCCCGCCTATGCCCCACCCACTCCACATCCATTTTTCCCTTAGCCCCACCCATGCCACGCCCCCACCTGGCACTTCATTTACCCTGTTTCTGCCTACGTCATCAGAATGTGCACTTCCGGTAGGGCAGGCACTCCCATTTCCGCTGACATCATCAGACACTGTATTTCCGTGGTCAAACACGCCCCTATTTCCAGTGATGTCATCAGAAAGTGCATGGGGCGGAGCATGGGGCGGGCATGGGTGGAGCCACCACCATTCATTCCTTTGGGAGGGGGCAGGGCATGGGTGGAGAGTGGGTGGGGCCTGGGTGGGAGGAGGCATGGTATGGGTGGAGCCAAGGGAAAAGTGGGCATGGAGTGGGCAAGGCATGGTGGGATTTGGGTAAAAGTGGGTGGAGAATGGGTGGGGTTTGGGCATGGTGTGGGCGGAGAGTAGGCATGGCATAACCCAGAAGTGAACGCTGATTGGTCGATCCTTATCTTTGACAGCTGTCAATCATTTTGACATGAGATGTACCCATTATACTACTCTCAGCACTTTCTTGTATTTCTCAAGCGTGCTGATTTTTTCTTCTATCCTTTCTCCAAATTTAGTTTGTAAACTAAACTTTGTTGTGTATGACAGGAAAGGCGGTATAGAAAAGCTAATAAATATGAATGTAGAGGTCACTTAGGTTTAGCCCTAGAGCAGTGTTAGATAATGCTCTATCAGATGAGAGCAGTTTTTGCCCTTTTTCTAACTTTGCACTTTCCAAAACAGGGGCTGTGCCTCTCTGCCTGACTGACAGGGTGAAAGGATACAGCTCTCGGAGGGTAAACTGGGCTTGTATATAAGTACCCAGCCCAGGGGAAAAGTCATTGTCTTTGGTTACCAACCCCAGGTCAGAAAGCCTTTAAGAAAGAGGACCAGATTTTGGCAGATCCTGTGGCCATTCCTCCAACATTTATTTATTTCAGTGTTTATATACTCCTTATAGCATAAGGGATCATAATCAAATGTTAAATACATCTAAAACCTCGCCCAAGTCTGCACTTGGATGATCTAAAAGACAGGTTGTCAAGTGCTGATAATTGAAACATTTTTTTGGACGTATCCAGGGACATTTTAGGCCTCTGAATCCCGCTGTGCGCCCAGAGCTGAAAGGGGCATTTTTGGAGGTGTGGTTAGGGCGGGATGTGTGTTGACATAAACTTAGGGCTCCTTTTACAAAGGCGCATTAGGGCCTTAACGCGTGGAATAGCGCACACTAAAATGCCACGCCCACTAGCCCCTACGTCTCCTTTTAAGCAGGCGGTAATTTTTGGCTAGCGCGAGCTATAGCACGCGCTAATCTTGTGCATGCACTAAAAACGCTAGTACACCTTAGTACAAGGAGCCCTTAGTCATCCTGCAGGGATAATCAAATGTTTTACGAGACTGCCTAGATGACACTTATAAGTTGTGAGCTAGATGATATAAAGACAGGTATAAGTGCCCAAAAGTTATCCAAAGTGACCAGATAACCACTGCAAAGATAAAGTAAAGACCCCCATATACTCCCCCTGTGTTCATTGATCCCGTCGCACCCCCATAAAGTTCAGAATAAAAATGTACATACCTGCCTCTGGAACATCAACACCTGGCATAGGAAAGCCTAGTAGAGCTTAACGGAGGTGGCTTAAGTAGTCTGGGGGGTTGGCTAGTGAACCATAGAGAGGATGACCCAGGCCTATAAGCCACTCTAACTACTACATTAATGGAGGAAAATGTGAGCCCCCCAAAATAAAACAAAACCTACTGTACTGCCATATAGGTGACACCTGCAGCCAAAAGGGCTATTGGGGTTGTAGACAGGTGGGTATAGTGGGTTGGGGAGGCTTACTATAACCTATAAGATAGTTCTTGTGAGATGTTTATGTGGCACCCTTTTTGTAAAGTTCACAGCAGTGCCCTGTAAGGTGCCCCACTGTTTTGGTGCTATGTCTGGGTGGCTAGTCCATCACAATGCTGGCCCCTCCCATGTCCAAAAGGTCTGGTTTTGGGTGTTTCAGACTTGGATGAATTTTTGGTCAACAATGTGGTATAAAGATAGATGTAGTGGTTGTCTGGAGGATCAAACGTCTGGACATACAGGTAGATGATTTTCGACATTCTGCCGCTAACGATTTTGGGCGACTTGTGCCCTATGTTCAAATCGGACTTAGACATATCTTTTGATTATGCCCCTCTAAGTGGTTATATTCAGGTACTCAAGCATTTTCCCTATCTGTTCTGGTGGACTCACACTCTATCTAAAGTACCTGGGGCAATGGGATTAAGTGACTTGCCCAAGGTCACAATGAGAAGCATGGGATTTGAACCCATAACCTCAGCGTGCTGAGGCTTTAGCTCTAACCTCTGTTAACCTCCAAGCTACAGTATGCTCTGATACACTAGGAAAAGTTCTTTGAACTAGCAGAAGAGCCAGGGAGTGAGACCTGCCTTAGAGACTGCACAGCTACTTCCAGCTACTTGAGCTCAGATTTATCTTAAAAGAATACCCTCAGTGCCACATACACGTAGCAACATCCCACTGACCTGAGGAAGAATGGTTGGGAAGCCAGTTATGGATTCCTTTTGCTTATGTTTTATTCGTTTATTGCTAAAACTCACAAGCTGTTGCCGAATTGAGAAATCTTACTTCATATATAGACTATGGAATTCAAGTGTCTGCGGATATTACCATCAGAACAAGTCTTGGTAAATAACCTTGATGCAGACTATCATCGATCCAATTGTCTATTTTATAATTTTATGAAAATTTTATCTTATTATTTAATTTTTTTCTTTTGTATAAATATATAAAGTGCAGTTGTTGCGATACAGCTATTTAGTGAAATTTTGTTTAAAACATATGTAAAACATATATTTGAGTTAACTTATTTTCCTTTTAGATCAATGGTATAAAGTGGTGTTACTTAGGTTAGGTGTAGATGAAGGAACTCCGTTTCGCTCTAACTGGATTAACTAGAGCTTCTTCAAGAAATAATGTTGTGATGGTAGTCACTCTTACTGCGCCTCGGTGTTCTTTGCCATTACTGAAGCCGTTCGAATTGAGTTTTAGGAGTCATTGTATGTAACACTTGAATAATTGAAGGTATTAAGCTTATTCGTTTATTGTACATTTGATAAGAACATAAGCAGTGCCTCTGCTGGGTCAGACCAGAGGTCCATCACGCCCAGCAGTCCGCCCAAGCGGTGGCCCATCAGGTCCAAGACTTGCTTAATGCAAAAGGTCAAAGCGGCTTTACAAAATCTAAAAAGAACATATGAAAAGGAACACCAGTAATAAGAAGAAAGATTTAACTAATAAGAAGAAGAAAGATATAACAATGACTCATAAAATCCAGAGGAAGAAGGAACACACTAAAGCTACTCCATGAGAATAGCCTTACTGGGTCGAACCAATAGTCCATCTAGCCCAGTATCCTGTCTTCATGGAGGCCAATCCAAACACAAGTACCTGGCAAATAGTAACAGCATTCCAGGGCAATCCAGGGCAAGTAATGGCTAAATGGCTTCTCCCATGCCTACTAACATATCTGTCTCAACAGCAGTTTATGAACTTTTCCTCCAGGAACTTGTCCAAACCTTTTTTAAAACCAGTTACATTAACCGCTCTTACCACATCTTCTGACAATGCATTCCAGAGCTTAACTATTGTCTGAGTGAAAACATATTTCCTCCTATTAGTTTTAAAAGTATCATTCTGTAACTTCATCGAGTGTCCCCTAGTCTTTGTAAATCTTGATGCAGTAAAAAACACTCAACAAAGTTTTTGCTTCTTCAACACATTTGGGTGTATCTTACAGATTTTTGGCTGCTAATCATGAAAATTACATTTATAATTACATATCACGTTCCATTTTAACAAAAAAATAAATTTTTACAATTTCTTGTTATACTTTCAGGCTAATGCAATTAATAACTGATACCAAGATTAAGGAAGACATTTTTGTCGGTCCACAGATCAGACATGTCATCAAATGATGAGAGATTTGAAGATCTGTTAGTCGGGCCAGAGAAAATCACCTGGAAAGCATTCAAGGATGTTGCTGAGAATTTTCTTGGCAGTTACAGAGCACCAAACCATATTCAACTGGTTGACAAACTTCTTAGAGAATACAAACCCATGAAGTGCAACATGTCACTGAAGAGGCACTTTCTACATTCACACTTGAACTTCTTCCTTACAAATCTTGGTGCAGTAAGTGATGAACATGGCGAAAGGTTTAACCAGGACATCTCCATCATGGAAAAAAGATATCAGGGTAACTGGAATCCATCAATGCTGGCTGACTATTGTTGAACACTGCAACGAGATGCGCCGGACACTGAATACAAATGGAAATCAGCAGGAAAACATGTTTAGCCACGGTGAACTATCACAGCATATCAGAAACTTTGTGCATTAAAACATGTTATAGTCAATTAAAGATACCATCATGTTTCTCAAAATTCCTACATGATACAGTCAGTGGGAAATTATATTTGTGTTTATTTTGAAGGGGGTCTATCATAATCAACAGTTTTAAGGAAGCAAATTCTTTGGAAAAATGTGTTGTCCTTTGAAATTGATACACTTGAACCTGTTCTACACCACTCAGGATTTTGTAGTCTTCAGTCTTATCTCCCCTCAGCCGTCTCTTTTCCAAGCTGAAGAGCCCTAACCTTTTAAGTCTTTCCTCATATAAGAAGAGTTCCATCCCTTTTATCATCTTGATCACTCTTCTTTGAACCTTTTCTAGGGACGCTATATCTTTTTTGAGTTAAGGAGACCAGAACTAAACACAATACTCAAGGTGAGGTCGCACTATTGAATGATACAGAGGCATTATAACATTCTTAGTCTTGTTTACCATCCCTTTTCTAATAATTCCTAGCATCTTGTTTGCTTTCTTGGCCGCCGCCACACATTGGGCGGAAGATTTCAGCGTATTGTCCACAATGATACCCAAATCTTTTTCTTGAGCGCTGACCCCCAAGGGAGACCCTAGTATCCAGTAACAATGCTTTGGATTATTCTTCCTAATGTGCATCACTTTGCATTTGTCCACATTAAATTTCATCTGTCAGTTGGACGCCCAGTCTTCCAATTTCCTAAGGTCTTCCTGCAGTTTTTCACAGTCCGCATGTGTTTTAACAACTTCCAACAGTTTAGTGTTATTTGCAAATTTAATCACCTCACTCATAGTTCTAATTTCCAGATCATTTATAAATAAGTTAAATAGCACTGGTCCCAGTACAGATCCCTGCATGATTCCTGGTTCCTGATGTCCTGTTCCTGGTTCCTGAGGCACCCTGCACAAGTTCAGCGAAGAGAAGGGTTATTTTTTCTAACGTTTTGTTAGTGTGCACACATTTATCTTTATTTTAAAGAAAACTTTTTTAAAAAACAATTTAATTTTGAAGCTGCGTACTCTAGCTAATTCCATTGAGAAAACATTATACTTACCTGGGTCTGGGTGCAATGTTCATTTCTAATGTACCTAGAGAGACAAAGGAGTTAAGAGAATGTTACCACAAAGCAACTCATCCTTAGAAGAAAAGTGTAAGCTTAAGGTTTTGGGTAAAAACTGAGAAATACTTATCTAATAAAGCATCTTGTGGTTCTTTGAGTAGAATTGAACTGGGTTGGTTGGGCCTGGAATGCAAGCAAACAAACATATACAACACTTTAGTTAAACCTCATAGCTATGAGTATTAAATTTTAAACTGGTTAAAACAGTGGTCTCAAACTCAGACCCTTTGCATGGCCACATTTTGGATTTGTAGATACTTGAAGGGCCTCAGAAAAAATAGTTAATGATTTATTAAAGACATGACATTTATAAATCTTTCCTTTTGGCTAAGTCTTTATAATAATACTAGTATTTTAGCCCGTTACATTAACAGGGTGCTAGAATATATGTCTGTCTGTCTTTCTTTCTGTGTCTCTCTCCCTCCCGCTGTTTTTCTTTTTGTCTGTCTCTCTCCCTGGCCCCCTTTGTCTGTCTGTCTTTCTGTGTCTCTCTCTGCCCCTGTGCCTTTCTTCTTTTCTTTCTGTCTGCCTTCCTCTCGCTGTCTGGCTTTCTTTCTATCCATCTGTCTCTCTCCCCCTCACACTTCCCTGTGCAGCAGCCACAGCAGCATTCCCTCTTCCTCCATGTCTCTGTGCAGTAGCATTCCCTCCCCGCAACTACTTCCCTATACAGCAGCATTTAGATCCCCCACCTTCCCTGTGCAGCAGCCACAGCAGCACCAGCATTCCCTCCCACCCCACACCACTTCCCTGTACAGCAGCAGCGTTTCCCTTACCCCCCTTTCCCATCCCTCGGTCTTGACTGCTCCCTTAGTCCCTTGTTGCCCCCACCCTTCCCTTCCCACGGTCCGACCATCTGCCGATTCCAGCAGCGTGTACAGCACTCTACACACGCTGCTTCGGGGCCTTCAGAGACGCGGCAGAGCAAATCAGGGCAGTAAAAGGCTCCGAAGCAGCGTGTGTAGAGTGCTGCACACGCTGCTGGAATCAGTTGGTTTTGAGTCAGGACCGCGGCATCCCTTCGCGGCTGGAGTGTTTTGGGCTTCCCGCCCCGCGAGGTGTCACCACGGCTCCTCTCGATCCCGCCAGCGTCGGAAGCCTTCTCAGACGCTGGTGCGGCTGGTGAGAGGAGCCGACACGGAGAGCAGGAAGTCTAGCGCTGGCGGCGAGTGGTAGGTGCTGGAAAGTAAGGCTGGGGACTCGCGCATGTGCACTCCTGCAAGGCCACGGACCTACATCTCACAGATCAGGGAAAATGGAAGCACACAGTTGAGTGCGCATGCGCGGCTAGCGTTTTATTATATAGGATAGCTAAAGAGACATATGATCAAGAAACTGTTTTATTTTACTTTTGTGATTATGATAAACATACCGAGGGCCTCAAAATAATACCTGGCGGGCCGCATGTGGCCCCCAAGCCGCGAGTTTGAGATCACTGGTTTAAAATGTTTTAGTTGAATTGACTTTAATATAGCTAGCAGTTTTAAAACATTTCAAAACTTCTATTTTGTTTTTTTTTAACAGCTGTTGTGTGATAAATACTTGCTACTTTTTAACTGAAACTTGTGTGAAGTTTCTTCCCAGCTGGTTTTTCATAAGGTTTACCACACACCCAGTTTATAGTTCTGGTCTTTTTAAACACCTGTAGTGTTTAAGTGGAAATGTGCCTTGACTCAGGGGAACTGATTTACCACTAGGCACTGTGACCAGTAATCATTCAGATACTGTTCTACGCCAAGGTAGTGCTGAAGCCAAGGAAGTGCTACACAGGAACTCCTTTAACTTTTTAGGAGCTATATTACTATGGGTAGTAACCAGGCATGGAGCCTTCACAGATACAGTGAGCAGACAGGTTAAGTCAAAGCAAAAGTTTTTATTATGAGCCTATGTAATGAGGTATTTGTTCCGTCACCGGGAATAAAGGAACCAGCGAGGAAGTCTCTTCGGAAGAACCAGTATAAAAAGACAGCCTGGGTTTAGGTATGAGGGTGGGTTCCAGGGTGAGAGGGAGAATTAGAAGGCCTTGAATATGCGCAGATGCATGCTCAAGGCCCAGCAGAGGCAGGAAGTTCTTCAAGCAGCACCGGCACATCCTGTGGGCTGCGTGCCGGTGCCAGACGGGGGGTAAGTTTCAAGTTGTTCGGGCGGGGGTGCCAGTTTACGCCGAGGGGGGGCCTTTGCAAACAGGGGGGGAGCAGCGCCGTTGGCCTCGGGGGGGGAGGGGAACGTATCAAGCGAGTTTCCATTATTTCCTATGGGGAAACTCGCTTTGATATACGAGTATTTTGGTTTACGAGCATGCTTTTGGAATGAATTATGCTCATAAACCAAGGTTCCACTGTATGTCCAAAACCCAATTTCATTATCAGCACTTGGATGTATTTTGATAATGTTTGTCCAAGTGCCGACTTAGGCTGGTTTTTGGACATTTTTCTCTTTCGATTATGAGCCTCTTAGTGTATAGGAAAGGCCCATGTAAGGATATGCTAAGCCTATTTCTTAGCACAGATTAGTAAAAGGGCCAATTAGTTTTTGCCCAAAGGAACACCTATATATATATTACACAAAAGTACTTTTGTGCATATACACATACAGGGCAATTTTATAAGAGCCAACGCATGCGAGTAAAAAAGCTATTCTGCTTGCATAATCTGCTTACAAATTAACCTGTCTTTAAAGTATAATCGCTGAAGATTTAATTCACCTACCCTATTTTCCTAAGCCATGGTAGAGGTTTCTATCGCAGCCCAGAGCACTAAATGCTCCAACGCTCATAGAATTCCTATGATCGTCGGAGCATTTAGCACCCCTGGCCACGGTAGAAACCTCTATTACTGCTTAGTAAAAGAGGGCCCTAAATAGTGCAGAGAAATACAAAACTTCATAATACCAGGCCACAAAACATTAATCAGCTCTAGAAAACCACTAGTATATTCTTATACAATATTGATGCAGTTTCCATCAGGAAAGCAAGGTCAGTTGCCAAAGACATACAAAAACAATAATACAGAACCGAGAGCTCTCTTCTTTCCCCAAATACTCTGATGGATAAAATCTAGTACCTATTACAGCCTCATTGGTTTTAGTAATACTTTTTTTTTCACTTTCCTCCATGTTTCTGAAAATGTTTAGCAAATGATTTACTATCAATCTTTGTTTTGTAGAAGACAAAAATAAAGTAAGGTCATGTCAGAAATTCTGCAGTCTCTCAATCAACACTGCATCTTTGCCAATGGTGACTGCAATGGATACAAATTCCAATTTTGATATCCTGGAATATTAAATCTGTTTCCTTTAACAATAGCTCTTTTAGAATTTTATTTTCTGGATTCAAATTGTGTCATAGGCAGCTTGAACTGTTCTCTCTTTTTTTTTTTTTTTGTAATCATTTGTAGAAATATTTTCTTTTTTTTTTTTTTAGTTCCAGTAATTTTATTGATTTTTTAAACAATAGAGTTACAGAAAAGTAGCTGTGTGTTGCATCAAATCCCTCCAAGAAGCTTAATCATGCCTACTGAATTATTTTGTATTCCTTTCTACTTCTGTAGGACAGCAGGTTGCATATTGCTAGGATTACTTTTTACATCTATATTAACTTTATCTAAGAGATGGTTATAGATAAACATAAAATAGTAAAATGCATATAGTAACATGGTAAATGATGGCACATAAAGACCTGTATGGTCCATCCAGTCTGCCTAACCAAACACTCTCTATAAATTAATGATTTAATTTAAATTATCCTTTTTCTTAGATATTTTTGGGCTAGAAACCCAGAGCACTGCCTGGTACTGTGCTTAGGTTCCATCTACTGGAGTCTCTGTCAAGGCTTACTCTAGCACCATCCCAGTCATTGAAGCCCTCCCCAATCCATCCTCAACTGAATAGCCATATACAGGACACAGACCATGCAAGTCTGCCCATTGTTGGCCTTAGTTCTTCAATATATACCAATATTTTATGATTAGAGATCCTTGTGTTCATCCCATGCTTTTTTTGAACTCTGGCACCGTTTTCCTCTCCACCACCTCCCTCGGAAGCGCATTCCAGGCATCAAGCACCCTCTCTGTAAAGAAGAATTTCCTAATATTATTCTTGAGTCTACTACCGTACTCCCAACCTCAAATTATGCCCTCTGATTTTACTATTTTCCTTTCTCTGGAAAAGATTTTGTTCTATGTTAACATTTTTATAAATGATTTTGCTAAAGGATTGTTGGATAAGATTTGCCTCTTTGTGGATGATACCAAAATCTGCAATAGAGTAGACACGCCGGATGGTGTGAATAACATGAAGAAAGACCTGGCAAAGCTTGAAGAATGGTCTGAAATTTGGCAGCTAAAATTTAATGCTAAGAAATGCAAGGTCATGCATTTGGGCTGCAAAAATCCGAGGGAATGGAACAGATTAGGGACTGAAGAGCTTATGTGCACAACAGAAGAGTGGGACTTTGGTGTGATTGTATGTAATGATCTTAAGGTGGTCAAACAGGTTGAAAAGGTGATGGCGAAAGCTAGAAGGATGCTAGGTTACATAGGGAGAGGTATGGCTAGTAGGAAAAAGAAGGTATTGATGCCCCTGTATAAGACTTTGGTGATACCTCATTTAGAATATTGTGTACAATTCTGGAGGCTGCACCTTCAAAAAGATATAAAATGGATGGAGTCAGTTCAGAGGAAAGCTACTAAAATGGTATGTGGTTTTAATCATAAGGCGTATGGGGACAGACTTAAAGATCTCAATCTGTATATTTTGGAGGAAAGGCAGGAGAGGGGAGATATGAAAGAGGCGTTTAAATACCTACGTAATGTAAATGCACACGAGTTGAGTCTCTTTAATTTGAAAAGAAACTCTGCAATGAGAGGGCATAGGATGAAGTTAAGAGGTGATAGGCTCCAGAGTAATCTAAGGAAATATTTTTTTTACAGAAAGGGTGGTAGATGCATGGAAAAGTCTCCTAGAAGAGGTGGAGACAGAAACTTTGTCTGAATTCAAAAGGGCCTGGGATAGGCATGTGGGATCTCTCGGAAAGAGATAATGGTTACTGCAGATGGGCAGACTAGATGGGCCATATGGCCTTTATCTGCCATCATATCTCCCCTCTCCCTCCTTTCCTCTATAGCATAAAGGGTCAAAATCTAAAACACAGGCTAAGTCAAAGGCCGAATTTTCTATTAAAATACTTAATCTTAGTAGAAGTATAGATCTTTCCTCGCCCTGAGACACCTGTGGTGCGGTCAGGCACTTCTGTGAACCGCCCTGCTCCAACCTAGCTTTTACACTGGGACTGGGTATTTCTGCCTGAAGATGGGTACTGAGGCAGCATGTTGAGGAGCTTGGAGCACTGCTGGGAGTGGGGCAGTGTGTTCAGGCGCCTGGAGCGCCACTGGGACCGGGGCTGCACAGTCAGGCACTTTAGATGCGACACAGTCACCGAGGGCCACATAAAATGTTTGACATGTGTGCTCTAGGGTTAACATATTCAGGGCTTCCAGTCTCTCCTCATGTGCCTTTTGGTGCAAACCTCCTACCATTTTCATCACCTTTCTCTGAACTGCTTCACATCTTCGTATGTCCTTTGCCAGATAAGGTCTCCAAAATTGAACACAATACTCCAAGTGGGGCCTCACCAACGACCTGTACAGGGGCAACAACACCTTCTTTCTTCTACTGGTTGCACCTCTCTCTATACAGCCTAGCATCCTTCTTGCAACAGCCACCATCTTGTCATACTGTTTCTTTGCCTTTACATCTTCGGATACTATCACCCTAAAGTCCCTCTCCCCATCTGTGCATATCAGCCTCTCACCTCCCTGCACACACAGTTCCTTCTGATTTCTAATCCCCAAATGCATTACTCTGCTGTTCTTTGCATTTAATTTTAGTTGCTAGATATTAGACCATTCCTCTAACTTTTGCGGATCTTTTTTCATGTTTTCCATTTCATCCTTGGTGTCTCTCTGTTACAAATCTTGGTATCATCCACAAAAAGGCAAACCTTGCTTTCTAACCCTTCGGCAATGTCACTCACAAATATATCGAACAGGATTGGCCCCAGCACCGATCCTTGAGGGACTCCACTACTCACCTTTCCTTTCTCTGAGTGAATTCCATTAACCACCACCCTCTGGCCTCTGTCTGTCAATCAGTTTCTAATAAAGTTCATCACTTTGGGTTCTAATTTCAACCCATCAAGTTTGTTCAAGAGCCTCTATGAGGAACCGTGTCACAGGATTTGCTGAAATATAAGTAAATTACATCTAGCATATGCCCTTGATCCAATGCTCTGGTCACCCAATCAAAAAATTCAATCAGATTCATTTGACATAATTTACCTTTAGTAAAACCATATTACCTTAAATACTGTAACAAATGATATAAATTAAAGAACTAAGGCCGGTATTGGACAAACTTTTATGGTTTGTGTTCCATATGTGGTGATTCTGTGTAGAATGGGCATGTCTGTTTGGACCCCTCCTCTCCCTCCTTCCCTCCCTCCGTTTACTTCTACACCAGGGCCTGCCGCCGCCACCCCCCTCCAAAGGCCTGCATGTTTCCCCCCTTCTTTTTAGCGTCCTTCGGCTTCCTAGTCTCACATTCAAAGTAGCCTGCAGAGGATCGCCAATTGGCTGTAGCAAACCTAGCAGGATGCCATCAGCCTCTGCAGCACATTCCCTCTGTTGTGGTCCCACCCCTCCTCTAACGTACGGGACCGTGGCAGAGAATAGTGAAATTTCTGGAATCCAGTGGATTACAGGACTCAAAGCAACATGGATTCACTAGAGGAAGGCCATGTCAAACAAATCTGATCAATTTCTGTGACTGAGTGACTAGAGAACTGAATAGAGGGAGTGTGCTAGATGAGATACTGTATATTTAGATTTTATCAAAGTCTTTGACAGTGTTCTACACAGGTGTCTAATAAATAAACTGGGTGCCCTCAGGATGGGCCCCAAAGTGACAGATTGGGTCAGGAACTGGTTGAGTGAAAGACGAGAAAGGCTAGTAGTCAATGGAGATCTCTGTGAGTAAAGAGATTTTATCAATTGTGTACCTCAAGATTCAGTACCAGGGCCTGTTCTTTTTAATATTTTTGTAAGCAATATTGCTGAAGGGTTGTCAGGTAAAATTTGGCACCTCTGATGGTGGGAATAACATGAAGAAGGACCTGGCGAATCTTGAAAATGGTCTGGGGGGAGGCGTTAAGATGGCGTCTCGCCGGTAACCACGCTGAGGAAGGCTACTGTTGGAGTTTACTTTACTTCTGCTGTTTAAGCGTTTTGAATTACACTAACATGGGTAAGAGAAAGGGGAAAGTAAGGACTTACCCCTCCGAGTCCTCTCCTCTTCCCCTTTCCACCATGGAGAGATTCGTAGTCCGAACAGCGAATATCCCCGGAGCGGGTGCTGGCGAAGGGGCGGCCTTACCCGAGCTCAATGTCATGCTGAGCCCGGAGGAGCGACTTCCACCCTCTGACCCAGGCATGGTGACGCTGCCGGAACAAGCGTTGAGCACGCAGGCTATGATTGGTGCTGCGGATTTCTCAACGGAGGAGGGTGGTATCCGGAGCATGAGAGGAGAAACCAATCTGCTGGGAGACAATATGGGAGCGAGTTCTGAGCTCCACCTGGTTACTGAAGGTGCTGTAGGAGGTGCAGAGGAGAGGCACGGAGAGAGTTCCAGGTCTGAGAAACTTGGTCAGCGGCAGGATATTGGTGAGCAGCAAATTACACCTCTGGTTAAACCTCCCCATGTTACTTTAGACTCTATCTGGGACGCTGTAGCTTGCTTAGAGAAGATTTTCATTGGAAATAAGGCTTTGGTGGACAATTCCTTGCAAGACTGTAAAACACGTATTATCATCCAGGAGGCAAAGAATTTTGAGCTTGAGAAAAAAGTAGAGGAAGTTCAACAAAGTTTTAAGGATTTAAAATCTAATACTTTGATTTATGGACAAGGTATGACTGGACTGAGGAATAAAATGGAGAAAATGGAGAATTATGCCCGTAGGTTGAATCTGCGTTTTATCAATTTTCCTCAATCCAGGACTGTAGCCCCCATTGAACTGCTTAAGAAATATCTGATGGAAGTTCTGGGGGTTCCAAAGGAAACCATTTTCTCGAGTCTATTCCATGCCGGGGAAGAAACGACAATCTTCTTCCCAAGGAGAACTATCGATGGACAGTTTAAATGTACACAACTATTAGAAACATCTTTGGAAGAAGAGTGTATAAGAACCACACTCCTAATTACATTTGTTTTTGAATCTGACAAGGACTGGGTGATGAGAATGTTTTTTCGTAACGCTGATAAATTGTTTTTGGGAGGGAAAATTTGGGTTTTCCCTGATGTCTGTGTAGACACTCAGGAGAAAAGGAAGCAATTTTTGGCTCTACGATCTCAGGTGATAGCCCTGGGTGCTCATTTCTTTTTGCGTTTTCCTTGTAAATGTTTAATATTATATGAGTCAAATAGATATCTTTTCTTTGATCCCAAACAACTGGAGGCTTTTCTTGAGAATAAGCGTAAAATACAGGTACAGGTATCGGGTCAGGGGGAAAGAGTATAATTATTATAATAATTATTAGTAAGTGGAAGATTGTAGTAGTTTAACTGGCGAGACGTTGTCATTGTTGATATTATTGATTTAATTAAGCTATTTTCTTTTTTCTGAGATGTGCCTCTTTTTCCTTATCCTCTCCCCAGCTTTAATTGAGGACTTACAGAGAAAGTTGCTGTGAATATATTTGCTTTTTGAATTTCAAATGGGAAATAATATTTAGTGGTTTGTTTTGTAATTAGCAATATGCTTTCTATTTCTTAATGCATTTTTATGTTGTATGTTTTTTTTTTAATTGCATAAATAAATAAAATTAAATTAAAAAAAAGAAAGAAAATGGTCTGAAATTTGGAAGCTAAGATTTAATGCTAAGAAATGTAAGGTCATGCATTTGGGCTGCAAAAACTTGAGGGAACAGTACAGTTTAGGAGTTAAAGAACTTTTCTGCATGAAAGAAGAGCAGGACTTGGGAGTGATAGTATGTGACAATGTTAAGATGTTGGCGAAAGCTAAAAGGATGCCAGGGTGCAAAGGAAGCAGTATGGCCTGCAGGAAAAAGGAGGTATTGATGCCCTTGTATAAGACTCTGGTGAGACCTCATTTAGAATATTGTGTACAATTCTGGAGGCCGCACCTTCAAAAAGATATAAAAAGGATGGAGTCGGTCTAGATCAGGGGTGTCAAAGTCCCTCCTCGAGGGCCGCAATCCAGTCAGGTTTTCAGGGTTTCCACAATGAATATGCATGAGATCTATTTGCATGCACTGCTTTCATTGTATGCTAAGTGCTAAGTTACACTTAGAAACATTCCCAACATCTGACCATACATTTAAAGTTGACTCAGAGAAATTCTTAATTGCATGTTAACAGCATTGCAGATCATGTGATGCAGTTACAGTAGATTGAGGTGTGCCACATTAGCAGTTAATAATTCACAACCACTATTCCCACGTAATTGTAAGGCACAGCTCCCACCTGTCCTCCACTTCATTCAGTGTTAAATGTTAACATGGAAAGTACTGCACATTAAGTACAAAGAACTATGTTAATTGCTAATGTAGATAAGTAAACAGGTCCCTTGATTGTTTTCATGCAAGATTTCCCTTTCACTTTTCTCCTGGTAAGATGAACTTTGAAGAGGTCTTTTAGGGTGAAAGCAAATATGAGAACAGAAAACAATGAAAAAGATTAAACAATAAAATAATTGTTCCTACTTAATGTATTTTCCTCTTTTTTTTAGGGAAGGAGAAGATTATTATTGCAAAAGATGTGTCCCTTATAACTTCATCTACATTATTCAGCAAAATATATATATATAGGAAAATAAGCTGAGTAAAAAATCCTTTTTTGGAACATAAATATTATTAATGAATTGTAATAGTGATGATAAAACATATTCATATTTATATAAAGACAACTTATAAATCTCCTAAGCTCTCCTCCTTCCTTCTTCATGTAATTCCACACTTAACTATTGGAAGCAACTTTATGTGTAAATAAAGCCAGTTCAATCCAAATGGAAAAAAAAAAGTTCAATAACAAATCTTTGGATCAGGTTACTGGAAGTCTATCAAATATTTGAACATTAACACTGATAAATGCAGTTGCACTGTACTGTATGCAAAGCTGTGTACTGTACTTTGATTTGGTTCAGCAGGAAGAGTGATATTTATATCTAAAGTATGCAAATTACATCAAGATACCATGTCTCTTTGGAGAGGCTACAAATATTAGCTTATGAAATAATCCCCAGCCACGTAAAATCTTGAAAATGTCAAAAGGAAATTTGTCCACTCTTAGTTCTCCCAGACAACAGCTCTGAACTGATTCGTTTTATCACTGCGGGAATGAAGGGTTAATTTTAAGATGCATAACAGTATACAGATAATGAAGAGCCATGCTTTTAATGTTGAACTGTCTTCCACTCAGCTTGCAGTTATGTATGTACTTAGAGTCATAATATAATGCCAAATAAGAACCCTTTCAAATATTAGTCATGGAATCGAGGGTGAAATACTCACGTGGATCAAAAACTTGCTGGAGCATAGGAAACAGAGAGTGGGAATAAATGGATAATACTCGGACTGGAAGAGCTTCACCAGTGGGGTGCCGCAGGGCTCGGTGCTTGGATCTGTGCTCTTCAACATCTTTATAAACGATCTGGAAATTGGTACGATGAGCGAGGTGATTAAATTTGCAGACGATACTAAGCTATTCAGAGTAGTGAAGACGCAGGAGGATTGCGAAGATCTGCAACGTAACATAAACATGCTTGAGAAATGGGCTGCGACATGTCAAATGAGGTTCAACGTGGATAAGTGTAAGGTGATGCATGTCGGTAACAAAAATCTCATGCACGAATACAGGATGTCCAGGGCTGTACTTGGAGAGACCTCCCAGGAAAGAGACGTGGGAGTTCTGATCGACATGTCGATGAAGCCGCCTATGCAATATGTGGCGGCGGCGAAAAGGGCAAACAGAATGCTAGGAATGATTAAAAAGGGGATCACAAACAGATCGGAGAAGGTTATCATGCCGCTGTAACGGGCCATGGTGCGCCCTCACCTGGAATACTGCATCCAGCACTGGTCGCCAAACATGAAGAAGGACACGGTACTACTCGAAAGGGTCCAGAGAAGAGCAACTAAAATAGTTAAGAGGCTGGAGGAATTGCCATACAGTGAGAGATTGAGGAAATTGGGCCTCTTCTTCCTTGAAAAGAGGAGACTAAGAGGGGACTTGATCGAAACGTTCAAAATACTGAAGGGAATAGACTTAGTAGATAAAGACAGACTGTTCACCCTTTCCAATGTAGGGAGAACCGAGAAGGCACTCTAAAGTTGAAAGGGGATAGATTCCGTACAAACATAAGGAAATTCTTCTTCACCCAGAGAGTGGTGGAAAACTGGAACGCTTTTTCGGAATCTGTTATAGGGGAAAACACACTTCAGGGTTTCAAAACAAAGTTGGACAAGTTCCTGCTAAACTGGAATGTACACAGGTGAGGCTGGACTCATTTAGAGCACTGGTCTTTGACCTGAGGGCCGCCGTGTGAGCAGAATGCTAGGCAGGATGGACCACTGGTCTGACCCAGCAGCGGCAATTCTTATGTTCTTATGTTAGTCAAATTCAAGAAAGCGTATGAAAAGCACAGGGGATCTTTTTTTTTTTTTTTTAAGAATTTTTATTGAGATTTCACAGAAGAACATAGTTAACGAGAGAACAGTGTGCATTAATTCTGCAAGATTACATAAAGTAAAATAGAATCAGAAAAGCCTTGCTTTGAGGACCTGCGCCCCTTAATCAGAAAGTACAAATCACAGAACAGTGAAAGCACCCAGGCATGCAACTCAATCCTGTCAGAACAAAAAACACTAACAATTACAGTGGTGCCTCACACAACGAACTTAATTGGTTCCAGGAGCAAGTTTGTTATGTGAAACGTTCGTTATGTGAAACGCGTTTTCCCATAGGAATACATGTAAAAAAAAATAATTCGTTCTGCAGCATAAAATATGCTAAGATGACATAAAAAAAGATAAATTTTTGGTTATTATTTTTATTTAGATACATCTAAAAACATAATTGTTTTTTAAAACAACACACATTTTTTAAATTTAAAGACAGACTAAGTAGAGTCTAATTTTACAGTGAGAGAGGGCAGAGTCTCAGCGGCAAAAACTGGGACTTAACGGTTCATTTTTTTTTTTTTCTACCGTGTTTCCCCGATGATAAGGCAGGGCCATCAAATAAGACAGCCCCCCCTTTTTAGAAAAAAATGTAAAATAAGGCACCCCCCCGCAAATAAGCCACCCACCGATACCTGCGCTTACCCGAATCGGGTGGTACGGTGGGTGACTCCGTGTGGTCCCTGGCACCCCCGACACGATCGGGGCAAGAGGGAGCTCAAGCCCTCTTGCCCCCCCGACTCCCCGACACGATCGGGGCAAGAGGGAGCCCAAGCCCTCTTGCCCCCCGACTCCCCGACACGATCGGGGCAAGAGGGAGCCCAAGCCCTCTTGCCCCCCCCCGACTCCCCGACACGATCGGGGCAAGAGGGAGCCCAAGCCCTCTTGCCCCCCGACTCCCCGACACGATCGGGGCAAGAGGGAGCCCAAGCCCTCTTGCCCCCCCGACTCCCCGACACGATCGGGGCAAGAGGGAGCCCAAGCCCTCTTGCCCCCCCCCGACTCCCCGACACGATCGGGGCAAGAGGGAGCCCAAGCCCTCTTGCCCCCCGACTCCCCGACACGATCGGGGCAAGAGGGAGCCCAAGCCCTCTTGCCCCCCCGACTCCCCGACACGATCGGGGCAAGAGGGAGCCCAAGCCCTCTTGCCCCCCCCCCCGACTCCCCGACACGATCGGGGCAAGAGGGAGCCCAAGCCCTCTTGCCCCCCGACTCCCCGACACGATCGGGGCAAGAGGGAGCCCAAGCCCTCTTGCCCCCCCGACTCCCCGACACGATCGGGGCAAGAGGGAGCCCAAGCCCTCTTGCCCCGCCGATTCCCCAACTCCCCGACAATATCGGGCCAGGAGGGAGCCCAAGTCCTCCTGGCCACGGCGACCCCCTAACCCCACCCTGCACTACATTACGGGCAGGAGGGATCCCAGGCCCTCCTGCCCTCGACGCAAACCCCCCCCCCCCCCCCGCCCCCCCCCCCCCCAAGAACCTCCGACCGCCCCCCCAGCCGACCCGCGACCCCCCTGGCCGACCCCCACGACACCCCCAACCCCCTTCCCCGTACCTTTCTGTAGTTGGCCGGACAGACGGGAGCCAAACCCGCCTGTCCGGCAGGCAGCCAAGGACGGAATGAGGCCGGATTGGCCCATCCGTCCCAAAGCTCCGCCTACTGGTGGGGCCTAAGGCGCCTGGGCCAATCAGAATAGGCCCGGGAGCCTTAGGTCCCTCCTGGGGGCAGGGCCTGAGGCACATGGTCGGGTTGGGCCCATGTGCCTCAGGCCCCGCCCCCAGGAGGGACCTAAGGCTCCCGGGCCTATTCTGATTGGCCTAGGCGCCTTAGGCCCCACCAGTAGGCGGAGCTTTGGGACGGATGGGCCAATCCGGCCTCATTCCGTCGTTGGCTGCCTGCCGGACAGGCGGGTTTGGCTCCCGTCTGTCCGGCCAACTACAGAAAGGTACGGGGAAGGGGGTTGGGGGTGTCGTGGGGGTCGGCCAGGGGGGTCGCGGGTCGGCTGGGGGGGCGGTCGGAGGTTCTTGGGGGGGGGCGGTCGTTGGGGGGAGGGGGGGTTTGCGTCGAGGGCAGGAGGGCCTGGGATCCCTCCTGCCCGTAATGTAGTGCAGGGTGGGGTTAGGGGGTCGCCGTGGCCAGGAGGACTTGGGCTCCCTCCTGGCCCGATCGTGTCGGGGAGTCGGGGGGGCAAGAGGGCTTGGGCTCCCTCTTGCCCCGATCGTGTCGGGGAGTCGGGGGGGCAAGAGGGCTTGAGCTCCCTCTTGCCCCGATCGTGTCGGGGAGTCGGGGGGGCAAGAGGGCTTGGGCTCCCTCTTGCCCCGATCGTGTCGGGGAGTCGGGGGGGCAAGAGGGCTTGAGCTCCCTCTTGCCCCGATCGTGTCGGGGAGTCGGGGGGGCAAGAGGGCTTGGGCTCCCTCTTGCCCCGATCGTGTCGGGGAGTCGGGGGGGCAAGAGGGCTTGAGCTCCCTCTTGCCCCGATCGTGTCGGGGAGTCGGGGGGGCAAGAGGGCTTGGGCTCCCTCTTGCCCCGATCGTGTCGGGGAGTCGGGGGGGCAAGAGGGCTTGGGCTCCCTCTTGCCCCGATCGTGTCGGGGAGTCGGGGGGGCAAGAGGGCTTGAGCTCCCTCTTGCCCCGATCGTGTCGGGGAGTCGGGGGGGCAAGAGGGCTTGGGCTCCCTCTTGCCCCGATCGTGTCGGGGAGTCGGGGAGGCAAGAGGGCTTGGGCTCCCTCTTGCCCCGATCGTGTCGGGGAGTCGGGGGGGGCAAGAGGGAGCCAGGCGGAGAGAGGGCAGTTAAGCGCAGTGCCTGCGCGGAAGGATGCAGCTCGGGCGACTTCGTTGTGTGAAACGAAGTTCGTTGTACGAATCAAGACATAAAGTTCGTTGTGCGCAGCGTTCGCTGTGCGAGGCGTCCGTTATGCGAGGCACCACTGTATATCGGTAATTATATGAATAACCACAACCCCAATCCCTAGGGGATCTTTAGGTAAACCACTAATAGGACCTCACAAAAGGGTGGCTGAGAATATAGCTGTGAGGCTAGCTCAACTCTCTTGCAGGGCAGCTGAGGGAAATCAGAAATGTAGGTTTTTCTTATTACTCTCAGCAGGTAATTAACAATAAAAGGATAGTCGAAAAATATTTTTCAGCTGATATTCAAAACAATTCAACCAACCAGAAATGGCTACTACCCAGTTAAATCACTTGTTTGCCGCTATCCAGCCATTTTCAGTGACACTTAACCAGTTATCTCCACTAAAAACAAACAGTTAGCTGCTTTTGGATTTGGTGCTAACCTGTGGATGTTCCAGGGGTGGAGTCAGGTTAAGTGCCTTATCTCGAGAAAGATATAGGGCTCCTTTTACAAAGCCGTGCGCAACTTTTCATCACGCGCTAACCCCCACGCTGGCCAAAAAACTACCGCCTGCTCAAGAGGAGGCGGTAGCAGCTAGTGCAGCCGGCAGTTTAGCGCGCGCTGTTATGCACTTGAAACCGCTAGCACGGCTTTGTAAAAGGAGCCCATAGTGGCATTAGAAAAGGTTCAAAGAAGAGCGACCAAGATGGTTTAAGGGGATGGAACTCTTCTCGTATGAGGAACGACTAAAAGGGTTAGGGCTCTTCAGCTTGGAAAAGAGATGGCTGAGGGGAGATATGATTGAAGTCTACAAAATCCTGAGTGGAGTAGAACGGGTACAAGTGGATCGATTTTTTACTCTGTCAAAAATTACAAAGACTAGGGGACACTCGATGAAGTTACAGGGAAATACTTTTACAACCAATTGGAGGAATTTTTTTTTTTCACTCACAGAATAGTTAAGCTCTGGTACGTTTTGCCAGAGGATGTGGTAAGAGCAGATAGCGTAGCTGGTTTTAAGAAAGGTTTGGACAAGTTCTTGCAGGAAAAGTCCATAGTCTGTTATTGAGAAAGACATGGGGGAAGCCACTTCATGCCCTGCATTGGTATCATGGAATATTGCTACACCTTGGGTTTTGGCCAGGTATTGGTGACCTGGATTGGCCACCGTGGGAACGGGCTACTGGGCTTGATGGACCATTGATCTGACCCAGTGAGTCTATTCTTATGTTCTTATGGTGTAAATCCTCATAATTAAAAAGTTAGGCATGGATTCCAATGCTAAGTGCTATTTCATAAATGGCACTCAACTTGGAGTGCCATTTATAAAATAGCGCTTTTTGCTCATTTTTTTGGCACCAATATTTTGGGCGTCATTTGTAGAATTTGGGCCAATGTGTCAAATTCAGATTGCTGCTGATTTTTCTTGATGTACATTTGGTTTTGTTGGTGCTGTTATACTCATGTTTCTTTGAAATTATAACAATAAATGAAAAGGAAAAAAAAAATCCTACTGAAATCATGGGTAAAACAAAACTGCATACATTTCTAGAATACAGTGCACACAAATATTCAGATTTAATACTGTTTATTCAAGGACTTACTAAACTGCATACTCTGGGATCAGGTCAATGCTGATTACATAATAACATTGGAAATCCATACAAAGAAGAAAAATAAATCTAGAAAGGAAAGAATAAAAACTTGCATACTTCAAGAAAGCTAACTAATTACAGTAACCCATAGAATAACATATAAAATATGCCTATTGACTTTTAAAGCAATGTTGTTTAAAACTCCTGCTTTTATCTATAGAACCCTGATTCCCTATTCCACAAATAGAGTTTTGCGATCTAACGAACAGCATTTACTGACAATTCCATCTCTTAAAATTATAAATACTAGAAGACAATTAATCTTTTCTGTTACTGCTCCACAAATGTGGAACTCCTTGCCAATCTTCCTAAGAAAAGAGCACGATATGGATAAATTTAAGATTAATTTAAAAACGTTCCTTTTCAAAGACGCTTTTGATTAATAATTTTTAATCTGGAACACAATGATTCAATATTTAAAGAAAATAAATTCCTACCTTATGTTTTTGCCCAACCTCCTTTTAATTATATTTTGTAGTTCTTATCCCTTTTTTTCCCTAAATTCATGTCATGTCATGTTTTTTGTCTCTTTTACATTTATTTTTACTATTATGTATAATTAATGTTTTAATTTTTGTTTTTAAGATTGTAATTTTAAATAATTCTATTTATATATATGTATGTTCATCGCTTTGAAAAATGACAAAGCGATTAATCAAAAATTTTAATAAACTTGAAACTTGAAACTTACAAGTAAAAGGAAAAAAAGATTATGTATATTGCACTAATTGTAATCCAGTCCCATAAGAATTAAAAAAAAATTTGTGGGCAGACAGCCTATAAGAAGATCTTCAAATAACGCATGAATTGAGCACATGGTGGTTCAGATCATATGTAAAACAAACAACAAAACGAAACCCAACAAAGTCTGCAGTAAGGATAATAGCACAAGGGAAAACAAAGAAAAACTGCAGACAAATGTACAAGGATGCAGACTATATTTATTTTACTAAAAAGTTTTGAATGCGGTAAATATCACCACCTTTGAACAAACCAAAGGACCCAACACGGTTCGTGTTTTGGTTAATACACCTTCATCAGGGGTCTCAGGTTGACAAAGTATCAAATAAAACCGCAAACAAAAAAACATGAGCATGTACGAGTTGAAAATGATCGCCAAATGACGGTCTCTGTGTGTAAACTGCTCCGTAGCCCCCAACCCGTTCTGCCTCCAGCCCTACCCAATTCTGCCCTCGACCCTGCTCCCACACAGACCTCATGTCTCCTTCCCTAAGCTCTAAGACACGTCTAGAGGGCCTTTGCACATGCATGGATGTCAATGTGATGACATCACACTCATGCATGTGATGTCATCACATCAACACCCGTGCATGCCTATAGGCCCTCCAAACGTGGCCCCGAGCTCATTGCTTTCCAAAATTTAGACAAACTGCTGACAAATATCTTCCTACTTGGGGCCATGACACCAGTAATGCTTCATAACATTCATACCTACCAGAACACCTGGCCTTGGTCACACATGCAGAATACAGATAACCCCTATGCAAATGTATGGCCACAAACTAAAAGTCCTAATATACACAAACAAAACCCTAAGATGCCAAACTCTGCATGCAGTACACTAGAGAAATAGAAAGAAACACATTTCTTCCAGAACAGTGCAAAATATAGAAAGCAGATGTAAATTTATTTATTTTAAAAATTTATTCCCCGCTTAATGCCTAGCAGGTTACAATAAAAACATACATAATCAAAATATACTCAGACATCCTTCTTGACATCCCCCCCCAAGATCATCAGGAGGGATGCCCACTCCCTCCTACCAGATACCCCCAACACCCCTCAAGATTAGCAGGAGGGATTTCTACTAATCCTGCTGCTGGGGGGGGGGGGTGTCGGGGGGTTCTCTGCCCTCCTTAGCCAGCTGAGCTGATTGTGGCAGGGGAATTTCCCCCAATCAGCTAAGCTGGCAGACCTCCACAACCCCTCCTCAGTTTCAGGGGGTCCAGAAAGCTCAGCTGATCAGGGATTCCCATGCTCTAATCAGCTTAGCCGGCTGCAGTGTCTACTTTTATGATTGGGAAATGTAGGCCAACATTTGGCAGGCCTACATTTTAGGCATCTATCATGGGTCAACAGAGATGCATAGGGATACTTATAGATGCCCAAGACCACTTCTGGGAAAATCACACCCATGCCCCGCCTTGGGCGTGCTTAAGTATTCCTATGTGTCTCTGTAGACCTGCAATAGACACCTACAATGTGGGCATCCTTTCTCACCCTAGTTTTTTTGAAAAACGTACATCTCAATTGGCTGCCAGATGGTGGTAGGATACCTACCACCACCTATAGTTAATCAGGCCCTTAGTCCAGTGATTTTACACTTTTTTCATTCTGTAGTTTTCCAACAGAACTGAACTAAGTGTATGGCCCTTGATGGAGACTGCCCCAACTTTGTTGGTTGGGCTGAGAACTTTTCAGTGGCCCCTCATATGATATACTTATTTCAGAATATCAACATTAATTTGAAGGACTTGGGTGTTTGCCAAATGAGCACACAATCTACATAAATAAATATACCTTCTCAGTCCTCCATCAATGTAGAAAAGTGCCATTTACTCAACCTGAAAAATTTAAAGATTAGCTAACAAACCTAGAAATATTACATGCTACACAGAGAATGAGGAGCCCACAGAATTAGTCATTGTGGGGACATATAATGCCAAGTTGCATATGGATGTTTGGAAACTTTTAACAAGGCTGTAGAAAGAAAGCATTTCAAACTGCCAACTAGAGAGAGAATTATGGCTCAATTTGCAAATCTGTATTTTTTTCAGTAAATTGGATGCCTCCTCTGGATTTGATCTGCAAAAGCTGACAGAGAGAAGTTCAAAATGATGTACATTTAGCATTCCATTCTGAAGGTACAGATTTATGAGACTCCAATTTGGCATTTCTTCAGCTCTTGGAATGTGTCACAAAAGCTTGAGACTTTAAAACTCATCTTTTGTTCTTCTTATGATTCTATTAGCTTCTTTAGAGAGGCAGAAAAATATGCAATGCCAGCATTAAATGCTGTACAGTCCTGGTATCAATTTGGGTTACTTTTTTTGTTAAGGTCATAGAATCACACTTAACTATCACCCCTCCCAAAATACAGTTACTCAAAGAAGTGGCCAAGAATAAAAGCAAAGGTAGAAATTCTATAAATTGGTGCCAAGATTTAATTGCCCCATTGCTGGTTGCTTAGTGCCAATTCTACAATGGCATCTGGATGCCAAGATGCAATTACAGAATATAAATTGGAAATTGATGCACCTAAAGTTAGGCACCAATAGTTATGTCAAGTCAATGGCAGTCATAACTGTTGGTGCCTAAATGTGCCCTGAAGTGTTTCAAGTTTAAGTTTCATGTTTATTAGTTTATTGATATAACATCAATCAAAAATATCTAAATGGCTTATAATAAAATTAATTTTAAAAATAAATTAAAACTTTTTTGTATAAAAATTATTAAGGGGTATTCACAGACAATAATTTACTAACATGAATCCAATAGGAGGAGGGGGAGGGGAATTCATAGTTACATTTAGAAAAATACAAATAAAAAGGGGAATGGGAAAGGGGGAAACACAATCGGTTAGGTAAGGTTGGTTATTCTCAAGTGAAGTGTTAATTCTCATGTGTTAAATGCATCCTTGAATAAGAATGTTTTAAATTTAGATTTGAGTTTTGCCAAGGAAGACTCTTGTCAGAAGTCTTGGGGCATTGCATTGCAAAGTGAAGGAGCCATGACTGAAAAGATCAATTTACGTGTTGTATCGTATATAATCTGGCGGATAGAGGGGATTATTAGATTTTGGGAGTTAGATCTAAGTGTTCTCGACAGTGTGTATGGCATAAGGATTTTATCGATAAAAGCTGGAGAGTGTTCAAGTCTGGTTTTAAAGATGAGAAGTGAATGTAACTTATAGTATTCTATAAGTTATATGTATATCTCAGACATGCCCATAACCTGCCTACTCTCTGCCCATGAGTGCACCCCCTTAAACCTATGTGCTGAGTGATTCTAGCAAGCATGTTATAGGTACCGAAGAACATAGTGAATAGTGCATGTCAATCATGAGTTAGGCGCTATTCATAGAACTGCATCTGGCGGCACCTAAATTAGGCTGCACTAGCAGTTTTTAGCACAGAGAGCCGCGCTGAATGGCCTGCACTGCGCCCGACGCTCATAGGAACATAGGAGCAGCGCAGGCTATTCAGTGCGGCTCACCGTGTTACAAACTGCTAGCACAGTTTGATGGAAGAGGCCCTTAGAGATTAGTAGGCATCAAAAACTTAGGTGCTGGTATTTAGGCCAGGAAACTCCTGACATAAATAAGGGGCATCTAAGGGCTCCTTTTACTAACGTGCGTTAGGGCATTAACATGCGGAATAGTGCATGCTACAATGCCGCGCACACTAGACGCTAATGCCAGCATTGAGCTAATCTGCTGCGTGTGCTAAAAACGCTAGCGCACCTTAGTAAAAGGAGCCCTAAGTCTATTTTAGGTGCCTACATGGAAAACATACTCAAGATCCGCCCGTGATCCGCCCTTAACCATTCCTGCTTTCTGGTAGGCATCTTGGCCTAGGCGCCTTCTTAAAATCAGTAGGCAACTTGGGCTAGGTTAACAATTAGCATAGCAGGGCTTTAAAAAGTTTGGAAAAGTTCTTGGGAGAAAAAAAGGCAATTCTATAAGCTGGCACCTAGTTTATGGAATAATAGTGCTTACACATGTTATTAGTGCCAATATTTGGCAGATACACACATACATGCTAGCATTACTCTATAAACAGTCCACCTGATATTCAAAAGGGTTTACCTGGATAAAAGAGGTTCCTACCTGGTTAAACCCCACTTAACAATCTGGCATAGAATATTCAGCAGCATTTAGTCAGTTAGTGCCACTAAATATTGATGCTAACTGGCCATCTCCTAACCGGTTAAGTTAGAGATAGCATGAGTGGAGCACCTACTTAGCTATTAACCTATCATAACTAGGTGTGCCAATGAGGCTTTGTGCTAGTATTCTGTAATGGATTAGGTTCACCTTTTAGCTGTTATAGAATTGGCACTATGCATGCCCCCTTGTGGCACCCAAAATGTGACATCAATTTATAAAATTGCTGCCAGAATCCACAAACCATTATTAAGAAGGACTTAGGAAAACTTCACTGTTGCAAGCATGATATTGAGGTTGATAGACCTTTAGTTATCCACGAATAGCAATGCTTATATACTTATGTAAGAACACCAGATAAAACTGAAAGAGACAAAGAAGAAAATTAGAAAAGCAAGCAGGGGCAGAAGAAGAGGTGGAGTGATTTTTTCAGGTGTGTCAAGGAGAGGAGGAAGGACACAGGTGGAACTGTAAGGCTGAAATGTTCACTCCGTCAAAGACTAGGGGACACTCGATGAAGTTACAGGGAAATACTTTTAAAACCAATTGGTGAAAATTTTTTTCCACTCAAAGAATAGTTAAGCTTTGGAATGTGTTGCCAGAGGATATGGGAAGAGTGGATAGCGTAGCTGGTTTTAAGAAAAGTTTGGACAATTTCCTGGAAGAAAAGTCCATAGACTGTTATTGAGAAAGACATGGGGGAAACCATTGTTGCTCTGTATATGTAGCATGGAATATTGCTACACCTTGGGTTTTGGTCAGGTACTAGTGATCTGGATTGGCCACGTTAGAATGGGCTACTGGGCTTGATGACCATTGGTCTGACCCAGTAAGGCTATTCTTATGTTATGGGGATCAATGTGTGGAGAGCAATGAGGAAAAGGCAGAATTGCTGAACACATATTTCTGTTCAGTTTTCATGAAGGAAACCCCTGGAGAAAAACTTCAGTTAGTCAACCAAATGGGAACGTTCACAGAAGAGAATGTTTCTTTAAGAAATATCAATGCCATTATGGAAACAAATCAAGAGAAGTAGATTGAGGACACATGATGTGGTCTAGTTGGGTTACAGCAAATACTTTGATATTGTTCCTTACTAAAGGAAGCTTGAAACTTGGCTCCAAGATGATGAACTTGGATTAGAAATTGGTTAACGAAATTACATATCATTTCAGAAGGGTTTAAAAACCTTTCTGTCTGAGAAATTTGTAAAATTGGAAGTTAAAATTTATATTGTTAAAATGTTATTGAAGTTTTTCATTTTGATGTACTAGGGCAATTTCAATAGATGTACGAGGGGATGCTAAAAAGTTCTCAGCCCAACCAAGAAGGGAATGACATGAAGCCATGAAACTTGCAAGTTATTCCACATATTCACCCTTAAGTTCAACACACTTGGCACATTGTGTCTGAAGTTTCTGTAATCCTTCCAAAGAATACTCTGCTATCTGGTCACTGAAATACCACTCCGCTGCTGCCATCACCTCCAAATCACTCAAAAATTGTCACACTTTCAAACTCTTTTTAAGATTTGGAAACAGAAAATAGTTAGATGAGAAGATCTGGTGAGTAGGGTGGATGATCTATGCACTGAAACCCCAACTGCATCAAAACATCCATCGTTTTGCCAGCCTTGTGAGCAGGTACATTGTCTTGCAAAAAGAGAACTTCTTTCTACAGCTTCCCTCTCCTTTTTACTTTCATTGCCTCCTTTAAACAGCACAACAAGTTACAGTAGTATTCTTCATTAATGGTTTGGCTGCTTGGAAGACAGTCATTACAACACATTCCTGATCCCAAAACACTGTGCAGAACCAAAGTGGAATTGTCCCAATCAGAATGGTGCGCACCCAACAAAAGTGTCCTTCAACTCATCTGATAGATCCAAATGCCTTTATTCATCCAAAGCCTCATAAATTCATCCAATGACTCAATGACCCGACATGCACATGTTTCAGCCTAACCGGCCTGCCTCAGGAGTCTACAAATACATACATGGATATAAACAAATTAAAAACATACAATATTTATATAAAAGATATACTAAAGAAATATATAAAATGTACGTATAAAAGCAATTAATGTATAATAACAGCAAAGGACACACATAAATACATTCAAATACAACTAAAACACAGACGTAAGGGTTCATCATAAATTCCAATGACCCACTTACAAATTAATAAAATCAAGATTAGCGAATTCATCAACTCATTCAATATATAATAGTTAAAATAAATACTTAGATATACAATACATATTTGATAAAAAATCATCAAACTTCAAATTCATACAGCATTACAGTTTATGTTTAATATTTGATAAACCATCATCAACCTTCTAAAAACTTTAAATTCATACAATAATAAAGAACTAAAGCGGAGTAAGGTGTAAAGATACAAGAAAACTTTGAAATCCAAACTATGCAAAAATAGGTATAAAAATAGGATATCCTTATCATCAGGCAGTAAACTATATACTAAGCAGAAGGAAAAACTAATCTATCTCAATATATAAAGGGTACACTATATAAAAGCTGGAAAAACATACCCAACTAATTTCATAAAAACATAATAATTTTTGAGCATACCTTGTGAGTCTTCAATGAGTGTGCTGAAAAAAACGTATAGAATATAGAGATGCACGTACCCTCTAAATGCGGCTACTAAACTGAGAGCGAAACAAAAAAATGTATATATATAAATAAAAACAAATAAGAAATAATTATGAAGTTAGTGACCCAAAAAAACGGTCACTCAATAATGAAATGAGGGCAAATGAAAATATCCACTTAAAGAAAATGTTAAAAACTTCTGCTAGAAGCCATAAAAACTATAAAAAAATGGATAAAAATGGCATCTATGATAAAAAAGGGGAATATACAAAAACTACATGCACTCGGCTAAAACAAAGAGGTGAAGCTATCCAAAAGAAAAAGAAATTACCAACCGCAAACCAAAAAAGGAAATGAAGACGGAAGGACAGCCAAGAAATATAAAATAGACAAAATACAAAAATTCAACAAATAACTACCAAAGAAGCAGAAAAACATTAGTGCAGGCTCGACAAACAAAGGTGCAGATAAAAACTTACATTAAAGTCGTAAAGCAGTGAATGTCACTGCGACCATGCTGTAGCTAGGAAAAGCAGACGACGTCATCACAAGGTTTAAAAACAAGGTGGACGTGGACGTATTGACTTCACTAGGTCAATTGTAGAAGGCAGACGTGGACGTATTGCATCACTAGGTCAGCCTAGAGAACACTAAAAAAGTGATAAAATAGTAATGATTGATTGGAGGGTGTAAAAAACTGCCTATAGAAATGGAAAAGAAAAAAGAAAAGGAAAATCATCTGGGAACAAGCAGGATATTTAGGTGCCCCAAGGGAGTGTGGTAGGCATCTATTCTATAATAAAATCTAGGCATCTACTAAAGGTTTCTTTATATAATACTAGCATAATCCAGTATCAATGTGCCTAAAATTTAAATGCCTGACTTACACTAGTCCTAGAGCTGGTGCAAATGTGAGTACCTACATGTGGCAGCCACATACGTAACAACATATGTGCTTAAGTGGGAGTCTCACCTATGTCTTGCCCATGTTCTACCCATGTGCACACCAACTTTGCAAATTTATGAATGCAAGATAGGTATTCATTGACAGACTAGCACTTAGGTGTGATATTGGCACTTGGGAAATAAACAAAATTCCACAATAAATATCAATGATATAAATATTTAAAATAAATATGTGAAGTGTTCAGAACCCAAATCTCCTACAGATGAGCTACAAAAGAATCACACTCCACTTTCCCTTTACTCAGTCAAGTTTCTCACCCCAAATTTTTTTTTATTAAAGCAAATAATTGGTAAGAAACTTGATTGAGTAAAGGGACAATGGAGTGTGGTGATGGTCCCTAACTGATTCTTTTGTAGCTCAGCTGCAGGAAATTTAGGTTCTGAACACATCACATATTTATTTTAAATATTTATATACATTGATATTTATTGTGGAATTTTGTTTATTTTCCATATTCTATATTGTATCATTCACTGGACAGCATATGGGATTTTTATAATATATACTCCTATTTTTTTGTGTGTGTTTGTATGGAGAGGGGATATTGGCATATACCGTGTTTCCCCGATGGTAAGACACTGTCTTATTTTTTTTGGAAGGCCAAAATATGCTCTAGGGCTTATTTTCGGGGGGATGCCTTATTTACCCTTTCATGTCCCCTCTGTATCTCTATCCTTATTCAGTAGGTTCTGCTTACCCTTTCTCTTCTTTGTGTCACTATCTCCATTTTCAGCTTTCCCCCCCTTTTCCTTTGTTACTGCACCCTGTAGCTAGAATCTTTCCACCCTCCCTCCACTCCGGCCCAGCCCAGTATGAAATATTTCCTTTTGTTTCCCTCCCCTCTCTCTTTCTCTCTCTCTTCTGCTCCCTCACCCACGAGTCCTGCATCTGGCCCTCTCCCTTCTACCTGCACCTGGCAACACCCCCCTGCTCCGCGGCTCTCTTCAGCAACTTGTCAGCAGCGGTGATCAAGACAAGCTACCGACATCGAGGCCTTCCCTCTACGAGTTCCGCCTTTGTGGAAAAAGGAAGTTGAAACAAGCGGGACTCGCAGAGGGTAGGCCCCGACGTCAGAAGCTTGTGTCGATCGCTGCTGCTGAGTTGCCGAAGAGAGCCACGGAGCAAGGGATGTGGCCGGAAGCAGGTAGAAGGGAGAGGGAGATAGGAAGGCTGTAGATCTCCGGAGCATGACACCGACCCCGGCCAGGATGATTTCTTTTTCAGGCGTGCATTTTACAAGTCCGGCGTCGCGGTGGGAAATAGCCATGCTGAGCAGTGAGCTCAGCACTACACAGATGAAAGCCTTGCTTGCTGATTGGTCCGGCGGCATGGCCGCCGGACCAATCAGCAAACAAGGCTTTCATCTGTGTACGTGCTGAGCTCACTGCTCAGCATGGCTATTTCCCACCGCGACGCCGGACTTGTAAGTTGCATGCCTGCGTGACACACTACCGGAGCTACGGCAAAGGTGGAAAAGAGCCGCATGCGGCTCTGGAGCCGCGGGTTGCCGACCCCCGCGGTAGACGGAGGGACCACACGGAGTCACCCACCGTACCACCCGATTCGGGTAAGCGCAGGTATCGGTGGGTGGCTTATTTGCGGGGGGGTGCCTTATTTTACAATTTTTTCTAAAAAGGGGGGGCTGTCTTATTTGATGGCCCTGCCTCATCATCGGGGAAACACGGTACATGCATATTTGTGCACATACATGGATATATACTAGTATTTTTTAAACCTTTATTCAGTAGAAGGAATTTAAACATATGACATTATAACCAATCTATACCTAAGGAATATCAATACAAAGCAAAGCTATTGAGGTTCTCCTGTTGGTCACTTATCCAGAAGGCTCCAATTTTAGGGTAGCATGCATAAACCCCAAAAATTGGAGTCTTCTGCATGCATCAACCCTAACACTATGCTCACCCTCTCACTCTCTCCTACTCTTCATCCATTCATACTCCCTCCCTATCCCCCACCCAGGCAGATGCAAATTAGATAATATTCAATAGACACGGTTAAGCTATCAGATTTTCCACCAGATTTTCCTCCTGGTATTCATAGCAGTATTTAAATCCAAACTTCGATTAAAGCCCACTTTTTTTGAGGCTGCTTTCAGCTACTAACTCCCACTCACCATAAGGTATCTGTGTCCATCCTACCATTCTCTCAGCAAGAAAATCTCCAACCCCTATATGTCCTGTATGTCTATCCAAATTAGATTATAAGCTCTTCTAAGCAGGGACTGTCTATTACATGTTAAATATACAGCGCTGCATACACATTTCAGTGCTATAGAAATTATAAATAGTAGTAGCAGTAGTAGTAATAATAATATATGCTAGTATTCTAAACAAGTACATAAATGTTAGCACCTAGTTTATAGAATTGCCTTAAAAAGCCCAATTTCAAAAGCATTTATCAGCAATATAGCAGCAGTTCTTATACAAATTAATTTCTGATGGCACTATATGAATAGTGGCCTAGGACATTGCAGCAAAGTTAACTCCCTAGACTCCACCAAAAATATATAAACCTCAAATCTAAATTTTTAAGATAAGGAGCACCCTCAGCGTAAGTTTGAAAGCTTTAAAGAGCGATTCAAAGAGCAGCTCTAGTGCTTAGAATAGCAAAGCCAACAAACACTGAGCAGAGATTACCACTCACTGCCAGCCGCACACCATCATCTGGGTGATCCTGGGTGCTTTAAAGTACAAGTCAAGTGTAAACAGTGTGCAATAAATAAATATATATAAAAGTGGAAGACAAAAAGTTCATTGTCCTGCAATGCCCTGAATGCCTAACCACTGACCTGAACAGAGAATGAAAAAAATGAGTCACTTGTCCCTCCAGTTACTTAGCTGAACAAAGGTGCTGTAGTCAAATAACAGCACGGAGAGTCCAGCCCAACTTATATTTTGGTGTCTCTTGGGGTTATGATGGCCTCCTAGCAACACAAGCAGCAAAACTCAACAACCAAATCTCAAATCTACTAATTATGACCCCAGACTACAAAACATTCAGAAAAGAAATAAAGACTCTACTCTTCAAGAAATTCCTGTAAACGACTTAATACCTCTAGCTCCTTCCCACTTCCCAATACCACTCCACAATACCTTCCCAATTCCCCAAAGCAACCTCATCCACTCCTTATCTCCTCTAAAAATTATCAGATATCTTCTTCATTTAATACCTTTTTTGTAATTCTTTTGTAATCCGCCTTGAACCGCAAGGCAATGGCGGAATAAAAATCTCTAATGTAATGTAATGTTTTTGCTATACTATATGAATAGTGCCACTAGAAACTCTTATAGACCAACCAGCACTATCCAGATAGTGCCTAGGTAGAGTGAGGGTGGAGCATGGATATTCTCCTAACTTATGGATAGTTGCAATATATGGAGGGGCATTTTCAATATGTTTAAATCCGAGTTTCACATGTTTTGTGGAATATACCAAAAAATTATAACTAGTTTCAAAACAAGAAAAAGTCCATTTGTTGTTTCGAAAATGGCCATTTCTCAGATGTGTTTGTTCTCAGTGCATCTATCTTTATGAAAAAAAAAAAGTCCAAAAGATAATCATAGAAAACAAGTCATTGGAAAATAGGAGATGCCAGCATTTTTAGTAGTCTGGCCACACAGATTTCCCAACAGAGCAGTGGGGCACCCTAGAAGGCACAACAGTGAACTTCACATAAAACTCCCCAGGTACACATCTCACAATAACTCCCTTATATCGTATGGTGAGTCCTTCACAACCCAACCAAAATCTACTGGACCCAACTGTACACCTTGAAGGGGCACATATAATCCTTGCATATATCCTTGTAAGTTTTCTATTCCTGCTTGAACTGCTCAAAAAAAAACAGTTTGTATGTTTGCTACATCACAAGGCCATTTTCTCTTTGTATGCTGAGCTCTGTGTCTTACATCTTGTGCTTTAGAGAGATAAGATTTAGTCTGAAACCAGTACTTTATATGATTGTATTACCACCCCCCTCAACTATATTCCATAAACCAACAACAACAAAGGTGGTATAGTATTGTTCAAAGAGACTTAATCGAAATACCTCAGCCCCACCACTCCACCGCTATAATGATTACTAAAGCGGGAGATTTACGTGGTGCTTCATCATTGGTAAATCGTTTCAAAACGCCGTGGTTGTATTCTTTAAATTATTTTTTGTATTAATTTTTTTAATTTTTTCAATAGATAGCAAGTTATAAAAGTGTATAAAAATGTATACTTAACATCTACACACAGCTAAACCTGGGAGTCCGACCCGACATGTTTCGCACTACCTGTGCTGTCTCAAGGGTCTCCCTGCGTAAAGATAAAAAACAACAACCTTAGGGCAGTAAGCGTGACATTTTTCTACACATCACCACCCTCCAAAATAATCTCTATGTTACTCACTACTCCCTCTCACTCCAACTCACCGAGGTCGCCACAGTCATCCGACTCGCACGTTTACAGTCTGTGAAAGATACAATCGCATAAACCACGTCTTCAGATGTACAGTCCGTGATTGCGTTAGAATATAAAGATAGTGTACCTTGGGACAAAGTTGTGACCCCTTAAAGTATGGGAAGCGGGTTGAGAGGGAGAAAGGATGTCATAACTCCTGTGGAAAATGCCAGTGGTGCTCCTCTACTATAACAGGGGATGTATGGAGGGTTCCGGGTAGAACACTATCTTTATATTCTAACGCAATCACGGACTGTACATCTGAAGACGTGGTTTATGCGATTGTATGCCCGTGTGAGTTGGTCTACATCGGCAGGATGAATCGCAAGATTAAAATAAGACTTAACGAACATAAATCGCGTATTCTTAATAATGTGATTCAGGCCCCCTTAGTTACCCACTGGCAGAGATATAAACATGGGGTGGATCAACTCAGGTGGCGAGTGGTGGAGAGAATAACGGGGAGGGAGGGTGGGAAGGATGTACGGAGATTGAATGAGATTGAGTAGAGACTCATCTTTACACTGGACACAGTAGAACCACGGGGATTGAATGCAGAGATCGACTGGGGCACGCTGATTGGAGGATGATCGGACCAATGGGTTTCTGTGAGGGAGTGGTTTTGTTAAAGGAAATATATTTAAACTTGTACTGAGGACGCCGCCGCCATCTTTCACAGACTGTAAACGTGCGAGTCGGATGACTGCGGCGACCTCGGTGAGTTGGAGTGAGAGGGAGTAGTGAGTAACATAGAGATTATTTTGGAGGGTGGTGATGTGTAGAAAAATGTCACGCTTACTGCCCTAAGGTTGTTGTTTTTTATCTTTACGCAGGGAGACCCTTGAGACAGCACAGGTAGTGCGAAACATGTCGGGTCGGACTCCCAGGTTTAGCTCTGTGTAGATGTTAAGTATACATTTTTATACACTTTTATAACTTGCTATCTATTGAAAAAATTAAAAAAATTAATACAAAAAATAATTTAAAGAATACAACCACGGCGTTTTGAAACGATTTACCAATGATGAAGCACCACGTAAATCTCCCGCTTTAGTAAACTAAACTAAACTAAACTAAACCTTAGGTTTGTATACCGCACCATCTCCGCGTGCGCAGAGCTCGGCACGGTTTACAGAGGTTGAGAGGAAAGGAACTACAAGGAAAGGATATAGGAGAGGGACTTAGGAGATAGAGGGGGACAGGATACTAGAGCACGGGAGGTGATTAGGTTTTTGAAAAGAGCCAAGTTTTCAAGTGTTTGCGGAAGGATTGGAAGGAGCTAGAATTTCTGAGCGGGGATGAAAGGTTGTTCCAGAGTTCTGTGGTTCTAAAGGGGAGGGATGTTCCAAGTTTTCCTGCGCGGGATATACCTTTTATAGAAGGGAAAGATAGTTTCAGTTTTTGGGAGGATCTAGTCGAGAGCGGGTTTGAGGAGTTCCAGAAGAGTGGGATAACAGGAGGAAGGACGCCATGTAGAATCTTGAAGGCTATGCAGGCACATTTATAGAGGACTCTGGAGTAAACTGGGAGCCAGTGAAGCTTGGAGAGGAGTGGGGAAACGTGGTCGAACTTGCCTTTTGCGAAAATAAGCTTGGCCGCGGCGTTTTGAATTAGCTGAAGTCTATGGAGGTTTTTCTTTGTTAGGCTTATATAGATGGAGTTGCAGTAGTCCAGTCTAGAAAGAATGGTGGATTGAACGAGGATGGCGAAATGAGAATGATGAAAGCAGGATCTTACTTTCCTCAACATATGGAGGCTAAAGAAGCATTTTTTTACTAGGGAGTTGAGGTGATCGTTGAAGGAGAGAGAGGAATCTAAGATGATGCCAAGGACTTTGCTTGAAAACTCAAGCTGAAGAGTGGGGCCGGAAGATAGAGGGATGGAGGTGGGTAAATGGTCTAAGGTTGGGCCGAGCCAAAGTAGTTTGGTTTTGGACTCATTCAGTTTCATTTGTACAGATTGGGCCCAGGATTGGAGGTTCGTAATACATGTGGAAATGTTCTCAGCGAGGTTCGAGAGGTTCGAGTCGGTTTCGAGGAGGATGAGGATGTCATCGGCGTAGGAGTAGAGAGTTTCTAGTGGGGATAAATGAAGGAGTTTCAGAGAGGACATGTAGATGTTGAAAAGGATAGGGGAGAGGGGTGAGCCTTGAGGGACTCCACATTTTGGCTTCCAGGCGGGGGATGAGGAACCGTTTGTGTTAACGGTGTAGGAGCGGAAGCGTAGGAATTTCGAGAACCAATCCAGAACTGTGGAGCTTATGCCTATTTCGGAGAGTTGGAAGATTAGGATGTCGTGGTGAACGACATCGAAGGCTGCGGAGAGGTCGAATTGAAGAAGAACAGCAAATTTGTTGCGAGAATGGAGTTGTTGCACCTTAGAGATTAGTGAGGCCAAGAGGGATTCGGTGCTAAAGTTGGGTCTGAAGCCGAATTGGTGGGGTAGGAGGATAGAGAATCGTTCTAGGTAGGATGAGAGTTGGGTGGATATGATGGATTCTAATAGCTTGGTTAGGAGAGGGATATTTGCTATAGGACGGTAATTTGATGGAATGGAGGGATCGAGGTCGGCCTTTTTCAGTAGAGGGGACAGTGAAATGTGTCCCATGTCGGGGGAGAAAAGGCCTGATGTTAGGGCAGAGTTTATAAGTTCGGTGAGGGAAGCGATGGCCTGTGCAGGGATATTCTCGAATAGGTAGGAGGGGAAAGGATCCAAAATGCACTTGCAAGTTTTTAGTTTGAGGCAGAGTTTGGAGACTTGCGGTTCAGAGACAAGCTCGAAGGTGGTCCAGGATCTATCTGCAGGAATGGATACCGGTAAGGTAGAGTTGGGAACAGTAGAGGTCAGGGAATTGTAGGAGACTGAGGGGGGGAAGGAGCATCTTAGGGTGGTAATCTTTTCATTAAAGAAATTTGCAAGGGCCTCGGCTGATAGAGATGGCGGAAGCAAAGACGGGTCTTTTTTTATAGTTAGGGAGCGCCAGATGTTGAACAGCGCACTGATCTGGTTGTTGGATCTGGAGATCTTGTCTCCAAAGAAGTTTTTCCTGGCTTTTTTTAATGTTGAATTGTAAAATTTAATATTAGCCCTCCAGGTCTGTCTATCAGAGGGGGATTTGGATTTTTTCCATTTGCGCTCCAAAGCGCGACAGTTCTGTTTCAATTCTCTGTGAAGGGGTAGGTACCAGGGGGCCTTTCGGGGATAGGAGATGGTTTTGGTGGTTAATGGAGCAAGGGAGTGGTAGGTGGACTCTGAGAGGATTGTCCAGTTGTGCCAATGTGATTCGGGGTCTATAGGTCTAGGGTTGGAGGAGAGTTTGTTGAGAAATTTGGACCAGAATAGGTTGCTCGAGGTTTTTTTGCGGTAGGTTATGGAATGAGAGGAGTGGGGTGGGGAGTCAAGATGTGACATGAAGACGGGGAGACAGGTAGTCCCTAAGAAGTGGTCTGACCAAGGGACTTGTTCCCAGCGAGTGTCGTCGGTTGAGGTTTTGAAGGTGGTAAGATCAATGAAGGTGGTGAAGTCTAGAGTATGCCCTTTTTCGTGGGTTTGGGATGGGGTGGGTGAGGGGAAGCCAAGAGAGGTAAGGAAGTTGTTGAATTCGGATGTATCATTGTTATTTGTGTCGTCGAGGTGGAGATTGATATCACCAACAATCAGAAGTCTTTGGAATTTAAGGAAGGCATTTGTTATGGTCTCATAGACGAGATTTGAAGATTTTGCCCAAGGGGTGGGTGGCCGGTATAGTAATAGGATGCCCAATGGGTGGGTGCGGAGTTCATCATTGACTGAAGCAAGCAAATATTCTAGAGAAGGATGGGTGCCCGTCTCAAGGAGCTGGACGTCGAAGAAAGATTTGTAGAGGAGTGCCAGGCCACCTCCTTTTCGATTGGGTCTGGGGGAAAAGAGGCCTTGGTAATCGTGGGGGAGGAGTTCGTTTTGTGTGAATAGGTCGTCTTTGGCGATCCATGTTTCTGTGATGCACAGAAATCCAGGGTCGAGCTCGTCTAGAAGGTCTTTCAAGATTTGGGTCTTGTTGCACGCGGATCTGGCGTTGCAATAAAGTGTCGGGACTGGGGTGAGAGAGTCCGGGATAGTGTTGAGAGGATTGGCAGGGGGTAGGGGCTTTAGGGAATCTTGGTTGACTTTTCGAGGATTTTTCTTGGGAGGGGAATTTCTGGTGCGTATCAGTGTGGGGATTCTGAGTCCGGGGCAGATGATATTGGTGTTAGCGGGGTCGAGTAGGTTGGGGGAGGGAGGTTTCAGACAGAGGGAAGGATAGAGGGGTGAGCAGAGTAGGAGGAGAAGGATCCAGAAGGATGGATTCATGGTGGGGTGGTTGGTGTGTGAGAGTCTGCAGCAAGGGGGAGTAGAGTTGGGGTTGAGGAAGGAGCAGGGGAACTTGAATTGAGCTTACTAAGTACGGAGCCGAGAGAGGGGAGGAGAGCCTTTTTTTTTTTTTTTTTTTTAATATATATATATATATTATTTTTTTTTTTGGGGGACTAAAGGGGCTAGTGAGGACAATTGGCGGCTAAGCGCTTTCCGTGTGGTGCCTAGAGCGGAGAGACTTGGGGCAATAAATGGGTAATAGGGGGATTGCACAGTTAAGATATATAAGTAGCCCAGGATGTGCTAGGGGAATGGGGCAACTGAGTGAGAGACTGGTAAAAGAACCTTTGGCAGAGAGTACAGTATGGTGCAGAAACTGAGCAAAAAACTGGTAAAAGTTTGGCATCAAAACAGGAGCAAATACAATAGTAAAATATGGTAAAGAAAACAGGGGTATAAACAATGGTAAACTTTGACAACGGGCAGAATCCGGGTTGGGTAAGGGGAGCTGAGAGTTTGGAGGTCTTCAGTGGACCTTGATAGGTGGGGTGAGGCAGAGAGGAGCCAGAGCTTGCTAGTACAGTCTTGCAGGGGCTTCGGCAGCTCTTGGGTGGGCTGTGGGGCAAAGTTCCTAGTGAGAAGCAGGTCCGCACGCTCCTGCAGGAGTGGCGTCGGGTGGAGGAAGGAGGAACAAGATGGAGAAGGCTTCCTCCTTCCTCTGCCTTGGAGGCGCTGGAGCGGAGAAAAAAAGAAAAACTTTCGTCGGCCCGCAGTGGGCTGGAGAGAGGCCGGGTCACGCTGGCCTTTAGCAGCCCTCGGATGGGCTGGAGAGAAGCAGGCTCGCAAAGTCTGCAGGGCAGGGCAAATCCCTCCTGCTCGGGTGGCGTCGGGTGGAGGAAGGAGGAACAAGATGGAAGAAGCTTCCTCCTTCCTCTGCCTTGGAGTGGTGGGGCTGAGGTATTTCGATTAAGTCTCTTTGAACAATACTATACCACCTTTGTTGTTGTTGGTTTATGGAATATATTAGAGAGATAAGAAACACTGCTAGACCTTAGATGGAAACTTCCCACTAACCCTTATGTTTGTTACCTCTTTCTAATGTATCCTATTACCAAATATGGTGTTTCCTACAGTCATGTTGCTTTTATGTATCCTGTTACCAAATATGGTCTTTCCTACAGTCATATGCTGAAAAAACTAACCCATGTATAATGCTATATAAATGGTTGTAGGATTCATAATGAATGGACATCTCCTGGAACATGACGTGGTCTGTTCTTTCTAGGGAGGTGCCCCCAGATGCATCTGTACCAGAGACGACAGAGTATGTGTGTGAGGCAGAATTGGAACCAGAACCTTTTCACACCTCATCAATAACCCTTATGCCTGCAGATGTCACCTATATGTATGAGGGGTTTTCAGAAAATTTCCACATGTTCATATTTTCACGCTCAACCAAAAACATTCTATTCCGATGGCATTTAGTAGGATGCTGGGAAAAATGTTTCACAAAATAGGGTGATTATGTGGAAAAGTGATGTCATTTGCTTTTGATATATTTAACTAATAGTGTTTTAAAAACTTCAAGTGTGGAAACGTTTTGAAGATCACTCACAGGGATTAGGATGGGATTTTGTAGGCTCACAGATTCCACCATAAGTGTAGTGGTTAAGCCAGGATATGAACCTGAAACCCCAACTCTTTAGTTCACTACACTGATCACTAGGCTATTCCAGAAACCTGATTGGTACTCTAATAGGACTATCCATAAAATCTGAAGATTTCAAACAGGCAGATAAGTATTGTTTCACTCACGTCTTGGGGAGTTGGGAAGGGGTCGTTGACCACTGGGGGAGTAAAGTGGGGTCATGCCTTCATTTCTCCAGTGTTCCATTATTTCAGAAAACCATCCAAATCAGAAGCCCATCCTAGTCCCACACTGCAGACAAACAGCAAAGAAATCCATCTACAAAATGGGTTTTGAAAACAGTAGTTTGGAAGGTTTGGCGAGAAAAACTTCCATCTGCCCCTTTATGCCACTTTTTGGATGTTTTTCTATTTTGTAAATGAGCCCCTTAACCACTCTATGCATAACTCTTTGGCTTAATTTTGGACAACAAAAAGCTATTTGGAGAGCATTTGAATACTGCCAATGTTTATATAGCTGGTGCTGGTCAGTGTTCTCTATGTATATTCACAGCTGCTTGCTATATGCACAGTGGTACTATATATATGTGTTTTTTTAATACCACAGCTGGCATTTGTAAAAAAAAAAAAAAAAAAAACCCACCAAAAATACCCCAAGCTTGCCAACCAATTGATTATTTGCCCCTCCCCTATGTCAGCCCCTTCCATAGCTAAATATTGGCCACTGAGATAAATGTTCAAACTTTATTTATACAAGTACTGAAAATACATAAGTAAGTTATGCACTCAACACTTTAAATATCAGGCCCTAGTGTCTTTCTCTCTACAAACTCCATAAATTATTTCAAGACTAATCTCTTCTCTGCCAACAATTGCTAGCTGTCATTTCTTTTCAGACATACTGCTGAATTCTAATTCATATATTCATGCACCTTTGCAAGTGATTGTAAAATGTTTCAGAACACTTCTGGAAAGCTGTTATGTGCAAAGAAAATGTTATATTGTGCTCTGAATCGAAGATTTCAAACTGAGATGTTTTTAGGTAGTTCAGAAAACATAAAAAGTCAATTGAACACTGGAAGACTTACTGCTGATAATCCAAGGCAGCTACAAAATGTCAAATAAAGAGACAAAAAGTAAGGTGGTGAAATAAATACAATTGTTAGGAAGTATAGAAAGCATCATGAATTTATGACACTTACAAAAGAGGCAAATAAAAGCAATCTGAGGAGTAATAGGGTAATTACTTTATATAACTGTTTTCCAAAGGTAATATATTCATTGCATCAGACTGATGGTCAGTTTCATCCCCCTAATTCAACCCTCCCCATCCTGTCTGATCACATATCACTGGCATCGCCATCATTACACCTCTGCTCCACAGTCTCCTATTCCTACTTTTGCTGGATGCAAGGGGCATCAACCTGAATCCTGGTCCTCCTAATCAACTCTCACCCTACTCATCTCCAACCTTATCTCTGTTCCTCTCCTCTCCCCTTCTTCTCTTTCTCATGCACCCTGTGGAATGCTCGCTCCATCTCCAACAATAATACATTCATGACCTCTTTATCTCTAATTCTTTCCACCTACTTGCACTAGATGAAACCTGGCTCTGTTCCAAAGACTCTATCTTAGTCGCTGCCCTATGTCATGGAGGTTACTACTTCTCCCATATGCCTCATCTAGTAGGTCATGGAGGATGGGTTGGACTGCTACTCTCATCATCCCGTAGATTTCAACCTCTTCTCCTACCTCAGTCTCATTGCTTCTCCTACTTCGAAGTCCATTCAATCCGTCTATTCGCTTCCCTTCCTCTCCAAATAGCAGTTATTTATTGATCTCCTCACAAATCCCTATCTTCCTTTCTCACTGACCTTGACTTCTTGATCTCCATCTTTCTCAAACCGTTGTCTCCTTCCCTTATCCTTGGTGATTTCAACATTCATGCTGAGGACATCTCTGACTCCTACACTTCAAAGTTTCTTGCTCTAATATCCTCATTTAGTCTTTAGCTGTTCTCTACTAACCCTACAAACCAGAATGGCCACTACCTTAACCTTGTTCTTTTCTCTAACTCCTCAGTTGTCAATTTCTCCACTTCAGTTCTCCCACTCTCTGTCCATCATCTGATAACCTTCACGACTCAACACCCTTCCCACCAGACATGACTGATCCTCATAAATACATTCAGGAATCTTCAGGCTATTAGTGACCCATATGCTCTCTCTACCACTAAACCCCTCCCCTTCTCTCAAACACTCTGCTATGCAAATCTGTCAATGAAGCAGTCTCTTCTTATAATGCCATTCTCTTCTGTGCCTTTGATACCCTTGCTCCTTCCTATTCACATCCTGCAACATGCACTAAATCCCAGCTCTGGCTGATCTCTAAGATCCACTACTTATGCCTGATCTGCAAAATATCACTGGCTAAAATCCCTCACTCATGCTGCCTTAATTCACTTCAGATTCCTGTTGACCTCCTTCCAATCTGCCCTTTCACTTGCAAAACAAGACTACCTCACCCAGATAACCATCTCTCCTACTATTGTCCTCACTATCTGCCATATCCTCAACCTATCCCTCTCTACAGTGACTGTACCCAATGCCTTCAAACACACCGTAGTTACCTGCCCCTCCAATTATTTTCCCTTTGGAAATTAAAAACCATCAAAAAATATTTTGACCCTCTATCTTTCAGACTACTGGTACAGTCATTGATTCTATCTACCCTAGACTACTGCAACATCATTTATGTGGGTATACCTAGAAAAGCGATCACATTAGACCCTACTAAAAACTGCTACACTGATTGCCAATAGAGGCACAAATTTTATTCAAGTTCTCTTGCTTCTGCTATAAACTGGTGTGGGGAATGGCCCCCACCTATCTCTTACCTCACTTCAAACTATACACCCCCACAAGGACAACCAGAAATCGCAAGCTCTTTGCCTATCCGAAGATCACTAATTGCAAATACAGGACCTTTCTGGACAGACCTTTTAAGTTTCAAGCTGGTAGACAGCAAACCTGGCTAGGCAATTCATCGATAGAGCCAAGTTGACCTACGGCGCTTTTCGGAAAGAAATTAAGACCGCTCTGTTCGATAGATTTATTTCCTAGTCAGACAACTCCCCCCCTTTTTTAAAAACTATTACTCAACATGTTGATACTGCGTATTCTCACTAATTGTATTCTGTATTCACTGACTGTTCAGTGACTTTTTCACCATTTGTATTCTGAAATTCGCTGGCTATCCAGCCCCCTTCACTGTAACATGTTAATATTATATTTCTTACTAATTTGTACTCTGTAATCACTGACTGCTCAGTGACATCTTCCCTATTTGTACGCTGTAATTCGCTGATTGCACAGCTCTCTTCAATGTGAATCGCCTAGAAGTCGCAAGATTATGGCGGTATAGAAAAAATAAAGTTATTATTATTATTGTCACATCTCCCTCCTCCCTTTCTTATCCAAGCTACTTGAATGTGCTGTTCACCACCATTGTCTTGGCTTTCTTTCATCTCAAGCAATTCTTGACCTCTTTCAATATGGCTTTTGCTCATGGTGTGTCTGAAGTCGGAGTACAGGCAACCTTTCACACTTCATGCCTCATAGGACTTCCTTGAGATCAAGAGCCGGTAGGCCTGCCAACATTTTGAGCGCAGTGGAAGCAGCCTGCACTTTCAAAGGAGCTGACTAAATTGTTTTTGAGACAGAAGCCTTTAAACTATTTTGAATCTGACACAGGAACGAAATGGGCCACGTCAGAATCCCCGATAAAAGATAAGTTCTTTTGTAATAATTCAATTAATTATATATACCATCATTTAGACTGCATAAGCAGAGAAGAAAGTACGTTTTTTGAAGCTTGTTCAAATATATGCAATGATTGGGTGGTGAGATGACATTTTTGGGGTTCGAACCTTTCGTGAGAGGCATGCTGGAAGTACAACAATACTGCATGCACTACCTAGGATTGTAAATTCAAATACCTTTGGGCCATAAGTGGAGCCTCATACCCCCGCTCCCTGTTCCCAAAGAAAACCCATCCAAAACGGCCTCAGAACCAGCAGGTACTTAGCTCGGGTGTGATTTTCTACCCAGCTGGTTCTGAGGCCAGGTAGAACATCATACCCGAACTAAGTACCAACTGGTTCTGAGGCCAGGTAGAAAATCACACCTGAGCTAAGTACCTTATACAAATACTGTGGCCCTGATACAGGCATATACACTTTCATGCTAGTTGGGTAAAAGCCCTTTGGCATGCATTTATTTATTCATTTATAATAAAATTAGAAACTAAGTAGCACTCAACAACAGATCCTTTGGACCGATGATAGCTCGCTTTTTGGCTAGTGAGCCTAGACAAGTGCAATTGGCTACTTGCTGCGAGCACTTGAGATCCATAAGTCTCTAATAGAGTGTCATTAAGATTAGTTTGTTCTGGCATCAGCCAATGTTCAGATAATTTTGGTGTGTATTACACACAAGCATCATTACCTGAAAATCTCTCACCACATGAGGTAAAACCAGCATATCTGCTCCAATTCCTCATGGACTTTTATGGAGTGACACTCATCCAATCACAAACAGTGTCTAACATCGACCTGAACTTGTACACGGACACTGCAGGTGCAGTGGGTCTCCTCAATAACATCCCATCCGTGAGCTATTCCCCTTAGTGGCTGCATTACATCGAAGAGGACACAGGTTAGCCAACAAAAAAGTTGCGGTATAGGCCAACAATGCAGCTGTTATGGAGATCATAGTTGGCACATTGCCCATGCATAGCCGATCTCATCAGTGTTTTTGGTTATGCTGCATGCACTTAGACTTGTCAACGTGAGTAAAGCATATCCTCTGTGTGAACAACCGCATCACAGATGTCCTCTCACACCTTCAATTTCACCTTTACTGATAGCTTTTGCCCATAGCATAAGAAGACCCCCAAACTGATCCCTGAGGAACTATGGAGACTAGGGGATGAACAGTGGAACTGTTGATGTCCAGTGCCCTTGCTCAGATCATTTGGTTGGATTACCAATGAGTTTCCAAGTTTTATTAAAATTTTATATACTGCCTAAAAATTGTCAAAGCAGTTAACATTAATCATATTTACAAATTCTAAAAATTTGAGGGAACATATTTAAGACAAGATACTAACAGGACTTATAGTAACACCCAGGAGAGAGGGGAGAAATAGAATATATTATAGGAAAGAAGAACAAAAAAAGGGTAGTACATGAGGAGGGGTGAGAATGTTCTTCCTTCGAGTAGTTTTGTCATATGGTGGAAGCTACATATTATAAGCATCTGTAAATAGAAAAATGTTTAGGTTTGTTTTAAATTTGGCAATATGGGTCTCTTCGTGTAAAATGAATTCCAGAGAGTTGGAGCTGTGACAGAAAATATTTTTTCCTGATGGAATCATAAAAGGTATATCGTGGTGAGGGGTGTTTAAGAGATGCTGATTACTTGAATGAAGAGTTCTTGAAGGACAATAAAGGATAAGCAATCTGTCTATGAAAGATGGAGGATGTATGGTTTTAGTCTTAAATGTAAGTAGTAACATTTTATAGGTGATTCTGTGTGTGATTTAATTAATAGAGGCGTAACATGGTCACATTTTTTTAGCTTTGTAAATTAGTTTTACTGCAGTATTTTGAATAATTTGTAATCTTCTTTGTACTTTTTGAGTAATGCCTTTGTACTTTTTGAGTAATGATAGAGGGAGTTACAATAATCGAGCTGTGAGATTACAAGTGAGTGTAGTAAGATGTTAAGAGATGACGCTCTAATAAGCTTGAGATTGATCTGATCATTTTAAGCTTAAAGAATCTTTTCTTAACTACTGAGCTAATTTGTTGGTGAAAGCACAATATATTATCTATAATAACGCCAAGGATTTTGACTGTGTCAGAAAATTGGATGGGTATGTTTTTGAGATAGATTGGAAGGGCTAGTTTTTCATTGTTATTCCAAGAAAAGATCATTCTATTTGATTTAGATGGATTTAAGAATAACATATTATTGGATAGCATTGGCTGATGTTTCAAGTTTGTCATTTATATTTTGGATGTCTTTATGGTTATCTGGTTCTATTGGGTATATTAGTTGGATGTTGTCAGCATAACTGTATACGGTGAAGCTGATTGTGCCAGCGTAAGAAGGGGGGATATAAAAATGTTGAAGAAGAGAGGGGAAAGAATGGATCCCTGTGGGATCCCGGAGTCTTGTTTGAAGAGATCGGATGAGGAGTTTCTGGTAAGTACTTTAGATGTTCGATTTGAAAAGAATGGTGAGAACCAGTCTAAAGCTGTATTGGTTAGTCCTATGGATTTAAGTCTGTCCAGAAGTAGTTGGTGATCGATGGTGTCAAAAGCAGCTGAGAGATCAAGTGATAGTAGTAGAACTGTTTTTCTTTGATCAAGAAGTATGAGAATTGAAGTTGTCATTCCTATTAGAGAGAGATCAATAGAATAGTTTTTCCTTAACCATGTTTGATGTGGATGAAAGGTGTTTGTTTTTTCCATAAGGTCGGTAAGTTGATTGAAGACTATTCTTTCTGTTACTTTTGCCATGAAGGAGAGATTGGATATTGGACGATAGTTAGAGCAGTCAGTGTTAGGTGTATTGTAATCTTTAACTTTAGGGTAGATTATTGTAGTTTTCCAATTCCAATAGATAGATTCCCTGTATCCAAGCTTTTATCATATCGTGTATAAATGGTCCAAAGGTTATGAAGTGGTGTTTGAGTATTACCAGTGGAATAGGTTCCATAGGATTACCTTTAATATTCATGCTTTGGATTTGTTGTTTTATTTCCTGCAGTGTTGGAATACTAAATTTTGAGATTTTACTTATTGGCAGATTTGTGATTTCACTATTGGTGTCTTGTCGATTTGGTCTATAATTTCCTCCAGCTGCATGATAACTGACTGCCAGTAACCCACAAGACACTGCTTCTCCTTTTGGACGCCTTAGGGCCAATATGCTCCTTGGAATACAAGACAGCGTTCTTCAGAACGGCTTTCTTCCTGGCCTTCTTTACTATGCTGCATATCCTAGAGCTGTCAGTTCATTCCTGTCAGTGCCCAATCGTGGAGCAGAATGCGTAAGTATTTCCAGATCTAAGACTATTCGGAGCAGCAGAGGGCTCTCCATCCTTGCACCAAATCCCAGGCTTACCAACCTGCCCTGTGGCTAACCTGAAGCAATATTTTGTACCTACCTGAAAGACAGCCTGGCCTTGCTGTTCTACCGGAACTCAAATCCACACACCAATTTCAATTCTCCACTGTATTTCAAAGGGCTTTAACTAAGGTAGAACAGCATCCTGAGCTTTTGGCACGCATTCCTTCTGCTTTGGCGCTTCTACATCCACCTTCTGGGACAGCCTTCCAGTGATGGCAATAAAAGTGCTGTGGCGCTGGAAGGTAATGGCATTCCGCAGCATCATTATGCCTCACAGGTGGGGAGATCCTCTAACCAGTAACTCCATTTATTTTAGTAAAATGGTGTGGTGGGTGTGTTAGTCCACTTTCCAAGGTAATATTAAAAAAAAAAAAGAAAATAAGGTGATACCTTTTTTTTTTTTTAGGAACACTCAGCAGGAAATACATCATATGGATTACTGAACAATCATAAGTCCTGAACATTTGGCAGACTTCTGGAACATCCCACCAGCATAAATCTGGGATTTGACTCAAGTACTACAGATGTCCGCTGGTAGGAGCTCACGAGATGAAATGGCACCAGCTGCTCGCATTTTGGAAATGCTGGAATGCACACCACAACCAGACGTACTAATTATACACCTCAGAGACTAGGACATTAGCACAATGGTTTATTTCAGCAGCAAAGAGAGACTTATGTGGCCTAGCCTTTTCCTCAATGACATGCAAATCTTCTGGTTGAACATCATTCCCCAACTGTAGCCTCATGCTTTCCGACTCTGATCATGGGGAGTTTAAAGATAAATAACCAAATTGGCTTGTGGGCAGAGCGCCTGGGCAGAGGTAAGATCTGGCATGAGTGGGACCCCCCTCCTCCATCATCTCTGGACATTATCTCGTAGATTGGACCTTTCTCTCCAAAGTAGCTACAATCCAGCTTTTCAATAACCCCCAGGAGGCCTTGGAGATGCACTTCAGGGGTGATGGGGGGGAGAATGAAAGGAAAGTATTAATGGGGACCTGAGGCATTTAGGGCCTCGGGTTGTGGCGGAGGCACCCAAGCCCTGAAATTTTCTACCAAATAACTGAGATTGGCCTCTCGGTTGAGAGCATACTATGCCTATGAGCAAGAGATTCATTCATTTTTATTTACCACATCAACAGAAATCTAGTATTAGCTATCAGCATGTTGGAAAGGTTAGGAACCTTTAAAAGTTAACAGATTCAGCTATTGAATCTCAGTTCAACTATATCATAGATGGTTTTGACAATCTTTCTATATCTGAACAGACTACTCTATGGGAAGTCAATCTTCAAGCCTTAATTGAGAAAGTAGCTCCTCATAAAGAGATCTGCAAATCTACATCTAAAAGTTCAAAACCATGGTACAATCAGAGACATCGTTTATTAAAACAGCTCTGATCATTAGAACAGAAATGGCATCGACATAGAACCTTACTGACACTTAGTACCTATAAAGAGAAGGAGAAGGAATGTAAAACAGTGATTCAAACATCGAAAAAACAATACTATACAGATCAAATTACAAAAGCCAAAAATTTGGCAGTCCTTTACACTATATCGAAAACATTAACTACTCAAACTCCAAACACAAATTTTACTCTTCAACCAACAGAAAAAAAGATTGCTCAGACCATTAAAAATAAAATTGAACAAATTCACTCATCATTCAGTACACCAGTAGTGACATTATATCAACATTCTGATACTATAACTCATAATTCACTTTCTAGTAAACTATCAGAATTTAACATTCCATCAACATTATTAATAATAATAATAATAACAGCTTATATACCGCAATACCGTGAAGTTCTATGCGGATTACAAAGATTAAGCAAAGGTACAAATTGATTGACTTTAAGAGGGAAGGAAGAAAGAGGTTAATAGGACAGGAAATCCATTTTTGAGGAGAGAGTGATCAATAGAACAAGTTAATCGCTATAAAGGGGAGAGAAAAGAGAGGATCAGTTGTCTAGATACTTTAGGAACAGGTGTGTTTTCAGACGTTTCCTAAATTCCTCATAAGTAGTGGGCGAAAGCAATTGTTCTAGGTCTTTATCCCATGATGCTGCTTGGTGTGAGAGATGTTCATGGTGTTTTTTCAGTTTACAACCTCTCATTGGGGGGGGGAAACGAAGTTGGAATGTGAGCTTCTCTTGTGTCTGTTGGCTGAGAAGACGAAAAGGTCAGTTATATATTTAGGGGCAAGTCCGTGTAGTGCTTTGAAGCAGAAGCAGGCAAATTTTAACTTTACGCGGGCCTCCATTGGCAGCCAATGCAGCTGCCGGTAGTAGGGTGTTACGTGGTCAAACTTCCTCAGCCCAAAGATCAGTTTGACTGCTGCATTTTGCATCAATTGTAAACGCTGCATGTTCTTTTGGGAAATTGCTAAATAGGCGATGTTACAGTAGTCAAGTAGACTCAGTACGAGGGATTGGACTAGGGTTCTGAATGCCACTGTATCAAAATAAGCTTTAATGGATCTGAGTTTCTAGAGAGTGAAAAATCCCTTTCTGTTCAAGGAGTCCACCTGGTCTCTCATGGTTAGGCACTGATCCAAAGTTACACCTTGTATCTTTATGGTAGGTTGGATAGGGTAATTAAGATTATTGATACATAGTGGTGATTTGGTATCAAGCGAATGTGGCGAAGCAATGAAGAAAGTTGTCTTTTCTGAATTAAGTTTGAGCCTAAAGGTTGTCATCCAGTGCTCCATCATGTTTATGGCTTCTGAAGCTTTAGGAATAGTTTCAGAGATAGAATTAACGAATGGGATGATGATTGTAAAATCATCTGCATAACTAAATAGTTTTATCCTTAACTAGGTTAGCTGCGTGCCTAGTGAGGACATGTAGACGTTGAAGAGCAATGGAGATAGCGGAGACCCTTGTGGCACACCGGATGGATTGTTCCAGGTATCTGAAAGTTCATAATTAAAACGTACTTGATAAGTGCAGGACATAAGGAAGCCAAGGAACCAATTCAGCACCTCGTCCCTGATACCAATGGTGTCTAGGCATTGCAGCAGTTTCCCGTGGTCTACTAGATCAAAGGCAGAACTTATATCGAATTGCATAACCAGGGCATTAAGGCCCTTACTAAACAGTAGGCGCAGATTGTCTAAAATAGCTGCAATTACTGTCTCAGTACTGAATAACGGTCTAAAACCGGATTGAGTTTCATGTAGGAAAGAGAACTGATCCAGATAATCCATCAGTTGGGTGTGTACCAATTCCTCCATAATTTTTACAATAAACGGAATGGATGCTACTGGTCTGTAGTTGGATAATATAGCTGAAGATTCTTTTTGATTTTTTTAGAATTGGGGTTATTATTATGTGACCATTATTAGAGAGAAACTTCCCAGTTTTTAGGTTATGAGCCAAATATTGCATCAACGATAGTTTAAATACTAATGGTGCCGCTTTCATAATTTCTGGGGGGCATGAGTCCAGAACGCAATAGGATTTAGAGCTTAAATCATTAGTTTCATCTATGAAAATTACAATTGCACCATATGATTCTATACCTACAAATATTTTGAAAAAACATTTTGATTTTTTCATACCATCTATTCAAAGTATGATTTCAAATAGCATACTATGGTTCCAGATGCTTGGAAACTAGCTATTATTATTCCTAAAATTAAAGATATTCATCAATCCATTTCGGATAGTGCAAATTATAGACCAATTTCTAAAATTAAATTTTATGTGAAGATCATTGAAAAACATATTTTCAATGCCTTAAATAATTTTCTTGAAAAAATGAACATTCTACGCCCCAATCAAACTGGATTTTGCCCGAATCATTTGACAGACTTCACTTAACATAATAACATAGTAGATGATGGCAGATAAAGACTTGAATGGTCCATCTAGTCTGCCCAACCTGATTCAATCTAAAAATTTGTTGGGCTTTTTCTTCTTCTTCATAGCTATTTCTGAGCAAGAATCCAAAGCTCTGCCCAGTACTGTTCTTAGGTTCCAACTACTGAAGTCTCCGTCAAAGCTCACTCCAGTCCATCTACACCAGATATGTCAAACTCACTTCTTACATTAATAACAGTATAGAACTACATTGATCATCTTAAGTCAGTAATATTGATCCCTTTAGATCTTTCTGCGGCATTTGATACTATCAATCATGATATTCTATTAAGTCAATTACATGATATCAGCATAAATGATACAGAACATAAGAATTGCCATCTCCGGATCAGACCCTGGGTCCATCAAGTCCGGTGATCCGCACACGCGGAAGCCCCGCCAGGTGTACCCTGCCATAGTTATAGTCCCCATATCACTGTATGCTTCTCAAGGGAGATGTGCATCTAATTTACCCTTACCCGTATCACTCTATGCCACTCTTAAGGAGATGTGCATCTAGTTTACCATCCTAGAATGGTGGACTCTGCAATTAATTCCACCACTCGCTGCATGAAACAGAACTTCCTGATATTCGTCCTGGACCTGTCTCCCCTCAGCTTCAGTCTATGTCCTCTTGTCCGTGTCACACTGGACATTGTAAATAACTGCTTTCCCTGCTCTATTTTGTTGAATCCTTTCAGTATTTTGAAAATCTCGATCAGATCCCCTCGCAGTCTCCTCTTCTCAAGGGAGAACAACCCCAGTCTCCTAAGTCGTTCCTCGTAGTCCAGGTTCTCCGTACCTTTCACTAGCTTCGTTGCTCATCTCTGCATCCCTCTCTAGCAGTTTTATATCCTTCTTTAGGTATGGAGACCAATGCTGGAAGCAGTATTCCAGGTGCGGTCTGACCATGGCTCTGTAGAGCGGTATTATAACTTTCTCTGATCTACTCGTAATTCCCTTCTTTATCATGCCTAACATTCTATTTGCTTTGCTGCTGCCGCACATTGCGCCGACGGTTTCAGGGTCCTATCTACCAGTACACCCAGGTCCTTTTCCTGTTCGGCCTTTCCCAGAGTTACACCTGACATACTATACTTGTGATCTTTATTTTTTCTGCCTAAATGCATCACTTTGCATTTTTCCACATTAAAATTCATCTGCCATTTATCTGCCCACTTCTCCAATTGATTCAAGTCGCTCTGGAGTTCCTCGCTGTCCTTCTGCGATCTGATTGCCCGGCATAGCTTTGTGTCGTCTGCAAACTTGATGATTTCATTTGATGTTCATTCTTCCAGGTCATTTATAAAAATATTAAATAAGATGGGTCCAAGTACTGAGCCCTGGGGTACACCGCTAGTCACTTTTTCCCATTCTGAGAACTTCCCATTTATGCCCACTCTCTATTTTCTGTTCTCTAGCCATTTGCCTATCCATCTTAGTATATCTCCCTCTATTCCATGGCCTTGTAATTTCCTGAGAAGTCTTACATGTGGAACCTTGTCGAATGCTTTCTGAAAGTCCAAGTATACAATATCCACCGGTTCTCCACTATCAATTTGTCTGTTCACTGTCTCAAAAAATTGAAGTAGGTTCGTCAAACCTGATTTCCCTTTCCTGAAGCCATGTTGACTAGCTCTCATCAGGTCATGTGTGTCTAGGTGCCGGACTATGCCCCACCAATCAAAGGTATCTGTGCTGGAGCAACCTCTTCCTCCCTGGCTATGGCCACAGCTATAATTGGAGGACAGTGGCCCAATACACAATTCACACAGCTCTGTAGTTTCTGTAACTTTGCCACATTGAAATTTCACAGGCTTAACATATAGCAGCTGCATGTGTAAGAAATTTTTGTATGGACCTTCAGAATGCAACTGGGCAATGTGTCCTACCAACTTTTTCATATTTTTAAATATTTCTGTGAAGTTTTTTTTATTTGTGCAACTATTCACATAAAATTAAGTTTAAACCCCTTAGCTTCAATTTTGGTTTTTCAGGTGGTATAGATGATATTTGAAAAACCAAAATTGAAGCTAATGGGTTTAAACTTAATTTTATGTGAATAGTTGCACAAATAAAATAAAACTTTACATAAAACAAAAAAAATATGAAAAAGTTTGAATTATGAACAAATTTATATAAAAATGTTTTCAATAAAAGTTGGACTGATGAAGACTCTAGCAGCTGGTAGGACACATTGCCCAGCTGCATTCTGAAGGTCCATACAAAACTTTCTTACACATGCAGCTGCTATATGTTAAGCTCAGAGTTGGGCACCATTTATAGAATAGCGTTTAGTGCCAGGATGTGTCCAATTTTAGGTGTGAGGATTTAAAACCTGATGTAAATTTTCATACATAAATTAGGCATAAAACTTCCTTATTCTATAAAATTGCGTGGAAATTCCAGGTATGTTCTTAATCCACCCATGCCATAATATGTAAAATTTACACACAATCACTGTGCCTAAAAATATGCACACAAATTTTAATTAATGCCAATTAGCACCAATAATTGATTATTAGCACACAATTATCAGTGCTAACTGGCTCATTTGTCAATTAAATTTCATGTGCAAATTGGGTGCACGTCCATATTTGCACACACAATTTTAAGAGCAATATATAGAAATAGGGCGTTAATGCATATCTCATCTGTCATCTTCTAGTCCAGTTGCATACAAGAGGGAGTACTGTAAGTTAGCAAGCACAGGAGTTACTTCATATCCTCACATTAAGAGTGCAGGTTCCACTCTGTTATCCAGATTCCACCCGCAGAATCTTCCAACTAATCAGCTCTGCTCTCATCAATATTTTTTGTGACTATCATAAGAATCAAATGTGACAGGATTGCAGTTCATGCCAGCGGACTAGAAAGAATGATGCACTCTATAAAAAAGGAACTGAATGTATGCTGTACAAATAACAATATTTCCATATCTTGAATAATTTTCACTTTATTAAAATGGACAGATTGATTGCCTCCATTGTCAGTAAATAGTTCATACCAGATAAAATAATGATAGGAAATACATATTTAATGGGCTTCTTGCAATGTATATACCTATTTCAGGTTTCTTTTTATTGAGCGGAGAGAGTGTGGCTAGAATTTTAAAGGCATCATTATGACTCATTTGGGAAGTCCATAGCCAATGTTTGGCATGAAACATGAACATCTAAAGCACTATATGCAAATCTGAAATGCAAATACAGCATCAGAGGTCTAACAACTATTTACTGAGCTAGACAAGTACAGAGAGAGAAAGAAAGAGAAGGATTTAAATAAGGGGGTAGGGCCCTGGGTAGTTGTAAATGACTATTGCTGGTCTTATAACCCAAGTAGAAGCCTGTTCCAACTGAGCTGGAAACTGAGAGAAGTGGGAGGAAGCTGTCAGATAAATTATTATAAAGACTGTGAGGCATGGCCTTCAAGTTATAGGTCATCTTGAATGGAGAATGCCTTCGGAACTGCTTGGGATGTAGTCTTCAAATATGCATTGGCTTGAATTTCTTACCCTACTGTCTACTAAGACCACATCTTAGGGCAATGATATCTCCTTTCCCAACTAAGGGCTCCTTTTACAAAGCCACGCTAGGGCCTTAACGTGCGGAATAGCGCATATTAAATTGGCCCACGCACTAGCCACTACCGCCTCCTTTTGAGCAGGCGGTAGATTTTCAGCTAGCTTGCGCTAATCCGGTGCGTGCGTTAAAAACGCTAGCACACCTTTGTAAAAGGAGCCCTAAGTCAGAAATGAGCTCTCATATGTTATCTTTACGATTATCACAAACTTATCTCAATTTTTTGGTTTGAGTCTTCAGATATTGACAAATATTTTAGTTGTTGTCAATGTTGAAGTCAGGTTCATTTTCAATGAAGCAACTCCCTCTCAAAGCCAGGAAAAGGGAGCTATCCTCTAACCCAATGTTCTTCAACCACCGGTCCATGAACCAGTGCTGGTCCACAGAAATTTCCTGCCGGTCCACAGGGCCAGCACGTGCATCAGGCCCAAAACAGTGTTCTTCAACCGCCGGTCCACGGTGCGATCGATGCAGCGTCATCTTCGAGCCAGCTCCCTCTTCCTAACTGATTCAGTGCACAAAGCCACGGGCAATGGCTCCTCCTGCACCTGACATTGCAACATCAGAGGGAAGGCTTCCAGATGAGGCATTGGATGTGCAAGGTGCAATTAGTACTATTATGGGGGCGTTGTCTGGGGTGGAGATTGGGTAGAGATGGGCAGGGTCTGGCCTACAACTTAGCCCAGTGTTCTTCAATTGCTGGTCCACGGACCGATGCCGGTCCACAGAATAATTATTTTATTTCTGCCAGTCCATAGGTGTAAAAAGGTTGAAAAACACTGCTCTAACCCACAGACAATTCAATATTTAGTACTTAGATAAATAAATAGTTTCATACACTTGTGTGCTAGCCGCTTTATGAGTAGTCATTTTGAATTCCGCACCTAGCTCTACCCCATTTAGGTTTGATGCTAACTCATCAGACTGGGGATGATAGAGACAAATCCTTCTTTTCTGACTCCCTAATAATGACCCCCTAATATTGAGTAGAACAGGAAGTGGGACACGTAGAATACTAGGATTCACCAGAATCAGATATACAATCTTTATTCACAAATGAGCATTGAGGATGTTCATAAAAGACTCAACACAACTATGGGCTCCTTTTACAAAGGTGCGTTAGGCCTTAACGCGCAGAATAGCACGTGCTAAAATGCCGTGTGTGCTAGCCGCTACCACCTCCTTCTAAGCAGGCAGTAATTTTTCGTTGTGCGTGCGCTAAAAACGCTAGCGCACCTTAGTAAAAGGAGCCCTATGTTTAGGCTAGTCTACCTTCATCGGGAGTCAATTAAACTTTTAATTTAATGCACAGCTCTAAAAACAGGTTGTAAATATTGAGTATGGTATGACTGATTTGGAAGACATCGGGTGACAGAAGCCAAAGCAGCAGAATCAGGGTAAACCGTAATATTGAGCCCATGGTGATCAGTGTTTTATAATGTTAGCTACCATGGTAAAAATAAATAAATAAATAAAAACCCACAAATATTCAGTGGCAGTATATGGATAGAGGCTACCACCCTGGCACTATTTGGCTACTAGTGCCAGGGTGACATTTAGCAGCACTATCCAGATAGAGTCATTGAATATATATCAAGGGAGGAAGGGGGAACTCAAGCAGAAGATTTCTTTGGCTCATGGGGTTTCAGCTTCCCCACCAACCATTGAACAGGTACTGCAGTTTTGGAGGGGACGTGAGCCCAAAGGAGGGGGTCCAGGCTTCCAATGCCCTCAGGTTCAGCTCTCTCTCTCTCTGTCTTTCTCTTTCTCCCTCCAAGTTTCAAGTTTATTTCTTACTTGATATACCACCCATAGACATAGCCATCTGAGCGGTTTACAATCGATTTTAAAATATTAAGAAAAGGAAATAAAAAAGAGTTTCATTATCATGTATAAATACAATAAAATATAAAAAATGTACATTAATGTCACGTGTCATCCAATCCAGTCAAGCTCAGGATTAGGCGCTTACTACTCAGCAAATGAGGTCCGGAAAAAAATACGTTTTTAAAAATCACAACTGAACTTTCATTATGAATACACAAAGGAAGTTGATGCCATAAATTTGGGGCCACATCTGAAAAAATTGTTGACCAAATGTGAGCCAAGCAACCTGATGCATTGACAGAACAACTAGGTCTAACTGTGAAGATCATAGCGATCAAGTTGGAGTATAAGGTATTAAATACTGGAACAAAAATGATGGTGTTTTAGTATGACAGATCTTAAAAACCCAGTCAATCCAGTGGGGAAACCAAACACTAATAGACTCATAATAATAATTTTTTAAAAAGTCCAAAAAGTAGCCTAAGTCGGTACTTGGATGATCAAAAAGACAGATCATCCAAGTACCGAATCAAAACTAGTTTTAGACGTATCTAAAACCAGCTTAGGCCTTTACCCCCTCTGTACACCTAGAGTGAAAAGGGACATTTTTGGAGGAGTGGATAGGGCGGGAGGTGGGCTGTCCTAGACTTAGTCATCCAGCAGCCATAACCAAAATACTTTGACAGGTTGCCAGACGGAACTTATACGTTTTGACTTACACCAAGTCAAAACAGATATAAGTTCTGAATCGGGTCGCTGAGCTAATTGCGACTGCCACGATCAGCTCAGCGGCCCAGGCAACCCGCCCCCCACACCAGTAACGATCACAGCAGGAGAGATGCCCAATCTCTCCTGCTGTGATCCCCCATGACTACCCCGAATCTTCCTTGGCAGGAGAGATGCCCAATCCCTCCTGCCGCGATCCTCCTGAATCTTCCCCAGCAGGAGAGCTGTCCAATCCCTTCTGCCAGACACAACCCCCACCCCCACCCCTGTGCGATCATCGGCAGGAAGGTGCCCAATCCTTCCTGCGCACCCCACCCTCCCAGACCACCCTCTCTAATCTGGTGAGATGGCCAGCTGGGTCCTCTTTCCTGTTTTCAGAAGGGGCGGACTAAGTTATAGGGAAACATAAGATCAGACCAATGGTCCATCTAGCCCTGTATCCTGTCTTCATGGTGGTCAATCCAGTTCACAAATACCTAGTGAAAACCCAAATAGTAGCAATTTTCCATGCTACCAATCCAGGGCAAGTCCCAGTACAGGCTGCAGGTAGCCTTTCTGTAGGCTACCGCTGGCCTGCAGGATCGAAGACTGGATTTAAAGGTAGGCTGGTTGTGGGCTGCTGACTGTGGGCAGTGGGGAGCGGTTAGAGCAGCCAGTAGGGTCCCCAGTAAGGGTTGGTCCGGGAGGGATGGAAGAGATGCAAGACCATGCCGGTGGGCAGGCGGGCAGAGAGAGGGAGGCAGAAACTGGGCTTCTTTCAATGTTGTTTGTTAATGTCTTTTAAACATTTAACCCGATAGGGTTATTTTTAGGAAAATAAAACAAATCTGCTATAGTGTACTGTGCAGTTAACATGTTTATGCAACTAAAACTGGTTGTTGAATACTGTCTTTTCTTTGGTGAATTTTGGCCCTACACCTCTGTGTTTCCAGCTGTCCTACAACCTTCTTTCCCTTACCTTGCTATGATGCTATCAGGCACCTTGGCATCTGAGGGACACTGTTCAGTACCGCAAGGGGCTGTAGCAGGTGGTCATGTAGGGGTAGATATCCTTGGGGTGCAAGACACTGGCACTACTTATTATGTATTTACATAAGAACATAAAAGTTGCTATCCTGGGATACACTAAAAGTCCATCAAGTCTAGTATCCTGTTTCCAATAGTGGCCAATCCAGATCACAAGTCCCAAGAGTAAAACAGATTTGATGCTGTTTATCCTAGGAATAAACAATAGATTTCACCAAGTCCATCTTAATAACGACTTATGGACTTTTCTTTTAGGAAGTTATCCAAACCTTTTTTTAAAACTCCATAGGAGGGGCCTTAAACAACCTGGGCCAATCAAAGCCTTAGGTCCCTTCCTGGTGCATCCAGGATGCACTGGGAAGAGGAAAGGTATGCCATTTTGAAGAGGCAGGCCTGCTAGCCGGAGGGAGTAGGCATCCCTCTGGCCAGCCATCGTAACAAGGGGAGGGGATATGGGGGGTTCATTGGAGGCACGGGGTGTCGGGAGATTGTATGGTGACTGAAGCAGTGTGCATCTCATCCGCTGCAGGGGGCGTGTCATGGGGGCGTTGCTTGGTGGTAGGAGAGAATGGGCATCTCTCCTGCTGCTGGGCCGTGTCATGGGGCATTGCTTGGCAGTGGGAGGGTGTGGGTATCTTTCCCACTGCTGGGTGGGGGGTATAATGGGGGCATTGCTCGGTGGAGGGTAAGAGTGGTCATCTCTCCTAGTGCCATGAGGAAGCTTGATTGACTTTGGCGGTGTGAGTGAATGAGCATCCTTCTTGCCAATCTTCGATTTGTTTTTGGGGGGTTTTTGGTGCATTTATTCTGCGCATGTGCTCACTGTTATCACTAGTGATTGACACATGCAAATGTAGCGAACCTTCGCTACTCTCCGCCAACCTCATTTGCATGCATGTTTTTTGGAGAACGACTCACCTTTTTGTAATCGTTACAATAACCGCTGTGACAGTAGCCCATCGGTTTTTAACGTGAAGTTTTGAGAATCTGGCCCTGAGTATTTTATAGAAGCAAATGAGATGTCAAAAACTCAACCAAACAGTTACTTAATTAATGCAAATAGTAAAAAGTCAATAGAGTCTTTAGCATAATGTCCAGGGAGTGGGAGTCACTTGAGCAGCACGCATCTTCCTAGGTGTCTCTGCCTGACGCGGAGGGACCTCACCAGGCTCTACATCAGCCACACACCCCATGGTGTTAGCGGAAGTGGGAGCCACTTGAGCAGCAGGCATCTTCCTGGGTATCCCTGCCTGACACAGTGGCCCCTCCTTCACCTAAAATGTCTGGGTTTGGGCGTTTGGGACTTGGGTGATTTTTTAGGCGGGAATGTGGTGTAGGGATAGATGTAGTGGCAGTCTGGGCCAGTAAATTGTTGAACGTGCAGGAATGCCATTCTTTTTAAAAAAACCTCCATTTGGACTTTTTTTTGAGAATGGACATTTCCCTGCTGACAACTTCAGCATCTACTGACTTAGGCCAAAAGGTGACTTAGATGTTTTTGTTTTTTTTATTATGCCCCTCCATGTCTTATTGGTTATATTTCTTATTGGGTTTAGAGGGCATAAATTATTTTTTTCTGCTGTTGAGATGGTTTCTTTTTCTCCCCAAGATGTGGACTTGAATTGTGTTAAATTTCCTTTGGAAAAATTTCCATGTGAGATTGTGTATGAATTTACAATATTTTCTTTAATATGTTGATTTCTGATTGTTATATGAAGAAATCTTAATAATAATTTTTTTTTAATGTGGAAGGGCATAATCAAAAAAAACGTCTAAGTCCCCTTTTGGTCTAAGGCCCTAAACGTTGAAAGTAGAAGCAAGGAAAATGTCCATTCTCCAAAAAAACGTCCAAAAGGAGGGTTTTTTTAAATAATGGTCTGCCTCTACTTTCAGCTGTTTAAACGCCCAGACCACCACTACATTTAAAACATATAATAAACCAAAAAAAAAGCCTAAGTCCCAAACACCTAAAGCAAGGCCTTATAGGCAAAGGAGAAGCCAGTCCTTCACCTAAAAGCTGGATTCTGTAACCGGTGTCTGTCAAAAACAACACCAGTTACAGAATCCACACACCCCCACCCCCACCCCAGCAACGATTGCGGCAGGAAAGATGGCTCATCTCCCCTGCCGCGATAGCGATACCACCAAGTGCCACCAAACACCAAGCCTTAGGCGGGGAAGGGCTGAGTTGGGTCCATGTGCCTAAGGCCACACCCACAGGAGGGGCCTAAGGCTACTGGGCCGATTCCGGTTGGTCCAGGTGCTTCAGACCCCACCTGTGGGCGGGGTTTGAGGTGCCTAGGCCAGTCAGGCCCTAAGGCCTGCCATTCGATGGATGGCAGGCCTGCCGGATGGATGGGCTTGAGACCCATCCGTCCGTCCAACTTGTTTTCAGTTATGGGGGGTGTCGAGGGTGGGGAGTGGTGTCAAGGGGTCAGCGGGTGGGGGGATGATTGGGGAGTTGGGGGCAATCATGGGAGGGGGGTGCGCTGAGGGCAGGAGAGCCTGGGATCCCTCCTGCCCGTATCTTAGTAGGGATGGGGGATAGGGGTTTTTGATTGAGTTGGGGGTTTTTTCGTGGGGCAGTAGGGCTCCTGCCTCGATCATGTTGAGTGGGTGGGGGTTTCTGCGGGGCAGGAAGGCTTGGCTCCCTCCTGCCCCGATCGAGTCAGGGGGATCTCTGGAGCAGGAGGGCTTGGGCTCCCTCCTGCCCTAGCCAATCGCGGGGCTGTGTCGGGGCAGAAGAGGTTGAGCTCCCTCCTTCCCGATCTTGGGGGGGGGGGGTGATGGATCGCAGCAGGAGAGATTGGCTATCTATCCTGCCATGATGGCGATCACCCCTCTACCCGAACTGCCACAAACCGCGGCAGGAGAGATTGGACATCTCTCTTGCCTCAGGTTGCGGCAGTTTGGGTAGAGGAGTGATCGCCATCGTGGCAGGGGAGATGAGCCGCCATCAGCTCAGCGGGCCCTTTTTCGGTCCTTATACCTGTTTTGACTTGGTGTAAGTCAAAACGTATAAGTGCCGACTAGGGAACCTCCCTAAAGTTTTGATTATACCTGCTGTACGCCTATGTCTAGGTCGGCCCATCACCTGCCCTTTCCCCTACTCAAAAACGCCTCTTTTCACTCTATGCATTTAGAGGCAGGGGAAAGGCCTCAGCTGTTTTAGATACATTTAAAACCAGCTTTGGTTATGGGTACTTGAATGATCAGGCTTTTTGATCATCCAAGTACCCATTTAGGCCACTTTTTAGACTTTTTTTTTAAATTATTATTATGAGCCCCATAATGTCCATCTTGGATAAAGAATCACTTAGAGAATCCCAAGTCTATAGCAAGAAGTAAATCTTGGTAAAAGGATCTCGTTAGATTGTCCCAACTAGGATCCCAGTTTTGGCATCCATAGATTATGAAAACATAAGTCGGCAAGTGATGTATCTATAAACAGTCTGAATGTGGGACAGTGCCTTATTTGGCATGCTTTTGCCTCCAAAGATGCTGTCCCACACTCAGACTGTTTATAGATACATCACTTGCCAACCTGTATTTTCATCATCTACGGCAGTGTCTATTTATCCCCTGATGAAGGCATCTACAGATTCTGAACCTGGGATCCTAGTTGGGCCAATCTAGGAGATCCTTTTACCAAGATTTACTTCTTGCTATAAACTTGGGATTCTCTATGAGATTCTTTATCCAAGATGGACATTATGTCATAGACTCTATTGACTTTTTACTATTTGCATTAATAAAGTAACTGTTTGGTTGAGTTTTTGACATCTCATTTGCCTCTTTTTGCTGGGTTGTTTTGCTAGATTTTGAGGCAAATTTCTTCTTTCCCCCATTTGTTTACCTCAGTATTTTATAGAAATAAGAACATAAGAATAGTCTTACTGAGTCAGACCAATGGTCCATCTAGCCCAGTATCTCGTCTTCACGGAGGCCAATCCAAGTCACAAGCACCCGCCAAAAACCCAAATAGCAGCAGCATTCCACGCCACCGATCAACGGCAAGCAATGGCTTCCCCCATGTCTGTCTCAACAGCAGACTATGGATTTTTCCTCCAGGAAGTTGTCCAAATCTTTTTTTTAAACCAACTACATTAACTGCTCTTACCACATCCTCTGGAAACACATTCCAGAACTTAACTATTTTTTCTGAGTGAAAAAATATTTCCTTCTATTGGTTTTAACAGTATTACTCTGTAACTTCGAGTGACCCCCTAGTCTTTATAAATCTTGATGCAGTAAAAAAATCAATCCACTTGTACCCGTTCTACACCACTCAGGATTTTGTAGACTTCAATCATATTTCCCCTCAGCCATCTCTTCCAAGCTGAAGAGCTCTAACCGTTTAAGTTTTTCCTCATATGAGAGGAATTCCATCCCCTTTATCATCTTGGTCACTCTTCTTTGAACCTTTATCTAGTGCCGCTGTATCTTTTTTGAGATAAGGAGAGTATTGTGCAGAGAAATACCAGGCAACAGACAACAATCCTAAGTCCTTAATGGGGACTCAAGCTCAATTGCCAAGGTTGAAAACAACACTTCACACAGTTACACAAAAGAAAGGATCATACTAGTGTCCCACAAACTTTCTTGAGCCACAGCACACTAAACGTAGTAGTCGCAGCTCGAAGCATCTGGAAGTGCGCAGATGTCACCATGATGACATTTTGTGGACTGGCATAACATCATCACATAAACATCCGCACATGCGTGAAGGCCTTTCAGACAGGCCCTGAGATGCTAGCTGTGGAGGGGTGGGGGGGGGGGGGGTGCCAGCAGGGAAGAGGGCCAAAGAGAAGGAGAGATGCTGGTGCCGGATGACTGCCTACAGGATATGCCTCGTGCCGATAGAGGCACATCCTGTAGGCAATCATCCAGTACCAGTGCCTCTCTTCCTCCCCAGTGTGCCGTGGCACATTTGAAATATCAGGAGGCACACTAATGTGCCACTGCACACAGTTTGCAATTCACTGGATCATACACACGGGGGACAGAAGCTTCCGGGAGACACTCAGCAGGACAGCTAAAGTAGCTTTTCTCAAGAGTGTCTCAAAGAACTCCTCTCGGCCCATGCCTTTTATTGAGATTCAAAGCATGGTTATAGAACCAGCTGTCAATCATCAAATCATCAATTACATATGTCATAGATCACAACGCCTTTAATCATCATCGCAAAACACATTATCTTGCAGGAGACACAGACCTAATCATCTGAACCATCTGGCCTGTCTTTGTTCTGTCATGGGATGGGGAACAAAGGTTAAGCTTGATGTATCATATAACTTGTGGTCATCTGGCTTTGTTTCCCTTAAGGGTGCTGTGACCTGCCTCGAGTGGCAGTTTCTATTTGCATCCACCCACATTGTTTAATAAAGTGTTGTTCAACCACTGGTCCATGGACCGGTGCCAGTCTGCAAAAATTTCCTGCCGGTCCATGAAGAATTTGTGTCCCCTGCAAGCGGTCCCCTCCAGGCAGTTACCTCAACCATTAGAAAACCATCTTCCTTCCGGCTTGGCTGCTCCTTATCTTCGGCACCAGCTGCACTTGTTTGTCGAGACAGCGCACATTGGCTCTTGCATAACGCATGTGGCTGACCCGAACTGGAACCGGGTCAGTAGCAAGCTGGAAGGAAGACAGTGTTTGACAGTCGAGGTAAGTGCCTGGAATCCTCGGCTGACTAGAAAGGCTTCCCTCTAACGTCAGCTCTGACATCGGAGGGAAGCCCTCCAGTCGGCTTCGGCAGAGGGGGACCTCGTATGAGGGTGAGGGACTGCTGGACTTGCAGGTGATAGGGAAGGAGGGTGCCTGCTGCACTCACAGGCACCTGCAAGTGCGAGAGGAGCTGCCACTGATGATCCGGCTTCGGCAGAGGGGTGCATGCCCAGCTGGATGGCCCTGAACAAGTAAGGAAGAGAAGGGATAACATGGGACAAAGGGAGAAATGAGGAGGGGAGGAGCGCGTTGGGACATGGGAGGGGCATGAATTTGGGAGAAAGGTTGGAAGGCAGGGAGGGAGGACATGAACTCGGGACACAGAAGGAAGGGAGGAGGCATGAACTTGGGACACAAGGGAGGGGATAGAAAGGGAGAATTGTTGTGGATGAGTGTGTAAGTGAGAGGGAAAGATGGTGCACATGGAGAAAGGAAGAGGAAAACTGCTGGGCATAGAGAGAGAGAAAAGTGAGGTAGAGATACATGGGGAAGAGAAAGATGAGAGGGAGAAATATTGGCTTTGGTGGTGGAGATGGAATAGAGTGACAGAATGAAGGGGATGCAAGGGGAGGAATGTTGGACATAGTGATAAGGGAGAGGTGTGGCATGGTGCTGGAGAGGGGCAATAGAAGGAGAAATGTTGGGCATGGGGCTGATGGGCAACAGTGAAAAATGCTGCACATGATCCGGTGGATGAGAGAGGGAAAAATGTTGGATATGGCAGTAGAGGGAGTTAGAGAGAGGCACCATGGATCTCTCTCTCTTTCCCCACTCCCTGTATACGAGATGGAGATTGGGACCGAGTTCACGGGAATGGGATGGGAACAGAGCTATGGGGATGGGGTGGAGACAGGGTTTTTAATTTTAGTCTTAGTAGTTTGCCGGTCCACAAAATAATTATTTTATTTCCGCCGGTCCATAGGTATAAAAAGGTTGAAGAACACTGGCTTAATACCTCCTTAATACCTCCTGTGCTAACTCTTAACCCCATGTGATCTCCTGCAGATGTTCAAACTGTAATGTTTTAATTTAGTAAACAGACATCTAGGTTTATTATGTATGTTATCTTGTAAACCGCATAGAATTGTAGGATATGCAGAATAAAAATTGTTAACTAAATAAATAAATAAATCTCTCCAAGGGCAGAGGGCACAGCTTGCTCATCTTGACTCAGCAAAGGAATTTAGTACTAGAGAATGACAGGGGATCCATTTACTGCGGTAAACTGTGGTCACCGCAGTAAATCCACAGGAATGGAGACATTTGCAACTGGTTTACTGCAGGAATGGGGATAAGACCTTTCACCGCCCCATGGGAGCAGTGAAAAGTCTTGCTCCTGGGGTAAAAAAATTGTGCCTGTGTCAGACTCGGCATCTCCTCCCCAGCTCTTCTTGCACCTATTTTACCATCAGGAGCCAGCCATGCCACGATGAAGACAGAAGGAACCCAAAACCAAAGCCTGAGACCAATATGATTTGAAGAATAAAATTACCAGACAACAAAAGGTAGAAAATAATTTATTTATTTTATATTTTGTGATTAGAGTATTTCAGATTTGAAATATGTATCCTGCTAGAGCTGGTATTAGACATAACTGGGGACCGCAAAGCCCAGGCTGTGTTTCTTTAGCTTCCAGCTGGATTAGGGCTCTCTCTCTGACCAGGGGGCAGTTGCCCTAGTTACATTCCCCTAACATTATTCTTGCCATGTGTGACTAAAGTATTCTGTTAGCTTGATTTTTCTGTGTAGCATTCTGTAGTAATTTGGTTTGTTCAGTTTTCACAACAGTGGAGGGGATATTTGTGAAAGGGAGGGAGACAGGAGTTTTGTTGATCCTTGCTCTATATTATTTGTGTTTATAAAATGACAATTATACAGAATATTGTCTCTTTTTATACTTTAATAAAATTCGTTCAGTATAAAATCATAACTATTCGAGGCTTGTGAGGATGGGATCTGAGCTCGCAGGGACGGGGACCGAGCTCGCAGGGTCGGGGCAGGGATGGAGATCAAGCTCATGGGGACGGGGCAGGGATGGGGATGAGCTCACGGGGATGGGGGAGGGACGGTGATAAATTTTTTCCCTGTGTCATTCTCTATTTAGTACCAAATGATTTCATGGTTTTTGCCCTTCTCATATATATATATTCCTTCATATATGTTTTCAGAAGGGGGCCTGACTCTTGCATAGTGTCTATCGGGGTCTTCAAGACCAGAACTGAAGGTTCTACTCAAATGAAGGCAATACTCAAGGTGAGGTTGTACCATTGAGCGATACAGAGGCATTATAACATTCTTAGTCTTGTTTACCATCCCTTTTCTAATAATTCCTAGCATTTTGTTTGCTTTTTTGGACACCGCCACACACTGGGTGGAAGATTTCAGCATATTGTCCACAATGATACCCAATTCTTTTTCTTGAGCGCTGACCCCTAAGGTGGACCCTTGCATCCAGTAACTAAGATTTGGATTATTCTTCCCTTCCTTTATCATTTCTCCCCTGAGCCATCTCTTCTCCAGGTTGATGAGCCCTAGCACTTTCCCCTTTCTGCCTAGGCAAGTCGTTCCATCCCTTTTATCATTTTTGTTGCCCTTATCTGTACCTCTTCCAATTGCACTATACCTTTTTTTGAAATGTAGTATTTAAGGTATGGCCATACCATGGAGCAATACAGGGGCATTATAACATTCTCATTTTTGTTTTCCATTCCTTTTCTGATAATTCCTAACATTTTATTTGCTTTCTTAGCTGCCGCCACACACTGTGCTGAGGGTCTCAATGTATCCTCAACGATGACATCTAGGTCCTTTTCCTGGGTTATGTCTCCTAATATAAAACTCTGCATCATTCTGCAAATAACACTAGATTGGCACTTCATATGCTAAATTTAGGAAAAACAATGGATGATTTGGCCTTCTCTGTTTCTTTGGATGCGAAGAAGGCCTTTTATCGTGTAGAATGGACTTTCATGTATCAAGCTATGGATTGGTTTGGTATAGGATCTAGATTTATTCAAATGATTCAAACCATGTATAGTTCCCTCTCAGCCAGACTATATATTACTAATACTTTTGGGGAGCATTTCTGTCTGAAGAGGGGAGTTAGACAAGGGTGTCCCTTATCTCCTTTGCTTTTTGACATTGTTCTGGAACCCTTGTTGTTGGCTATTCAGCAGGCAAAGGAGATACAGGGAATTCCATATGGAGGTCGGGAATATAAGGTTTATGCTTATGCAGATGATATCTTGCTTCATTTGAAGAATCCTGAATCTACCATCCCGCATTTACTGGAATTGATTGATCGATTTGGCAAATTTTCTGGTTACAAAATAAAATGGAGCAAATCAGAGGTTCTTCCATTAAATGTGTATTGATCCATTCCCATTCCTTTGGAAGGAAGAGAGTATAAAATATTTGGGTATCATGATTCAAAGAACTTTGAAAGACACAATGACAGTAAATGAAAAATCCTTATTGCTGAAAGTCAAAGAAATGTGTGAGCATTGGAACCCATTACATCTTTCTTGGTGGGGGGAGAATCCAAATCATCAAAATGATGATTTTGCCTGTAGTTTGCTACCAAATGAGTATGTTACCGATTTATTTCCAAGGGTCCTTTTATAAAAAAATTGAATGGGATTCTTACAAAATTTATTTGACTGGGTAAAACTGCTAGAATAGCCTTAGGGTCTCTTTTACAAAGCCGCGCTAGAGGCTGCCCTGCGCTAACGGCCCTAAAGCCAATAGAGATTTAAAGGGCTTCAGGGCTGTTGCCGTGCGGCAGCTGCTTGCGTGGCTTTGTAAAAGAGGCAGTTAGTATCTTTTGGATCATAATTTGTTTGATTTTAAATGGCACATTCTAGAGGAAATTATTGCAGGGTGTGAGGGAGGTGATATTGAGACACTACTAAATTATAAGGAACAATGCTAGATATATGAGTTACAAATTCTAGAATCAAGAGGACTTAGGGCCAGATGCACTAAACAGGATTGGTAAGACTGTGTGGGTCCCCTCTGATCCGATTTTTGGCTGATTCTAAAACAGCTATTGATGCACAAAAAATTTTGCATGCAAATGATTCATGCGGAGGTTCGTCCTAATCCCCATCTCTCCCGTCCAATTGATCGCTGTGAAAGTGACTCTCACACATGTGCAGAGTCAGCAGGTGAAGCCCGAACAGCTGAGAGGCAAGGGAAGCCCCAAAGCAGCCTCCTGCCACTCAGCTGTTCGGGTCAGGAAAAAAAATTGGCACAGATGATGTGTGTGTTACGCACACACATACACAATATCTGCCCGATTTTTTTTAAAAAGCCCTTTCCCCACCGATGCCTACCATCCCTAATGTCTCGCAAAAATCAGCACAAGTGATGCCCATTTCCATCCTGCTATGCCCCACACACACGAGAGAAAATTGGCAGGAAGGATGCCCACTTCCCTCCTGCCATGCTGGGGCAGGGTTGGGTGGAACTGGGTTTGCCTGGGGGGGGGGGGCGGGTCTAGAGATATGGATTTTCTTTTTGGAAAATCTGGTAACCCTATCATCTGGGAACCTAGATTCCATTTTAGAATACTATCATAGCTCAACATTGGTGCACTTAAAATTTAGATGTCTGCAATAATTGCAAGTACCTAAATACATCAAGAATATGTGTAACTTACAGAATTCTGTAGGCTGCACACATAGATAGCAGCATTGCCCATATCCCTCCTATGTTCCACAGATGTGAATTTCCCCTTGAATTTATGAGCCATGCCACTTCTGTGCATCCTTACAGAATAGCACTGTCGCTTTGTTGCCACTTATTCACAGTGTTGATATTCTGTGCATTTACATTTGCAAGTGGCATATTGTGGTGTTCAGTTATAGAATTGCCCTTTTTGTGTCTGCCTGCTAGCTCCCACCTATAATGGTATCACAGACAGTTAAATGGCTGCATAGATTTGTGATCGTCAGCATAAAAGATCCTAAAACTCACTGGTGCGTTTCTCATTATGGTATTTGGTGTAATGCCAAGAAAAGCCACTAGATGGCAATCAATACTAATAAATACTTTGAGTACACTATCAGAAAAAGTCTGTTCAAAAGCAGGTGCAGTGTATACACAGAGTACATACAGTAGCTCTGATCCTCACAGTTTTCAAGCAGCTGTTGTGTTGCACATTATTTGAAAATACATACAAGAGGATGCAATTGCAAAGTATATTATTACAGCATCTTTTTGGCCTTCCTCTCTGTCTTCCTTTGCAACATCTCAACTATATAAGGTACACCTTATTTCCTTTACCTTTAAAAGAAAATAAAGAAGAAATAAGACCAAGAAAAGCCTGGAAAAGAGGGATTTCTTAAAGTGGAAATGTTCTTAAACTCTGTACCTGCTCTGGTAGCTAATAGATGGAAGAGCCTTGAGGTTGAACTAATCAAGTTTATGGTATTCTGGGAGGAAATCTGGAGTCAGAAGGAGCATGCTCAAATTGAGGGAAGGATTATCTAGTCAATAGCAAAGTTTGAACAAAAATATTTAAAAATGTTTAGAAGTATTGGTACAATGTGCAATGATAACACTGGCCAATAATTTTTTTTCTTGGTACCTTGGTTGTTTGTTTTTTTTACCTGTCGCAGGGGTTATTTAGGGCACTGATTTAGAAAATTGCATTCAGACTGCATCAGCTCTCTTAGATATGGTTGAATTTATTAATTTTTGTACTGTTTAAAAGATGTTAAAAAGATGTTAAAAAGGCTGTTTAAAAGATCTCTTCTGGAGAATCGGGATGTCATAATAAGCTTTCTTTTTTGAATGGAAATTTATGTATTTAAATTGCTCACACTGGCATAAAAATGTAAAGCTCAAATGACAAAATTGCCTTTGTCCTTTTATATTACATAATTATGTGCAAAAACTTTAGATGGTAAACATGGTTTCCTTAGACTACATAAATTTGTATTTTAAAGGTTTCTCAACCTGAACTATTTAAAAGTTGCACATAATAGATTTAAATTTTAACTGGTTTTTCAACTTTGTCTTCTGTTCCCTGGTTTGTTCTTTTGGTATGAAATAAGCAGATTTTCAAGTTCTACACTTGTCTTTTAATTTTTAGGGGTCCTTTTATCAAGCCATTCTAGGGGTTTAATGTGCGGAATACCGCACGTTAAACCCCCTGCCGCGTTAGTCGCTAACGCCTCCATTGACGAGGCGTTAGTTTTTTGGCTTGCCGCAGGGGTTAGCGCGTGATAAAATGTCCGATGCGCTAACCCCGCTAGAGCACCTTGATAAAAGGAGCCCTTAATGTTTCCTTCATGCTTTAAAGATATTAACTTAAACACTACATTTAAATATCCTGATTTTTTAATGGGCGAGCAGAGTGCTATATGGCACATGTTCTGTATCTCAAAAACTAGAGCTGATAGGAGAGCACTGGTGCCATTTTTGGAATCAGCAGAAACAGGTCTAAGATTTGAGCCACCAAATGAGTGTTGGCCAGTGTAATGCTTGAGCTTCTGCTTTTTGGATACACACTCACTTGAAAGTGTGCCTACTGACTGTGCCTATTCCAGGGGCGTAGTCACAGGGTGGGTTAGCGCCCTCCAGTGTCCAGAGCCAGGATAACCCGCTGGCCGCAGCAGGAGGTGCAGTGGCACAAGGAAAGGCAGGCAGCAGGAGTAACATTTTTGCCTGCTCCACGCAGCCTTCTTTCACAGTTTGCAGTGGTGAGCAGCACTTCGTATGATTTCTTTTCTGGTACATCTCCACGCAGCAGAAGGGAAACCATAAGAAACATTGCATATTGCTGTAACCCAGCAATGGTGTACAGCTTGGATCGAATTAGGTAAATATGCCATGGCTTTGCGCTGCTGTTGTTCCTCTCACACAGGAGAGGGAAGAAGATGCACTATTAGGGGTAAGGAGAGGGGAAATGCTTGACTACTAGAGGAGGCAGAGGGGGAGATACTGCATTGTTAGGGATGGGAAAAGGGGTGATGCTGTACTGTTTGTTGAGGGAAGGGAGATGCTGGACTTTGAAGGGAAGGGAGAGGGGAGAAGCTGGACTGTTGAGAAGAAGTGGAAATGAGAAATGTAGGACTGCTGGAGGAAGGAGAGAAGTGATATGCTGGATCGGAGGGGAAGGGCAGGCAATGGGAGATTGTAGATCATTGCAAAAGGAATTTGTAAGGGGAATGGAGGACCATTTGAAGAGGGAAGGAAAAGGAGAGAGCCTGGATTGTTGGACAAAGAAGGGAGAGGTGAAGTTGGACACATAACATAACATAAAAATGTACTTCAATACCGCAATACCATTAAGTTCTATGTGTTTTACAAAAGTAAAATGAATTACAATTGGATAAAATACTTCAGTTACCTAAAAATCTAGTAAACAGGTGGAGAGGCAGAATGGAAAGTGTGCCTAAGTCTGAGGATGGACATTTTGAGCAAGACGTCCACAAACCCAGTAGGAAAAATGCCCTTTTTCAAAGCTGCCAAATGTCTATCTTTTATTTTTGAAAATGAGCTAGGTATAAGTTTTGATCCTTCGGACGTCTACCTTTTTTGCCCATTTTCAAAAATAAAAAAGTCCACCCAAAAAACATACAAAAGCAAGTTTTGTAGACGTACCCGCCAACAACCTTGTCTGATCTCAGCAAAGGGAATCCCCATCAGCTGAGCCAGTTTTGGGGATTCCTGGTAGCTCACCTGATGAGGATTCCCCCTATCAGGATCAGCTGAACTGCAGATCCCTACACCCCTTCCCCTAACATCCTCGGACCTTCCCCTGACATCCACAAGATATCCCTGTCACATCCCCGACATCCCCCTGATATCCCAGACCTCCCCTGGCATATCTGTCCCCCCCATATCCCCCCAATATTCCTGGGCCCCTTCCCCATCACACCCTCCTGCCTACAGGATGGCATACTACAAATAATGGGGCTTCCCCCTCCGAATGCATCTTGGGATGTAGTGGGAGGGGCTGAAGGTCCTGATTAGTTCAAAATTACCATTTTGAGCCAATCAGGGCCTTTGACTCCTCCCACTGCATCCCGAGATTTATTCTTAGGGGGAAGCTCCATTATTTGCAGTGAGTGAGTGAGCTTCCCTTCTGCCGTTTTCTCATCCAAAGGTATGGGGGGTTAGGGTATAGGGATGTGGTAAGGAGTCCCAGGAATGTTGGGGGGATGTGGGGGGACAGAGATGTCTGGGATGTTGGGGAGGTCCGGGATGTCAGGGGTATGTCAGAGAAGGCTTAGCTGATCCTGCTAGGGGCAATTCTCATCAGCTGAACTGCTAGGAATCCCTGAAACTGGCTCAGCTGATGGGGATTCCTCTAATGGGATCCTACGTGTTTTGGGGTTTTTTTTTTGCTCTTTGGGTGGTGGGAGGGGTTGTGACCACTGGGGGAGTAAGGGGGAAGGGGGTTATGCCTTACATCATCCAGTGGTCTTCTTGTCAGTTTGGGCATCTTTGTGGAATTTAGATGCAACTCAAACAGGTCTATTTGCCAACATATAAGTTCCCCCTAGGAAAGCTTTGAATATGGCTGGGGTATATCCAGGTTGAAGCCCACCCGATTCCCACCCATAACACACGCCCCTTTGATCTCTGGATGCTCAGTAGCTTAGAAGTGCTGCTGCACATCCAAAAAGTTGGTTTTGATTATCAGTACTTGGACGTCCCTGCTATTAGGATGTTTATGTGCCGACTTAGGTGGTTTTTAGATGTTTTAAAGTTTTGATTATGAGCCCCATATGTTGCTAAATGTCACCTACATTGTTGATAAGAACTGGAAGTCACAATTAATTCAAATCCTTATCCCAAGTTGCTGCTTGATAAAACAAGAGACGTTGATGATATCTTTTCAATTTACACCCTATAACTGATAGAAAAGCAAATGGAGCATGTGAACATCTAGAGCGTTTTGAATTAACAAATATAAGCGAATCCACGATATCATTGGGTATGAGGCCAGATGATACCTCAAAGAAGAAACAACCAAACTTAAACTTCACATGGGCCTCGAACGGCAGCCAATGCAGTTCGCGGAGAAAAGGTATAAGATGATTAAACTTTTTCAGATTGAAAATCAGTTGAATAGCTGCATTCTGAATAATGCACAATCTGTAAAGATTTTTTAAGCACCAGGAAAATGAACAAGGTTACCATAATCAAGCTGGCTCTAAACCAAAGATTGGACACAGAGGTGGGGAACAGAGAAAGAGAGAAGATGCTGGGCATAATGGGCATTATGTGCCATGGGAATGAGGGGTTGCCAAGGAATGAATAGGTAGAAAAAAAGAAGTGGTGAAAAGAGCTGAAAGGGAAAGATCAATGTCAAATACAGATGAGAGAAATGGTCACAGATAAGAGAGGAGAAAGAAGAAATGGTAAATGACGGCACACCCTAGAAAGAATTAGAAGAAAACATATAGAGGAAAGCAGAAAATAGAAGTAGAAAAATATTTTCTTTTCAGTTTACGAAATGGAATATTCAGTGTCATGGCCAGTCTTAAGGCATCTCCAGCCATCCCCTTCCTGCTCCTGACCCAACCCACCCAACTGATGACCCCCCCCCCCTGTGTTTCAGGCAGCAGTGGCAGCTGGACGACAGAGACAGCACTGTTAATAGGCTGCTTGCGAATGGCTCTTTCTTCTTCCACTGTCGTCTGTGATGTCACTTTCTGTAGGCAGATGACACAGCAGAGGAAAGGCCCTGGTGTGCTGGCTGCAAAGAGTCAGTTCACAGTGCTGCCTCTGCTATCCAGCCACCTCTACCACAATGGGAGGGCTATGAGAAGAAAGGAGATGTTGAATCTACATGAGAGGGGGGCAGTTGGAGAGAGAGAGAGAGAGAGAGAGGTGGGGGGAAATTCAGATTTCCAGGGGGCTGAGTGAGGTTAGAGAAGCCAGATTTGCTTGGTGGGGAGGGGGTGAGGAGGAAGAAGGAGGAGGGGAAGGGACATGGATGCTAGACCCACAAGTATGATGGGACAAGGATGCTGGACCTGTAAGTGTGGGGAGGAGGGGAGTGAGTGACTCAGACCAGAAAGGGGAGTGGGAAGGGAGGAAAAGATGCTTGGCCAGAGGAGAGAAGGATGCTAGACCATGGGGAGTGGAGAGGGGATTCCGGGTGTGTGTGAGAGAGTTGCTGGAGGGTGGAGTGTGGGGTGTGGAGATGAGGCTGGACCCACAAGTGGGATGTGGGAGGGAGGGTAGAGATTGGAAGAGAGAGTAACCCAGACTAGAAAGTGGGGTGAGAAAAGAGGAAGAGATTCTTGGCCAGTGGAGAGAAGAAGAGAGCGATGCCAGACCATGGAGAGCAGGAAGAGTATTCAGGGTGCAAGTGAGAGGATAGGTGGGTGTTGGGGGAGCAGGTATAGGGGAGAGAGAGGGAGAAATGCTGACTCCATTGGGAGTAGTAGGACAGAAAGAGGGAGAAATGTTAATGCCAGAGTAGGTCGTGCAAAAAAACAGAAAAGAGAAGGAAGAAGCTGGATATGAGGATGGACAGAGACACAGAGAAGGGATACTGGGCATGGAAGAAGCAAAGTGATATGGACACCAAGGGGCAGTGCGGGACAGAGACACAAAGGAGTAATGATGGATAAGAATTGCAGAGGAAATATGGAAAGAGAGAGAGAGAGAAGAAATGTCAAAAGGATAGAGACCCTGGAAAGAGAGGGTTAAGAAAAAAATATAAAAGAGACACTTGAACCAAAGCAATGCTGAGACAGGTGACCCTTGAGGGGATGAATACTGGCCTAGTGCCTAACCCTCCATAAGCATGGTTCTAAGGATAAGTTGTAGAAGCTCAGCATTATCAGTTAGCTCAGCAAAATCATTTAGGCAATAGTGTAACCTTTAGAGTCTCTGTTAGGGTTTAATATAATACAGTGTTTTAGCCTAGATTAGTGTTTTCGGTTGCATTTCAAGACATAATAGCAGATTAGAGCACAAACAGCTGTTAAAGAAAAGCTCTGGTGTTAATTTAATTCCCTCTCGCCCACACCAAGGCAGAGATTTTTGATTTATAGGCTCTTCAGCCAACCAGGAACAGGGCACTACTTTGGTAGGATTTTTCTGCCCTTTCTTTATTCTTCTGCACCACAGTATGGCTGGGAAACTTTGTATCACCAAAGTTGTTGCTCAGGTTACAACTTCTGTCTTTGTGCAGACAGAAAATGTTACCCAGGCTGAGGGAATGGTTCCATGTGCAAGCGGTCTTCAGCTTGAATCTTTCATGAAAAAAGTAAAGGGACTGAAAGAGGAGGTAGCAAGACTGAGAAGCACCCTTGAGAATGAGAGGTACATCGATGAAATGGTTCATGAGACGTCAAAGATTTCTAGCAGTGGGGAAGAAGAGGCTGTGCTGAGGGAAGACAACTGGACTCAGATTACGGAACCCTGCGAGATTGGTACTGTGACTCCACCCACCCTTGAACTGAAGAACCGGTATGCTGCCCTGGAAGTGGAGGAGATGAGAGCATTCCAGGGAGAGGAAGGACCAAAGCTTGAAATCCCTAAAATTGCTGGATCCATGCCCATTAGGAGGCATAAGGTAGTGGTGGATGGCAATTCGCTTCTGAGGGGTACAGAAGCATCTATCTGCAGACCAGACATGATGTCCCAGGATGTATGCTGTCTACCTGGCACTAAAATCCAAGATGTTACAGAGAGATTGACAAGACTCATCAAGCCTGATGACTGCAATCAGATGCTGCTCATCCACATTGGCACTAATGATACTGTGAATGTATCAAAAGTGACTTTGTGGCTCGGGGAAAAAAGGTGAAGCAGTCAGGTGTGCAGGTGGTATTCTCATCCATCCTCCCTGTTGAAGGTAAAGGCCAGGTCAGAGAAGCATGCATCCTGGAGATGAATGCTTGGCTACGTGAATGGTGTCATTGAGAGCATTTTGGCTTCCTGGACCATGGGATGATTTTCCAAGGATTGCTGAGCATCTATCAAAGAAGGAAAGAAGTGTCTTTGACGGCAGGCTGGATAATCTACTGAAGAGGGCTTTAAACTAGAACTGATGAGACAGGGTGATCAAACCCCCAGGTGAGTATAAGCCCTCAAGTAAGTAAATCACTGAATACCTCTACATGGATAGGAAAACAGGACAATGTCTGGAAAGCAGTATATACTGATGCTCGAAATATGGTAAACAAGATTCTGGATCTAGAAGCAGTGATGGAGAAGATAAGTCGGATACAGTGGTGATCACAGAGACATGGTTCATGGAGAACCATGACTGGGATGTAATTGTACCAGGCTATAATCTATTCAGGAAAGACAGGGTAGGAAAAAAAGGAGAGGGAGTAGTGTTATATGTTAAAGATCATATCAAAGCCACACAATTGAACGATCTGCAGGGCAAGGAAGAGGCACTGTGGATCAATTTGGAAAGAGGGAATGGTAAATATATTTACATTGGTGTGATATACAGACCTCCTTCACAAACAGAAGTAGTGGACAGATTTAATAGTAGACATTCAGAATATATCTAAAAAAGGGGAAGTTTTACTAATAGGTGATTTTAATATGCCGGATATTGATTGGGTTATCCCTATTGCGGGGTCTTCTAGAAATAGGGAGAGCCTAGATTCTCTACAAGGAGAACTGTTCCAGCAGTTTTTAATGGAATCCATGCTGGATGGAGTCATATTGGACTTAGTGCTAACAAACGGGGAAAATGTTTCTGATGTTACAGTGGGTGATCATCTGGCATCCAGTGATCACTGCATGGTACGGTTAATATTAAGGCAGATATAGAGAGGGCTCATTCAAAAGTAAAGGTTCTAGACTTTTTTAAAAAACTAACTTTGTCCAGATTGGGGATTACGTTAAGGAATTGTCTGGATGGGAACGTCTGGAAGGAGTAGAAATACAGTGGGCAAAACTGAAAGGAGTTATTGTAAGGACAACAAACCTTTTTCTGAGGCAAGTAAGTAAAAGTAAGAGGAAAAGAAGGCCGCTTTGGTTCTCAAAAGTAGTGGTCGAGAAGGTAAGGAATAAGAGGTTAGCTTTCATAAACTACAAAAGATTGTAGAAAGAAGAAGAGAGGCAAAAATATCTGGAAAAGTTAAAAGAGGCTGGTTGAGAACTCAGGAAAGCAAAGATGCAAATGGAAGAAAAAAATTGCTGACATGGTAAAATGGGGAGACAAAACATTTTTTTTAATATATCAGTGATAGGAAGAAGTACAAAAGTGGCATTGTGAGACTCTAAGGTGAAGGGGAGGAATATGTAGAAGCTGATAAAGAAAAGGCTGAATTGCTTAACAAATATTTTGGTTGTGTGCTCATGGTTGAAGTGCCGGATGTGGGACTGCTGAAGACAAATGCGAATAGGAATGGAGAAGTGGTAGACCCTGATCGATTTTCAGAGGGTTGTGTTCGTGAGGGGCTAGCTAAATTAAAGGTAGATAAAGTGATGAGGCTGGATGGTGTACATCCGAGGGTGCTGAAAGAACTTAGGGAAGTTCTAGTGGCTCCACTGATTGACCTTTTTAATGCTTCTCTAGAGTCGGGTGTGGTACTGTAAGACTGGAAAGGGGGGATGTGGTCCTTCTACACAAAAGTGGAAGTAAGGAAGAAGTAGGGAATTACAGGCCAGTAAGTCTGACTTCTGTGGTAAGCAAATTAATGGAAATGCTTTTAAAACAGAGAATTGTGAAGTTTTTGGAATCCGGAGGGTTACAGGACCAGAGTTAACATGGATTCACTAGTAGTAGGACTTGTCAGACAAATCTGATCAATTTCTTTGACTGGGTGGCCAGAGAATTGGGTAGAGGAAGTGTGCTAGATGTTGTGTATTTAGCTTTCAGCCAAACCTTTGACAGTGTACCACACAGATGTCTAATAAATAAACTGAGTGCTCTTGGGGTGGGCCCCCAAAGTGACGGGGTAGCTCAGAAACTGGTTAAGTGGAAGACGATAAGACGGTAATGGTTAATAGAGATTGCTCTGAGGAAAGGGATATTACCAGTTGTGTGCCTCAAGGTTCTGTTCTTGGGCCTGTTCTTTTTAACATTCTTATAAGTGATATTGCTGAAGGGCTATCAGGTAAGCTTTGCCTCTTTGCAGATGATATCAAAATCTACAATAGCGTAGATGGTGTGAATAACATGAAGAAAGCGAAGCCTGAAGAATGGTCTGAAATTCGGCAGCTAAAATTTAATGCTAAGAAATGCAAGGTCATGCATTTGGGCTGCAAAAACCTGAAGGAACGGTACAGTTTAGGAGATGAAGAACTTATATGCACCACAGAAGAGCAGGATTTGGGTGTGATTGTATGTGATGATCTTAAGGTGGCCAAACAGGTTGAAAAGGTGATGGCGAAAGCTAGAAGGATACTTGGGTCCATTTACTATACTCACTTCATGCACCTCACCACCATTTGCCAGAACAGGCCTGTAATAGCTCCCTATTGAGCCTTCTGAAGTTGGCCTGGGGTCACTTGATGAAGGCGATGCAATATAATCCTAGAGTAACAGACTTATTACCCCTACAAGGTAATGCTCAGAAACTGGTTAAGTGGAAGACGATAAGACGGTAATGGTTAATAGAGATTGCTCTGAGGAAAGGGATATTACCAGTTGTGTGCCTCAAGGTTCTGTTCTTGGGCCTGTTCTTTTTAACATTCTTATAAGTGATATTGCTGAAGGGCTATCAGGTAAGCTTTGCCTCTTTGCAGATGATACCAAAATCTACAATAGCGTAGATGGTGTGAATAACATGAAGAAAGCGAAGCCTGAAGAATGGTCTGAAATTCGGCAGCTAAAATTTAATGCTAAGAAATGCAAGGTCATGCATTTGGGCTGCAAAAACCTCAAGAAACGGTACAGTTTAGGAGATGAAGAACTTATATGCACCACAGAAGAGCAGGATTTGGGTGTGATTGTATGTGATGATCTTAAGGTGGCCAAACAGGTTGAAAAGGTGATGGCGAAAGCTAGAAGGATACTTGGGTCCATTTACTATACTCACTTCATGCACCTCACCACCATTTGCCAGAACAGGCCTGTAATAGCTCCCTATTGAGCCTTCTGAAGTTGGCCTGGGGTCACTTGATGAAGGCGATGCAATATAATCCTAGAGTAACAGACTTATTACCCCTACAAGGTAATGCTGACTTTGAGCCAGGCCTGACATCCAATGTCTTTTGTAGTTAGGGTGCACAAGTTCTGGATGTGAATGGAGTAGTCCAATCCTTTCCAGTATTATCTATTATGGGGCCCAGAGATCTGTATGGTTACATACAGATTGCGCACTATGTGGCTAATCTACGATTGGCGGATCTCTCTCTAGGGGTCTGTGAGGCTGCAACATCTTTTTCAACAGGATGATGTATGTCCATCTTACTAACATGCTTTTATATAGGGTTGATCCAAAGATGGAGTGCAGAACTGGGGGTACCTATATGGGATACAGATATTAGTCAGGCGATACTATGACTATCTAACATTATAACAGGATCTGTCTGGAGAGAGTGAGAACATAAGAACATAAGCAGTGCCTCCGCCGGGTCAGACCATAGGTCCATCCTGCCCAGCAGTCCGCTCCCGCGGCGGCCCAAACAGGTCACGACCTGTCTGAATCCCAGAAGGGGCCCCCTTGGTTTCCCATTGAGTCCTATCTTCCCATCGAAGTCCTAACCCTCCGGTCTTGCAAATGCACGACCTGGTTAGGTATCTATACTTATTACCTGGTTAGCTTTCTATACCTGTGTTACATCCCAGCACCTCTCTCAGTATCCCACGATCCTTTTATCCCTCAGGAATCCGTCCAATCCCTGTTTGAATCCTTGTACCGTACTCTGCCTGATCACTTCCTCCAGTAGTGCATTCCAAGTGCACCTATAGAATTATATACAGGACGTATTTTACTTAAATACAGGTCGTTCATGCTGGCTTGATTACCTCTTCCTCACGTATCAATGCTAAATGTGTGGCGGCGGCAAAAAGGGCGTACAGAATGCTAGGAATAATAAAGAAGGGGTTCACGAACAGATCTGAGAAGGTTATCATGCTGCTGTACCGGGCCATGGTGCACCCTCACCTGGAGTACTGCATCCAGCACTGGTCGCCATACATGCCGAAGGACACTGTACTACTCAAAAGGGTCCAGAGAAGAACAACTAAGATGGTTAAGGGGCTGGAGGAGTTGCCGTACACTGAGAGATTAGAGAAACTGGGCTTCTTCTCCCTTGAACAGAGGAGATTGAGAGGGGACATGATCAAAACATTCAAGGTACTGAAGGGAATAGACTTAATAGATAAGGACAGGTTGTTCACCCTCTCCAAGATAGGGAGAATGAGAGGGCACTCTCTAAAATTGAAAGGGGATAGATTCCGTACAAACATAAGAAAGTTCTTCTTCACCCAGAGAGTGGTAGAAAACTGGAACGCTCTTCCGGAGGCTGTCATAGGGGAAAACACCCTCCAGGGATTCAAGACAAAGTTAGCCAAGTTCCTGCTGAACTGGAATGTATGCAGGTAGGGCTAGTCTCAGTTAGGGCGCTGGTCTTTGACCAAAGGGCCGCCGCGTGAGCAGATTACTGGGCACAATGGACCACTTGTTTGACCCAGCAGCGGCAATTCTTATGTTCTTATGTTATCAAATGTGCCAAGGAAACTAGCACATTCTCTCATGTCCTCTGGCATTGTCCTAAAATCCTTTGGAACCATATATTTAGCTATTTAGGCACCTTATGGGGCACTCCAGTTTTGGGTTCACTTATGGGTGCTCTGTTTGGTAAGGCAGCTTGTTGCGAGGTTTTTGGGATGGGGAAGCGATTGCTGTTTCAAAAGGCTTGAATGGTGGGCCACAAGTGCATAATTCAGTACTGGATACAGGATACTCCTCTGAGTTTTTGGCATTGGAGGAATCAATTCCTGCTTTTTGAGGTCTGGGAAGATCACATGACTTCTAAACGCTTATTAATTCTTTTACAGATTTGGGAAGCTTACTGCCAATCTCTGCCACATAGGGCTAAAAGTCTGATCCTGAATGATTTACATTAATGTACTGATTTTTCTTTTATTTCTCTTTCTCAGTATGCAGGTTGCCTTCCATCTTTAGCGTCTTAATGGTGGGTGGGGGGATGGGTTGTTATCTTATTTTATATAAAGTTTGATGGAACTGTTGTCAAATTTGATAGCTTCATATTTCGAGCTTGTTATTTTGGGACCTTGTACATATTATTGATTTGTATCTTCTCTTGTATTTTGTTTCTATTCCTTCAATAAAAACAAATTGAACTATAAAATAAGGCAAAATTATCAGGATTAAACACACACATCAACACTTTATTTATACACTCTTAAAATCCATGACTAGGTCTTCCCAGCTCCTCCTGGTCATTCTATGGGTCCTCTCTGGACTTTATAGTTCTCCCAGGTCTTCCCTGGACTCCATCTTAGAGAATGACATAGGGACAAATTTTTCCCCATCCCTGCAGGAACTCATTTTCTCATCCCAGTGAGTTCTTTTCCTGTCCCTGTCCCTGTCCCTGTCCCATATCTGCAAGCTGTGTCCTCATCTGTAACGCCTCAAACATTTTAAAATCATAAGTGTTTGAGGGTTGTGCAGTTAAGGCAGAGTTTACAGGAATGGGGCCGGAAAGGGACAGCGACAAAACTCATGGGGATGGGAAGGGAAAATTGAGTTCCTGCGAGGATGGGGAATTTTTGAAAGAGCTATTTGGATCTGATCCAGTCGCTGGAGTACTTGAGAATAATATTCAACACTTTGGAAGGTTATGCATTTCTACCAGAGCCTCACAAACAGAAGCTCAGAAGCCAAATTTAGGAGAACCTAGTGATGCCAGCCCCCACAGCTTGACATTATTTTTAGTTACTGGGGTTAATGGTGGCAACCATAAAAGTGGTATTGTGGGCGAAGGCTCACCTATGCTCCCTCCAGAATATGCTATTATCAAGTTTCAAGTTTATTTTTAATTTGATATACCACCTATCTATAAGTCTAAGCGGTGTACATACAGAGTTTAAAATAAATATAAGTTAAAATGGTAATGAACAAAGAGAAATATAATTTAAAAAAACAGATTACTTGCTACAGAAGGGAAGGAGGGACATTAATTACATTATGCAGCAAAAATAAAAAATTAAGAGAAACACAAAGGGGAAAGGGAAAAGAAAGTAGTCCTGAATGTAGATGTTGAATTCATTTATATATCAAAAGCACACAGACGGACTCCTTACAGAAGCTACTGGCCTGGACAATGGAGGCATGTCAAAGTCTGCATTGGTGGCTATGCCCAAAGTCTCTGGCCAAGGGCTTGCCTCTACACATTTCCTCATGGGTGATCCTGACAACAGATGCCACTCTTTTCAGCTGTGGTGGGGGGGGGTCACTGTGAGGGTCATCTGGCCCAGGAACGCTGGCAACTAACTCACAGGAAGTGGTCCATCAACAGATTGGAGCAGTGGACAGTGGAAGGGAGAGCAGTTAGAGTTTTCTCGGACAATGCCACAGCCCTGGCATATGTCAACAAGCAGGGAGGTACCAAGAGTGCTCCATTAAAACTGGAAGCCCAGTTGTTGTATTTATTGATTTATATATCATTTATAGCCTAACAGATAAATTCTATAACTAGTGCCTAAACTTAGGCATCAGTAGGTGCCCTGAGGATGCCTAAGTTAATTGAAAAATGCTGTCAGAAATGGCAAAAAACAGCAGTGTTGAAGCACCTACCAATGCTGAGTTAGCACTGAAGCTGAAGCTGTGGCTTTGGGAAGTCCTGCTGGCTTAGCTGATTGGGGGGATATACTCCTGCCGCGATCAGCTGAATGGCTGTGGCAGGTGACCCTCTGACATTGGCAGGAGGGATGCCAACTCCCTCCTCCTACCTGCAGGCTCCACCAAACCCATGACCTGTTCTAACCACCAATACCCCCAAATCCTTGAACCTATGACCCCCCATGGCCAAAAAAAGCAAACAAGATGCTAGGAATTTTGAAAAAAGGCATGGTTAACAGGCTTAGGGGAGATATGATTGGAGTCAACAAAGTCCTGAGTGGTTGAAAATGGATACGAGTGGATCAATTCTTTACTCTATCAAAAATTAGAAAGACTAGGGGACTCTCGAAGTTACAGGGAAATACTTTAAAAACCAATAGGAGGAAATATTTTTTCACTCAGAGAATAGTTGCCTGAGGATGTGGTAAGAGCAGTTAATATAGCAGGTTTTAAGAAAGATTTGGACAACTTCACATAGGAGGAGCCTAGGCAATTTCCCATAGGAGGAGCCTTAGGCACCTGGGCCAACTGGAGTCTTAGGCCCCCTTCCCACTGCATTCTGGGTTGCACTGGGTGTGGCCTAAGACTCCACTTGGCCAGATACTTAAGGCCACTCCCATGGCCACTCTTCACAATGGTGGGGCCTTCCCTTTCCCAGTGCCAAAGTCTCTGATTGGCCCAGGCACCTAAGGCACCTCCCATAGGAGTAGCATTAGGTATCTGAACAATTGGAATCTTAGGCCACTCCCAGTGCATCCCAGAACACACTGGAAAGGAGGCCTAAGACTAAGGTTGGCCCAGGTGACTAAGGCCCCTTAATTTTTTATTTTTTTTGCTACATAATGTAATTAATGTCCCTCCTTCCCTTTTGTAGCGAATATCTGTTTTTTAAATTATATTTCTCTTTGTTCATTACCATTTTAACTTATATTTATTTTAAACTCTGAATGTACACCGCTTAGACTTATAGATAGGTGATATATTAAATTAAAAATAAACTTGAAACTTGACAATAGAACATTCTGGAGGGGGCACAGGAAAACTCTTGCCCACAGTACCACCTTTATGGTTGCCACTATCAACCCCAGCAACTAAAGATAATGTCAAGCTGTGAGGGCTGGCATCACTAGGTTCTCCTAAATTTGGTATCTGAACTTCTGAGGCTCTGTTAGAAATGCATGGCCTTCCAACGTGTTGAATATTATTCTCAAGTACTCCAGTGAATGGGTCAGATCCAAATGGCTCTTTCAAAAATTCATAATCCAGTCTAGATCCTGCAACAGTTGCATCACAGCTTTGCAGCCCTTGTTCCTGGATGCCACTTTGATGAGCCAGTCATCTAGGTAAGAGTGTACCTGAATCCCTGCTCTATGCAAGTATGCTGCTGCTACCATCATCACTTTGGTAAAGGAGTGGGGTACCGTTGCTAAACCGAAGGGTAGTGCCAAGAACTGGAAATGTCTCTCTAGTAAATGGAATCTGAGAAATCTTCTGTTCTCCAGAAAGATAAGAATATATAAGTAGGCCTCTGTCAGATCCAGAGAGGCTAGATAATCTCCTGATGCTACCGAGGCAATACATGAGCAAACTGTTTCCATCCAAAACCTGGACACCCTTAAATGTGCACTGACTGCCTTCATATTCAGAATCGGTCTCCAGTCGTCCAAGTCTTTCTTGGACATTATAATGTATATAGAGTATCTGCCTGAGCCCGACTTGGCATCCTGAACTTCATCTACTGCCTAAATGCAGAGTAAGTATTGTACCGTTGCACGTACTCGGGCTGCTTTCTCTAGCCTCCTGGTCAGAGAGTCCACAAATAATCTCAGGGAGGATGAACAAACTCTAATTTGTAGCCCTCTCAAATGATGTTCAGCACCTATTTGCCTGTGCAAATCTTTTCCCAGGCTTCCCAGAACTCTGCCAACCTTTCGCATATCCGGGAATGATCAGAGGGGGGCCCTGGTATCATTAGGACTTGAGTTGTTTGCTGATCGGCTACTGGAAGCAGATGGTCAGCTGGAGTTCCCAGAACTCTGCCTGGACCCTTGAAAGGGCCTCTAAACCGAAGAGCTTGATGAAAGCTAATGATATCACCTTTAGCTTCCAAAAGGATCCCCAATTTGACTCTCTAGGTACATATGACCTGCTAGCTGGTAGTGACGTAGGATTTTGATCCATCACACTAGTCAATAGGTCATCCAATCCTTTTCCAAAAAGCAGCTGCCCTTTAAAGGGGAGATTGTTCAAAGTGGCTTTAGAAGTCCATTGTCTGATCCAGAGCATCCTGCAGGCAAAAATAAAGTAGACACCTTGCTCATGACTCTAAATGTATCATATGTAGCATCTGCCATATAATCTACTCCAAAAATCAGCACTTGGTGTTGTATGCTCTCCTCCAAGGACAGCATCTGGCATAACATTTTATGGCACGTCCATACCATGAAGGATGCCGCTGCTGCTGCCTTTGTAGCAAAGGGTAAGGCCTCAAACCTTCTTTTTATCATTAGATCCAATATGCTGTCCTGAGCATCTTTCAGGACTACTCCACCCTCACTAGGCAGAGAAGTACGCTTTGTCACTTATACCACCAAGGAATCCACCATTTGCGATGCTGACTGTTGGAATTCCTGATCCATGGGACAGAGTTTTGACATTGCTCGAGCCCTTCTTAGGGGTACCTCCAGCATCTTCCAATGCTCCGTTAGCATCCTGGTTATCTCAGGATGCAACGGAAAGCATGTAGATTGGATCTTAGTACTGCTCAGCAGAGAGAGCTATGCAGTAGACAGTTGGGGAACCTGGATTCTCTATAAGGAGAACTGTTCCAGAAATTGGTAATGGAATCCATGCTGGATGGAGTCACACTTGATGGAGTGCTTACAAATGGGGAAAGTGTTTCTGATGTTACAGTGGGTGATCATCTGGCATCCAGTGATCACTGCATGGTATGGTTTAATATTAAGACAGGTATAAAGAGGGCTCATTCAACAGTAAAGGTTCTAGACTTTTTTTAAAAAACATAACGTTGTTCGGATGGGTGATTACATCAAGGAATTGTTGTCTGGATAGGAATGTAAAACTGAAAGGAATTATTGTAAGGGTGACAAACCTTTTTCTGAGGCAAGTAAGTAAAAGTAAGAGGAAAAGAAGGCCGCTTTGGTTCTCAAAAGTAGTAGCTGAGAAGGTAAGGAATAAGAGGTTAGCTTTCATAAACTACAAAAGATTGCAGAAAGAAGAAGATAGACAAAAATATATGGAAAAGTTAAGAGAGGCTGTTGAGTAGACAGGAAAGCAAAGGTACAAATGGAAAAAAAAATAGCTGACACAGTAAAACAGGGAGGCAAGACATTTTTTTTTTAGATATATCAGTGATAGGAAAAAGTGCAAAAGTGACAATGAAGGGGAGGAATATGTAGAAGCTGATAAAGAAAAGGCTGAATTGCTTAACAAATATTTTGGTTCTGTGTTCACAGTTGAAGAGCCGGGAGCAGGACTGCTGAATACAAATGCAGATATGGATGGAGGAGTAGTAGATCACGATCAATTTTCAGAGGGTTGTATTCACGAGGAGGTAGCTAAATTAAAGGTAGACAACGCGATGGGGCCAGATGGTATACATCCGAGGGTGCTGAAGGAACTTAGGGAAGTTCTGGTGGCTCCACTGTCTAAACTTTTCAATGCTTCTCTAGAGGCAGGAATGGTACCAGAAGAATGGATGTGGTTCCTCTTTTGAAAAGTGGAAGTAAGGAAGAAGTAGGGAATTATAGGCTGGTAAGTCTGACTTCTGTGGTAAGCAAATTACTGGAAACACTTTTAAAACAAAGAATGGTGAAATTTCTGGAATCTGGAGGATTACAGGACTGGAGGCAACATGGATTCAGTAGAGGTAGGTCTTATCAGACAAATCTTTGACTGGGTGACCAGAGAATTGGATAGAGAGGGTGCACTAGATGTGGTGCATTTAGATTTTAGCAAAGCCTTTGACAGTGTTTCACACAGACATCTAATAAATTACAATTACAAAATGTCCAAAACACAGACCTCAGACTGATCTACTCCCTGAACAAATACGAACACATCATTGCTGCGTACCTTGATACACACTGGCTCCCAATACAAGCATAAATATTATTCAAATTTTACTGCTTACTATTCAAAGTCCTGAATGGCGCAACCCCCACCTACTTGAATGATCGCTTCATCCAAAACAATTCAACCAGACCAAGGAGAAACCAAACGACATACAACCACCCCCCACTCAAAGGCACACAGTGTAAAAAAATATACAATAGTCTACTAGCAACTCAGGTAGCAAAACTAGACCACTAAGGGCCTCTTCTATCAAACTGTACTAGCAGGTTTTAGTGCAGAGAGCTACGCTGAATGGCCTGCGCTGCTCCTGATGCTCATAGGAACTCTATGAGCATCAGGAGCTGCGTGGGCCATTCAGCGTAGCTCTCTGCACTAAAAACTGCTAGTGCTGTTTGATAGAAGAGGCCCTAAATCTCCAACTTACTGATCTCAACTCCAGACTATAAAACCCTCCAAACAGAGATAGAAACCTCTGTAGTACCAAAAACCTCCAAACTTCAGATGAAACCCCCCCAAAAAAAGTTTCAGAAGCAAAGCAGATGAAAAGACATCTCACCTTGCTTGCAGAAGAGAAAAACTGAAGAGATAGGACATTGCTTGGTGATACATGGAGGCGGAGCTGAAAAAGTAGATGATGTCTTCTGATTTCCCTCATGAATGAAGACACATAACCCATTAGTTCAGGACTCATGTGCTTTTGCACTGGAAAAGGGAGATAGTACAGCTTTTAAACTAGAAACTGGGGGAAGGTCAACAGTTGCTCAAAAGAGCATGGTTCAGAATAGAGAATGACACTGGGGCTGTTACCCTTGGCTAGCCGCGAGTAGCAGTGGGGACCCCGCCGAAACGGGAAGGAAAAATTAAGTGGTCACCTTAGATATGGGGGATCAGGCCATTCACCACCTCATGGAGCGGTGAATGGCCTTGTCTCCGTAGTTAAGTGAAGGATTGCGCAGTCCAGCAGCCTCCGACCGACCAACCACCCGCCGACATCCGGGCATCTCCCTCCCTTCCCCTCACCTTTGCTGGCAAATTTCATTTTTCTTACCTCTGAAGCACTGCCCAAGCATTTAAACAAGCCACTCCTCTCCACACTGTAGTGAGCCGGCTGTGCGGATTGGCTGAAATAAATCACGCTGTCTCTCCACCCACTGTGTGCTTGGCTTCTTCTTCCCCCAGAAGCGCAACATTAGTGAGCTTTTGACCTATCAGCTGAGGGTCCTGCTGAGCCTTCCAATAGCTGTTGTCCAAAGAGGCTAGGCTATATACTTGAAATAATGCCGGCGGGTGGGGCGAGGCTCTATGGGGAATGGTGCGAGGCTCTCCAGGGAATGGGAAAACAAAGGAGCAGTGGATGGGAGGTAAAAGCAAATACAAATTGGAGCAAAAAAATGAACTGGGGGAGGCGTGGGTCTGTTCTCATAGCAAGGGCGCTTCCTCTTGCTTTTTCTCCTAATGGTTAGCATGGCTATGTTGCAAGTCTTCACATCGGTCTTGAATGAGAGTTTGTTTGTCCTGCTAGAGGGCATGGTGGTGAAAGGGTGCTGTGTGAATGGAGGCTTTGTCTGTCCTGGGGAGGGGAGACGGCATGGTGGGGAGGGGGGGACACCATGGAGGGTAGGGGATGCTGTGTGCATGAAGGCTTTGTCTATCCTGTGGGGGGGGAAGGGCATGGTGATGAAGGGGTGCTGTGTGCCTGAAGGCTTTGGCTGTCCTGTGAGGGGGGGAGGGCATGGTGGTAAAGGGTGCTGTGTGCATGGATACCATATGGAGGAGGCAGAGAGAAGGCAGACAGTGGATGGAAGGAAGAGAATGACAAGAAGATGAGGAAAGCAGAAACCAGACAACAAAGGTAGAAAAAAAAAATTATATTTTTTTTCTTTTTATTTTGCTTTAGGATAAAGTAGCATATTAGTTGTGTTGATAAACATTTATAAACAAAGTCCTGCCAGCTGAAGATCGGATGGTTTACAGGGACAGGGACGGGGATCGAGCTTGCGGGGACGGGACAGGTCCGAGCTCATGGGGTTGAGACGGGAACAAATTTTTTCCCCATGTCATTCTCTAGTTCAGAACAAAGTACTCCTAGGACAAGCAGCATAACATCTGTTTTTCTCTTTGGGATCTTGCCAGGTATTTGTGACCTGGGTTAGCCACTGTTGGAAACAGGATACTGGAATTGATGAACCTTTAGTCAGTCCCACTTTGGCAACTCTTATGTTTTAATGTAAGTGCCTCCTTATCCTGTCCCCTCGCCCATCAGCACCAGCATCCTCCCTTCTCTCTCAGTTTCCCTGCATCAGTGCCCTCTCCAACCTACACCTCCTGCCAACTTTAGTGGCCTACCCACTCTGTCAGCACCTCCCCTCCCTCCCCCCCCCATGACATCAGCTCTACCTCTTCTTTTACAGCAAAAAGGGTAGGTCGCTTTGCTCTCACCACTGTGCTGTCCTCCACACTCAGCTGCTAGAACTTCCCCAGATTTAAATGCAAGCTCACCATATTACTTACAAAATTCTTACTTTCATCCATAGATTCATGACTAAATCCCCCCCCCCTTCTTTTACAAATGCACAGAATAGGTTTTAAGCGTCAGTCAGTGTGCTGACTGTTCTGCGTTGCTCTGACACTCAACTGACAACATACATGTACTCATAAAGTTCCTATGAGCGTCAGAACAGTACAGACCTGGTGCCGGCTGACGCTAAAAACCCCTTCCATGCTTTTGTAAAAGGGGGGGGGGAACAAGTGTACCACTTTATCTTGGTCACTATCTCATTCCACATGTCCCATCTGAAACATTAAGATCATCTTAAGGCCTTTTCTATTAAACTGCACTGTTTTCTAGTGCAGGGAGCCGCGCTGAATGGCCTGCGCTGCTCCCGATGCTCATAGAGTTCCTATGAGCATCAGGAGCAGCGCCGGCCATTCAGCGCGGCTCTCTGTGCCAGAGAGAAGGAGAGGCACTGACGCCAGCTGATTGCCTACAGCAGTGTTTCTCAACTACTTCAAGCTAAGTACCCCTTAAGTCTAACAAATATCAACTGAGTACCCCAACTACAGACCTCCCTAGGCCCTCCCAAGCTCTGACCCAGATCCCATCCCCTTTACTAATTGTAATGCAATTTTTTCCATTCATGTTTCATATATACATAATATACACAGCAGATATAAATTCTCAAAACTGACACATTTCAATCACTATATTGAAAATAAAATCATTTTACCTACCGGCGATCCTCTGCAGGCTGCTGTAATTAGCTTTAAAGGTGAGAGCGTGAGGCTAGGGGGCAAGCCGGAGGACGCTAGAGAAAAGGAGGAAACATTCAGGCCTTTAGCGAATCGGGCAGCGCTGCCCCTGTATTGCATAGGGAAGTCAGCTGGCAGGCGCCTCTCTTCCTCCTCAGTGCCATGGCACACTTGGAATCTCAAGCGCAGTTTAATAGAAGAGGGGGCTAATCTAATTCCTTTTTTATTCCTTCATTACGCTAAATATGTTTTGATTTCATTTGTTCCCAAATTTTTAGTATTATTGAATCCTGGTGGGCAGATGTTTCATTTTTTTTGTTGTTTTGTTTTTCTCTCTGGGTTTTAAGCTGTTGCAGACGGTGTAAATTTAAGAAAAGTGAATTATATATTTTATTATGTATTGATTGCTTGTTACTAATTTTGTCATTATTTTATTATGCATGTTTTTATGTAACCCGCACAGAACTGTGGATGTACAGGGATATAAATTTTGTTAATAAATAAAATAAATAAGTTGTGAGGAGAGTGTGGTATAATGATTAGAGCTACAGTCTCAGCACCCTCAAGTCACTTACCCTCTCCCCCTACCTTTTTACAAAACTATTGGAGTTTTTAGCACCAACCGTGGCGGTAATAGCTCCAATGCTCACAGAAATTATATGAGTGTCGGAGCTGTTACCACCGTGGCCGGCACTAAAAAACACGCTACAGTTTTGTAAATAAAGGGGGGGGGGGTTTAATCCTCCACTGCCCCAGGTATAATAGTGAGTCCTCTAGGACAGATAAGGAAAATGCTTGAAGTACCTTTATGTAAACCACTTTGAATGTGGTTGTATAACTACAAAAAGGCCTTTCCCCATTGATTCAACCCTTTGGAATTCTATAGTCAACTTCAGACTTTGTTTGACTACATCTTCTTCTGAGTTTAATTCTTCTCTCAAAACGTTCTTATTTCAAGATGCTTATTCCTTTGAATCTGCTGGCTTTCTGACATACTCCATAGCTCCAGGTACTTTAGATAGATTGTGAGCCCACCAGGACAGATAGGGAAAATGCTTGAGTACCTGATTGTAAAAACCGCTTAGATAACCTTGATAGGCGGTACATAAAATCCTAATAAAACTTGAAACTTGAAACTTACTGGCCCTGGCTGGGATTAACTGTGTGTTCCGCATGTCTAGCAACCTGATATGTTTTAAACTTTCCTAAACTGTTCTATATTTGATGGAGTTCCATATTTGAGTTTTTATGTTTTTTCCCTCTCTCTCTAATTTTATGTTTAATTTTTATATTGTGTAAACCACTCTGAAAATATAACTCAAGAGCAGTATACTAAATTGTAATAAATTTGAAATTTGTTCTCACATTTAAACTTGCAGTGGTACCGGTATCCATGAAGAGAAGAGAGCACACCAGTGACAGCAAAACACAGTCATATATCTGAAGGCTTGAGCTGGTGAGGCAGATTTCAGCACCCTGAGCCGACCCTGGTTGTGCCCCAGCACAAATACTTTTTTCCAAATGCAGCAGTCATGGTTCTAGGGACGAGAATGGCTACATTTTACATTTTCAAAACTATGGGCTCCTTTACAAAGCCGCGCTAGGGTCTTAATGCACAGAATAGCTCACGCTAAACTGCTGTGCGCACTACCCGCTACCGACTCCTTTTGAGCAGGCGGTAGATTTTCGGTGCGTGTGCTAAAACGCTTAGTGCACCTTCGTAAAAGGAGCCCTATATGTGCTGCTTCAGTTAGAAACATTGCTCATTGTAAAAGTAGATTCAAGTCTCCATGTGTACGCTGTCCTCGTAGCTCAGAATAGCTGTATTATTAGATAGCAAGTTATATCATAGACCTCCATTGAGAAGACTCACTTTCTTAATTTCTAACTGCTTCAAAACAAATAAGCAAACAAGGAATTTTCTATAGATTACAGAAATCAATAAAATTGCAATAAGTGAGTCAAAGCAAGAATGGTGAGCCCTTTTGTAAATTCTTCAGCTGAATAACATAACTGAAAGAAAGGGTTGTTGAACAATTGTGTGGCAAAAGATGATCATATTTATAGAGGCAGAGAGAGGAAAGGGAATTCAGCTTTCTACCCAAGACTGAGAGCTGTGCACAGCGTCAGCATCTATGAGACAAACCTGTTTTGGTTTTTTTGTTACATAGATCTTTTTGGACCCTTGTTAGGTTACAAAAGTTAAACAGTTCTAAATCTAATAGAAGCTGGCATTGTCATCTCGATGTAGGGACACTGGATCATTTACTGTACTATTGTCCCTTGATACTTAAATTCTGGAAATCCATTTGGAGGTCAAATTATTATGATATTGGAAGTTCCATTATCGTTGTCATATGATATAATATTGTTTGGAATGATATTATTCCCCAAGAGACCGATCAATGCAAATCAGAATAAATTGCTTCTCATCATGACAGGAGTGGCAATGGAGCTTATAATGAAAAATTGGAAAAGTTGGAATAACTTAAATTATAGTTTCTGGTGGGAATCCTTTTGCCAGATTTATAAGTTTGAAAATATTAATCCTTTACAGCTAGGACACCATAGCAAATTCAAGAAAATTTGGGGCCCGTTAACAAAATATTGTAAGATTTGAACATTATTTCCCTTTGATTCATGAACGATTGTTATACACATCCAGGAGGGGTGGAGGGAAGGACTAGGGAGGGGGCGATAAATAGTTTTATATTATTTGTTGGAATAGAGTGCAGTATGTTATATTACTTGATTGTTAATCTGTTTGCACTATGTATTTAATTTCAAAAATGAATAAAGAATATTTAAAAAAAAAAAAAAATTGTGTGGCAAAAGATGATCATATTTATAAAGGCAGAGAGAAGAAAGGGAACGCAGCTTTCTGCCCAAGACTGAGAGCTGTGCCTTAGAAAGAGGAGAACAACAGAATACCCAGAGGGACTAGACACCTCTAAAGATGACTAATGGAATCAAAGGTTACATCATGAGTTACGGCATTAAGCCAAGGATTTCATTACTCAGAAGGGAATGGGACACACGCAACACTCAGCCTGTAAGAATAAAGAATAAATCGCCCTTGCAAGAGACTAGCTTGCTGTATCTATCAGGATTTCAGCACCCAAGCTGTGGGGGCAAAACAATGGGCAGTGTTCAGCAATTTTCAAATTGACATGTACTTTACTTGAAAATTAGTGCACACACCATGGGTATTAAGTGCTCGTGGACTCTACAGAAATGGAGACAGTATAAACTGATCTCTAAGACTTACTTCATAGAAGTTAGGGTGCAGACTTCACGACATTTTGGAAGTCCTTCTCTGGACTGCCTTTCTCTATGTTTTTGAAGATGCAGCCACAAAACTACAATATTGGTGCAAGGGTATTAGATTCCCTGGGCAAACTTTGACTTAATCTTCAGGCCCCTAGCTCAGGTGCTTATTAATTCTTTTCTGGCCATGACCCCATGATCATGGCAATATAAAACTGTGTGATACCCCCCTTAGCTCCAGAATAATAATGTGCTTATGCACAGCCTACCCAAGAAATGACCCCAAATCCAGGTTTGAGTTCCCAACCCATAGTTTTGGAAGCCCTAGCCCACACTTGGCTAATTAAACTGAGTACTATAATCGCGATCATCTTAACACCACTCCTCCTAAAATGAACTTGTAAACATGCATAATTGGACATCAACTTTTAAATCTTACCACATATGCTCAAATATAGGACGAGATTTTTGGACCAAAAAATAGCCCAAAAATGGGGGTCTTGTCCTATATTCGGGTCATCACCCGACCCCCCCTCCCCGACTTGATACAGGCCTCTGATAGGCCGGAACAAGAAGGATCCCTCCTGCGTCTCGTCCTGGGCCGGCTGATACAAATAGTTTATTTTTTAACCTGTTCTGTTATCCCTGGCGGTCCAGCGGTGTATGGGCAGGACCAAACTCCTACCCTGCACACCTCCTTCCAGGCTTGGGGCTCGTGATGCACAGAGGCATGCAGGAACGAGCTTCTTGAGCTCCCATGTGGCCCTGCGCCGCTCGCTGAATGACTGCTGCTATTCTTGTGGGACTCATGGGACCTGGCGGCAGCCATTCAGTAAGTGGTGCAGGGCCACACGGGAGCTTGAGAAGCTCGCTCCTGCATGCCTGTGTGCCGTGAGCCCCGAGCCATGAGCCCGGAATGAGGTGCGTAGGGCAGGAGTAAGATCCTGCCCATACATCGCTGGACCACCAGGGATAACAGAACAGGTAAGTGGGGGTGGGGGGGTAAAAAAATTATTTGTATCAACCGGGACAGGAGACGGGAGGGATCTCTCCTGTCTCGGCCTACCACTAGACAGAGGTGGAAGAGAAGGTGGGACAGGGTGCAGAGCCTAGCAGGGAGGGGGGACAGGGTGCAGTGCAGAGCCTGGCAAGTAGTGAGTGGGGCTTACTGCATAGCCTGGTAGGGCAGGGAGGGAAGGGGGCTGGGTGCAGAGCTTTGCAGGGCAGGGAAGGAAGGGTATTCTTAGGTAGATCAATTCCTATTTTTTTCTACTTCACCTAGCAAGCCAGCTTGTCACATATCTTAGTATTATCTATTAAAAAAACCAAAACTTTTATTAACCCATCTGCACTACACTTTTGCAAATATTGAACAGAACTGGACCTACAACTGATCCCTGAGGCATTCCACTAGTAGCTCTTCTTTCCTTGGAGAGAAACTCCATTTATGACTCTTTATTGTTCATCACACAATACAGTACATTTCTAATCCATTTTAGGAGCTGCCACCTAAGCTGTTCAGCTTGCATATAAACTTGTTGTTCAGAACACTGTCAGAGACATTACAGGCAGTCCCTGAGTTATAGATGCCCGACTTAAGTACAGTACGACTCATACTTAAGAATGCTGTCATAGCTCCATTTGATTTCACTGAGCAGTATTTCCAGTGGCATAGACTCCTACACTTCTGCCGCAGATTCAGGAATGATGCATGGCCACATTAAGAACAGTGTGTGGTTATGCATGCTGTACCTTAGAGGGAACACTGGGACAGTTGGCCCTTTTCTTGGCTAGGAGCAAAGGTAAGCAGCAAGAATCTTAAAAGCTACAAGTTCTGAGTTACATAAAAATCCAACTTAAGAACAACTTTAAAAACATAACTCATTCTAAACCCCAGGGACTGCCTGTATTGCAATCTAAGTATGTCAGTACTCTTGACAGTCCAATTCAGAGCTTCTATGCAGATTGAAAGAGGAGCATATTCTGCTCCACTGCTGTTGAGTTTCCTGAGAGAAAACCACATCAGAGCTGAGGTACCCAATCCTGCTTTCGAGAAGGGAGAGGATATACTACATAGAGCAATCCTTTGACTGGAAATTGGCACAGGAACCATACTGAATTGCCCTAGAGTTCAAACTTTGTAACACTGATGAATGAGTCTTGAGAAACTATGAACATTTTCATGTTTTTAAAATAATCTATAATCATTGTATATATTTTTTAATTACATTTGCACCTTTAGAACATTTAACTACCATTATTGTAATTTTTATGACTGATGGACTGTCATTTTTCATTCCATGCACTTTGGTGGGAATTCAAAGTTAAAGTACACATGCACTTTCACCTTGAGAATTATCCCAGGGAAAGTACTTATCTTAACGGTTCCAAATTCCTCCTCACCTCTAACTTAAGGAATGCCTTTCCTTTATTATGTAACAGTTTGCATAAAATCACACTATGCATGCACATTCTCACATGCAGGACAACCAATTTTTACAGAAAATGCAATGTTACACACAGTGCAAGGCTTTAAAATTGCCTTCTTAGGGAGTAAATTATGAAGTCACTTTTAGCATACATTCACTGAACAGTTTCCAAAAGGAACCCACCTGCATTATTTCCTTTTGACAACTATCAGCCACAAGGCAGGAGGACCACTAAAGTCTTCTGTGAGGACAGCTAAGCAGAGGAAAAAAGGTACATGAATATTTGAAAATCGTGCTGCGTTGTGGGGGCGTTGTGGGGGTTGTAACCCCCCACATTTTACTGAAAACTTAACTTTTTCCCTGTTTTTAGGGAAAAAGTTCAGTTTACAGTAAAATGTGGAGGGTTACAATCCCCCAAACCCCCCATAACGCCAGCGCGATGTCTATTAAGTAAACTGGGGGGGTTCCCCAACAAAATCCCCCGTCGGAGCCCCTAAAAACTGTAATTTTGTGTGGTGTGCGCTTCCGCACTGCGCTCAATTGTCGGCGCGCGCTTTTGTCTTTTGCGCCGTTGTCTATGAACCCTGTTTCCCTCCCCCGAGCTAACTGTGGGGAATGCCACATTTCTAGAGCATTATGCAGTAGAACTCTACGAAGTAACCTTCCATTTCCACAAGTAGAGACTCAAAGTGAGTCATCCAAGGACAGAAACAAGCCTACTGTACTTGAAAGTACATCGCTTTAACAAAATTTTGGGGCTTGCTAGTAGTATACTCTATAAGAAAATAAATAAATCGATAACATACAAGCTCACAGTTGTGCTGATTACACCTGCATTTCATAAGACTAGTGGAATATATGCAAGTATGTGTCCAAATTCTGCCACATTATTTTACAAGTAGACAAATGCATGGGTGGAATTCAACACACATGTAACAGAATACTGTCACCCAGGTACATAACTGCCCTCAAAGGTAGGTAGAAAGCAGTATTCAGCCAAGTCTTTTCATTCCAGTTAAATAGCTTTGAAAATTGGACACTTTATATGCTTTTAGGTTCTTTAGAATTTTAAGTATAACAAATTTGAAATGAGCTAGCCCAGACATGGGAAAACTACGGCCTATTTAGTTTTTTAATCTTGCCCGTGGCATCAGAGGTGGCCGTAGTTTGTCCATGTCTGCAGTGTAAGACAGGGTTTCTCAACGCGTGGTACGCAGGCTGCCCGCCCACCTGCCCACCGGTCCCTCATCCACTCGCCACCGCCACTCACCTGCTACATTTACTTACAGCCCCGCAACGAAGGGAAGGGCCAGGCGCGTGCCCACAAGCCATCCCCCTATGTCAGTTCTGACAGCGGAGAGAAGGTCCAGGCTAGCCAATCCCAGACCTTCTCTCCGACGTCAAAATTGATATTGGGGGAAGGCTTGTGGGCACGCGCCTGGCATCTTCCCTTCGTTGCGGCACCAGCGGGGCTGTAAGTAAATGTAGCGGGGAGCAAATGAAGGGCGGGCCGGGAGCGAATAGATGGGATGGGCAGGTAGTGGTCAGGGAGGGGGGGGGGGGAGAAGGAATCAGCGGCGGGTCATCTTGGGGGCAGGCAGGCAAGCTTTGACGCAGCTTCGGAGGAGGGCGGGAAGTAATTAAATGCAACTGGTGCAGGTCGGCTTGGGGGGCAGGCAGGCTTCGGAGGGGGAGGAAGGAAGGGGCACTAAGGACATAGGAAGGAGGCACTGGGGGCATAGGAAGGAGGCACTGGGGCACTAAGGACTTAGCAAGGAGGCACTCGGGCATAGGATGAAGGCACTCAGGCACTAAGGACATAGGAAAGAGGCACTGGGGGCACTAATGGCATAGGAAGGGGCACCAAGGAAATGGGAAGGAGGTACACTGTGCGAAAATAAAATAAAATTAATGTCACTTACTTTTTCGTTAAGTCACCTGATTGTGCCTATACTGGTACTTAAATTAGTATTGTAAAAACTTTATGCCCTATAAATGAAACTATACTTAAAGCAAGATCAGACTTTTGTAGTCATTCAACATGACCTCATGCTACAGGTTTAAGGCTGCTTTTTAAGCATGTTCATGTTAGGGGACTGGGGGGAGGGGAATTCTTATTTATGTTGCAAGGAGTTTGAAGTGTGGGCTCAGCGTTCCACTTGCTGCACGGATCCTCTCTGGAAGATCGAGCTCCTTACAGCTTGTGTGGAAGGCCCCACCCGCTTGCACATGCGCACTCAGGTTGTTTTTCACAAAGCTGCTCTTAAAGTGAGCTGGCAAGCAGCAGCCACCCTGTCTTTGTACAGACCACAGAGCAAGCGAGAGGTTGTCAGTATCCAGTGCTGTTACTTTTCTGAAATTTCAATGAACTCTCCGCAAAGATTGCACTGATTCTGCCCTTTTTTTATTGCACAGCAAGGGCATCGATCAGTGTATTTAAATATTACATTTTACATGATATCCTGAAACATTTTTTCTTACAATATATTTTTGTAGATTTTGTTACAAACATGGTGCTGGGAAAGGTGAAGGGTTTGACAATAAGCTTTGACTGTCTCAATGACAGTAATGTCCCTGTGTATTCCAGCGGGGACACAGTCTCAGGAAGGGTGACTCTAGAAGTTACTGGGGAAATTAGGGTAAAATCTCTTAAAATTCATGCAAGGGGGCATGCAAAAGTACGCTGGACTGAATCGAGAAATGCTGGATCCAACACTGCCTATACACAGAATTACACTGAAGAAGTAGAATATTTCAACCACAAGGACATTTTAATCGGGCACGAAAGAGGTAAGTTGTGTTTTTATTTTATATGACTGAAAGGTTGCAAATCTATACGGCTTGTGTGTGTTTGTCTTTTGCTAAGTGCAGTCCAGTTTTAATTTATAAGGCAATATGTTAGAAATGGGAGTGCATCTCTTGCAAGAGTTGCATTTTCAGATACTCTCGTTCTCCAGGTAACCTGCATTACGCTGCATATTTATATAGTTAAATATTTTTTGTTTTTTAGTAAAAGATGAATCGTTACGAATGATAGTAATCCTAGCTCACTTTTTAGCTGACCCTCCATGAGAAGTAAAATCAATTTTATAGATGCCTATTCTCTGTATTGCTTTTATTGGGGCAAACAGTAAAAAAAAAGGGTTCAGTATTGGAATAATATTGCCAATTTTATATTTAATGTTGCTGCCATTGCGAATTTTAAGAAAATTTACTCCTCTCCTTTGTATCCTGTCCAACTTCCCTCATTTGAAGGGACTGCAGTTGCAAGCCCTGGATAAAAGTCGTTTCCAGGAAGCATTTTCTCGTACTGGAACCTAGTCTAAGGAACTGTCAGGGCTCAGATCTGCCGTTGGGATTGTTAAATTGGGGAAGTAAGACTCAGGACTTGTTTTTCTGAAGTTTCCACCCTTTGTTAGAAGCGGTTCAATCCTGTTTCGGACTACTGGTGTGGAGGAGGAGGAGGCGGGGGCGCCCGGCTTCTCTGCTTGGTCAGAGACATCAGCTGGTGCCAATGACTTCATACTCTTGCAAGGGAATAGCTTAAAGAAAAATAAAAGATTTATATAATTTGTGGCTTCTTCCTTTGTCATGAAAGGAGTCTGAATGGAACACTTTCTTTAACTCCCCTAAGGACTAAAGATAATTAAGAAATCGTGCGGAGGAGTTTTGCAGTGAGATTCTGCGTTCGGAATGCGCTCAATACTACAAACACAATTCAGAATGATAATTTTCTGTAATTCAGAGTAGTTTGGAAACTTGTAGCCGTGGCAATTCTCAAGTGGATCGTGGGGTGTTCCCACTGATATTCTCTCCGTCTTTTTCGTCCTTTATCAGCATCAGGAACCGGCTACAGTTCCCCGTTATTCTCGGTAATATGCATTGGCAGTGCACAGCAAAAGAACATGCTTGTGGGGATGAGCAGAGTATCTCTCAGACTAGCTTAGCAGTGAAGCAGCGCCTTCTCAGTGGGTGATTGGTAGAGCCGGTTTGTTAGTCTGTTGCTAGGAGGACGGCCACCGCCGATTGGTCGGTGCTGTTGCTTGCAGGATTTGAGACGGTTAAAGGGGGAAGGGACTCCGGAATTGTTCTTCCGGGATTCCCATTATCCCGACGGGCGCTGCTTTACAGTAGATTCTATGCCTCTTTCTAGGTCTCGGGGTGAACAGGGGAAGGGTGGCATTTTCTGTTGATTGATATAGCTTGAGTATGGAACCATAAAAGAGAAATCATGTTTTTGGGATGTTTTCATAGTGGGAAGGAATGGGCTAGGGCAAGCTTATTTTTTGCCATACAAATCTGACGTGACAGTTACCCATCATCTGCCCTTTTTTGTGTATGTTGTAGTTGAAGCTCCATAAAGCAGAACGCTCAGAGCCGTGGAGAACGTGACGATTTAGTTATCCTTATGTTGCCGAAGCTAAGCGAAAGAGGAAGGGGACTTGATATATCGCCTTTTAGTTAGTCAACGTGGTTTTACATATTATATACAGGTACTCATTTTGTACCCAAGACAACGGAGGGTTAAGTGGCTTTACCTAGAGTCATAAGGAGCTGCAGTGGGAACTGAACTCAGTTCCACCAGTTCTTAGGACGCTCTAGTAACCACTAGGCTATTTCCTGTTTGCTATCACGACTAGATGGAGTTCTAGCTCATGAGAGCTAGTAAAAAAAAATATATATATATCAATTTTTTGTTTTTATTAATTTTTCTAGCGATAAGTTTTGTGTGTGTTTTTTTAAGCGGCATCGGCAAGCACTCGAGCGAGCTGTCACATCCTTGCCGGCTGCCTCAAAGCAGGAAGTGGCCGTTGGTAGGGAGGGGGCGTAGCGTTAACGTCAGCATGGTAGGCTGTGCTGCGACAGCCTATGCAGCACTGTGGGTAATGTATATGCATATGAGAGACTGGCTGGGGCTCTGCTTGCACCGGTTTAGGCCGGTCCTCTCCTGCTCCAGTCTGCTGCTGATTGACAGCTCAGCACTTGTTTACCACACAGTCTTGCCTCTGCTGTTCTGGTAGCTTAGTGCACACTGCTGAGCTAGCATAAAATTTCAACAAAAAGAGTACGATATAGAGGGTATAGATAGAAAACTCACGAACTAACGAAAGAAAATGTGTGTGCCTTTTTTTTTTATTAAGAGTCTGGTCCTGGTTTTATATATACAGTACTGTATAATATTTTACAAAACACTAACTGAGTGGAAAGGTAAGTTCAGACAAAGTGTTTTGTGAATATTACCGTACATAAAGGTCAAATTATATAGAGAATGTAAGTTTGAGTAAAGCAATTGATAAAAAGGATTCATTATTAGATAGGTACATGGGTTAGCAGCTTATGATTTTTGTATATCTGTTCGGTCTTCCTTGATACTATTCACCCCATATCCTGTAGGATTACATATGAGGAATGAAGTAGCTGCCTAATGTTTAGTACACAGTGGCTGAGAACCTGGGGAACTGGGTTTAATTCCCACTGCAGCTCCCCTGGTTAGGTCACTTAACCCTCCATTGCCCCAGGTACAGAAAGGCAGTACAGTTTATCAGTTCCATGACTTACGGTTTCTCATTTTTCAAGGGACACAGTGCTGATTGTACCTCTAGTAAGACAATAATGTAATATGTGCATTTGGGCTTATCTGTTCTTTTTCCCTTTAGATATGCATGACACATTTCTGTGTACTTGAGAGAATCTAGGGTTTACCCAATATAATCCAACTGCTTCACCATATTTTGCTTCCCTGTCACAGTCCATAATATGCAGAAGCAAAATACAACTAAATCATCAGAAACTGCTCCTTCTCTTCTACTGTACCCCAAATCTCCTCCATGTACTGTATTTTCCAACCTTCCCCCCCCCTCCCCCTCAGAAGCCTGATTATGCAGATGAGTATTTCCTGTTTCTATAACAGGCCTGTGAGCATATCAAAAGCTTGGAAGACTGTCAGTCTGGAGCTTGGAAGCAGCAACCTGTTTTGCTGCCTGGTGGGTTAGGTTAGGTAATTCCCTCTGCTCAAGAAATCTTTAACTGAGTGACCCTGACAATTATAGCCACCTTGACTTGCAGTGTAATTGCACTGTGGTTTGAAATGTACTCAACATTCTAGATACATTTCCCGTTAGAGGTTAAGTGCCTTCTGAGTTCCTAGATCTGCTCAAAATCGTGACAGACTCTGTGAACATATCTGGAATTCATTTTTAGTAGTTCTCTTAGCTAGGTGACTTCTCTAGTTATGCCAAGCTCTGTGACTTGTATGCTTTTTGACCCATGGAATCCTGTGCTGATGCTTCTGTGCTATGTGTGCTGTACCTACTGCATATCTTGCTACTATATTTACCTTCTCTGGTTGGTGAGTGTGGTGAAGATACTTCTAACAGGTCATCTTGGTGTTTAGTTAGTCTCCACAACTGTTATATTTTTATGTGGCTCTCCATCACCTAGTTAAGGGAGAAGTATGGAAGTATTAAGAATGTTGCAGTAATATGTGAGGCTCCCAGAATCTGCAGTTTGTAATGCATTAGTCTAGCCCTAGAAGGATACTGTGTTTTTTGCAAACAGGATCAAGGGTGTCACACAGTATGTGGCACTGCACAATTAAAAGGATACAACAGCACAATGTTATCCACTAGCTTTATTGCCAAAGCTGAGGCTGCTACTGCATCCAGAGGAGTGCTGTAGTATGCTGTGTGGGTGATGCTTTCTCCCATATGGCTGCATTAGAAGCTTGTTTTTACCATGCATAAGGTAAGCATAAGGCTGGGGCTGCACAGTGTGTCAACTTGAGGTATTTTTTTGTTGTGTTTTTTTTTTTAAATAACAAAGGCTTTCTCTTCTGCTTTTTCTTATAGCTATCACTCTATAATCTTATACTAGGTCAAGCGTATCTTGGTAAAACAAGGATAGTCTGTATTCTAGGTGGTAGCAGGTGTTATTGCTCTGGTCCTAGCAGAAGTCTTGATACTGCTCTTTAGGCTGGCAAAACTGCAATTTCTTCCTGGTTTACCTTTAATTTACAAGCTAAAGCTTCTCCCAACAGGATCTTGCTGTCTTGGATTCAACTTCCTTTATCTGATGAGCACACTTCCTTTATCTGATGAGCATCTCCACACTGGTTTTCCCAGGGAATTCTCTTCTAGTTTAGAACTGGATTCTCTAATATAGATAGTAAAATCTGATGGGCCGCTATCGCAGCCATAAATATAACAATTTCAAAAAGACAAGTCATTCTTGAAGAACCATGCATGCAAATGAGGATCACAGATGGTTGCCAAATTTACATGAGATAGTCGCTGGTGATAGTGAAATAATCCACGGAAAGAGACATAAATATATGCATGTGCCGGGAGAAATTAACACCATAGGCACTCATATCGTGTGCGTGCCTTTTTAGAGTGCAATATATGCACATGTCATAGGCACAATTGGATGGAGGGGAGGTGCAAGTGTCTGCTTTCAACAAGCATGCGTAAGACACACCTTTTGTACATGTGCCTGAGGCACATGCTTTTTAGATTTTTTTCCCCCAAAACTTATACTGCTATAGTTTATGTGAATGTTGTTTTTTTTTTTTTAGGGGGGGGTTAAATTATATTTTATCATGAGCCACAGCCAGAAACACACACCTGAGATGCGTGTTTCACAGTACCGATACCTCTGGACAAGTCGTTAATTTTTGGTCATCAAAAGCCAGCACTGCGCTTGGAGAATCACCCAGTGATGATGGAGAATCGCCCAGAGTGCTCGTTTAAATATTGTGTCCATTTTACCACCATTTTAATATTTATGACCTTGTTGTAATACATCTGCATGGTAGCGTCAGAGGCTGCTAGGAAGTTCGGAAAAGACCACGGTGCGCCAAACTCATAATCACGCAATAAAATATTGCCATGCTAAACCGGCTGGAGCTGGTTTAGCGACCATCATTAAAGGCAGGGTAAGTTTTGAGAACCTGGCCCTTACTTAATGCCTGTGAAAAATGTGATGGGTTTTCTGTGTACCCCTGTGTACCATTTCCCTTCATAGGAGACAGCAAATAAGTATTGTTTGTCCTTAAATAATTTTATGCTAAAAATACACTTCACTGTGTAGCACTTTGACTTGCTTGGCATCACAAATGGGATACTGGCCAGATTACTGACTACAGGAAAACCAGCAATTACTACTTTATTAAAACTCGTAGATCCTGTGCAAATCTCCAGGTGTTTTTCGTCTCTGGCCTCTCTGATGGGTGAGGTGCAAGGATATATAAGGCCTTGATTTAACTATTCTGCTATGACTGGTCTAATCCCTTTAAGAGCTTTTCAAGTGATTCACCCCGCACCTGAGCCCAGAAGCACTAAAGCCAGCGATTGTCGCTAAATCTGTTTTAACGGCTTTAGCAATGATTGCATTTGCCGATCCGATACAGAAATCGGCTCACCACCTGGTTTTCTGCACGATCATTCATTCCCCGATCCAACCATGCAAATAAACTGATTAATACTAAAATGCTATGTAAACTAGTAGAACGATTTCTGCTCTTAACATGGCTTCCTGATGCACTAAAAAAGACTGGTCAAAACTAGTTGCTTACCTGTCTTACTTTTTTTTTTTTTGTTTGTTTTCATGGGCACAGATGCTGTGTGCATGTTACACACGTACAATTATCTGTCCCATTTTTTTTTTTTTAAAGAAGCACCCACCAACTGATGACGGCTTTACTCGACAAACTGGCATCATGAACCACTCCCTCCCTCCACGTCAACGAAAACAGCAGGAGAAATACCCACTTCCTCCTGCCATGCTGACTCCCCCTCCCCCCACCGTGAAAGAAAATTGGCAGTAGGCATGCCCACTCCCTCCTGCCATGGCGACTCCCAACCCCCCCATGGTAGCAAAACAGCAGAAGAGATGCCCACTCCCTCTTGCCACCAAAGGCCCACCCCCATACCTTGGGCAAGGCCTAGGCATCTGAGGCAATCGGGATCGGCCTTAGGTTCCTCCCTGTGCATCATATGATGCACTGGGGAGGAAAAGACCCACCATTTTGAATTGGCAGGACTATGAGCGGAACGAACTGAGCTTCTCTCCTGCTCAAACTTCTATAAAAAAAAGTACAGGGGGAGGTTCAGAGGGTAAGGGGTGGCAGGAGGGAGTGGGCATCCATCCTGCCTTTTCTCAGGGGGGAAGAGGGAGGATAAAGGATGTTGGAGGGGGCTTTTGGTAGCAGGAGGGAGTGGGCATGCCTCCTGCAGTTTCGCTATCAAGGGGGGGGGGGATGGGGTTGGTCAGGGGGATGGGGTTGGTCGGCATGGCAGGAGGGAGTGGGCATTCCTCCTGCTGTTTCACTGGGGGGGGGAGCATGGTTCTGGTTTGTCAAAGAGAGCTGTCATCGGTTGGGGGGCGCTTTTTTTATGGGACAGATATTGTGCTGTAGCTTGCCTTGGATGAATCTCTTCATAAATTGGTTTTTAAATCCCAATAGATAAAAATGACAGATATTGTACTACCAGTGTTTTTGGCTTTGTAGGATCAATAGTGATTTTAATAGATTAATCCTCCAGGATCTCACTTCATTAGGACCTGCTTGCCCATAAATGGTTTGGCACTCCTACCTAGTTCATCTTCCTGCCCAATTTTGCTGCTCCTCTGCTTCTGATTTAGGCCCCCTTTTATCAAGCCGCATTAGGGTTTTTTTTATCACCGGCCGCTGCTGTAAAACTCTAACGCTCAAAGGAATTCTATGAGCATTTGAGCTTTTAACCCAGCAGCTGGTGATTTAAAAAAAAACCCTTGCACGGCTTGATAAAAGGGGACCTTAACTAGCTCAGGAATTTATTGGAAAAGTAGTTTGTAATAGACTGTGTGCAACCTAATTTACATTGGATCAAGGAGAACTGTACGATCCTTTTTAAGGGTCCAACTTCCACACTGACAGGTTTAAAAATCTGTTGTTTAATAGCGGTACTGTGATATAAGCAACCATGGAAGGTATTTTCCCTGCAGGGGGAATATAGTAAACCTTATCACTAAGGGCTGACTTAGGAGCGGCGCCCCAACCACCTGACCATTTGCTTTAATTGTTGAGAGACCAAGGCATAGAGCTGCATGGCTTCTCTTCTTCATAATACCTTCCTCTAGTCAGTCTAACTCATCCTACTACAAACATGATTGACTACTGGAATGATTCTATATCGCAAGCGCTGGACAACAGTGTTCTCCTAAACTATCGCACCTTGCATTGTACTAATCTCACTCAAATTTGAAACACAGGCTTGCAGACAACTTGAAAGTCAATCCCCAATGCACAGATTACTGTGGAAGAAGGCAATTAATTCCTAAACTACAATGTAGCGGGAATAAAAAAACAGTACTTTGCCACAGAAATTGAAAATAGCAACTTTGATTCAAAACAACTCTTTCATATTATGTGCACACTAACTACACCCCCTGTGCCAGACCAGTCAAATATCGCATCCCAATCAAGCACTCAAGAATTAGCTGATTACTTCTTAGATAAAATAAAGAACATTCAAGCAGATACTAGGCAAATGGCTTGCACCTTCATGACTGAACTGCCATACAAGCCCACTTTAGATGAACTACTGTCCTGCAGACAGAATCTAGAACAACTTTGCCCCATAACCACAACTGAAGTCACCATACTCCTCAATAAACAATCCAAACACTGCAGTACCCTTGCATCAGATGCCATTAATCAATGGCTAACCAGATTCCTCAGCTTTCCTGCTCCATGAAGGAACCTTGCCACGCCAAATGGGCCACATAGCTTTAACTCCCATTCCTAAAGCCCAGAGTGTAGACTTACCATTCCCTCCAGCTATAGTCCTATTGCAGGAATACCTATATTGACCAAATTACTTGAAACAATATCTGCAAACAACTGAACAAATATATTGAAAAACACTTTTGCCTACATCCAACTCAATATGGATTCAGATCCCAATACAGTACATAATTACTACTTCTCACACTAACAATATCGAGCAATCTCTATGCAAAGGAAAACAAGCAATTCTACTTCAACATCTTGGCAGCCTTTGATGCTGTGGACCACAACCTCCTGTTCTTGAAACTCTGAAATCAGAATAGGAGGATCAGTAGTTGATTAGTTTAACTTATTCCTAACCAATAGAGAATACTTCATATGGAAGGATACCACCTCTCAAAGCTAGAGATCTTTTTGTGGTGTACCTCAGTGTTCCCCTCTATCTATAATATTCAAACTATAAGCCCCCCCTTGGCAAAATCAAATTTAAAATGGTGAACAACTCCTAACCTACGCTGATGACATCTTCTTCTGTTGCAGATCTACCCAATCTCCCCAAACATTGCAGAATTAATTTTGGAAGGAACTAATTCTGGGCAAACAACAAGCTCAAGCTGAATGCCGCGCCAAGGCAAAGTTACTCTGGTTCATACCACCAACAATCAGTCCCTAATTCTGTCTTCCTTCTGTCTCGAACCATACTCGAAGTACAAAACTTGTCTAAAATCCTTGGAATTGCCCTGGACTCTTTTCAAATCTCTGGAGGGGAGGGAAAAAAACATCCAATACCATCAAACACATCAGTTTCATCAGGCCCTTTTATGAACACCACTTAATGCTCATTCTCTCCCTGCTAGACTATTGCAACTCCTTGTATGCTGGTTTAAGCGCTAAAGAACTATACAGACAAAATACAGTGGTTAAACTAATATTCAGGCTCAGGAAGTTTGACTCTAACTGAATACTACAGTAAGCTCCACTGGTTGCCCATTAAGTCTTGGATCTCCTTCAAAGCATCATGCATTATGTTCTATATTTGCAACAATCATTAACCAAAGGAACTAATCCAGTTCTTTAGGCTATACTAACATCAGCCTGAATCACCAACAGATCGCAGATGGCAATACCCACACCTAAAGGAACAAAGTACATTCCCATCTTCAAAGTTGCTGTTTACCAATGTTGCTCTCAGTATATGGAACAACCTACCACTGGACACTAGAAAGGAAACTTGCTACCAAAAATTCAGAAGAAAGCTAAAAAGATTTCTTTATGGCATGCAACCAAGACAGATTCAATATCTACTGCTTGTCTCTTCCAGTGGAGTACATTGAACAATTTCCATTCAGACTTCTTGCACTTTCACATAGAGTCCATATGGTACTCTACTAATGGTATTCTAAATTAGTTTTCTTTAGTCTACATCTGTACTACCTGCTTGAGTTCTCTATATAATGGAACATTCATTGGGGGTTTTTTGTTTGTTTGTTTTACAACTGTTCTCTGTAGCTCCCAGTGATATGCACAGGTTCTTAACATTGTAAATCACCTTGATCCTTTATAGGCATAGAGTGATCTAGAAATCCTGGATTAAATTAGATTTATGTCCATACTTCCCACAAGGAAAGCATGGTTCTTCTTCCTGCAGTCGGAGTCCCCCTCTTCCACGTCTACCAAGCCTTTCTTGGACTCCACCTGTTCCTCTCCCTCTTGACCCTAGCTCTGTATTCTCCAGAAACCTCAACTGCAGTGCCAGTAACAGGTCTTTCTTTCTTGCTGTAGTTTTCAGACGAGTGTCAAATTGTGAATCGTTGTTGTTGTTTTTGTTTGGGGGGGGGGGGTTCTTTGTCTCCCAATCTGTACAAGTGACTTTTAACAGTTTTCTGTACCTCAGGTTTTAGCCCCCCACAAAATGACGAGTGCTGGTCAAAAATTTGTACCAGTCTTTCCCAGTATGCCCCCCTAGGGTTTTCCCTGGTTCCTGTTTGCACAGGTTTAATGCATGATCAGTCCAATTCACCTGGGAATACCTTATACACTGCATTTAGCAGCATGCTCTTTAATTTTAGGCTCTCAATTTTTCCCCTGGCATATTTTTGTGCTTTTGTAGTTTTGATGTATTAAAAGATATGCATCGATCCTATGAGGTTAGTTTTTTAGTACTGGTGAAATGTGGGGGGGGAGGGGGGTTGTTTGTTTGTTTGTTTTAAACTCTGAAATCTGTTTCTTGGTAAGCATCTGTGGTGGGCATTCTTCATTTATATAAATTGTAAGATTATTTTTGCATTCTATTTAAAATATGTTAGCTTTTATTTTGCTTGAGATGGGAAATCCCCTTTCCAAGATTTTATATAATTGGCTCTCTTCTGAGGTGTAACAGGATATTTCTAATGCAGTGAAGCCAGGATAGAATAAGGAAGGTCAAGTTGTTTACTGCAACTGTAAAACTCCTCCCAAAAATCTCTTGGCAAGGAAGTACTGTACCCAGAAACATGCTGCTACACTGTTCCCTTTGAATAATACTTGGTCACTTCCTAGGAGCTCCATTAGCCTCTGTTTGCTTGACGCTAGAGAGATTTCTTTATGGGATAAGGTGCCTTTGTATCCTCCTTTTGTCACAGGTTTCTTGGCAGAGGGGTGAAAGAAATGAGGCAGGTTTCAGAGGATGTTGAAGTCCTGAGTACATTTTAACATAGCCTACTGTAAATAGGAAATACAAGGTGTCCTTAAATGCACTTGGAAAACTAGTCAGCTTCTTTCCCTCCCCTAGCCTGCCTTGGAAGGTCCATGGCAGCCTTAGTATTCCATCACATCCCCTATATAAACCTCTAAAGAGGTCTGTGACAGAGCCTCAACTCCACTTATATTTCTACCTGTTACTGTCCCCCTGCCTACATTATGCTACACAAGATAATCTGTCCCAAGTTTGAATTGGAACTATGCTACACATGAAGTTAGTGGGGGGGAAGCAGCAATTTTGGGGGAGGATTTCATAGCAGCCTTTTGGGTTATGAAGAATTTTTGTTGTTTAAAATGTAAGTGTAGCATTTGCTTTAAAAGATTATCTTTGGACTGATTTGCTCATGCTGCATGTTTTTTTTAACCACCAAACTGGGTGGTTAAACCTCTTAAAATATTTATTTTTATTACAAACTACAGCAGCAGTCAATGCTGAAAATAAAGACAATATTAAGTGTTTCCTCTAGTCCACAGATGCACAAAATCTCTTTTAAACATTGTCTTTATTTTCAGCTTTGACTGCTCCTGTAGTTTGTAATAAAAATAAATATTTTAAGTTTCTTCATATACTACTGAAGGTACTCTATGTTTTTAAAAATTCACATTATCTTCTTATTTGAATAGGTTCACCTGAAGTATTTTTAATAGGTAATGACAAATACTATATGCCCATTTTCAGATACATTTTCATGTATGCTGTGTTAAATCTAAAGCAATGAATTTTGTCATTTATGGCATGAGTATTGATTTAACAGAACAATTCAGTACAAATGTTTGCTCTGTATGCCTCATGCTTGGGGTGGGGCCCTTTTTACCAAACAGTGGTCCATACTTGGGTCATAACCTTGAGCTAAGGTTATTTTTGCTGCCAGAAACTAATGGCCACCCACTAGTTTCTCCATTAGCTTTTGAGCCCTTACTACCACCTGTTTTATAGGTGGTACAGACTTGTTTGCTAAACCTGTGCTAATCAGTGTGCAGCAATGCCCATGCACTAACCAATTGAACACACCCATTCTTCACTTCCAGTGCCCTCATATCCCAAAATTACCACAGGATGCCTTAATATATGCCCTGCAGTAAACCATTCTTTTGTTGCAGTAAGCATTCATTAGTGCAGCTTAGTAAAAGGGGGGCCCCTTATTGAAGGAATGAAAACCTGGATTGTGAACAATTTAATATGTTTTGGGGTTTTTCTTTTTTTGCTTTTTAGATGATGACAATTCTGAAGAAGGTCTTACCACTATCCATTCAGGAAGACATGAATATGCATTCAGCTTTGAACTTCCACAAACGTGAGTATGACTTAATGATAGAAATATGCCTTGCTATGAATAGAGGTTCCAGGTAGAAAAACTAGCAGGCTAGCAGTGAAAAATATTATCCAGGAAGAACCTTATTGACCATTCTCTGTTTTATGAGCAGAATCTTGGAGAGGAGGGATAACTCAGGGGTGGGTACATCAGGTTTTCGGGTTTGTTTGTTTTTTGACAAAACATTACTAGATTCTTAAATCTGTCTTAATTTTGTGTAGCTGATAATTTTTTGTAGTATTCTTAAAGATGATTTCAAATTGCTAAAATTACTATGAAATACTTCTGAGTTGATCAGTATATTTTTTTTTTCCTATTTCATCTATTAATGATCAATCATTGAGATTCTTGGCTTCCCCAATGCAGTAGCATCTGCCACCATTTTGAAAGAGCTATTTTTTAACATAACTTGAGAACATAACGGTAACCATACTGGGTCAGTCCGGTGGTCCATCTAGCACAGTGGTTTCAAACTCAAACCCTTTGCAGGGCCACATTTTGGATTTATAGGTACTTGGAGGGCCGCAGAAAAAATAGTTAATGTCTTATTAAAGAAATGACAATTTTGCATGAGGTAAAACTCTTCATAGTTTATAAATCTTTCCTTTTGGCCAAGTCTCCAATAATAATATTGTCATTTATAGCTAAAGAGACATATGATCAAGAAACTGTTTTATTTTACTTTTGTGATTATGATAAACATACCGAGGGCCTCAAAATAGTACCTGGCAGGCCGCATGTGGCCCCCGGGCCACGAGTTTGAGACCACTGATCTAGCACAATCCTGCTTCCAACAATGGTCAATCAAGGTTTCATGTACTTGGCAGAATCCCAAAGAATAACAAGATTTCTATGCTACCAATCCCAGAGATAAGTAGTGGCTTTCCTATGTCTCTCTTAATAACACATTATGAACTTTTCCTCCAAATCTGTTTGAAATCCAGATATACTAACTGCTTTTACCACCTCATCCAGCAATAAGTTCCAGAGCTTAACTATTGATGTGAAAAAATATTTTCTTCTATTTGCTTTAAATATAACCTTGTAACTTGATGGAGTGTCCCCTATTCTTTGTATTTTGAAAGTATTAAAAAAATTTGATTTTAAGTTTACCCACTCTACTCCGCTCAGTATTTTATAGACCTCAATCATATACCCCCCCCCCCCCCGAGCTGTCTCATCTCTTTATTCACAGTTTATAGAAATATTTCTTAATGAAACAAAATAGGGGGGGGGGAAAAACTGACCTTTTTAATTAGTGCATCCAGCTGAAAGATTCTGCCTCATCCACCAGCACCACACACACAAATAAAGTTGCAATATTTTGCTTGGATGTGTATGTTGATCCTTATTGCATCTAATTGTTTTAATATGTGCAATATACTGATTATCAGTTTGATAACTCTATGTTGCTGGAGTCTAATTGATTTGCCTTTTTCTTTCCTGACACAGACCACTTGCTACCTCATTTGAAGGCAGACATGGCAGTGTGCGCTATTGGGTGAAAGCCGAACTACATAGAGCTTGGCTTCTACCAGTAAAACTAAAGAAGGAATTTACAGTTTTTGAACATATAGATATCAACACTCCTTCATTACTGGTAAGAATAGATGTAGTTATTAGTTGCTTGATTTTACCATATGTGCATTTAATCACTCAAAGCCCCCTCACATTTTTGTACCTATGGCAAATCCCTGTCTGTTGCCTGTTTAAAATGAAGTGGTGCCACTATAGATTCCTGCACACTATTACGTGACATGTAAAACCCAGCTGCCTTCATTTACAATCGCTCTCAGAGCCTACCTCCTTTGTTTTCTGAAACTAGCAAGCCTGACTAAAGCAGAGTTGGGATGGGAGCCAGTGTTCCTCCAACCCGTATACATGTGTGCATGTGCACGGTTCAGAAAGGGAGCGCACATGCCTAGCAACTGCAAGCAAAAAAAATCTTTGTTGATTTTATTGTGAACGTGGGCTATACTGCACACATCAGAGCGAGGCTGAAATCTTGTGCACAAAGACCCGGATTCTCTATATGGCACCAATTATCAGCGGTTGCCGATCGCATGTCAATCACGCAGCGGTGCCATATAGAGAATAGCACTTCTGGGATAGATAGGTGCCAGAAATATAGGCCATGAAAACCCTGGCCTACATTTCCAGTACCTATCTTTGCTATGAATCGCAGCTAACAACACTTACAGCGTTAGTTACACCCATAGTAGCTTTAGGTGTCTCTGGAGGTGCAATTCCGGCACCAGTAGGTGCTTTAAATTTAATGTTAATTGTCATTTCAAATGCTGCTTCACAATTAACTTAGGTTCCATTTATATATTTTTTAAAATATATTCTTTATTCATTTTAAAACATATACAATATGTGAAATACAGAGTAAATTATTCATTTTACAATATAGACATCACTTAAAATTTTTCAAATATTCATGCTTATTAATACCCTCCCCTCACCCACCAAAACTTTTCCAACCATTTTTCCAACCTTATTTACCTCCCATCCCTCCCCCCTCCCTGGATGTGCATATTAACTAATAACAAACCATAACTATAGAAATTCTACAAAGGATGTCAATGGGCCCCAAATTAATTTTAAATTTTCATTATTCCCTAATATGTCTAATATATAAATATGAGAAAATGAATGCTGCTATATTAGGTAACATTTATAGAATTTCCCTCTAAATGTTTTTTGTGCAGGCACGGGCCAGCAAAACTTCAGAGAGAGCATTGGTAGGGATCAAGTTTATGTGAAACACCTTTTTAAGATTAGATTTCAAAGGCATTTGAGTTTTTTGTAGTGATAACTCCTAGGAAATAACATGACAACATTAAATAAATCATTGCATTTCAGTCTTGGAGGCCTAGTTTGGTTCTTGAGCTATAGTTTATTGCCTTAGGCACAATATTCAAGCTTCACAAGAGCAAAGCAAGGTAACTTGGAAAACACAAGTATATTAGACAGCTTCTTTTAACTGAAGAGACTTTGATTTTACTTACTTATGCAAAGGTCTCTTATTTATTATTCTCACAAGCCCTCCAACAAGAGGCTCAAGGTATATACAAGTCAACATCAAAATACAATAGCTAACAAACTGGAACAAAACTAAACTTGATTTTTGTCTTATGTTGATAAGTTAATTATTTAACAGTGTTGTGTGCCACCAAATTAGGGTAGACTGTAATTTAACTGTGTTTGATTTACTCAGCATGACTTTACCGGGTAGGAGCAACTTCTATTTAGTTAATTCACACTATTTCCTAATCTAATATTCAGCAGAACATAACCAGTTAATGACATTGAATATCTGCTCAGACTAGGGTTACCAGATGTCCGGGAAAACCCAAGCATGTCCTCTCTTTAGAGGATATGTCCATGTGCCTGGACGGACTTTCCAAAACTTGCAGTTTGCCTGGGCTTTGGAAAGCCCTATAGCATCAGGAAAGCCTCTGAGCATGCGTGGATGACGTCATACGCACCCGTGTATGCTCGGAAGCCCTCCAAATCCAGTGGGGAAAGAAGAGCCTAAGCTGTATGGGGGTGGGACTGGGTGTGGAATGGGGTGGGGCCATGCATCCAGGATTTTTTAGTTTCAGATGGTAACCCTAGCTCAGACCATCTCATTACTAGCCAGTTATTGCCAAGGCAGAGCTGGGAGTTAACCCACTGAACTATGATTTTCAGTTCACTAGCTGGGTAACTACCCAGATAACAAATCTATCCTAACTTTATATAGGTACCAGTCCAGATATTGGAAGTACTCAGATAAGTGCCAGCCACTGTCCTGTCCTTGAATATTTAGATTTAGTATTTGTATCCAGGGAGACCTAATGCTATGTGGTAATAAGGTTGGGCCTGGAACCTAATGGAGCCATACAGCAGGTTAAAGTTGTTGTGGTTTTTTTGTTCACTTTATTAAATATGGGAGTTCCTGTTAGCTTCACAGGCAAGGAAGAAAATAACAAACTTTTCTTTAACTATACTCCTATGGTTCTGCTACCGTAGGACTATGACAGGCATTGCTGCCTCTAGTTAACAACATTTGCCAGTCAAACCTCTGGCTAGGTCATGAATATAGTTCTTCAGGGACCCCAGTTGAACTTGGCCTACCTGACTGTCACAGATGTAGTGGAGGCCTATTGTGCTCTAAACTTCCTGGACGATGTCCTCCTGGCTCCTTCCCTCCTGTATCATTTCCCCTCTGGGAAGAACTGAGTTTAAGGTGGTTCCACCATTGTATCATTAAAGGAGGGGGTTTGGTTGCTTCCTTACATGCTGAATATTGGGTATAAAATGCCTGTACAGTGTTTACAACAACACTGATTAGACACAGGCCGAATAACACCCAAACTATGTTGTGTATGTTGTAGTTTTAATTATTTTGTTTCATTTTCATGCACAATGAAACAAAATTTAAGAGACCAAAATTTAAAAACAAAAATGAAATTCACAAAACCTTTCATTGCATATTTGCTCCAAAAAGTAATTCCAGAAACTATATTGGCTAATTTATTTTAGGCTGGTATGCTTTCCAGACTGAGCAGGACAGGCATATATTATGGAAACTTTAAAGCAATGTTAGTTGTATTTCAGTGAGATTATAAAAATAAATTGATTTTAGAAAATACAAATTTTGAAATATCTGCATATAAGCAACAAATATAAAATAGAACTTGGAAAAAAACATATTGTACTTGCATTAATGTATTGAAAGAAGATATATGGTTCAATATTTTTATTTTGTGTTTTCTTTTACAGTCACCCCAAGCAGGCACAAAAGAGAAGACCCTCTGTTGCTGGCTCTGTACCTCAGGTCCAATCTCCCTAAGTGCCAAAATAGAAAGGAAGGGCTATACCCCAGGTATGTAACAGTAACTGTTTCCTCACCATCATATTTTGAGTGTGTTTGCATGTGGTGTCCCCCTCCCCTCCCTCTCCCTCCATGTTGGTACTCGTACGCTGAGAACTGATTAGTATTTGCAAAAAGTGTTGTTTTTTTTAAATTAATCTGTCATCTACCAAGGTAGCATGTACCAACATTTCATATGAAGCAAGATAATACATATGAATTGCCATAATATATAGCGTTATGTACAGGAATGGAATGTATGCTCTCATTTTGATGTGTTTAATCTTGTAATCAAAGGTTCCCTTGCATGTGAATTTTAAAAACTTAATTACCAGGACATTCAATACATTCTCCTTCTGTATTCTAGGTGAATCAATTCAGATCTTTGCTGAGATTGAAAACTGCTCTTCCCGTATGGTAGTGCCAAAGGCCGCCATTTACCAAACACAGACTTTCTATGCCAAAGGGAAAATGAAGGAAGTGAAACAGCTCGTCACCAACTTGCGGGGAGAATCCCTGTCATCTGGGAAAACAGAGACCTGGAATGGCAAACCACTGAAGATTCCACCAGTGTCCCCTTCCATACTAGGGTCTAATATAATCCATGTGGAATACTCACTCATGGTAGGCACATTGCTAAACTTTTTTTTTTTTTATAAGTTCTTTATTCATTTTCAAACTTACAACAAGTGCACAAAAGAATATGAAAGACATTCATACAACACTTGAAAATCATACAATTATATTATAAATAAATAAACTAGTTAAATTCCCTCCCCCACCCACCTTCCTATACTATCATTAAACATATCATAATTACGTTAAAACACTCATTATTAAATCAAATTTTCCCCCATCATCCCCTCCCCCCTATATATATATACTACCAGAGAAAAATGATGCCTATTCATTGCAAAAATCAACCATTGGCCCCCTAGATCTTTAAAAAAAATTTATAACTACCTTTCTGTAAAGCAATTGCTCTTTCCATCTTGTAAATATGACACAAGGAATTCCACCAAAATGTATAATTGAGATTGTTATAATTTTTCTAGTTGTTAGTAATATGCTGAATAGCAACACCCAGAATAGCAGAGTTCTAAGCAGAAAATAAGTTCACTGAGTATACTAATGAATGTGGTGACATTATTTTTGTTCTATCGAATAGCAACACCCGGCATTATCATTAAAAGTTTGTTGTTATGTACTGATAATTGACTTTTTTTCCTCATAGACATACCAAACAGAACAGTATCATATGATAGTGCAACATGGTTTTCTAATAAGCAATTTATTTGAGACCAAATTGAATTCCAAAAGTTCATAATGCAGGGACAGTAAAAAATTAGATGATCCAATGTCTCCGCTTCTAGATTACAGTGCCAGCATCTATTAGATTTAGAGCTATCCAACTTCTGTAAACGAACTGGGGTCCAAAAAGCTCTATGTAATAAAAAGAACCAAGTTTGTCTTATAGACGCCGACACTGTACATTGCTAAACATTTTTAAAGAAATTGAATTAATTGACTTGTTTGAAGCTTTGCTGTGAGATTCCTTTTAATGAATTTCCTATCCTGTGCTTATAAAGCAAGATCAGTTTGACTGTGTAGGTTACCTATGCACGTGTGAATACTGAAGCAACAAGGGAAGGATTTTTTTTTTTTTTTTACAACAAGAATTTGCCCTTTGTGGATAAAGACTGTATGAAGGGAGTTGTCACAGCAATATAGTACACATAAGGCCCCTTACAAAGCCGTGGTAGCAGTTTTCACACAGCAAATGCACCGAAGCCCATAGGAATTTAATGGGCTTTTACACATTTGCAGTGGAGGAATCGCCAATGCAGCTTTGTAAAGGAGCCAAAAGAAGATGAGGATGCAATATTGCAACTAATCCAGAGATTTTTCTGCACTGCATTGTTATTTCCTATCAGTTTCTCTTAAGCCTGTTTAAAATTTGAAACAGTTTTAGTTGACACTGTCTGTTAGTAAATACTCTGTGTTTTTCTATTTTCTCTGAATTTTACTTCCCTTCAGCTCCAAAATGAACCCCTGTCTTTGAATTTTGTTCTTGTACATTTTTATTGAAGCTAGTCTGAGACATTACATGTCAGATTAGTAAATGGAAAACTCCTGATTAATTCTAAGTGGTAAATCTGTTTGTCCTTTTTAGGTGTATGTGGATATTCCTGGTGCCATGGACTTGTTCCTTAACTTACCACTTGTCATTGGTACTATTCCTCTTCACCCATTTGGAAGCAGGACATCCAGCGTGAGCAGCCAATGCAGTATGAATATGAACTGGCTTGGCTTGACACTGCCAGAAAGACCTGAAGGTAATATTACATTTCACGTAAATCCTTGGGCTGCCTGGTATCATAATGTATTTAATAATCTGTTGGCACACTTGTAGTCAAAAAAAACAAACTGAAAGCAGTGCAAAAACAATTCATGAATGAATAGAAATGGTATGCTTAGGCATAGTACCAAGCAGAGAAAGTTCCACATGCAATTGAAAATGAGACTTGAGGCTTTTCTCTTTCCCCCTCAACTTGTTAATTTTAATAAATGAAATATTTGCTGTGGGGCCCTTAATTATACAACAGAGAAAAGACCACTCTGCACGAAATGCAAAAGTCCAAAGGAGAAGCAGAGTGAGCCAAGGTCTTCAAATGAGCTCCAGAGGAAAGGAGGAGGAAGAGGTGATTCCCATATGCATCTTGACTACGACCCTTATATCAGTGTCCCGCAAACCTTTTGATACTGGACGCGATAACCTCATTCGCATACATGACGACATCACGTAAACATCCGCCCATACGCTGAAGCCTTCCAACTGCTGCCCTGAGCCTATTTCTACGCTGGTAGGAGTTACTGATGGAGGAGAGGTGCATGGAGAGGAGGAGAGGCACTGGCACCGGCTGCTGCATCACACAATTCGCAACACACTGCCTTAGTTACTCTGCTTGGCTGAGCATTATTTATGAATTGATATTAAATCCATGGCCATTAACTAACTCAAGACGTATTCACTAACTTGGACTCCTGATGCAGGCTCGCTCACCAAAACATGGCCTGTGTAGAGCCCAATGCAAGGTCACATTGTATATGTTACTTGGGTTGCCATTAAAGTGTAGTTTGTTTGAAGACCCTGGCTTATGCTGCTTCTCCTTTGGACTTGAGCATTTAATCATGCCATTGGTATTTTAGAAAACAAGCAAAAACCTCCCAAACCCCAAGAATAGAAAATGGATAGGGGGAAGAGACAAAGACAAACAAAGAACTCAGCTAGCTTTAATATAAATTATTAGAGCGGGAGAGCCCTCAGTCACACAGCCACCACTGGGAAATCCCAGGGAAAGGCTGTCACGGGCTTACACCCAGAAGAGTGTTAACTGTGAAACATCCCCGGGCTCTCTCCGCGTGAATAAGTAAATAAAGTGCAACAATCAAGTGCAATGTGTGAAAAAATATATAATAGATCAAAAAAACACACTCAGGTAACTAAGTTTGAGTTTGTCTCTGTCCCCTAACCAGGGGGCCAAAAGGAAAAACAAGTGTCCAAATCTAGCCAAGCCAAACACAATCTGGCCACTTCCAGATTGTGTTTGGCTTGGCTAGATTTGGACACTTGTTTTTCCTTTTGGCCCCCTGGTTAGGGGACAGAGACAAACTCAAACTTAGTTACCTGAGTGTGTTTTTTGATCTATTATATATTTTTTCACACATTGCACGTGATTGTTGCACTTTATTTACTTATTCACGCGGAGAGAGCCCGGGGATGTTTCACAGTTAACACTCTTCTGGGTGTAAGCCCGTGACAGCCTTTCCCCTGGGATTTCCCAGTGATGGCTGTGTGACTGAGGGCTCTCCCGCTCTAATAATTTATATTAAAGCTAGCTGAGTTCTTTGTTTGTCTTTGTCTCTTCCCCCTATCCATTTTCTATTCTTGGGGTTTGGGAGGTTTTTGCTTGTTTTGTGATTTTTCTACCTCCCTTACTTTAGGGTTTCATTTTTGTTCTATTGGTATTTTAGAGACATTGAATTCTTCATTGGCTGTTTATAAAAGCACGGGAGTGTGTATTTGTAGCATTCTTGCTAACAGCTGTGCTCTTTTTGCTGCTTGCAGCACCTCCCAGTTATGCAGAGATTGTTACAGAGGAGCAGAGGCAAAGCAGCCTGGTTCCATCATCCGCCTGTGATGACTTTGAAAGAGCTCTTCAGGGACCACTCTTTGCATACATCCAAGAGTTTCGGTTTCTGCCTCCTCCCTTATACTCTGAGGTAAGTCAATCAGTCATCTCCAATTCTCTCTCTGTTCCCCCGCCCCACCATCACCAGCAGTGAGAAGTGAAATAAAGCAAATAGCACAGTGGCGTACCTAGGGTATGTGGCACCCGGGGCCCATCATTTTTTGACACCCCCCCCCCCCCCCCCATGTAAAAAAATTTTTTTTTTTTTTTTTTGCAATAACCATGAAATGGAATAAATGGTCAGAATAGAAACAGGCAGTGAAAATTTTCTTTTATTGAACCTCATATATGTAACCATTATTCCAAACATAACAAAACATAAATTATGTCTAAATTGTCATGACATTAGAAGTACATATGGAGTAGTTGCAGGCAGTGGCGTACTTAGGGTATGTGGCACCCAGGGCCCATCATTTTTTGACACCCCCCCCCATCTATATGAAAAATATGATTTTTAGTACCAATCTACATATCGCACCACAAGAGTGTACCTAGGAAAAGGCTGCATCTTAAACACTGCAGTGAGCACTAGAACACCAACACATACATTGTAAAACTAAACAAGCCAGATCCCGCACAGTCAATTGGTCCTGTAGTCAATGCCAACTGAAAACTATGTCTTTTTCATACACACAGAACAGAGATACACCCTCGCCCAAAATGGAATAATCACAAACTAAAAATAGAAATATGTAGACAAAAGTTAAACTGATCCGCCAAGAAACCAGACCCTGGATACAATGCAACACCACAAAAAAACAGTAACACATGTCCTCTAATACAGTGCAAAATATAAAGACAGTAGATGTAAATTTGAAAAAACTGATACATAACAATCACCACTTTATAAATTAACAAATAAAAATAAAACAAATAATGAGATATAAAAAAATACAATTTTATTGGACTAATCCCCGTAAGCTCGGTCCCCATCCCCGCAAACCACCTGATTCCATCCACACAAGCCTTGAATTGTTTATATTAAAGTATAAAAAGAAACAATATTCTGTACAATTGTCAATTTATAAATCAGCGTCTTCTCCCCACTCTCTTCCCCATTTCCCTTCAGCATCCTCAGCCCACTCTCTCTCCACTTTCCTTCAGCGCACGCACATAAAAACAAGCAAGTAATTTTATATCATTTTCATTCTATTCATTCATAGAAATTAAAGTCTAGATAATGCCAGTCACATAACAAAACATGATTTTACAAAAATAATTCCCTGCAGTCAAGCCTGCAAGGATTATTAGATGTCTTTCAGCAGTTCCCCTCCCTCCCTCCCCCTTACCTTTGTTGCCAAGTCAAAATGATCTACCAACAATAAAATTTTAAAAACACAAAGCACGCTGTACGCAGAGAAAATGTTAATTATCATTTATATTCCGCGGGTTTTCAAAGAGGTCAAGGCAGATGACTTTATGCAATGTCACCTCAGTAACAACTATACAAAAATAGACAAATATTCCCCCTCCCTTTTTACTAAACTGCGATAGCGGTTTTTAGCGTAGGGAGCTGCGCTGAATGCCCCACGCTGCTCTCGACGCTCATAGGCTCCCTGCGCTAAAAAACTCTATTGCGGTTTAGTAAAAGGGGGCCATAGTGCAAAATATAGACAGCAGATATAAATTTTCAAAACGGACACATTTTGATCACTAAGTTGAAAATAAAATCATTTTTCCTACTTTTTTGTCTGGTGATTTCATGAGTCTCTGGTCCTTCTTCTGATCCTTCTTCTTTCTCTCTCCCCCTGGCTCCCCTCTTTATTTCTGCCTTTCTTTCTCTCTCCTCCTGGCCCCCCTCTTTCTTTCTGCCTTTCTTTCTCTCCCCCTTGACCCCCCCTCTTTATTTCTGCCTTTCTTTCTCTCCCCTTGGTCCCCGTCTTTCTTTCTGCCTTTCTTTCTCTCTCCCCCTGGCCCTCCTCTTTCTTTCTGCCTTTCTTTCTCTCCCCCTTGACCCCCTCTTTATTTCTGCCTTTCTTTCTCTCCCCTTGGTCCCCCTCTTTATTTCTGCCTTTCTTTCTCTCCCCTTGGTCCCCCTCTTTCTTTCTGCCTTTCTTTCTCTCTCCCCCTGGCCCCCCCTCTTTATTTTTTCCTTTCTTTCTCTCTCCCCCTAGCCTGCACAAAGCCATCGTGCCGATTTCTCCACTTCCACGATTCTTTCCCTACCCTCACCCCCAAGCCAGCAGCCGATTTCTCCCTGCTCCTTCCCCGATGTCCTGATGTCCTGAACTTCATCGGGCAGCAGCAGCATTCACAATTCACTGATGTTGCCCGCTTCAGGCCTTCCTCTCTGTCGGGTCCTGTCTTCATGAAAACTGGAAGTAGGCAGGACCCGGCAGAGAACAAGGCCTGAAGCCAGCAACAGCAGCGAATTGTAAACGCTGCTGCTGCCCGAAGAAGGTAATGGAGCACCGAGGCAGTCCGCTTCTCCCCCCTCCCAGCCGAACCCCCGCTGACCCTCCTATCTCCCCCCCCCCGTGAACCTTTCCGACCTTCCCAGCGAGAGCAGCAAACCTCCTTCGCGGCTTTCTCCTCCCTCTGCCGCGTTACTGATGACGTCATCAGTGATGCGGCAGAGGGAGGATAAAGCCGACGCTACTGGAGGGAGGTTTGCTGCTTTCGCTGGGAGGGTCAGAAAGGTTCACTTGGGGGGGGGGGAGAGAGATAGGATGGTCAGCGGGGTTTCGGCTGGGAGGGGGGAGAAGCGGTCTGCCTTGGTGCTCCAAGGCCTGGCGCCATTACCTTTTTCGATAATGGCGCCGATGCTGCTTTCGCTGGGAGGGTAGGAGCGCGATAGGGACCGTGCCAGCTGTGCACCCCCCCCTAAGGCGGCACCCGGGATGGACCTCCCCCTCGCCCCCCTTGGTACGCTACTGCCCTGGGGAAACAGCCTGCAACAAGATCGCGCGATGCCAGAGATCTTTGCCTGCTTCGGCTGTTTCCTCCGCCGCGGTCCCGCCCCTCCTCTGACATCAGAGGAGGGGCAGGACCGTGGCGGAGGAAACAGTCGAAGCAGGCAAAGATCTCTGGCATCGCGATCTTGCTGCAGGCTGTTTCCAGACGCGACACCCGGCGCAGGGGGGGGTAACTGGACCGGACCGGGAGCACCCCCTCAGGGCTTGGTACCCGGGGCGGACCGCCCCCCCCCCCGCCCCCCCCCTTGGTACGCCACTGAAATAGCAGCTGTAATAGCAGTAAAAACTGGAAATTGAAGGCATTTCAGTACTGAAGATTGCTATCCTAACTCTAAGCAGGTAAACACTGAAATAGCCACTTTGCAAAGATTTTGGCGCTGGCCCTAGACCCATTTTATGAAGGTAAACTGGAAACTTGATCCTGCTTGCTTTGCAAACTGTGTGCCGTGGCACATTAGTGTGTCCCCTGAGATTTCAGGTGTGCCGCAGCACATGGGAGGAGGAGAGGCGCCGGCTGACTGTCTACAGGACGTGCCTCTCGCCGCGGGAGGCATGTCCTGTAGGCAATCAGCCAGTGCCAGCGCACCTCCATCACTCCTGCCCTCTTCCCTATTGAAACCCCCCACTGGTAGCTCAGAGCCTGTATGAAGGCCCTTCATTCATGCACGTGACATCACGGCAACATCACACGCTTCCAGGTGCCTTAAGCCATGGCCACCACGGTTAATGTGCCGCAGTTTGAGAGAGATTGCGAGACACGGCTTTAAGTGTTGTGCATATTATGGCAGATTTTTCCCTCTATTTTGTGTGTACTGCTATGCTCTAAGTGGACATTTCATCCCTTCTGGAAGGCTTCATAGAGAGGGCAGCTGGGATCTGTTGCACCTGATTACATGCCTCCCATTTCCACAGAAAATGAATATGAAAATGTGAATATTAACAAGTTTGTATTCAGAAGCAATTTATCAGAAAACCAGGTGCTGCTAGTTGAATAAGTACTGATAACCAGGACATTCACAGGCACTATGGCCTGAATTCTCTATACAGCCGTCTAAAAAGCGGCCAAGAATCACGTGTCAATCATGCGACAGCACTGTAAAGAGAATCATGCTGTATGTGACCAATAGGCGCCGGAAATGTAGGCCAGGGTTTTCCGGACCTATGTTTCTGGTGCCTATCTATGCTGTGAATCACATCTATGTGGGCGCTTTATGGTACCTAACACCACTTCCAGTATTATCCACGCCCATAGTGGCGTTAAGCACCTACATAGGCATGATTCTGGCACCTTTGATTTAGGCGCCAGTAGGCGCTTTATTTTTACTGTTTAAAAATGGTATTTCTCACTTAACTTAGGTGTTGGTAGGGCGCCGTTTATAGAATATCCCCCATATGGCTAGTGCTAGTCCAGATCATGAGTAGAGCCATGTAACATACCTGGACAATGGCAATATTCAGTTGGTGTTCCACTACTGACTGCATTTTATATATATATATATATTTTTTTATTTTTTTTTTAAGTCATTAAGTCATTATTTTTTTTTAAGTCATTATTCAGTTATTTCAACCTGACCAACTTTTTTTTTCCTGTGATTTAAAATGATTTTGATATTTAGAATGAAGATTAATAAGCTGTTGCTTATGAATTTAAGGGGTCCTTTTATCAAGTTGCGGTAGGGGTTTAATGCGCATAATCCCGCACATTAAACCGCCCGCCGCGCTAGCCACTAAGGCCTACATTGAGCAGGCATTAATTTTTTAGCCGGCTGCGGGGGTTAGCGCGTGATGAAATGTCCGACGCGCTAACCCCGCTAGCGCGGCTTGATAAAAGGACCCCTAAATGTGGCAGGCTGTAATTTGTGTAAAAATATTACCCTAGAGCTGCCCTCAAATATGGCAGCCAGTATATATTTTCCACACAAAATGAAGATAATTCACTGGACAGAATAATGTTCCTTCCCATAGTTTCTGCCTTGTATGCAGAAGTGATTTGGGCTCACAGCATGAAGATAAGTGTATGTGTGTTATATATACTCAAGAATATTTCATGTTACTGTCTGTTTTATTTAAGTAGCATTCTTAAACTGATCCCTTTTTGTTCTTTTTTTACATAGGTTGACCCCAATCCAGATCAACCCACTTTGGAGCAACCGTCCTGCCCCTCTCGCTGAAGGAAAATGTTATAGGCTTTTTAAATTTTTTCATAAATGGAGCAGACCCATGTTTGAACTGATGTCTCTGCTCAGCTGGGGACAGAAGTCTACCAGAGAGACACTTTAAAAAAAAAAGTTTTTTGCTTTCACCTAGAAAAAAAAAACAGCAAAGGCAATAAAAATCAACCTATATTGCCGACTTTGGAAGCTTGCAGCATCAGTGTAAGACTGTTCTCCATACCTGAAGATCTGAACTTACCTTACAAAGTGGCACATACTAGGCGCAGCTTCACACACGTAGCATGGTGTGTGTCAGGACACTCGCCACACACTAAAAGAGAAAGGATGGACCTTCTCTGGCTCTCTTGAAAAATTTGCACATGTGCAGTTTAGTTATCACTACAGCTTTCCTTAATGCACGGCAGACTGTTCTGACCTTCTGAACTTTGTTCATGGCCTGCACAGCCTGGAGCAAAAGAACTTTGAGAAACTGAAAGATGACAGATGCACTGACTATTTTTGTTGATATTTTTTTGTTTGAGTTGATGTAGCCTGGACTCTACCCTCATGTACATGCTCACTATTGTCCTGTTTGGCTAACCATGTACCTGTCACCTATTTGGTTTGGCTTCACTGGTGGATTCATTTTGCAAACTATCAAATGCCTTCAAAGCTAGTCCATGTACATTTGTTTGCAGCCTACTCTGGTATAATAGCAACATGATTTGGTGGGCAAAAAAAGACTAAGAGAAGGAAGTTTCCAGAAGACTTTGCTAACATTGTATACGTACTTCATTTCTTGTCGGTTTATTGCCTTTCTACTGTCATGTTGAGTGGTATTTTGTTACAGACTGCCTAAAATCACTTAATCTCAGGTGAAGTCATCACTTGCCAAAACTTTTGCATACAATTTCTATTTTTTTTGTCCTTGCACTGTTGTACTAGGATGTGGGTGGAGTGGCGCTGGAACAGAGACAACAAAAATATAAAACAACCCTTTCCCCCATTATCTTTGTACAACATAGGACATTTAATACAACTGATTCTCGCATATTAAGCCAAACAAAGAAACTCCAGCATATCTGCAAGCCATGAGGCAGAGGTCACGGTGGTGTTGCAAAAACATGTTATGGTCTGTGATTGGCATCAGAGCTTCCTCATCCTTTAAAAGCAAGGAGCATTCTAGTTAAACACAAGCTCCTTGTTGGTTAACTGTAGGAAATGGTCAAATGATGTAAGGGGGAGGGGTCTTGTCATGAGTGCACTTTGATCTATATGCCCCTCAGGGCTTGGTGGAAGATTGAGAATGCTACGTTAGCAGGTCACATCTTGAGAATAGCTGTCAAGTATAGGCTTGTGTGAACCTTTCAGTATGGTGTGTTCTCATGCAAAAGGGATAAATATGCATATGGCAAAAGGCTTTATTTAACAGAAAAACACACCTCTGATTTATGGCAGTATCTTGGGAATGTTTATAACCTGTAGCACAAATACCAGCATTGGTTATGGTTTTGTTTTTGTTTCTTTCCCTTCCCTTTCTCCTTCCTTTTTTCTTTTAATTTTTTTCTTTAAAAAAAAAAAAATCAAGCCATGAGCACAATTCCTTGCATAGACTATTGTTAATATACTATTAATGAATGAGTAGTTTGATATAATCTGTGCAGTCTAGCACAGGAAAAGAACAATTTTGGTTTCATTCTGTGCAGGAATGGTGGTTCTTACTTCTGAGGTTTTATGCATAAGAAAATAAGCTTTTGTTGCATAATGAGTAGTTTCAAAGGGATTCCTGCCACACACATGCCAAAGCTTTTTCTAGAGACCTTAGTGATGCATGCAGTGTGGCCATGTGATATTAATATGAACCCTTTTTAGGCTGCTTGCTATAAAGCATATCAGCTACAAATAAATTTCTCTTTCTCATAAGTGACCTTTTAAAAAAAATCATGACAAAATTTCCCCCCTCCCTTTTTTTATTTAGATAAGGCTTAGAAGGCAAAAAATCCACAGCAAAAAAAAATAAAGAGAATCACGTTTTAGATGATTCTATTAAGGAGTTTGGTCTTAATAGCCAAACTCAAACAGGATAATAGGTTGAACGTTATTTTTCTTTGTATGTTTGGATTGTTTTGTGATTGTCTGTACACGCCTCTCCACCACCTCCCAGAATAGCTTATGGGATAGTTGGCATTAAAGGGCATTTGGTGATCCTTTTAATTTTTGGATCACACTTTTTTTTCTCTTCTCCTTGTTAAAAAAAAAAAAAAAATCCTAGGAAACAATTGTGCATGGTTGTACAGTGTGTGACGAAAGATTATGTAACATAAGGTTGACCAATATGACCTGTTTGGCATTGTCATGTGACTTATGTGACACAAAGATGGGCATGACGTATAAAAACTTTATCAGATAAAGTTTGTAAAAGTATTTCTTTACTCTGATGTTTAGAGGCATTATTTTGTATCTTTATTCCATAAATATTGGTCAATCCCTTATATGATATACTACTAGGTTCTCAAGTATAATCCAGTATTGAAGAGTTACCCAGTTCCAAATTGAACTGGCAATAAGATCCAAAATATTAGAGAAACCAAAAGTGCAATATATGTTTGCTTTTATAGATTATATTCTGTAGCTGTTTGTACATTTTCTTTTTCATTTTTTATTTTTGTTTGGTGCTCAACATGTAGGCTCTGTTTTTAAAGAAACAAATTGTGGAAAATGAATTCAATTTTCCTATTCTTCCTTGTGAAAATTAAACTTTTTTCTAAAAAAAATGAAGGAAACCGAGATCTTTGTGTTATTGTACAAAACTATAAATATCCACTAACTAGAATAGCACATAGAGGGAAAAAGGATAACATATATATGAACCCCTTTACAAAGCTGAGTTAAGCACCAAGGCCCTGATTTCTATAAATGGAGCCTAACTTGTAGGCGCCATTGAGCGTATTTGTCAGTCATCCACTAAGGGGTCCTTTTATCAAACCGCGCTAGCAGTGTTAGCGCGTCAGACATTTCATCACATGCTAACCCCCGCGGCTGGCTAAAAAACTAACACCTGCTCAATGCAGGCGTTAGCGGCTAGCGCAGCAGGCGGTTTAAAGCGCATTAAACCCCTACCGCAGCTTGATAAAAGGACCCCCAAGTGCCGTTTATAGATTTGTACCTCGTGGCATCAAAATCTTAGATGCACTCCCATTTAGACCAAGGTTTTAAGTCAAATTATGCCTCTGAGTAGGCCAGATTTTTTTTGTTTGTTGTTTTTTAATGGCACTTTCAATTAGCAGAGCCAATTGAGCTAATTAATAAAATTAAGTTAGATGCCTAGATAGCTAGGCCTGTCAATCTAGGTACCTAACTTCACCATTTAAAGAATCTGGGCCTAAATGTATGTTTACTGCAGCAAAAAAATTGCAGAGAGTAGTTTAGCATATGGGCATTGCTGTGCACTAACCAATTAGCACAGGCTTAGTACCTGTGTTTTTACCACAAAATAGGGAGTGATAGAACTCAAGCACTAATGGGAAAGTTAATGTGTGGCCATTTTACCCCTGCATAAGAATGTGCTAAGGCCTCGTTTTATTGATATTTGGTAAATGGGCCCTTTCTTTATTTTTGAATTGTCTGGACTACCATAACATAAAGCATAACATAAAATCAATTTCTAGACCGCATAACCATTAAGTTATATGCAGTTAAGAAACTAAGGGCTCCTTTTGCTAAGCTGCGATAGCAGTTTTAGCGTGCGCTTAGTGCACGCTGAATTGCCGTGCGCTCTAGACCTTAGCAGCATTGAGCTGGCGTTCTAGCCACGTAGCGTGGGTTTAGCGTGCGCTAAAATCCTGTGTGCGCTAAAAACGCTATCGCAGCTTAGTAAAAGGAGCCCTAAGTAATAAACTACAATTGAATATAAGAGGTAAACCTGTGAGTTAGATGTTATTGCTCAAAAATCTAGAAAACAGATTAAGTTTTTAATTGTTTCCTAAAATGTAGATAAGAAACAGAAGTCAATAACAATTGTTTGAAATCCTTATCCCATGTAGCTGCTTAATATGAAAGCATATACTCTGGATTCATTTCAGAAACTTTTTGAATTCAAATATCCCTTGGGTAAACCCCCCCCAAAAAAAAAAAAAACTAACTAGAGAGCTTTTAGCAAATTTTAGTAGATAAAGATGTACTAACATGAGAGTTGACGGCAGCCGTTTTTAAATTAAACTGTGCTGTCTACAACAACTCCCATTTAACCTAGACTTCAGGGGGGAGGGCTTATTCCTCCCCCACAAGCTGCAATGTTTTTAGGCCGGAAGGGTTTTATGCACTAAAATAGTTATGTGGGTGCCGGCCCAATATTCAGTGTCGACAAAGGCATAGCTAAGTGGCCTAATTTAGGACAGCTTTTAAGCTGCCTATTGTTAGGCCGCTTAGCTATACAAGTGCAGGCACTAAATATTGTCAGCATATGCACAACCCTGGGCAGCTCTCCAGCTTTACCCCTGACCTGCCCACTTTTTGGTTGGGTGATCTGTGGGTATATTAAGCAATACTCTCTGGTTAAGTCAGGGGTGTCCAATGTCGGTCCTCGAGGGCCGCAGTCCAGTCGGATTTTCAGGATTTCCCCAATGAATATACATGAGGTCTATTTGCATGCACTGCTTTCATTGTATGCTAATAGATCTCATGCATATTCATTGGGGAAATCCTGAAAACCCGACTGGATTGCGGCCCTCGAGGACCGACATTGGACACCCCTGGGTTAAGTGCTGCTGAATATTCCTACAAAGGCGGCAGGAAGGATTTTAAATGGTCAGAAGAGGCTCCTGACTGCTTACATTGCTTTGAAAATTAGCCGGACTATTACTAGGGCTACAAATTAATTACAGTTAACTCTGAGGATGTGGTAAGAGTGGTTAGCATAGCTGGTTTTAAAAAAATGGTTTGGACAAGATCCTGGAGAAGTCCATTGCTATTGAGATAAGACATGGGGGGAGCCACTGCTTGTCCTGGATCGGTAGCATGGAATGTTGCTATTATTTTGGTTTCTGCTAGGTACTTGTGACCTGAATTGGCTACTATGAAGATGGGATACTGGGCTGGATGGACCAGTGGTATGACCCAGTATATTTAAAAAAAATCATATCTCCAATATGATTGTAATGTCTTGTATGTGTAAATTTGTATTAGTTTGTAAAACCTCCATTTTTTTTTTTTTTTTACTATTTTATAAACCGCTTAGAAGTACGATAAGCTCTTCACTTAAAGGGTGCAGTTCCGTCATACAACGCGATAATACACAGTAGAAATATTATCCCAGGACAAGCAGGCAGCCTATTCTCAACATGTGGGTGACGTCATCCACGGAGCCCGGATGTGGACAGCTTCGCAAGCTGATTTGCTTGCAGAACTTAGAAAGTTCGCTACTGCCGCACTGCGCATGCGCCTTCCCACCCACGCAAGGGCGCACGTCTCAGTTCTCAGTTTTCTGCGGAGCTGAGTTGTGTATTCGACACTCTGCTCTAGACTCAGTTGTACTTCGTGCCTTCTCTCACCGTGGCTCTTGTTTTATTCAGGGTCGCAGTGTTTCTTGTGCATTTTTTTTTAATTTCTTTATTTTAAAACTTTCAACAAGTAATTAATTATACAATCATATACACTATAATAATACTTATTAATCATATATTCACTGAAATCAAACTATAACTTCACTCTCCCATCCTTCTTCCAATATAATCATATAATTTTATATATATAAAATCATCCCCCTCCCCCCTAACTTTACTTTTATTTATTTGTCACGGCGGGGCCTGTTGTGCGGCCCGTGCCGCCAGGTTTCGATTTTGCAGAGGCCATCTTCCCGCCTATTGCCAGGCAGGTCACAGGCTTCAAAATGTGTAGCCATTGCCAGCGCGCAATCTCCCTCGCTGACCCACATAGGTGGTGTATTCAGTGTCTCGGGCCTGACCATCGTCTGGAGTTGTGCACTCACTGTGCTACCCTTCAACCTCGAGCCTGCAAGCATCGTCGAGTTCAAGTAGAGAAGCTTTTAGGTATCATGGTTCCCCTTCCCCTGGTGTCGATCTCGACCTCTCAAAATCCAGTCAAGCCTCTCACGGGGATTCTGCCTTCTGCCTTGACCTCGGCTTCACCTTTGATCAAGCCTGCCTCGATCAGGGCTTCCTCGTCCTTGGGCAAATCGGCTAAGTCTTCTCCTGACGAGATGCTTGCCTCACTGCATCCCTCAGGTCAGGTCCCACCAGTAGTTCTAAAGCTGCCTAAAAAGCATGTCTCCAAGTCGAAGACTCGTTCTTCCTTTTCTTCCTCGGAGACCACTCCTCCACCAAAAGTTCCAGACCCTCCAGTCTCGGAGTCCCTTTTGGAGGCTATGATCCAGACCATTTTGGATCATCAGTTGGGCAATATTCTTGCCAAACTTCCTGCTGCCTCAACTCTGCTTCCTGCAGTCCAGCCTGAGCACTCAGCAGTTGCACCTGGCGTTGAGTCCTTGGCTGGGCCTTGAGCTGAAGCCACTCCATCTGTATAAGGAGTCGAGTCCTTGGGAGCGCCTTGACAGGATTCTACACTCAGTATGCAAGGAGTTGATTGTTTGCGAGTGTCTCATCTGGAGCATGAGCATGATATTCATGGAGCACTGGATGACAACCTTTAGGCTCAAACTTAATTCAGAAAAGACAACTTTCTTCGTTGCTTCGCCACATCCGCTTGACACCAAATCACCACTATGTATAAATAATCTTAATTACCCTATCCAACCTACCATAAAGATACTAGGTGTAACTTTGGATCAGTGCCTAACCATGAGAGACCAGGTGGACTCCTTGATCAGAAAGGGATTTTTCACTCTCTGGAAACTCAGATCCATTAAAGCTTATTTCGATACAGCGGCATTCAGAACCTTAGTCCAATCCCTCGTACTGAGTCTACTTGACTACTGTAACATCGCCTATTTAGCAATTTCCCAAAAGAACATGCAGCGTTTACAATTGATGCAAAATGCAGCGGTCAAACTGATCTTTGGGCTGAGGAAGTTTGACCACGTGACACCCTACTACCGGCAGCTGCATTGGCTGCCAATGGAGGCGCGCGTAAAGTTAAAATTTGCTTGCTTCTGCTTCAAAGCACTACACGGACTTGCCCCTAAATATATAACTGACCTTTTCGTCTTCTCAGCCAACAGACATGAGAAGCTCATATTCCAACTTCGTTTCCCCCCAGTGAGAGGTTGTAAACTGAAAAAACACCATGAACATCTCTCACACCAAGCAGCATCATGGGATAAAGACCTAGAACAATTGCTTTCACCCACTACTTATGAGGAATTTAGGAAACGTCTGAAAACACACCTGTTCCTAAAGTATCTAGACAACTGATCCTCTCTTCTCTCTCCCCTCTATAGCGATTAACTTGTTCTATTGATCACTCTCTCCTCAAAAATGGATTTCCTGTCCTATTAACCCTCTTTCTTTCTCCCCTCTTAAAGTCAATCAATTTGTACCTTTGCTTAATCTTTGTAAACTGCATAGAACTTCACGGTATTGCGGTATATAAGCTGTTATTATTATTATTATTATTATTAACAGCGCCTCGAGATGCCTCGACATCAGAAGTTCAATCTTTGGTGGTGTCTCGATCTCTAGCCTTCAATCCTCGCATAAGGCATCGCCCTTCCCGAGGCATTGGGTAAACTCGACAGCGAGACCTGCCTGCTTCGAGGCACAGTTCTCCACATCCATCGAGGCACAGATCCTCTTCTCAGACATGCCTCATCTCTACACCTCGAGGCTTTATGAGGTTTTCTACTCCTCCATCGAGGGATTCTTTTCCTAGTGAGTCATCCCTTCCTGCATATTCAGGCCTCAGGTGTTAATACTCCAGGGAAGCTTCACCCTCGTTCTCTGCTCTTCGAGGCGCTTCGAGGTCGCCTTCTCAAAGTCAACCTATCTTGAAACAGATCTCCTTCTCGACTTTTCTACCTCAAATGAGTATGGAGCTCAAGCTTGTTTGGGCTCCGATTCCAAATACACTACTGAGTATTTAGAGGAGATGGGTGTGTCTCGACCTCCTCCGGAGTCTCTCAAAATACCCATTAATAGACTCCTCTCACAAACTTTCAAGAGCAACCTTGAAACACCTTATTCCATTCCTGCTGTTCCGAGCAAGCTGGAATCCCGTTATAGAATGAGTCATTGCAAGGGCTTCGAGAAGTCTCAATTATCACATCAGTCCCTTCTCATTGAGTCCTCTTTAAAAAGGAATAACTCTTCCAAGGTGTATGCCACTGTCCCGCCTGGAAGAGAAGGCAGGACCATGGACAAGTTTGGACATTGTTTGTATCAGAATTATCTGTTGGCAACCAGAATTTTGAATTACAATTTTATATTCATTTTCTACTTCAAGCATTTGGTTGACACACTGCCTGCACCACCTTCTCAGTGGCAATGCGCAGGCTTGCCTGGCTTCGCACTGTTGACATGGACCCTAATCTACATGATCGCCTCCCCAACATTCCTTGTTAAGGCAATGATTTATTTGATGATTCTATCGAGGAAGCCACTAAGAAGTTGTCTGAACATGAGAAGTCATTTGCTTCCATTATTAGTCGTAAGCCTAAGCCTTCCACCTCTAAGGCTTTCAGGCCTGTACCATCTTATCAGCGGCGTTTTCCACAGAGACCAGCTCCTTAAACCAGGCCGCCTCCTAAGAAACAACCACAGCAACAGAGGCAACAGAAACCTCAGACGTCTGCTGCACCTAAGGCCTCTCAGCCTTTTTGACCAGCTACTATAGAGCATAACTTCTATCATTCTGCCTCTGTCCTCTCTCCTTCCCATTGGAGGTCGTCACCATCATTTTTACCAACAATGGGAGATCATTACATCAGACCTCTGGGTGCTGTCCATCATCAGGGAAGGATACTCTCTTCATTTCATCCAGGTTCCTCCAGATCTGCCTCCAAGATAGTATCCTTCCAATCCTTCCCAGACCACCCTTCTTATTCAGGAAGCTCAAGCTCTGCTTTGTCTCCATGCCATCGAGGAGGTTCTCCCGTTACTTCCTAATTCCAAAGAGTATGGGCGATCTGCGACCCATTTTGGATCTCAGAGCCCTCAACAAATTTCTTGTCACAGAGAAATTTTGCATGCTGTCTCTAGCGTCATTATACCCCCTTCTAGATCAGAATGATTGGTTATGTTCTCTAGATCTCAAAGAGGCTTACACTCACATTCCCATTCATCTAGCCTCTCGACAGTTTCTCAGATTTGGAGTGGGGAATCTGCATTTTCAGTACAGAGTGCTACCTTTCGGCCTGGCTTCATTTCCAAGAGCGTTCTCAAGTGCCTTGTGGTAGTGGCAGCAGCTCTGCGCAACCATGGCCTCCAGGTGTTTCCGTACCTGGATGACTGGCTCATCAAGGATTCAACATCTCAAAGGGTTATTGTAGCAGCCCAACGGACTACGTGGTTCCTACAAAGTTTGGGGTTTGAAGTCAACTTTCCCAAATCCCAGCTACAGACCTCTCAAACTCTACAGTTCTTTTTTTTTTTTTTTTTCAGTTCAATAATTTTTATTAAGTATTTTAAAGGATACAAGAATCATTTAAAGTACATAGAAACAAAATAAAGCTTTCTGTATATAAAATATATAAATCTATGTTTAACTGTATAGGAGCAAAGGCTCCAATTATTAAAAATGTATGTAAGGGATATATAAGATAAAGATGAGAGAGAGCAGTAAAGGAAAAAGGAAAGAAAAATGAAAGAGAGAAGAGAGGAGAAGAATAGGATAACAGGAGTGTCTAAGAAGATGATAGGAATCTAAGAATGACCATGGAGATTTGTTGTATTTCAAGTTCATGCAGGTTCGGAATGTAACTCTCTTCTCATATGCATAGGATTCAAATCTATGATACATACTCAGAGAGTTCCACCAAAAGGTATAATCTAGTAGCGAAGGTGATTTCCAATTTTTTAGAATGTGCATGAGAGCAGTCACCAACATGGTATCAATGAGTTTAGGTGGACAATTTGATTGTGTGAAACATGGGTGTTGAGAGCGAAGGATTACAATGTCCATAGAGATTTCTTCTGAGCAGTTAGTAATAGATTGTATGGTGTTCCAGACGTAGGTCCAAAAAGAACGGACTAGAGTACAATGAAATAACATATGATCAAGAGTTCCTTCCTCTTTCAAACAGTTCCAGCAAACAGAGTCTTGCTTTAAGTTAGCTTTCCACATGCGAAGTGGGGTCTATATTGCCTGCCACATAAGAAAGTACATTGATTGTGATACTCTAGAACAGGGGTGCCCAACGCGTCGATCGCGATCGACCAGTAGCTCAGGAAGGCAACTCGAGTCGATCGCACTCGTGTTGCCGTCCTGATCTACGGGCCGATCAGCCTTCCTCTCCAGTGTTCTCCCTAGGGCCTTTTAGCTGGGCGGTCTGCCCAGCTGTCATCTGCCGCTGCTGAACATTTTAAAAAAAAACCCAAAAAACGGCTTGGAGATTTCAGCCCCTAGCGAACTTATGCTCCGGGCTCTAACGTGTGCGTGCAGGCTTCTCTTCTCTTCCCTCTGAAACCGGAAGTTATGTCCGGGGAGGGGGGGGGGAGAAGGGAAGCCTGCACGCACATGTTGAGAGCCCTGAAGCAAGCGTTCGCTACGGGCTAATGCGGGAGACAGGTTAGTGAAGCATTTGTTCTTGTTCCTGCCGGGTCCTGCCTACTTTCTGTTTCCGCGAAGGCAGGACCCGGCAGCATTTCCCCCAATAGGTTGATCACGATCTTGGGCTGATCAGCCTTCCTCTTCCCGACGGCAGAATTGACGTCGGGGAGAGGAATGCTGGTTGGCCGAAGCAGGGAGAGCTTGGGGCCTGTTATTGGTGGTGTTTGGGTCCTGGTCCCCGATGGTAATGGCAGTGGCAGTGGCTTGGGGGAGGGCAGGGAGAAAGAAAGAAAAAGGGCAGGCAGGGATACAGAAGGAAAGAAGAGAAACAGAAAAAAATGAAAGGGAGGCAGAGAGAAAGAAAGGGCAGGGAAGAGGAAGGAAAAGTTGGGGGAAGGAATGAGGTCTGGAGGAGAGGAAGCATACAGGCTAAAAGAAGGGAAAAAAGATTGTATGCACAGTCAGAAGAAGAAAGTGCAACCAGAGACTCATGAAATCACCAGACAAGGTAGGAAAAATGATTTTATTTTAAATTTAGTGATCAAAATGTGTCTGAATTTATATCTGCTGTCTATATTTTACACTAAGGTCCACTTTTACTAAACCGCAATAGAGGTTTTTAGCGCAGGGAGCCTATGAGTGTCGAGAGCAGCGCTGGGCATTCAGCGCAGCTCCCTGCGCTTAAAAACTGCTATCGTGGTTTAGTAAAAAGGGAGGGGGTATATTTGTCTATTTTTGTATGGTTGTTACTGAGGTGATAGTGCTTAGAGTCATCTGCTTTGACCTCTTTGAAAAACCATGGAATAGGAATGATGATTAACATTTTCTACGCATACAGTGTGCTTTGTGGTTTTTTTTTAATTTTATTGTTGGTAGATCATTTTGACTTGGTCATTTAAAAAGTAGCTCGCAAGCCCAAAAAGTGTGGGCACCCCTGCTCTAGAAGATAAAAGCGGGCGATTTGTTGATGACCAGAAAAGCTCCCAATCAATGTCAGAAAGCGGAGTGGTAAGTATAGCGTCCCAGTGCTTCATAGAGTGAGGTGAAAAAGTGAAGGAGTGATCTCTTAAAATACTGTAGAAGGATGATATCGCCTTGCCTTTTAATAGAGACAGAGAGGACCAGTTGTAAATAGTATTTTTGGAAGTCATATAGTCAAATCGTATATGCAAAGAAGGCAACACTCCAGTGAGAGAACGCCATTGTGAATAAGTAGAAGGAGGCATACATACAGTTCTATGTGGTGGAGTGTTTTCGTTCCTTGTGCTAACATTTGAATAATACCATCAAAATCTTCCAAATGAAGCAGATCTGTTACTGGACAAAATGGGTAAGGGATGTGGGGAAAAAGCACGAATGTGTTTAATAGTGCTTAAACAGAGGTGCCTCTTTCACATACGCTGACTCACATGTGCACTTCCTGGTTTCTCTTTCAGTTTTGTGAATCATCACAGGACTGGCATATCCTCTGGTGCCAGGACAGCTTTTAGCAGCTGCTCAGAGTGATAATCCCATTAGCACGTAAGAGGGCTTCTGGCACATTCTTACTGTTGCACTCAGAGAAAAACAACAGGAAAACTTTTTCAGAAGAGAATTCTACTAATATCATGCATGTACCATTGTGATATTTTCTTGTATTATTACTGCAGGATCTCTCTGGTTCAGGAAAACCGCAGCAGCATGGGAAGAAATGTTTGCAGACTGTAATCAAACATATACTGTACTTGTTTACTCTCACCTTCAAGAAGGTCTTCCAGGAAAATATGTATAAATAAATACAGACCAATAACCCTTCATAGAAACATAGAAAGATGACGGCAGAAAAGGGCCAAGGCCCATCAAGTCTGCCCACTCTATAGACCTTCCCCTTAAGATTAGCCAATGTTTTACCCTGACCCACGTAGGGATCCCACAAGGGCGTCCCATTTATTCTTAAAATCTGGCACGCTGCTGGCCTCGATTACCTGTACTGGAAGCTTGTTCCATTGATCAATCACTCGCTCCGTGAAGAAATACTTCCTGGTGTCGCCGTGAAATTTTCCGCCCTTGAGTTTGAGCGGGTGCCCCCTTGTGGTTGAGGGGCCTCTGAGAAGGAAAATGTTATCTTCCACTTCTATATGTCCGGTGACGTATTTAAACGTCTCAATCATGTCTCCCCTCTCCCTGCGTTCCTCGAGAGTGTAGAGCTGCAAATTGTTTAGTCTTGCTTCATACGAGAGACCTTTAAGCCCTGAGACCATTCTGGTGGCCATCCTTTGGACCGACTCGACCCTCTGCATGTCTTTGCGATAATGTGGCTTCCAGAATTGCACGCAGTATTCCAGATGAGGTCTCACCATGGTCCTGTATAATGGCATTATGACTGCAGGCTTTCTGCTGACGAAACTTCTACGGATGCAACCCAGCATCTGCCTTGCCCTTGAGGAAGCCTTCTCCACCTGATTGGCAGATTTCATGTCTGCGCTAATGATTACTCCTAAATCTCGTTCTGCTGAAGTCCTGGTCAAGGTCTCCCCGTTCAAGGTATAAGTTCTGCACGGGTTTCTGCTACCCAGGTGCATGACCTTACACTTTCCAGCATTGAAGCCCAGCTGCCAGGTTGAGGACCAGCATTCCAATGTACGCAGGTCCTGCACCATACTATCTTGTAGATTGCCCTCGCTTACCATATTACATAGTTTGGCGTCGTCGGCGAATAATGTTACTTTACCTTGAAGCCCTTGAGTCAGATCTCCTATGAATATGTTGAAGAGGAGCGGACCCAAGACTGAGCCCTGCGGCACCCCGCTGGTCACCTCCGATGTCTCAGAGAAAGTACCGTTAACCATCACCCTCTGAAGTCTGCCACTCAGCCAATCATTGACCCATGCCGTCAGAGTCTCTCCTAACCCCATCAATTTCATCTTGTTTAACAGTCTGCGGTGTGGGACACTGTCAAAAGCTTTACTGAAATCTAGGTACACTATGTCCAGTGAATCTCCTTCGTCCAGTCTTTTTGTTACCCAGTCAAAGAAGCTGATGAGGTTTGATTGGCAGGACCTACCCTTGGTGAATCCATGTTGATTGGGGTCCCGTAGATTCCCTTCGTCCAAGACCGTGTCCAATTGGCGTTTGATCAGTGTTTCCATGAGTTTGCATACTATCGATGTCAGACTCACCAGTCTGTAATTTGCAGCCTCTGTCCTGCAATCCTTTTTGTGTAGAGGAATGACGTTAGCTGTTTTCCAGTCCAAGGGGACTGTCCCTGTACTCAGTGAGAGATTGAAGAGCACGGCTAACGGTTCTGCCAAGACATCACCTAACTCCCTGAGCACTCTGGGGTGCAGATTGTCCGGTCCCATGGCTTTGTCCACCTTGAGTTTTGTTAGCTCAAAGTAAACCTCGCTGGATGTGAATTTAAAATTCCGAAACGGGTCTTTTGTGTTTGACTGTGGCTTCAATTGAGGGCCGGACCCTGGCGCCTCGCAGGTGAAGACCGAACAGAAGTATTCATTTAGTAGTTCGGCCTTTTCGGGATCCGATTCTGCGTAATTCCCATCCGTTTTTTTCAGGCGTACTATCCCGTCTGTGTTTTTTTTCCTGTCACTGATATACCGGAAAAAGGATTTGTCCCCTTTCTTAATGTTGTTTGCTAGAGTTTCTTCCACTCGAAGTTTGGCCTCCCTGACTACCGTTTTGACCTCTGTGGACTTGATCCTGTGTAGCAGTTGATCTTCGCTTTTCTCCGTGCGTTTGAAGGAAGCAAATGCGTTTTTCTTCTCCTTAACGAGACGTGAGATCTCTGCGGTGAACCACTGGGGTTTGTCTTTTCTTCGCCATTTGTGTGATGATTTTATGTAATGGCCGGTTGCCTCGTGTATGACAGATTTCAGGGATGACCACATATCCTCCACATTCCCTGTCTCAGTTTGGACCTGGAGCGCCTGATGGACGAAAACTCCCATGCGTGCAAAGTCTGTTCCTCGGAAGTTGAGTACCTTTGTTTTAGTGTTTGATCTATGGAAACCTTTCCTCAGGTGGAACCATACCATGTTATGATCGCTGGAGGCTAGCTTATCTCCCACGAAGACTTCTGAGACGCTTTCCCCATTGGTGAGTACTAGGTCAAGGATCGTTTGGGCCCTAGTGGGCTCCATTACCATTTGATTGAGGCGTGCTCCTCTTATGGAGGCTAATAGCCTCTTGCTGCCACTGGTTGTTGCTGAAGGTGTGCTCCAGTCTACGTCCGGCATATTGAAGTCTCCCATAAGTACAACGTCCCCCCGTAGAGCGATATTTTCTATGTCTTCGATTAGTTCCGTGTCCTTGTCTTCCGGTTGTCTTGGAGGTCTATATACCACACCAAGATACAGGCATTTTTCTCTCCCTCTGGCCAGGTTCACCCAGAGGGATTCCCCGGTGTACTTAACGTCCGTGATTCTGGTGGTTTTGATGCCTTCTTTAATGTATAGCGCTACCCCTCCGCCTAACCTGTCCTCTCTGTCTCGACGAAGTAAATTGTAACCCGGTATAGCCATATCCCACCCATGAGAGTCCGTGAACCAGGTCTCGGATATCGCCACCACCTCTAGGTCAGCATTCACTATCTCGGTCTCCAATTGCAGAATTTTATTGCCTAAACTGTGTGCATTGACATACATGGCCCTCCATCCCTTGTGTTTGCTAGGGCTGTCATGCGTATTGTGGGTGCTTACCTTGGGCTTAGAAGGGCGGTTGTGTCTCGCCTCCACCGGATGATTCCTTACTGCTCTGGAATGTGAGTGGATACCCTCCCCCAACTTACCTAGTTTAAAGCCCTGCGAAGTAAGCGGGCTAGACGGTGTCCAAGTACGTTTTTACCTCTTCTGGTCAGGTGAAGTCCGTCCGGTCCCTGCAGTCCCTGGAGTGCCTTTCCATGGTCCAGGAATCCAAAGTTCATCTCTATGCACCAGTTGCGAAGCCACGTGTTGGTACGTTGGATGCGTTCTTCCCTGGCTCTTCCTCTGTCTCTAACTGGGAGGATGGATGAGAAGACCACCTGTGCACCTGTTTGCTTCAGCTTCCTACCCAGGGCTCTGAAGTCATCGGGTATGTTCTCTGAGGTGTTCCTTGCAGTGTCGTTTGTACCTACATGGATAAGAAGCATAGGGAAATGGTCATTAGGTTTTAGTAGTTTATCGAGACAGGTGGTGACGTCACGAATCCTGGCTCCAGGGAGACAGCAGACCTCCCTTGAATGCAAATCTGGTCTGCAAATTGGACCCTCGGTTCCTCGCAGCATGGAGTCCCCAATGACTACCACTCTGCGCTGGAGTCCAAGTTGTGCACAGGGTGTCTTCCCGAGCCTCTTCCGCTACCTCCTCGGTAGTAATGTCCTGCAATACGTGGTATCTGTTTTTATCCCAGGACAAGCAGGCAGGTATTCTCACTAGTGGGTGATGTCATCCGACAGAGCCCCGACACGGACATCTTGAAAGCATGTCTTGCTTGAAGAAACTTAGAAGTTTCGAGATGCCCGCACCGCGCATGCACCAGTGCCTTCCCGCCCGATGTACCGGGCGTGTCTCCTCAGTTCTTTTCTTTCCGCGGAGCTGAGAAGTTATCTTCAATCTGCGCTGACTGAATTTCAGTTTTCTTTGCCTTCTTTACCCGCGTTTTGGTTTATTTCTTTGAATTCACTTTTCTTTACTTTATTTAAAAAAAAAAAAAAAAAAAAGTTCAAAATTATTTCTTCCGGCGGTTCGGCCGGCCCGGCCTCGTGGCTGCGGCCTACCTCTTTCGACATTGCAGCGTCGATTTTCCGGCCTATGTCACGGCCGATCACCGGTTTTAAAAAGTGCAGCAAGTGCCAGCGTGCGATTTCGTTGACGGACCCGCATCGACGCTGCCTCCAGTGTCTTGGTCCGGACCACGTTCCGAAATCGTGCAGGCCTTGTTCCACGCTCACTGCGCGCTCGTTCAAACGGCGTTGCTTACTTTGGGAGTCGATGTTCAAGATGGAGACTGCCAAGGATCTGTCTGCTTCTACATCTGCTGAGGTTTCGCCGGTCCGCTCGAAACCAGCATCGACGACTTCCGCATCCAGCATCGTGAAGCCAGCATCGTTTACACCGGCTGCGGCTTCCAGTTCCGCTGCGGCGCCTGCCTCTGTCTCTTCGGTTCAGGTACCGCCTTCCACTGTCCCTCCCGTGGTCATTAAGGTGCCCAAAGCTACTAAGCAGAAGCACTTGGCCGCGAAGGAACGCGAAGACCATGCAGGAGGACCCCCTTTCGGTGCGGATCCCTCCATATCGGCTTCGCTTCGATCCCTGCTGGAAGCTCAGTTTGTCGAGCTTATGCAAACTATGGGACCCCGGCTTATCGCCAACATTCAGGGTGAAGTCCGAGCACCGGTTCCTGAGGGCGGTCCGCCCCCTCCCCCTCCCCCTCGCCGTTCGATCTCGCTGCTCGACGAGGGGGATCGGCGGAGGGTGGCGGATGCCTCCAGGAGGGCTTCCCTTCCTGATATGCCACCTTTAGAGCCCATTACTCCTCCTCGACAACAGGGCGCTGGGACGGTCCCTGATATTCGGAGTCCTGGGCATACTGCATCGCAGGAAGAGTTCTTCCGCACTCCATACCAGACTTGGGTGGCGCTGCGTGAGTCCGCGTCCTTGCCACCTCTGCGATCCACCGCTTCGAGCCCCATTCATTCCTTAGAGGCTTCGGGGGATCGTGCGATGCACAGAAGTTCTCGATCCCCATCCCGGCACCGGGAGGGGCATCGTTCTCGTCACTCATCTCGACACTCCTCACGTCATTCGGAAGTGTCCCCACAGAAAAAGATGCAACGTTTGGGATACTCATCGTCCGATGTTTCCCAACCGGAGGGACCAGAGTATGAGGAACCATCTACCTCTTATTCTCCATGCCGGTCTCAGCTCTCCCTAGACCCGGAGGCTTCCACTTCATCTAGTCCGTCTCGGCGGCCAGCCTTGGCGGACCAATTGTCTTTTTCATCTTTTCTCCGACAAATGGCGGATGACTTAGATGTGACTTTGGATACTGGCTCTAAATATTCTAAAGAGTATTTGGATACGATGCATTTGCCTCACCCTCCGGCGGAGACCCTTCGGCTTCCTTTGCATAAATTGCTGGACCAGACTTTCATGCGCTGTTTTGAGACACCGTATTCTATCCCTGCGGTTCCCAGTAAGCTGGATGCTCGATACCGCATCGTTCACCACAAGGGGTTTGAGGGAGCTCAACTTTCTCATCAGTCTCTTCTGGTCGAGTCTTCTCTCAAGCGTTCTCATCCTTCCCAGGTCTACGCTTCTGTGCCTCCGGGCAGGGAGGGGAGAACGATGGACAAGTTTGGTAGACGAGTTTACCAAAATTCGATGATGGCGACTCGAGTGCTCAATTACAATTTTTTCTTCTCTTCCTATTTGGATTTCTTCTTGCCGGTCCTCCGCAAGTTCGTCCCTTTCATCGATGCTGAAGCTCGTTTCCAGTTTGAGGAGGTAGTGGCAACCCTGTCCCAGTTGCGGCTGCAGCTGATGCAATCCTCCTACGATGCCTTCGAGCTCTCGGCACGCGCTGCGGCCTGCTCAGTCGCCATGCGTCGCCTGGCCTGGCTTCGCACTATTGATATGGATCCGAACCTCCAAGACAGATTGGCTAATGTGCCTTGTGCGGGAGCGGATCTGTTCGATGAGTCTATCGAGACTGTCACTAAAAAGCTTTCGGACCACGAGAAGTCTTTTCAATCCATTCTGCGTCCTAAGCCTAAGCCTCAACAGTCTCGTCCATCTAGACCGCCTCAAATCTACCAGAGGCGTTATCAACCAAGGCAGGCTCCCCTAGCGAGACAGCCTGCGAAGAGGCAGCCTCCACAGAAGTCTCAGCAGAAGCCTCAGATGCCGGCTGCACCCAAGGCCACTCAGCCCTTTTGACTCTCTTCCAGGGAGCATAACCGACGTTCTGTCTTCCCTTGTTTTTCCCATCGGGGGTCGACTCCACCATTTTTATCATCAATGGGAGTCGATCACCTCGGACCTTTGGGTCCTTACCATCGTAAGAGAGGGATACTCTCTTCATTTCCAACGGGTCCCCCCGGACCATCCGCCAAGAGAGTATCCTTCCAACTCGATGCAGACCGCTCTTCTTCTACAGGAGGCACAGGCTCTGCTTCGGCTTCGTGCCGTCGAGCCGGTGCCAGTCGATCAACAAAACAGGGGGTTCTACTCCCGGTATTTCTTGGTTCCGAAGAAGACGGGCGATCTGCGTCCCATTTTGGACCTTCGAGTCCTCAACAAGTTTTTGGTCAAGGAGCGGTTCCGCATGCTGACCCTTGCCTCTCTCTATCCCCTACTTGAGCAGAACGATTGGTTATGCTCTCTGGATCTCAAGGAGGCCTACACTCACATCCCGATACATCCGGCCTCCCGCAAGTTTCTCAGATTTCGGGTGGGACATCTACATCTGCAGTATCGAGTGCTTCCATTCGGCCTTTCCTCGTCTCCCAGAGTCTTCACGAAGTGTCTGGTGGTGGTGGCCGCTGCACTCCGGAACATGGGTCTCCAGGTATTTCCATACCTCGACGACTGGCTCATCAAGGCACCATCGGCTCCAGAGGTCATTTCGGCGACCTTGACTACAATTTCTTTTCTGCAGAGTCTGGGCTTCGAGATCAACTTCCCCAAATCACATCTTCAGCCCACTCAGTCTCTCCCCTTTATCGGGGCTGTTCTGGATACCATTCAACTTCGAGCATTCCTTCCTCCTCAACGCATGGATGCTCTCCTTCTACTCTGCCAATCGGTGTCTTCTCGCCCGTCCATTTCGGCGAGACACATGATGGTCCTCTTGGGACACATGGCCTCTACAGTTCATGTGACGCCTTTTGCCAGACTACATCTCAGAATTCCTCAATGGACCCTGGCATCTCAGTGGACTCAGGTGTCCGACCCGTTGTCCCGTCACATTGTCGTCACTCCTGCTCTACGGCAGTCTCTTCTCTGGTGGATGACCTCTTCGAATCTCTCCAGAGGTTTGCTGTTTCACTCTCTTCCCCATCAGAAAGTTCTCACGACCGATTCATCGAACTATGCCTGGGGGGCCCACCTGGATGGTCTGCGAACTCAAGGGTTCTGGACCACTACGGAGCGACTCCATCAAATCAATCTTCTGGAGCTCAGGGCCATCTTCAATGCTCTCCAAGCTTTTCAGCATCTGCTTCACGACATGGTGGTCCTTATTCGCACAGACAATCAGGTCGCCATGTATTATGTCAACAAACAAGGGGGCACGGGCTCGGCCCCTCTTTGTCAGGAAGCTCTTCGAATCTGGGATTGGGCGGTTCGCCACAACACCTTCCTCAGAGCTGTCTACATTCAGGGGAAGGACAACGTCTTGGCAGACAAATTGAGTCGTCTTCTCCAACCTCACGAATGGACGCTCCATTCCAAACCCCTTCATCAGATCTTCGCTCAGTGGGGAACGCCTCAGATAGACCTCTTTGCAGCGCCCCACAACTTCAAACTGCCTCAGTTTTGCTCCAGGATCTACACTCCTCTCCGCCTCGAGGCAGACGCCTTTCTACTGGAGTGGGGGAATCGCTTCCTTTATGCGTTTCCTCCCTTTCCTCTCATTCAGAAGACTCTGGTCAAGTTAAGATCAGACCATGCCACCATGATCCTGATTGCTCCTCGGTGGCCAAGACAACCTTGGTTCTCCCTTCTACTTCAACTCAGCAGCAGGGAGCCAATACTTCTTCCAGTGTTTCCTTCACTACTTACTCAACATCAAGGTTCACTGCTTCATCCCAGCCTGCAGTCTCTCCACCTGACAGCCTGGTTCCTTTCAACATGACCCCTCACCAGTTCTCTCAAGCTGTGAGGGAGGTCTTGGAGGCTTCCAGGAAGCCTGCTACTCGACAATGCTATTCCCAAAAATGGACGAGATTCTCGACCTGGTGTGTTTCCAATGCTACAGAACCTCAGAAAGCTTCTCTATCGTCTGTATTGGACTATCTTCTGCATCTGTCCCAGTCTGGTCTCAAGTCTACCTCTATACGAGTCCACCTGAGTGCTATTGCGGCTTTCCATCAGCCTCTACAGGGGAAACCTTTGTCTGCCCATCCTGTGGTTTCCAAATTTATGAAAGGACTTTTTCATGTCAATCCTCCTATCAAACCTCCTCCTGTGGTTTGGGATCTCAATGTTGTCCTGTCTCATCTTATGAAGCCTCCGTTTGAACCTCTCAAAACGGCTCCTCTTAAGTATCTCACCTGGAAGGTGGTTTTCCTGGTGGCCCTCACGTCAGCTCGCCGAGTCAGTGAGCTTCAGGCCCTAGTGGCAGATCCACCCTTCACTGTATTCCATCATGACAAGGTGGTTCTCCGTACTCATCCAAAATTCTTACCTAAAGTGGTCTCTGAATTTCACATCAACCAATCCATCGTGCTTCCAGTGTTCTTTCCAAACCCTCATTCTCATCCTGGGGAAGCTGCTTTGCACACTCTGGACTGTAAACGTGCTTTAGCTTTCTACTTGGATCGCACAAAGCCTCACAGAACTGCTCCTCAACTTTTCGTCTCCTTTGATCCAAACAAGTTGGGACGACCTGTATCGAAGCGCACCATCTCTAACTGGATGGCGGCTTGTATCTCTTCCTGCTATGCCCAGGCTGGATTATCCCTTCCCTGTAAGGTCACAGCCCACAAGGTCAGAGCAATGGCAGCCTCTGTAGCCTTCCTCAGATCGACACCGATTGAGGAGATTTGTAAGGCTGCCACTTGGTCCTCGGTTCATACATTCACCTCTCATTATTGTCTGGATACTTTCTCCAGACGGGATGGACAGTTTGGCCAAACTGTATTACAAAATTTGTTCTCTTAAATTGCCAACTCTCCCACCATCCCATTGGGGTTAGCTTGGAGGTCACCCACTAGTGAGAATACCTGCCTGCTTGTCCTGGGATAAAGCAATGTTACTTACCGTAACAGTTGTTATCCAGGGACAGCAGGCAGCTATTCTCACGTCCCACCCACCTCCCCTGGGTTGGCTTCTCAGGCTAGCTACCTGAACTGAGGAGACACGCCCGGTACATCGGGCGGGAAGGCACTGGCGCATGCGCGGTGCGGGCATCTCGAAACTTCTAAGTTTCTTCAAGCAAGACATGCTTTCAAGATGTCCGTGTCGGGGCTCTGTCGGATGACATCACCCACTAGTGAGAATAGCTGCCTGCTGTCCCTGGATAACAACTGTTACGGTAAGTAACATTGCTTTCAGGCTGAGTTGTGGTGAGCTACCCTTCCATGTATACACTTATGCAGGATCGGGTTGATCAATATTACTCTGCTTTGCACTTTATTTTATTTTAGTGCATTGCTAAGTATTTTTTGTGGGGGGGGGAAAGATAAAGATAAAAAGGAATATAAAAAGTATTAAACTTTAAAAATAATTTTTAAAAAAGGGTGTTTAGACTAACATATTTTTTCATCTAAAAGGGACATCTATTGATTGTCAGTCCACCCTAGCCCCACCCCCAATCCCACCACCAATTTCTTCCATTCATTTTTCATGTACACATAATATCTTATTAATTCATAATGGTAACCATAAAAAAATTTTTAAAACTACAAAGCACACTATACGCAGAGAAAATGTTAATTATTTATATTTGGAGGGGTTTGCAAAGATGTCAAAGCAGATGACTTAAAAATGTGCAATATCACCTCAGTAACTATAGAAAAATAGACAAATATAGTGCAAAATATAGACAGCAGATATAAATTCTCAAAACTGACACATTTTGATCACTAAATTGAAAATAAAATCATTTTTCCTACCTTTCCTGTCTGGTGATTTCATGAGTCTCTGGTTGCGTTTCCTTCGGACTGTGTATCCTTTCTTTCATTTCTTTCTGCACTCACGCCCAACAATTGTCCCTTTCTATTCCCTCCCTCCTGCCTTACTGTGTCCTTAGTGCCTCCTTCCTATGTCCTTAGTGCCTCCAGTGCCTCCGTCCTGTGTCCATAGTGCCCCCAGTGCCTCTGTCCCATGTCCATAGTGCCCCCAGTGCCTCTGTCCTGTGTCCTTAGTGCCCCCAGTGCCTCCTTCCCATGTCTTTAGTGCCCCCCAGTGCCTCCTTCTTATGTCTTGCCTTCCAGCCTTTGTCCCACCTCCTCCACCGAAGCCAGCCTGCCTGCCTACCTCCTTCCCTCCCTCCAGTGCCTGATTCAAGCCCCTCCTCCCCCACCCGTGTTCCGACACTGCCTGCCAGCCTCCCTCCCTGCCGCACTGATTCAAACCCTGGGCTGCCGCCGCTGCTTGTTGCCTCCTTCCCGACGATTCTATTTTATTAACCTTTTAAATATGATATACTGTGTTTTTATTATGTTAAAGCCTACAATCCTGAAATAATGAAAAAGAATCAGAAAAAATCACATTTTTACATATAACTAAATACATTATAGGGACGTCTATCTGGCGTCTAGAAGGGAAAAAAAAAATTATTATTGGGGACGCTTATCTGACGCCTGACGCTCAGTGTGACATGCACACGGGAGATGTCTAAACCACGCCTAAAGTTAGGCGCAGTTTGTAGAATCGGGGCCTTTGGATCTGTGATGTAATGACATAGCAACAATTGGATTTATGTATGTAAATGCTGTAATCCGCTTAGGTTATAAGCCAGTGGTCTCAAACTCAGACCCCTTGCAGGGCCACATTTTGGATTTGTAGGTACTTGGAGGGCCTCAGAAAAAATAATGTCTTATTAAAGAAATGATCATTTTTCATGAGGTAAAACTCTTTATAGTTTATAAATCTTTCCTTTGGGCTAAGTCTTAATAATAATATTGTAATTTATAGCTAAAGAGACATATGATTAAGAAACTGTTTTATTTTACTTTTGTGATGATGATAAACATACCGATGGCCTCAAAATAGTATCTGGCGGGCTGCATGTGGTCCCCGGGCTGTGAGTTTGAGACCACTGTTATAAGCAGAATAAAAATGTTTAAAATAAAAAATTAATAAGTTCACGTGCCTCTGTGTAAATCAATCACACACCCCAAACTACTTCAGCTTTCATTCTTTTAGGCATTGCTTGCTTCCCTGTCTATTTCCAGTCGGCATTCCTATCTTATCCAGCTATCTTATCCAGCTAGCTCTTGCATGAACTGAATGCAGGTGTCCTGCATTAATGACATTAGTACACAACCTGTAATTAAAACAACAGAAAAAAAGCCCTAAAATGGCGGTATTCTATCTGGGCTTAAGATAGGAAAATCCCTTGTTAACCTGCGTTAAGCCCAAATTGTACCACAGCTTAGTTAATAACCCCTAAGTGTAAATCAGTGTCTTTCACACTGTGTGCCACGGCACAGTGGTGTGCCCTGAAGAGATTCCGGGTGTGCCACGAGAGATTCCAGAATTTTATTTTATTTTTAAAAATTCCTTTTACAAGTATACACTAGAATAGATGACAAATACAAACACAGTCCAATGTTGAGATCAAGACTGGGTCTTTGGAGCTACATGCATGTTGCAGAGTTTGGATTTTCACTTTACTTTATACTGGAGCCCACCTTGTCAAGTTGACATTGGACCATCAACATGGAAGAATCAGATAAGCACAATCTATCAGTATATTTCACGGTATAGCGGTATATAAGAAATAAATTATTATTATTATTATTATTATATTTGGAAGAATTTAGAAAGACTGGATAGTTCTTGTGCAGTACTGATGGTAATTTACTAACACTACTCTCTTGGTGGGATCGAGTTGCATAAATTGATGCTGCAGCCCATCTGTACATATGTAAGGCTTTCCCCTATAGTGTTTATATCTTCATTGTTCAATAGGTAGGGTGCCAGAATCCAAACCAGATGTTTTCCTGACACCACCTGACATATCAAATACATCCCAGCTTCTAGCCTCCGATATCTTCACTCTATCTCTTGCTTTGGCATCCGATTGTCCTTTTCTTCTTCCTGGACCACTGGCTGCTGCCCACTCAATGTCTGTCAATGTTTTGAGCATCTATATGCTTAAGGATACAACTGCCCAGAAAAGCATCATGCTTTGACGTGATTGGTCCTTGAAAACTAATGGCAAATAATTGTATTTTTATTTTTTATTTTTTTATGTAGTAGTTATCCTAACATGAGTAACAAAGCAATCAAGGCTTTGTTACCGTTTGGATCTTATTTTTGCGAACTTAGATTTTCAGCTTTGACAGAAATTAAATTTTAAAAAAGAGAATGACTGCAGATGGTGGATGATGAAATGCATAGGATGAAGTTAAGAGGTAATAGGCTCCGGAGTAATCTAAGGATATACTTTTTTACAGAAAGGGTGCTAGATGCATGGAACAGTCTCCCAGAAGAGGTGGTGGAGACAGAGACTGTGTCTAAATTCAAAAGGGCCTGGGATAGGCACATGGGATCTCTAGGAGAGAGAAAGAGATAATAGTTACTATGGATGGGCAGTCTAGATAGGCCATTTGGCCTTTACCTGCTTGTCAACTATTGATCACTCTCCAGTGTCAACTATTGAGCCACATTTTGAGTTAATTCGCACTCAAAACCAAGCACCTCTATTGCATTGATTAGTAATTTTATTCTATCTACTTTAGTTTCACTGTTGTTAGTTACCCATACTTAACTTAAAGAACTAAATAAATAACTCTTAAATTTATTTTTTTGTTGGTTTTGCAATTTTATAATTTCAGTCATAATTTGCTGTGAAAAACATTTTCTCCATTTACCCCCCCTCTTCTACAAAGCCGCGTGGCAGCAGCCCCATAGCCCTTTAAATTTCTATGGGCTTCAGGGCTGTTACCACACGGCAGCTGCTAGTGCGGCTTTGTAGAAGAGGGGGTTAGTGTGCCATAAAAAACATTTGCTCCTGTGTAGTGTGCTGGAGCTAAGAAAAGTTAGAGAAACACTGGTGTAGATGAATAGTTTTTCAAACTGGAAGTCAAACCATTTTTCTAACATTCTCATTAAAGATGTAGGCCAGAAACCTAGGCAAAGGAGATAAAACTGACAAAAGTGGGAATAAAACATGTAGGTGATAATCGCTATATAAACAGTTCTGCAGTGGTAAAGGAACCAGGTAGTACAGGAATAAGTTAGTTTGGATAAATGGATCAAGGAAAGGAGTCTGGAAAATATGAGTCAGCACCCAGTCATCAGGGTATGCTGCTGGTTTCATCATCCTCAGTAAGTTGTTCTAAGCAACAGAACACTGTAATGCTGTGCCCTTCTTTTCCTGAGGACTCTGTTTTCACTCTTAATTCAATTAAAGGGTTATTTTTGCTTCTACTATAGCTAGCATGAACTGCTCGTGTACTTGCTGTATTAATATATTGTGTAATTCAAGGTTGCCGTTAATAACACTTTGCTGGGAGAAAGCGTCCAGGTCCTCGTTAACTCGAGGAGCATAATAAATGGAAAAATAATTCCATACTCTAAGCTACAACTTTCTCTATATATTTAAAATTCCCTCCTCACCCTCAGAGCCTTCTCCAGCAGTTTTTCCTGGCTCCCAAATGCAAATTTCATGACATTTTATTCAATTCTTCAGTTTCCTGACTAATGAATGGAAAATCTGCAGTAAGTTGAGGGAATGCCCGACTCCCAACTTAATATTAAATGAATTATACCAAACCATCAACTAATTAGAGGGTTAAATTTGCTTGCATGTGAAATACTCTTCCAAGTCTAAACGTATCCCATGTGGAACTCAAAAATGAAAAACACTTGGTTTTTTGAGATTAAAAGCCAAATTTAAGGATTAGGCAAGAGTCCCACAGCACTGTTTGCACAAGTTTTTGCTTGGACAGCTACTTCATGTTCATGTCTACCGTGTTTCCCCGAAAATAAGACTCTGTCTTATATTAATTTTGGGCCCAAAAAAGGCCTTATTTTTGGGGATGTCTTATTTTTTCCATGTACAATGATCATCTCTCCCTTTCTCTCCTCCACCCAAATTCTTACTATTTCCTTTTTCTCCCCCACATGTACAGCATCTTTCCTCCCCTCTCACCCATTCCCCTGTGCAGTATCTTTCTATCCCTCTCTCCCATCCCTTGTGCATCAGAACCCATGCAGCTTCTATCTCTCCCTTCCTCCCATCCCCCATGTAGCATCTTTCTATCCCCCCCCCCGCCACCATCACCCCCCCTTCCCCGGCCAACCCATCTCTCCCTCCCATCCGAACCGCGAGAGAGAAATAAATATCTTATAACAAACCAGCAACAATCTAGTCAGGCTGCTTCGTGGCCTTCTATCACCTGAGCGTTCCTCTGCCTCATCACTGATGATGTCATCAGCAACGCAGCAGGGGAACGGCCGGACAATAACAGGCCGTGAAGCAGCTTGTCTAGATTTCTGCCAATGCTGCCAGTTTGTTATAAGGTATTTATTTCTGTCTCGCGGTTCGGATGGGAAGGAGAGATGGGTCGGGGAAGGGTGAGGGTGAGGGTGAGGAGAGCACTGCTGCTGCCGGTGACTAGGGCTTATTTTCAGAAGTAGGGCTTATATTAAGACCTACCCCAAAAATGTAGGGCTTATTTTTGGGGTAGGTGTTATTTTCAGGGAAACATGGTATCATACAGGACCAGATTAGCGCTATATGAGGAGGAAAACATCAATTTGTAGATCTCTACTAGTGCTGCCCGATTCAGGAAAAAAAAATTTTGATTCGATTCAATTCAGCTCATTGAATCGATTTTTCGATTCAATTCGATTTTCCTGCCCAATTAGGTATTTTTTTTAAAACATCCTGGTGGGTTTATTTTATAGCCTCTTTACCCCCTTTCCCTTCTCCTAACCACACTGGCGCTATGGTATAAACAAAATAAATAAAAAAGACTTTTCCTCTCTCTGTTAAATCCTAGCTCACGTTTGCAGTCTAACATCAACTCTGGCAGGATACACATTTCAAATCTGACATATTGTAATCACAAAACAAAAAATAAAATTATTTTTTCTACTTTTTGTTGTCTGGTCATTATTCAGATCTTGTTGGTCCCAGGCTCTGGTTGTCTTCTGAAAACTTGCTTACCCCTGAAGGTCTGCCCCCCCCTCGAAGGCCTGCACCCCCCCCCTGAATCCCTGCATCCCACCCCTGAAGGCCTGTACCTCCCCCTGAAGGCCTGCACCCTACCCCTGAAGCCCTGCATCCCACCCCTGAATGCCAGCCTGTCCCCCGTGAAGGCCTGTACCCCCTCCCCCCCGGTCCTGCACCCCCCCTAAAAAGCCTGCACCCCACCCCTGAAGGCCTGCCTGTTCCCCCTGAAGGCCTGCACCCCCACCCCTGAAGGTCTGCCTGTCCCCCCTGAAGGCCTGTACCACCCCACCGAAGGCCTGCACACCCCCTGAAGACCTGCACCCCCATCTCTGAAGGCCTGCCTGTCCCCCTGAAGGCCTGTACCACCCCCCCCCCGAAGGCCTGAACCCCCCTGAAGGACTACACATCCCCTCCCCCAGAAGGCCTGCGTGTTCCCCCTGGTCTCTTGCGTACCATTTACCTACTAGCAGCAGCCTGTAGAGACGATCGCTGGGGCTAGCGATCTCTGCAAGCTGCTATAGGTCTTCAGAGCTGTTTCCTCTGCCGTGGTCCCACCCCTCCTCTGACGTCAGAGGCAGGATCAGGGCAGAGGAAACAGCTCCGAAGACCTATATTAGCTTGCAGAGATCGCTAGCCCTAACGATCTTCTCTTTAGGCTGCTGCTAGTAGGTAAATGGAACGTGGGAGACCAGGGGGGAAGCCGGACACCAGCACTTCCCGACTGACCCTCCCCCCTCACTCTCTAAAGCAGGTGCAGCAGCGGTTGGCCAGCAAGAGGCAGTGCTGCCGCTCCTGCTTTAGGGGGCAAGGAGGGAGGGTCAGTTACCGAATCGGGAGGCCGATTTTTTGTTTTGTTTTAAATCGATTCAAATCGATTCACCCGAAGTGAATCAGTGAACCGATTCAAATCTTGAATCGGGCAGCACTAAGCTCTACCATAGATCCTTGTTTGCTTTTTTTAACCATCTCCTCCCTCTCTTCCCTTCTCTCACAGAGGCAGATTCACTCTTTCCTTCCCCCTTCCATCCTCCATTTAGATATTCATTCATGATCATTCCCTTCCCCCACCCCTTGTCCTCAATATGCTTTAAGAAAAATTCTTGCATCTAGGTCTGGGTGTGGTGGCAACAGCAGATCGTGAGTGAGCATGGGAGCTATTTAAATATATGTTGAGAGTAGAGGAATAGCCTAGTGGTTATAGGAGGAGGCTTAGAGCCAGGGAAGTTGTGAGTCAAATCCTGTTTCTCTCACTATTGCCCCAGGTACATTAGGTAGATTATGAGCCCACCAGGACAGACAGGGAAAAATGCTTGAGTACCTGAATAAATTCATGTAAACCGTTCTGAGCTCCTTTGAGAGAACGGTATAGAAAATTGAATGAATAAATAAATAAATAAACTAATGCCTCATGCCTCATGTGAACTTGAGTGTCATTTTCATATTCCATTCAGGAACAAACTTACGTCTGCATCTGCTGTGTGTTAATGTATAAAAATAGTGGCTCTCTGCAACTTCCTAACTGCCGCCAGCATTGTGCCCAGAAATTCAATGCCAGGGCATGTCTGGGCTTAAGAATTGAATTTCTTGCTTTCTGGATCTGGCAAATGCATAGCCAGTTAAGTATGATATTATTAATAATAATAATTTAATAATAATAATTTATTTTCTTATATACTGCCCAACCGGAAGTTCCAGGCAGTTCACAGCAAGAGAACTGAGACATATCAGCGAAGACACAAAATACAGTAGAATTCAGTGGAATACAATACAGTGAAATACAATGTGATGCAGTACAATAATAATAATAATAATGTAATATAATGTAAAATCATTGCATAAATTTACCAAACAAATAAGTTTTTATTGATTTTCTGAACTCAAGGTAAGATTGGGATTGAGCAATTAGAGAACACAGCCAAGAGTTCATTTTTCCCACTTGAAAAGTCAGAGTTTTGTCTAAGAAACTTTTAAAACGACAGGCTTTCAGAGCAGGGTACATAAACATATCGAAGTTTCTTGTGTTCTTATTTGATGAGAATAATTTTAGTTTGGTGGATAAGTATGATGGTAGTAGTCCGAAGAGTGCTTTATAACAAATACAGCCAAATTTTAAAATAACTCTAGTTTTGAAAGGGAGTCAATGAAGTTGCACATAAAAAGGGCTTACATGGTCAAACTTTTGTAATCCAAAGATCAGACGAACAGCCGCATTTTTAACCAGGTGAAATCTTCGCAATATTTTCTTGGTTGACCCTAGGTATGTGATATTACAATAGTCTAAGGTAGATAGGATGGTGGATTGAACTAGTATCCTAAAGGACTCCATGTCAAAATATTTTTTTATGGTTCATAGTTTCCATAAAATAGCGAAGCATTTTTTTAGTCAGTTGGTCAGTGTGTTTCTTGAACATTAGGTGTCGGTCTAGAGTAACTCCCAAGATTTTAATGTGACTTGCTATCTCAAAATTTTGACCATTGAGTTGAATGGAGGTTTCCCTGAGTTTGTCGTTGGGGCTAGCAAGAAAGATCTTAGTTTTCTCAGGGTTGCATTTCAATTTTGACTGCAACATCCATTGTTCTATTTTTCCCAGAATATTTGAGATTAGGATACTTAGGGCTCCTTTTACAAAGGCGCGGAATAGCGCGCATTAAAATGCCACTCGCGCTAACTGCTATGGTAGCAGATGGTAGTTTTTCGGCTAGCATGCGCTAAAAACGCTAGCGCACCTTCGTAAAAGGAGCCCTTAGTTCTGTTGAGAATGATTGTAGTGGTATTAGTATAGTGATATCATCAGCTTAGATCAGGGATCTCAAAGTCCTTCCTTGAGGGCTGCAATCCGGTCAGGTTTTCAGGATTTCCCCAATGAATATGCATTGAAAGCAATGCATGCACATAGATCTCATGCATATTCATTGGGTAAATCCTGAAAACCTGACTGGATTGCGGCCCTCAAGGAGGGACTTTGAGATCCCTGGCTTAGATGTAGAATATTACATTACATTTGTGATTTCTATTCCGCCTGTGCCTTGCGGTTCTAAGCGGATTAAAGTTAAAAGAGATCAGGACATTACCGAGAGAATTACATTACAACGGTTTAAGTAAATTACATGTTGTGGTATAGAAATACAAGTATAAGATATCTGGATTTATCGATAGAATAGCTTGACAGGGTTCAAGTAGTTACAAGGTTCAGTGGGGAAAACAATATAGGCAACTGAAGAAAGATACCTAACTTTGAAGGAATCAGTTGAGTGGATACCTAAGGGAGATGCTTATTTAGGAGAAGGTTAAATGGATGCTTATTTAAGGAAGGTTAAAGGAGATGCTTATTTAGGAGTTTGGATATTTTTGGTAAATGAGGTTCAAGGGGATGACTAGTGTGTTATTTGCTGGGGAGAGTGCATGTGTGATTGGGGAGGGGAATATTAAGTAAGGACGTGTTTTTTGAAAAGAAATGTTTTGATTTCTTTCCGAAACACTTTGATGTCTGTTGTTTTGATCATCAGTTTGGTGATGGTGGGGTCAATTTTCGCTGCCTGAGTTGCTAGAAGGCTGTCGTAAAGTTTCTTACGTCAGGTACCATTATGAGGGGGGAAGGTGAAAAGATTCTGAGTTCTTCTTGATCTGGGTAGTCGGTAGCGGCAAAGACGGTTGTTCAGGTAATTGGGGGCCATACCATGGGTTACTTTGAAAAGTAAGCAGTAGAGTTTGAATTGAGTTCTTGCTTTTATCGGAAGCCAGTGAGAGTCTACACAGGCGGGTGTGACGTGGTCGAATTTGCTGAGCGAGTAGATGAGTCTGATAGCTGTGTTCTGAACGGTCTGTAGTTGTTTTATCATAGTATTTGGGCAAGGTAGGTAGAGGCTGTTGCAGTAATCTAAGGAGCTGAGTATGAGGGATTGTACAATGATCTTGAAGTGTTCTTTGGAAAATAATTTTCTTATTTTTCTTAGGTTTCGCATGGTGAAGAATATCACATTGAGACTTTGTAGTAAATCAGCCAAAGGGACTAAATATATATTGAACAGCATTTGCGATAGTGGAGAGCCTTGCGGGACTCCACAGGAATTTGTCCACAGGGAGAGTATTTACCTACACTGTATACTTAATAACATCTGTTTTTCAGGAAACCCTGGAACCATTTGTGTACATTACCCGTGATTCCAATTGAATTCAAGCAGCCCAACAGTAGATCATGATCTACCAGATTGAAGGCACTGCTTAGATCTAGTTGGAGAATCAAGGCATTGGTACCTAAGCTATATAGGTTGTTTAGTTGATTAATTAATGATGCTAGTATGGTTTCTGTACTGTGACCTGAACGAAATCCAGATTGGCAGTTGTGCAGGATATTAAATTTTTCTAAGTATTTGACCAATTCGTCATTTACTAATCCTTCTAATATTTTAGTAAATAGCGGGATGCTGGCTACTGGTCTGTAATTTTTTGCACATGTAATGGGGTCTTTCAGGTTTTTTAATAATGGGTGTGACTATAATTTGTCCTAGTTCCTGCCCAAATCGACCTTCTTGCAATTGGAAAATGACCCATTTGAAAAGGTTTGCTCTGAAGGAAAAGGGTGCATTATTCAGTACATTGCTAGGGCAGTTGTCTAATCGACAGTGCTTTTTCGTGTATTTAGAAAACAGTTTGCGAAAAAAGTTCCAATCAGGGGTGGCGAATTGGTCCCAGATCATATCTACTATAATATCATCTACTGGTCTAGTTAAATTCAGCATGTCATTAGTCTGGCCCCCAAAATTGGCTCGTAGCGTGCTAACTTTGTTTTTGAAAAGTCTGCCAGTTTATCAGCAGTTGGGGGGCATTCCATATTTGTTCGTTTTTTGGAATTAACTTCAAACAGAGTATTGACCAGTTTGAAAAGGTCTTTACTGTTGGTTTTTACTTCGCCAATTATTTGCATGTAGTATTTACTTTATTTCTCCATGATCTTAGTTTTATATTCTTTAACTTTTGCTCTCCATTTGATCATGTCTTCATCCTTACCGGATTTAATCCAGACTTTTTCCACCTTTCGTAGTACCCTTTTTAGTTCTGTTAATTCCTTGTCATACCAGATATTAACTGGTCTATCTTTCTTAGAATATGTTCTTTTAGGTGCTATAGTGTCTAGAACAGGGCTGCCCAAGTCCGGTCCTCGAGATCTACTGGCAGGCCAGGTTTTCAGGATATCCAGAATGAACATGCATGAGAGAGATTTGCCTGCACTCCCTTCTTGGTATGCAAATCTCTCTCATGCATATTCATTGTGGATATCCTAAAAACCTGGCCTGCCAGTAGATCTCGAGGACCGGACTAGGGCAGCCCTGGTCTAGAATATGATCACTGAGATTGTTCCAATCATTAAAAAAAATTTTCTGGTCCTTCGTTAGCTTTTAATTCGTAATGTGACCAGAATTCCATTTGGTTTACCTTGCCTCTGCTAATTGTACTAGTTCTGTCAATCTGTTTGTTATTTTTATAGCCCTGTTTATTAGATTTTTCTTGCCACTTTAATTTAAAATTACATTCAGCTCTTAACTGGTTATGGAGCACCACATAAAAACTGGACTGGCTTTTATGTAGTCCTATTTATGTACCGGTAATAACCTTGGCTGGTTAAGCAGTGCTATGGAGTCTGTACATTCAGTGGCGTACCTAGCATATGTGACACCCGGGGCCCATCATTTTTTGGCACCCCCCCCCCATCTGTACAAAAAACATGATTTTTAGTAACAAGCCACATGTCACACATGAGTACCTAGGAAAAGGCAGCATCTTACATACTGCAGTGGGCAGTAAACATCAATACACCCATTGTAAAACTAAACAAGCCAGACTAGTACAGATCAATCCTACACCGTCAATCCTAACAGAAAACCATGTCTTTCAAACACACAGAACACAGAAAACACCTTCACCTAGTATGGAATATGTCATCACAAACTAACCCCTCCCCCTTTTACAAAACTGTGGTGTGGATTTTAGCCACAGTGGTAACAGCTCTGACGCTCATAGAATTCTGAGCATCAGAGCTGCTACCACCACGGCTGGCGCTAAAAAATGCTCCACAGTTTTGTAAAAGGGGAGATAAAATAGAAATACATAGACAAAGCTGGACTCTGCATACAATGCAACACCACAGAAAGAGTGACACATGTCTCCTAAAGCGATAAATAAATAGAAAATTTTTGTTCTACCTTTGTCTTCTCTGGTTTCTGCTTTCCTCATCTTCTTGTTACTCTCTTCCTTCCATCCACTGTCTCTCTTCTCTCTATATCTTCCATTTGCTCTGTTACTGTGCCTCTCCCTTTCTCCCTCCTTCCAAATTGGTCTGGCACCCATCTTCTTCCCTCCGCTCCTCCCATAGTTTGGCATCTCTGTCTTCTTCCCTGCCAGCGTCTTCTCTCAATTCTCTCTTCCCCATTTCCCTTCAGCGTCTTCTTCCCACTCTCTCTTCCCCATTTTCCTGCAGCATCTTCTCCCCACTCTCTGTTCCCCATTTCCATTCAGCATCTTCTACCCACTCTGTCTTCCCCATGTGCTTTCAGCGTCCTTTTCCCCCCCTCTGTTTTACCCTGTTTTCCTCTCCACCCCACCTTTTCTTCCTTTCTCCGTCCCTGCCCCTTACCTTCGTGGCGCTTTCTCCCCCTCCCCCCGGCCCGGACAACAGGCCCGGTCCGACAAACCTCCCTGCCCTGTGGCCGGCGATGTCTAAACTGCCTTCTTACAGCTGCTGGAGTGTTGTAGTTGCATATGGCTGCCATAAAGGTCGTCTCTGATGCAACTTCTGGTTGCATCAGAGATGACCTTTAAGGCAGAAACACGCAGCTTCAATGCTCTAGCTCAGGGATGCCCACACTTTTTGGGCTTGCGAGCTACTTTTAAAATGACCAAGTCAAAATGATCTATCAACAATAAAATTTTTTAAAAAACACAAAGCACACTGTACGCTGAGAAAATGTTAATTATCATTCCTATTCTGGGGTTTTTTCAAAGAGGTCAAGGCAGATGACTCTATGCACTGTCACTTCAGTAACAACCATACAAAAATAGACAAATATACCCCCCTTCCCTTTTTACTAAAGCACAATAGCAGTTTTTAGCACAGGGAACTGCGCTGAATGCCCAGGGCTGCTCTCGACGCTCATAGGCTCCCTGCGCTAAAAACTGCTATTGTGGTTTAGTAAAAGGGGGCCATAGTGCAAAATATAGACAGCAGATATAAACTCAGACACATTTTGATCACTAAATTTAAAATAAAATCATTTTTTCTACCTTGTTGTCTGGTGATTTCATGAGTCTCTGATTGCACTTTCTTCTTCTGACTGTGCATCCAATCTTTCTTCCCTTCTTTCATCCTGTATGCTTCCTCTCCTCCAGACCTCATTCCCTCCCCCAACTTTTTCTTCCTCTCTCCTTGCCCTCCCCCAAGCCATTGCAGCCACAATCGGGGAACAGCTCCCCAAGTCACCGTCATCGGGTAACATGCCCCAAAGCCGCTGCCGTCCCAAGCTCTCCTTCCCTGCGTCTTCCCTGCGTCGGGCTGACCAGCATTCCTCTCCCCAACGTCAATTCTGCCGTCGGAGAGGAAGTTCCGCCCAGCTGGCAGCGATTGGCTGGCCCGAACTTCCTCTCCGACGGCAGAATTGACGTCGGGGAGAGGCAGGATGATCGACCCGGTAGAATTTTCTGGACCTGGCCGGCTGTGCACCCCCCCTAAGGCTGCACCCGGGGCGGACCGCCCCCACCCCCTCCCTTGGTACGCCACTGTGTACATTAAACCTTTGACTCCAACTCCTTTATTGTGGTATATCCACTTTGACTCTAATTCCTTTATTTATGTATCTATATAGATGTTGCACTACATGCAAGGTGTGGCTGCTTGGGATTTTAGTCTAATTTATGTTTATTATTTTTGGTTAGCTATTATGGATTTGGCATTTGTGTTCTATGTGCATGACTGAGGTATTCTGTTATGATTTTTTATATGCAGCATTTTGTAGTAATTTGGTTTGTTCAGTTGTGATGAGAAGGAGGGGATCCTTGTTCTGTATGTATGATTTATAAAGTGGCAGTTGTGCAGAATATTGTTTGTTTTTATACTACTACTACTACTACTATCCAGTCATGTCCATTACCAGTTTCTGTCTGGTAGTCTTGCCTTCCAGGGACAACTCTGGGTTTCTTTTCATACTTTAATATAATGATTTCAATATACAATCATAACTATTCAAGGCTTGTGCGGATGGAAACAGACAGAGTTTGAAGGCACAGGGACAAATTTTGTCCTCGTGTCATTCTCTAGGTGCCACTTTCACCAATATAAATATAAAATATATTATATTTTGTAACCATCAAATAATTTGATATCAAAATATATTCTAAAAGTAAAACATATCCTGAAAAAATAGGTTGATCAAATTATTATCTGTGAAATAATAAATTTAAACATTATAATATTTGCATGACATACAATTTAACTCTATTAGGAGCTGGAATCAGAGTCGGCACATTTTCACAGACTCCAACTCCAGTAACCCAAAAATTACTTCTGACTCCACAACTCCAATTCCACAGCCCTGCAGTTAAGTGCTAAATATCAGCACTTAACCAGCCAAGTGCTGGCTCTGCCCCAGAATGCTCCAAAAATAGCTGATTTTGCTTTAAGTCGGTCATTTTCAACAGCACTAACCAGTTAAAGTTTTAAAATAATAATTTAAAAAATCCATAGCCTTTGTTTCAAAATCATAGCTGGGCTTGCAGGGGAGAGCAGCTAAGAAGGCCCCTTCTCCTCAAGCAGCTCAATTAACTATCAATTCAACAGTACATCTTCTAGAGCTTTCTTTCTCTATAATATCACCAAGATACATCCCTTCCTTTCTGAGCACACTGCCAAAACCCTTATCCACACTTTCATAATCTCACACTTAGATTACTGCAACTTGCTTCTCAAAGGTCTCCTGGTAAGCCATCTTTCTCCCCTTCAATCTGTTCAAATTTCTGCTGCACAACTTATATTCCACCAGCGTCTCTATGCTCACATTAGAACATAAGAACATAAGAATTGCCGCTGCTGGATCAGACCAGTGGTCCATCGTGGCCAGCAGTTCGCTCACGTGGCGGCCCTCTGGTCAAAGACCAGCACCCTAACTGAGACTAACCCTACCTGTGTACGTTCCGGTTTAGCGGGAACTTGTCTAACTTTGTCTTGAATCCCAGGAGGGTGTTTTCCCCTATGACAGACTCCGGAAGAACGTTCCAGTTTTCTACCATTCTCTGGGTGAAGAAGAACTTCCTTATGTTCGTACAGAATCTATCCCCTTTCAATTTTAGAGAGTGTCCTCTCGTTCTCCCTACCTTGGAGAGGGTGAACAACCTGCCCTTATCTTCTATGTCTGTTCCTTTCAGTACCTTGAATGTTTCGATCATGTCCTCTCTCAATCTCCTCTGCTCGAGGGAGAAGAGGCCCAGTTTCTCTAATCTTTCGCTGTACGATAACTCCTCCAGCCCCTTAACCATCTTAGTCGCTCTTCTCTGGACCGTTTCGAGTAGTACCGTGTCCTTCTTCATATATGGCGACCAGTGCTGGACGCTGTACTCCAGGTGAGGGCGCATCATGGCCCGGTTCAGCGGCATGATAACCTTCTCAGATCTGTTCGTGATCCCCTTCTTTATCATTCCAACCATTCTGTTTGCCCTTTTCGCTGCCGCAGCACATTGTACAGACGGCTTCATCGACTTGTCGATCAGAACTCCCAAGTCATTTCATTGACTCCCTATTCATTTCTGCATACATTTCAAACTCCTCTTAATGACTTACAAATGCATTTACTCTGCTACTCCTCAGTATCTCTCCACTCTCCTTACTCTTCTCCCTGGGAACTCCATTTGTCAGGGAAATATCTCTTATCTATACCCTTCTCCACTGCCAATTTCAAATTCCATTCCTTTTATCTTGCTGCACTTTATGCCTGGAATAGATTTCCTGAGTCGAGACTCCAGTTCTATCTCTGGCTGTATTCCAATCTAGGCTAAAAGTCTACCTTTTGAGGCTGATTTCAACTCCTAACTCATATTCCCATGTTCAACAGAAATGTCTGTTTCAGCCATTTCCATTTAATTCCCTAATCCTTTGTTTGTCCTCTATGTCTGTCTTGATTAGATTGTAAACCCTTTCGAGCAAAAACTGTTTCATACATGTTTAGTGTACAGCACTTAGGGCCTGTTTTACAAAGCCATGCTAGCGGCTGCCGCACGGCAACAGCCCCAAAGCCCTTTAAATCTCTATGGGCTTCAGGGCCTTTACCGCGGCTTTGTAAAACAAGTCCTTAGTATGACTAGTAGAGCTATAGAAATGATAAGTAGTAGTAGTAGTAGTTTTGAATCATTGATATTTTAGACTTTTTTTTCTAAAATGGATGTTCATGCAGCATGTAACCATCACATTAATGTCAATTTTTCCATGTATATTAGAACAGGCTCTACATAGGGCTCCTTTTACTAAGGTGCGATAGCTTTTTTTGAGGCGCGCTACAGTACCACACATGCTAACGCTGCGCAGAAAATACCAATGCAAGCTCTATGGAGGCATTAGTGTGTAAAGCATGCGGCAATATAGCGCGCACTACCCCGCGCTAAAACCACTAGCACACCTTAGTAAAAGGAGCCCATAGTTAGTTTGTGTTCTAAAATGCTAGTGAACTTTAGATGTCCCAACCTGTACATTTGAATTCAGATTTGAATGTATTTCTAAAATGCCAATCCAAATATCTATTTAGGATGTGATATATTTTAAGTACTATAGTATATGAATTTTTGAGACCCGAAGAAGAAGTTTGAGAGTTCTTTAGAGCTCAAATGCTACGACTTTTTTTTTTCTGTTACTCTAATAATATTACAACACACACTCACAATGTCAATGACAAATTTTCCTTATCATAAAAATGATGAAATAGAAAAATGGTTTCCTTTTTGGATAAATTTATCTATTCATCTATTTCTTCTTCATTCTTCTTATAGTTATTTATATTTATTTTTTGATATTAGTACTTTTTTAAACAAATCATTATATCGTTCATATTCAACTGATAATACGTACAATTGAAATTGAACTGGGGATAAATAAATCTCAAGTGCTCACTGCAGTTTGATTTTTAGAACTGGTCTTAGTCAAATCTGTCTTTTGCGGACTATCACTGGTTTCAACAGTCCTCCCTATATACTAATGATACTTATATTTTACTCTCTTTTACATAAATATTGAACAATACTTCGCTTGTATAAGCGTCATCATTCCAGTTGAAGTGGCTAGAAATCTACTATCCCGAATGATGTGATGGTCATAGGCTCTATGGAGCGTCTTCGTTTCACTCAAAACCAAGATTCATCAGGAGAATGTTCAAACAGATAATACATTAAGAGCTCCTGTTACAAAAGTGTGTTAGGGCGGAATAGCATGCACTAAAATGCCGCGCGCTAGCCGCTACCACCTCCTCTTGATCAGGTGGTAGTTTTTCAGGTAGCGCGCACTATAGCACGTGCTAATCCAGTGCGTGCACTAAAAACGCTATCACACCTTTGTAAAAGGAACCCTAATTGCACTAATAAAAAAGTAAGAGAACATTTATCATTACCATTTACTGCATTAATGAAATAAAGTTTGAGTAAGTACTATATATTGATATTGCCTGGTAGTTTTAAGAAAATGGGGGTTTGTAATAGCTTCTAAAAAGTTGCAATAGTTTCTAAACAGTTAAAAACAAAACAGGAATCTTTAGAAACAGAATCTTTAATGTAATCTATAATAATAATATGCTAAGCGTGCATGCGCACTCTTATCCTGATCTGTCGGAATGTGGCCGGCAGAGTGCGCATGCGCGCCAGAGAAGCCTCTCTGCTCTCCACCTCTCCACCTCGTGCGGCTGCAGAAATGGCACCACACTCGCGGCTTCAGGCTCACTTAATCCCTTGCCGCCCCCCCCTTCCCTTCCCGCAATCCGACCGGCTCACTTACTCCCTTGCCACCCCTTCCCTTCCCACGATCCGACCGGCTCACTTACTCCCTTGCCGCCCCCCCTTCCCGCGATCCAATCGGCTCTCTTAGTCCCTTCCCGCCCCCCCTTCCATTCCCTCAGTCCCGACAAACCTGCGACTCCAGCAGCATCTGCAGCACTGTTCACACGCTGCTTCGGGGCCTTCTACTGCCCTGATTTACTCTAGCACATCCCTGATGACATCATCAGAGACACGACAGAGCAAATCAGGGGAGTAGAAGGCCCCGAAGCAGCGTGTGTACAGTGCTGCAAAGGCTGCTGGAGTCGCAGGTTTGTTGGGGCTGCGGGAAGGGAAGGGGGGGTGGACGGAAAGGGACTAAGGGAGCCAGCCAGACAGCGTGAAGGGAAAAGGGGGGGTAGGGGAAACACTGCTGCTGCACAGGGAAGTAGTGTGGGGGAAGGGGGAGGGAATGCTGGTTAATAATAGGAGACACAGAAAAAAACAAAACAAAACACATACAGCAGCCAAAGAGACAAACACCAAAACAAACACAGACAGAGAGACCAAAAGTAAGAAATACAGACAGCAGCCAAAGAGACAGAAGGTGACAGCCAAAAAACCACACACAGAAGGACAGGGGGCTACAGAGACAGATTAAAAGAGACAGACACCAAAACAAAGACAGACAGACATACAGCGGCCAAGGAGACAGACAGCAAAAAAAGACAGACAGACATGCAGCAGACAAGGAGAGAGAAAGAGAGAGACAGAAAGAAAGAAAGACAGACACACACATCTATTCTAGCACCCATTAATATAACAGGCTTAAAGACTAGTATATATGAAAAGAATAGGAATCCCTAACGCTATGTAATACATAGCAGCAAAGTAAAAATATAGTTGGAGTTTTTACATATAGGTTTTAAATAAGTACATAAGTACATAAGTACATAAGTAGTCGCCTCCGCCGGGGCAGACCAGAGGTCCATCCAGCCCAGCGGTCCGCTCACGCGGCGGCCCATCAGGCATATTGCCTGGTCAGCGGTCCCTGACTAATTTTATTGCCTACCTCTACAGTTATCTCTAAACCTTCCACTGCTCTTATCTGTACCCCTCAATCCCTTTGTCTTCCAGGAACCTATCCAGGTCATCCTTGAAACCCTGTACTGTGCTATTTCTTATCACGGCCTCCGGAAGGGTGTTCCATGTGTCCACCACCCTCTGTGTGAAAAAGTACCTCCTTGCGTTTGTTTTAAACCTGTCCCCCTTCAATTTCATCGAGTGACCCCTTGTTCTTGTGGTTTCTTTCAAATTGAAAAATCTGTCTTTGTCAACCTTTTCGATGCCCCTCAGGATCTTGAAGGTCTCTATCATATCTCCTCTGAGTCTCCGCTTTTCCAGGGAGAACAGCCCCAGCTTCTTCAGTCTGTCAGTGTATGTAAGGTTTTCCATACCCTTAATCAGTTTAGTTGCTCTTCTCTGGACTCCCTCAAGCATTGCCATGTCCTTTTTGAGGTACGGTGACCAGTACTGTACACAGTATTCCAGATGCGGGCGCACCATAGCCCGGTACAGTGGCAGGATGACTTCCTTCGTTCTGGTCGAGATACCCTTCTTAATGATACCTAACATTTGGTTTGCTTTCCTCGAGGCTGTGGCGCATTGTGCCGACGCCTTCAATGTCGTGTCTACCATCACTCCCAAGTCTCTTTCCAGATTACTGACCCCTAGCATTGATCCCCCCATTTTGTAAGTGAACATCGGGTTCCTTCTCCCTATATGCATGACCTTGCATTTCCCTACATTGAAGCTCATTTGCCACTTTTTCGCCCATTCTTCCAATGTCGTAAGATCCCTTTGGAGATTCTCGCAGTCAACCGTGGTTTCAACCTTGCTGAATAGTTTGGTGTCATCTGCAAATTTGATGACCTCGCATTTTGTTCCCGCCTCCAGGTCGTCAATGAATATGTTAAACAGGAGCGGTCCCAGCACCGATCCTTGAGGAACCCCGCTCGTGACCCCTTGCCAGTCCGAGTAATGGCCCTTTACACCAACCCTCTGCTTCCTGTCTGCCAGCCTGTTTTTGATCCATCGGTGGACCTCCCCGTGCACCCCATGGTTCCATAGCTTCCTGAGCAACCGCTCATGTGGTACCTTATCGAAGGCTTTCTGGAAGTCTAGGTAAATTATGTCTATGGGTTCTCCTTTGTCCACCTGGTTGTTTACCCCCTCAAAGAAGTACAACAAGTTTGTGAGGCACGACCTACCCTTGCAGAACCCATGCTGGCTCGACCTTAGCTGTCCATTTTTTTCGATATGGTCACAGATGCTGTCCTTAATCAGTGCCTCCATCATCTTTCCCGGGACCGATGTGAGGCTTACCGGCCTATAGTTTCCCGGGTCGCCCCTCGAACCCTTCTTGAAGATGGGCGTGACATTAGCTATTTTCCAGTCCTCCGGGATCTCTCCAGTTTTTAGGGATAGGTTGCATATTTGCTGAAGTGTCTCTGCTATTTCATTCCTTAATTCCTTGAGCACCCTTGGGTGAATGCTATCCGGACCTGGCGACTTGTCGCTCTTTAGCTTGTCTATCTGCCTGAGGACATCCTCCTGGCTCACCTCTAATTTGACCAGCTTGTTATCTTGATCTCCATTTTCTATTTCCTCTGGTTCCGGAATGCTGGATGTGTCCTCCCTCGTGAAGACCGACGTAAAGAAGTCATTTAACTTGTCAGCTATTTCTTTTTCCTCCCTCACTACTCCCTTTCTATCCCCATCATCCAAGGGCCCCACTTCCTCCCTCGCTGGTTGCTTCCCCTTTACGTACCTGAAGAATGATTTGAAATTTTTTGCCTCTCCCGCTAGTCTCTCTTCATATTCCCTCTTTGCTCTCCTAACCACTCGGTGGCACTCCTTCTGGCTTTCCTTGTGTTCCTTTTGGTTGGCCTGCGTTTGATCCTGTTTCCATTTTTTGAACGATGCTTTCTTGTTACTGATCGCCTTTTTTACAACTGCCGTTATCCATGCTGGGTTCTTTATTCGATTTTTCTTGCACTCTTTTCTGAACCTGGGGACGTACAGGTTCTGTGCTTCGTGCACCGTACGCTTGAGCAGGGTCCAGGCGCTTTCTACGGACTCTACCTTCCTTGTGCTGCCGTTGAGTTTCTTCCCCACCATTTTCCTCATTGCATCATAATTCCCTTTTCTGAAGTTGAGCGCTGTTGTTGTGGTTCTTTTCACCCTGGATGATCCCAGTTCTAGTCTGCACTGGATCATGTTGTGATCGCTGTTTCCCAGTGGGTCTAATACCGCTACTTCCTTTGCAGGTCCCCCCAGTCCACTGAAGATTAGATCAAGAGTAGCTTCTCCTCGTGTAGGTTCCATGACCAGCTGTTCCAGGAAGCAGTCCCTCGTGGCTTCCAGGAATTTGGTCTCTCTCTCGCAACTTGAGTGCCCGATACTCCAGTCTATCCCAGGGTAGTTGAAGTCTCCCATCACCACCACACTTCCATTCTTGCATACCTGCCGCAGTTCCGTCTCCAGGTCCCGGTCGATTTCTTCCGATTGGCCAGGCGGACGATAGTATAGACCCAATTTGATGTCTGCTCCAGATCTTCCTGGTAGCTTAACCCATATTGATTCCAAGCCTTCCGACCTTACTGCTGTTTCCATTTTGGTTGAGGGTATGGAGTCTTTTATGTATAGCGCTATTCCTCCAACCTTCTTGTGTGTCCTGTCTCTCCTGTAAAGTTTGTACCCTGGTATGACCACATCCCATTTATTATCATCAGCCCACCACGTTTCTGTGATTCCAATTATGTCCAGGGCTTTTTGACTGGCTATAATTTCCAGCTCTCCCATTTTGGCCCTGAGGCTCCTCGCATTTGTGTAGAGGCAATATAGGTCCTGATTTGTCGCCCGCCCTGCTGTTTTCTTTCCATGGCTCGGCGCTCCCACCTGGCTTGCCTTTACTCGGTCATCCACCTCCCGTGGCGTGTCCGTTTTGCCCCCATCCAGTATCTCCTTTTTTGGATGGTCCTCTTGCTCCCATTGTTCTCTTTCAACCATGCCTGTTAGGCTCGTTTGTGCACTGGGCCCCTGCATTGCATCTGTGGGCCTTTTTTGTGAAGATTTCCACTCAACCCTTTTGTTTAAAAGTTCCCTCCCAGTCCCTTTGTCCAAAAAGTCCCTCTCAGCCCCTTTGTCCAAGAGTTCCCACTCGGTCCCTTTGCCCAAAAGTGTCTCCTCAGTCCCTTTATCCAAAAAGTCCCTCTCAGCCCCTTTGTCCAAGAGTTCCCACTCGGTCCCTTTGCCCAAAAGTGTCCCCTCAGTCCCTTTATCCAAGAAGCCTCTCATAGTCCCTTTGCCCAAGAATTTTCTCTCAGTCCCTTTGTCCAAAGGATCCCACTCGGTCCCAAGCTCTCTTTTGCAATGTCCTTGTTCGGTATCATTTTTTGATACCAATGTCCGGTGTGTCGAGGCCAGATCGACTTCCGGCTTTCCCCTTCTCTTCAGTTTAAAGCTAGGTCTATGGCGTTTTGGATGTTTCTTGCCAGCTGCCTCGTCCCAGCTGTGCTCAGGTGCAGTCCATCTCTCTTGTAGAGCTTGTTCTTCCCCAAGAAGGTCGTCCAGTTTCGAACAAAGTGGAATCCCTCCTCCTCGCACCATCTCCTCAGCCATCCGTTCATTACTTGTAGTTCGCTCTGTCTTCTTGTGTCTGCTCTCGGTACTGGTAGGATCTCCGAGAAGGCTATCCTATTTGATCTCAGCTTCAGTTTCCGCCCCAGGATCCTGAACTGCTCAGTCAGTGTAGTCCGGTTGAAATTTTTCCTGCTGACGTCGTTGGTTCCAATGTGGATTACAACTGCCGTCTCCTCTGTCTCGGCTCCCTCCAGGATTCTATCAATTCTGCTGATGACGTCCGTTGTTCTTGCCCCCGGGAGACATGTCACTAGTCGGTCCTCCCTTCCTCCGGCAATGTGACTGTCCACTTCTCGCAGGATTGAGTCTCCTACTACAACAGCAGATTTAAATGAATTAAAATATATCACCAGTAGGCTTAGGGTTCCTTTTACTAAGGTGTGCTAGCGTTTTTAGCGCGCTGAAGATTATCTCGCACAAACCACTCGCTAAATGAAAAATACTAACGCAAGCTCTATGGATGCATTAGCTAATATCAAAAAATAAATATAATTAACTATAAGACTGAAGAAGAAATAGATGAGTAGATAAATTTATCCAAAAAGGAAACCATTTCTCTAATAATATTACAACAGATTTCCAATTCTTTTTCCAGTGTAACTACTGAAACACTCTCCTTTTTCTAAACAGTATATATAATATCTCTTGTGGCAGGCTTCTTAGCCTTAATTTGGCTAAGAGCCAAGTGTAGGAGCAGAGATATGAGCTCAGAAAGTTTTTTTCTTTTCCCCCCTGGATGATATCAAAAGCCAATACAACCTGGCAACCTGACCCTATTTAGAAACACAGTTACATTAGGACCATTAGCAGAGCAAAAGGTTTGTACTTCCTGATCAAAATAAAATAGGCTGAGAACTGTGTGTTCCTGTCCTATATTGACATTTAATTTAAAAAATTTATAGTTCAGTTTTTCACTCTCCAAGTGAATAAAGTGGGGCATTATTAAAATGATCAAAAAAATAAATATTTATTTATAAAAAAAACTACTACTTTCCTATCTATTCCATAAGATGATCAAAAAGGTATATATTGAATTAAAAATAAAACATGAATCATGAATTTATATACTATATAAACCAATATAATGTAAAATGTCAAATAAAACACATAACATTAAAATATACCAAAGTTAAAATTAAAAGACAAAAAAGTGTCTTGAAACCACCAGTGTCCCTATCCAGTGCAAAAGCATAACCATCACTGAGTAGCTCCATCCAAGAAGGGATTGGACAATTTTCTGAAGAAAAAGGGGATAGAAGGGTATAGATAGAGGGCTAGTATACAGGTCCTGGACCTGATGGGCTGCCGCGTGAGTGGCTGCTGGGCATGATGGACCTCAGGTCTGACCCAGAAGATGCACGGCTTATGTTCTTATGTTCTTAATCTTATCTAATTATTTGCATTTCTTATATCTTCCAAAACTGTGATTATTCAGTTCCTTTGCTGCATGATTTCAAAGTACTGTAACATAAAATAGCAAACTTCCAGTGTACTGGAGCTATTCTCAAATTGTATCTGTTTTGTAGTCTGTCTTAAATTTGCCAGAGGGGCCGGGCGGCCCGAGAGAGGGGGGATGCCGGGCAACCAGGTTTCTGATGCGCTACAAAATGATGATGGTAAGAGAGAAGGCTAAGGCAGAAAGATATCCCCCCCCCCCAAGGGAAGACTGTTGTCTCTGGTTTCTCCTTTAGTCTTCTTTTCACTCTCTTCCTTTCAGCCCTCTCTGTCTCTTCAATCCAGCATCTGCCCCTTCCATCCACTGTCTGCCCTCTCTCCCTTCCATATGGTATCTGCCTTCTTTCTATGCTCCTTTCCCCTTTCCATCCAGCCTGCGCCTCCTCTCTCCTTTTTTCATGATTCATTCCAGCATCACTGCTCTTGTTTTTATCTCTCCTACACCAGATCTAGCATCTTTGTCCCTCTCTCCTAATTTCTCTACTGACCCCATTCCCAGCATCAATCTCTCTCTACTTTCTCATTCCTTTGTCTCTCCTCTTTCCCTCATCTGATCTCTCCATTCCACCCTGACCCTTACCCCTCCTCTAATTTATTTTACAGCTGTTTCCTTCCTTTTTTCCGCCTCCCCTGTCCAGCAGTACTCCTTCTCTCTTCCCTTCTCCCCCTATCCAATAGTAACTCTCTTCCCTACCCTTTCCCTCCTCCCCTTCCAGCAGCATCTTTCCTTGTCCCTCCCTCCAGGTCCAGTAGCAGCTCTCCCTTTATTTTCCATAGTCCAGCAGCTTCCCAGCCCCCATCCCTCCCTTCCCTGTAGTAGCCCTCCCTTTATTTTCCTAGCTTCCTAGCCCCCCAACCCTCCCCTCTCAGTATTTGCCTGGCCTAGCAGTACTGGTACTTTGCACAGTGGCCCCACTGCGCAGAAGAACCAAAGAGCAGATCCTTCAAAGCACTGCAGCTTGCACATGCCACAAGCGCTTCGTCCCTCAGGCGCAAGGTCTCCTCTCAGCCATTTGCAACGCATGACCGCACTACCCACTAAACCACACCAAACGGAGGTTGATGGTGATGCTCGCGCTCCTTCCACACAACAGTCACCCTGCCCCCTGAGCGGGGCCGATTGCAGGAGAAGCGCACAGGTAGCAGCTCCCCTAAAAGCGCTGCAGCTCGTGCCTGCCACAAGCGAACGGAGGTCGGTGGCGGCAGTGATGTTCGCGTTCCTTCCACACACCAGTTGTGGAGAAGGGCCAGATAGTCAGCAGGCCGGTTTAAACATCTAAACGGGCCGGATATGGCTCGCAGGACATAGTTTGCCCTTGTCTTGTCTAGATGATAAGAGCTCACAGAATTTTCAAAATTTCCTGTTTGACTAGAGCACAATGTACAGTAATGACTGTACCCTTAAACAAACCAAACTTCTCCTGGAAACCAAACATCTGGAAAGCCATACAAGTCAATTTATTTCCTAATACTATAAAAAGTGGCAAAATTTGCATGCACAATTAGGATCACATACCCAAATTGCACATGCAATTTTATTGAATTACAAACGAATTAGCACCAATAAGTGATATTCTAACAAACAATTATTGGTGTTAATTAGAATCAATTAAAGGCTTTGCACTTAAATTTAGGCACGAGACCCATGTCTAAAATTTATTTAAGATTCAAAACAGGGGTAGCAGAAATGGGCAGGTCATGGGTGGGTGAAAAACAAAGGAGACGAACACCTCTTCACAAATGAAATCCAGTACACAAGAGCAGAAAGTGCCAGGTCTTCAAACTTTAATAGCAAACAATAGTGCAATACAAATGAATGAGTCAATCAACCAGTCATAAAAACATCTGGCAAATCAATGGACTCGACACGTAACGTGTTTCGACTAAAACGCCTGCATCAGGAGTCCTAGAGCTTTGAAATAATATGAAACGTAAAAGAGCACTAGTTACATGACTGAACACTAATTCTGATAAAAATAACATGGATATATTTTTTAATCCATTTGTATTGCACTATTGATTGCTATTAAAGTTTGAAGACCAGGACCTTTCTGCTCTTTTATACTGCAGGTCATGGGCGAATCAGGGACATTCCTTCAAATTACATCTATAATTACAGAATTACCTTTGTGCCTACATTTACCCCCAGGGCAGGATTAACCAATAGGCCAAGTAGGCACATGCCTAGGACCCGAAATGGTCAGGGGGTCTGATGAAGGAGAGCATCAACATTGTTTTTTCCAAACAGCGATGGGTCCCTCCAGCATCGATCGGCAACGCAGGCTCCACCCCAATCGGCAACACGGCCCCCACCCCCATCGACGGACAGTAAGACAAGCAAGCAACGCGGGTAAGAAAGGCAATGGGAATTGTAATTATGCAAGCAGTGCTGCTTTCCCAAATCTTCCCTCTGACGCAGCTTCCTGTTTCTGCCTGGGTGCATGGTGGGGTGGGGCGGGGAAGGGGGGTCCAGTGTACTTGTGTGCCTAGGGGCCCTCGACGAATTAATCCTGCCCTGTTTACCCCCCCCCCCCACACACACACACATATTTTACAAAGCCGCACTAGCTGCTGCCACTGCGGTAATGCACCAAAGCCCACAGGGATTTAAAGTGCTTAGGGGCTTTGCTACATGGCAGCTACTAGCGCAGCTTTGTAAAAGGGGGAGGGGGGCGTTAGTTACAGTGCTATTCTATAAACCTTAAGCCTGTTTTATAGATTAGCGCTTTTTTTGGGTGGTGATTTTATGGGCACTGTATTTAGAATTTAGTCCTTATAGTGCAAGTAGAAGTTCTTCTATAATAATAGAAATTGTCCCACTTTGCAGTTCAGGTCAATACTTTTGCAGCCAGCTCTGTGCTCGCTGGGGCGTCTGTACTAAAATACGCTAAAATCTGGGCTTAATCTTTGGTAACACAAGATTTTATGAAATACCAATATAGAGAAAACAGTATTAAACAATGGTGATGATAATTTTATGCAATGAGGAAAACAACCTCAAATGCCCCAATGCCAAGACTTTCAAAGAGTACTATCATTGGTCAAAAAAAACCTCATTGCCAAATTAGAAACATAGAAACATGATGGCAGATAAAGGCCAAATGGCCCATCTAGTCTGCTCATCCGCAGTAACCATTATCTCGTCCTCTCTCTAAGAGATCCCACGTGCCTATTGAATTCAGACACAGTCTTTGTCTCCACCACTTCTTCCGAGAGACTGTTTCATGCATCTACCACCCTTTCTATAAAAAAGATTTCTCCTGTGCCTATCACCTCTTAATTTCATCCTATGCCCTCTCATTTCAGAGCTTCCTTTCAAATGAAAGAGACTTGACTCATGTGGATTTATGCCACATAGGTATTTAAACGTCTCTATCATATCTCACCTCTCCTGCCTTTCCTCTAAAATATACATATTGAGATCTTGAAGTCTGACCCCATATGCCTTATAACGAAGACCGTGCACTATTTTAGTAGCCTTCCTCTGGACTGACTCTATCCTTTTTATATCTTTTTGAAGGTGCAGTCTCTGGAATTGTACACAATATTCTAAATGAGGTCTCACTAGAGTCTTAACCAGGGGCATCAATACCTCCTTTTACCTACTGGCCATACCTCTTCCTATACACCCAAGCATCCTTCTAGCTTTCAACGTCATCTTTTCAACCTGTTTGGCCACCTTAAGATCACCACACACAATCACACGCAAATCCCGCTCTTTTGTCGTGCAAATAAGTTTTTTACCCCTAAACTGTACCATTCCTTCGGGTCTTTGCAGCCTAAATAAAAAAATATCCTTTAGTTGGGTTAACTCTTGCAGAGTCCCGTAGGGCTCTTCCCTTTCCCCCACATTGTTCAACATCTACCTTGCCTCATTGGGGAACCTACTACATAGCTTAAAGGTTAAATTTTATATCTATGCTGACGATATCACCATTGTTATTCCCCTTACTTCTCTGACCTCCGAGATAAAGATTCATCTATCATCCATTCTAAATGAAATTGAACGATGGATGACTGAATTCAAATTGAAGCTCAACACCGACAAAACTAAATTTTTCCTGGCAAGCCCTAATGACAAAATCAAAGACTCCTTGATCTCCCTGAATGGTCAGGACTTCCCTATTGACCACTCCATTAAAATCCTGGGAGTCACCTTGGACCGCCACCTCACTCTAAATGCACACACAGACTTACTAGTTAAAAAATGCTTTTCAGTTCTATGGAAACTCAGAACCATCAGAAAATACTTTGATGCACCATCCTTCCGCTTACTGGTTCAATCATTCATCCTGAGCTTGCTCGATTAATGCAATATTATTTACTTGGGTTCCTTCAAAAAAACATTCTAAGACTCAGTTATTCAAAATTCAGCAGTTCGACTGATCTTTAGGCTGAAAAAATGGGAACACATAAGCCCCTACTATCAAAGACTCCATTGGCTGCCCCTAGATGCGCGAATCCTGTTTAAGTTTGCTTGTCTATGTTATAAATCAATATTTGGTCTGGCTCCCACTTACCTGGTTTCCCACTTCAATCTGGAAAATTATCTTAGGCCCACACAAAGAATTAATCTGTTCACCTATCCGACAATAAAAGCCTGCCACTACAAAAGATTCTTGGACAGAACTCTTGCCTTCCAGGCAGGCAAATGGAATGACTGGCTTAGTAACGTTTTCGCACACTCTTCATCCTATTTCAATTTTAGAAAACTATTAAAAACAAGTCTGTTCAATCGATTTGTTAACTAAGAATCTATTCACCACTTCTTATTCAATCCTGTAATCCTATGAACCTTTTAGCTTTCATATTCTTTATTATGTAAGATTGTATTGCTGACTTTGATTGTAACCTCTTCGCTGATTATCCAGCGCCTCTTGCTGTAAATCGCCTCGATGGCTTATATGGCTTATATGGCTTTGGCGGTATCTCCTTTCAACTTTAGAGAGTGCCCTCTCATTCTCCCTACCTTGGAGAGTGTGAACAGTCTGTCTTTATCTACCAAGTCTATTCCCTTCAGTATTTTGAATGTTTCGATCATGTCTCCTCTCATTTCAAGGGAGAAGAGGCCCAGTCAAAGGCATTGCTAAAATCTAAATACACTACATCTAGTGCACTATCTCTACACAGTTCACTGGTCACCCAGTCAAAGAAATTGATCAAATTTATTTGACAAGACCTACCTCTAATAAATCCATGTTGCCTCTGGTCCTTTAATTCACCGGATTCCAGAAACTTCACCTTTCTCTATTTTTAAAAGTACCGTATTTTTTGCTCCATAAGACGCACTTGACCATAAGATGCACCCTAGATTTAGAGGAGGAAAACAAGAAAAAAACATTCTGAACCCAGGCTCGGCACACAGCCCCCCTCACTCCTTGACAGACTCTGCACCCAATCCCACACTCCTTGCCAGGCTCTGCACCCTGTCCTTCCTCCCTGCCAGGCTCTGTGCCCAATCCCACACTCCATAATCAACTGCTAGAGAATCCAGAATCTTCCTATTTCTAGAAGACTCCACAATAGGTATACCCCAATCAACATCTGGCATATTAAAATCACCTATTAGTAAAACTTCCCCTTTATTAGATATATTCTGAATGTCTACTATTAAATCTCTATCCACTTCTTCCATCTGTGAAGAAGGTCTGTATATCACACCAATGTAAATATATTTACCATTCCCTCTTTTCAAATTGATCCACAGTGTAGAGCAGGGGTGTCAAAGTCGGTCCTTGAGGGCCGCAATCCTGCTGGGTTTTCAGGATTTCCCCAATGAATATGCATAAGATCTATTTGCATGCACTGCTTTCATTGTATGCTAATAGATCTCATGCATATTCATTGGGGAAATCCTGAAAACCCGACTGGATTGTGGCTCTCGAGGACCGACTTTGACACTGTGATGTAGAGAATGACACGGGGACACATTTTTCACCGTCCCTATAGGAACTCGATTTCCCGTTCCATCCCTGTGAGTTTTGTCACTGTCTCTGTCATTGCCCCATTCCTATAAGCTCTGACTTAACTGAACAAGCCTCAAACACATGAATTTAAAGTGTTTGAGGCTTGTGCAGATGAGGACAGAGCTTGCAGGGATGGGGCAGGGACAAGAAGAACTTGCTGGGATAGGACAGGAAAATTAGATCCCACGGGGACAGGCAAAAATTTGTCCCCAAGTCATTCACTACCACAGTACCTCTTCCTTACCCTTCAGAACCTGTAATTGTCTGGCTTTAATAAGATCTTTAACATATAACACTATTCCCCCTCCTTTTCTTTCTACTCTGTCTTTCCTGAACAGATTATAGCCTGGTATAACTACATCCCAGTTATGATTCTCCGTGAACCACATCTCCATGATCGCCACTATATACAACTCCTGTTCTTCTGTTCATCCTCTTCTTCCATCCAGAATCTTGTTTCCCATACTTTGAGCATTAGTATATACTACTATCCAGACATTGTCCCCTTTTCCCATCTGTGTAGAGATAGACAGTGATTTACTTTCCTGAGGGCTTATACTCACCCGGGGGCTTTGATCACCCTGCCCCATTACTTCTAGTTTAAAGCCCTCTTCAGTAGATTAGCCAGCCTGCCACCAAAGACACTTCTTCCCTTCTTTAATAGATGTATACCATCCCTGCTCAGCAGCTTTTGGAAAATCATCCCACGGTCCAGGAAGCCAAAACAATCTCGACGACACCATCCACATAGCCACGCATTCATCTCTTTCATGATTTAGAAAAAATCCTTGCTTTTCCCATTCTCCAAAAGTGTCACCACTAATTTTTCAATAATATTTCATAAAATACATGTATAGGCAAAATAGCACTTAACTTATTTTTAACAATGGCCATCCCATTTCAGTCAAGCGGCTTCTTCAGGGGATGTGATTAAAACCATGATACATGCATATTTTATGAACAATATTACCTTGGAAGCAAGAAAATAAACATCATTATGAAATTCAAAAAAGATAATTGCATCTACTAATCTAAATTAAACTCTCTTGAAAAAAAACCTTATTTAAAGAAGATCTTGACTGTCAATACTCATATCTCAGTCTCACTTGAAATTTACATTGAGGATGCCTTCTCAAAAATGGTGACAATTTATAACTGAAACGCTGTCGGCTGTTCAACTAATCAGTGGTTACTAATATGACACTCAACTCTTAATAGGTGAACTCAAAAGAAACATCAGAGGTTACCAAATCAGAAAAAATATTTGAAATTTAAAGGGACCTTTAATTTAAAAAGCTCTCTTTTCAATGCAATTTTTTAAACCTTAAGGTTCCAAAGCTTTCAGTCTGAAAATCCACTTCTGTTCTCTCTGATATAATTTGCACAGTCGCCTCCACATTTACTGCTCCCAATAATGTCTATAATGAAACATTTGAGTTGACTAAAACGATGATTCATGTTTTTACAATGTATAACTACTGGAGCATCTACTGTGGCTCAGTTAAATTTACTTCACAATTTCTGCAATTGCCACATTTGAAATAGCTAGTGTACCCATTCGAAGAATGGTTTCTCAGAGTGGATATATCAGAGGGACTCAAAATCTCTTTCAGGTTTTTCCCAGGGGAATATGCCATTCTCAGCTTCACTCCTTTAAACATCTCATGTGTTTGAATAATACCCCATGCCTTTTAATGATCTTATTCATTACTGGGCTTGCATTTGTATATTGTGTTATGAAAGAAAGTATGAATGTTATTCTGCAGTTGTCCACTTGATTTCAGAGACAATAGATACTCACGAAGATTGTACTTAGCTCCTGTACCTAGCCTATGTGACACATGATTTTTAGTAACAATCCACATGTCACACAAGAGTGTACCTAGGAAAAGGCAGCATCTTATATACTGCAGTGAGCAGTACAATATCAATACACCCATTGTAAAATTAAACAAGCCAGACTAGTACAGATCAATCCTGCAGTCAATCTTAACAGAAAACCATGTCTTTCGAACACACAGAACACAAAAAACACCTTCGCCTAGTATGGAATATGTAATCACAAACTATCCCCTCCCCATTTTACAATTGTAGTATGGTTTTTAGGCATGTTGGTAACAGCTCAGACTCTCATAGAATTCTGAGCATCAGAGCTGTTACCATCATGGCCGGCGCTAAAAAACGCTCTACAGTTTTGTAAAAGGGGCAATAAAATAGAAATACGTAGACAAAGGTTAAATTGAATCACCAAGAAGCTGGACTCTGCATACAATGCAACACCACAGAAACAGCGATACATCTCTCCTAAAGCAAAAAAAATAAATAAATAGAATTTTTTTCTACCTTATCTTCTCTGTTTTCTGCTTTCCTCATCTTCTTGTCACTCTCTGCCTTTCATCCACTGTCTACCCTCTCTCTGCCCCTTCTATATGGCATCTTCTCTCCTTCTATTCCTCTTCCAGAAACTGTATGCCTCCCCCTTCCATTTCTCCCTTCACCCCCATCTTCTTCCCTTCCCTCCTCCAATGGTCTGGCATCTCTCCTATCCCCTTCTTCCCTTACCTCTCCCACACCCCCATACTCTAGCATTTCACTCTCTCCTTTCCCTTCCCCCCACTTCCATCAGCATCTGCCCCCTTTCTTTCCCTCCAACTCAATTCCATCCAGTATCCTTCCCTCTTATGTCTCTCTCTCCTTTCCCTGCACACGAATTTCATCAGCATCTGCCCCCTTTCTCTCCTTCCACCACCCTTCCATACCACCCTGACTCCCTTTCTCTCCCTCCACCACCTTTCTATGCGCTTCTCTCCCTCCAAACCAGCAAGGTCCTCCGATGACTGCTTCTGCTGCCTCTGCTCCGGAAGAGGTAATTGACATTGTTGGGGGTGGGTCGGCAGCAATGTCCCACGATGATAGCAGCTGCCGGTCCACCCCCTTCGACGTCACTTACGTCTTCCGGAGCAGAGGCAGCAGACAGCAGTCATTACGGGACCTTCCTGCACTTCAGCGCAGCTGCCGACTCTGCTTCGGAATAATGACAGCTGCGCTGAGGTGCAGGTGCCGTTTAGAGCAGTGTGGGAGGTTCCGGATCTGGCCAGCCAGCTGTTCACCCCCTATGGCTGGCACCTAGGGCATTCCGCACCCCCCACCCTGCCCTTGGTATGCCACTGCTTAGCTCTAATATTTGTAAGTTTAAAATCCTTTTCTTAATAATTCTTTGAAAAAAATCTATGTTGTTTAAAATCCTTAATATCACTGCAAATAAGTCTACACCCTAAGAATTGGAATTATGGAAGGCTCCACTTACTATGTTTAGGATGACTACTGGATGAATGTAAAAAGTGCTCCTATTTATAATCTTTTATATATCTTTTTGCTGTATGATCTCTACATCCAGAAAGGAGATCATCTCAAATGAATCAGCCGCACATGCTCACAGGCCCTCCAGATGTGGCCGGATCTTGTAGGGGCTTTCTAAAACCTGGACAAATGCCAGGTTTTGAAAAGTCCATCTGGGAGCCGGGACAGTCCTCTTAAATGAGGATATGTCTGGGATTTCCCGGACATCTGGTAACTCTAGGTAGAAGAAAGGGGAAAGGAATGGGTCTCATATCTATGGGATCTCTTCTGTTAGCAGGGCACAGGTAGGACAGGGGGGACTTGTGAGCTCCTCATGCTTTATTCTGTGAATTATGCATTGCACAGTGTTGTTGTTTTCCTTTGTTAGGACATGAGCAGCCGTATATCTTGGAGACACACCCTGCCTGTGTCTGGTGCTTGCACATGACCATTACTGTGATCCTGGGGGAGGAGGACGGGGGGCACATTTTTACAGTTACCTGTGTAGGCTGCTGCGGATGGCTCTCCAGGCCCTCATAGATACATGGGGGAGGGGGACAGGTGATGGAGGCATTTAAACATATGCTTCCTGTAGTAGAGGCACAGCAGCATCAGGGCCTCAGTCTCCTGGGGGATGGGGAGAGGGAGTAATCTGGCTCTCTCATGATGGACATGCTCCTATCTCTTGTCCCTCTCTCATCTGCCTCTGGTTAAATGTTATATCCGGGAACTGACAAGAGGGAGTGCTATTTTAGATTTGGTCCTTAGTGGAATGCAAGACATAGTACAGGAGTTGGATTTGCTGGGAAACAGTGATCATAACGATCAAATTTGAGCTGATAATGGGAGTAACATCGCAAAAGAAATCTACTGTAGGGGCATTTAATTTTTGAAAGGGCGACTATGATAAAATGAGGAAAATGGTTAAAAAGAAGCTAAAAGGATCTGTTGCAAAGGTTAGGACTCTATACCAGGCATGGATGTTATTTAAAAATACCATCATGGAAGCCCAAACCAGATATATTCCAAGTACCAGCAAAGGTGGAAAGAAGAGAAAACGAGAGCTGGCGTTGTTAAAAGGTGAAGTGAAAGAGGCTATTAGAGCCAAAAAATCATCCTTTAAAGAATGGAAAAAGGATCTGAATGAAGAAAATAAGAAGAAACACAAGCACTGGCAAGTTAGATGCAAAGCATTGATAAAGACAGCTAAGAAAGAATATGAAGAGAAACTTGCAAAAGAGGCAAAAACTCATAGCAATTTTTTTAAGTACATCAGCAGCAGAAAACCTGTGAGGGAATCTGTGGGACTGTTGGATGATCAAGGAGCAAAAGGGGCGCCCAGGGAGGATAAGGCCATAGCTGAAAGACTGAATGAATTCTTTACTCCAGTCTTTACGGAAGAAGATGTAAGAGATATACCTGAATCGGAAATGGTTTTCAAGGGTGATGATGCGGAGGAACTGAAAGAAATCTCAGTGAATCTGGAAGATGTACTAAGCCAAATTGACAAGTTAAAAAGTGATAAATCGTCAGGACAGGATGGTATACATCCCAGGGTACTAAAAGAACTCAAACATGAAATTGCTGACCTGCTGTTAGTAATCTGTAACCTGTCGCTAAAATTGTCTGTAGTACTTGAAGATTGGAGGGTGGCCAATGTTACACCAATTTATAAAAAGGGCTCCAGGGGAGATCTGGGAAATGACAGACCGGTAAGCCTCACTTTAGTGCTGGGCAAAATGGTAGAAACAATTATAAAAAATAAAATTATGGAACACGTAGACAAATATAATTTAATGAGACGGAGACAGCATGGGTTCAGCCGAGGGAGATCTTGCCTCACCAATTTGCTTGACGTCTTTGAAGGTGTGAATAAACATGAGGATAAAGGTGAGCCAGTTGATAATGTATATAGATTTTCAGAAAGCTATTGATAAAGTTCCTCACGAGAGGCTCCTGAGAAAATTAAAGTGTCATGGGATAGGTGGCAAAGTTCAGTTGTGGATTAGGAATTAGTTATTGGATAGCAAACAGAGGGTAGGGTTAAATGGCCATTTTTCTCAATGGAGGAAGGTAAATAGTGGTGTGCCGCTGGGATCTGTATTGGGACCGGTGCTATTTAACTTATTTATAAATGATATAGAAATTGGAATGATGAGTGAGGAAATTAAATTTATAGATGACACTAAACTGTTCAAAGTTGTTAAAACACATGCGGATTGTGAAAGATTGCATGCGGTCTTGAGGAAATTGGAAGACTGTGCGTCCAAATGGCAGATGAGGGGCGGGACCGCGGCAGAGGAACCAGCTCCAAAGCTGTTTGCAAACATCGCTAACGTGGAAATTTTCTGTGCAGGATGCTCTTCAGAGGTAAACGGGTACGGGAAGGCCAGGGGGGAAGCCGGACACCAGTGGGAGGCCAGGGGGAACTCGCAGGCCTTCCGGGGGGGGGGGTGAGTAGTCCTTCAGTATGGGGGTTGGGACAGGCCTTCAGGGGGAAACAGGCAGGCAGGCCTTCAAGGGGAGACAGGCAGGACTTCAGGGGTGGGATGCAGGCCTTTAAGGGGGAGGGACAAGCCTTCAAGGGGGGAGACAGGCCTTCAAGGGGGGGAGACAGGCCTTCAAGGGGGGGATACAGGCCTTCAAGGGGGGAGACAGACCTTCAGGGGGGGACAGGCCTTCAGGGGGGGGATAGACCTTCAAGGGGGAAACAGGCCTTCAGGGGGGACAGACCTTCAAGGGAGGGGGCCCTAGTGTAGAAGTACACGGAAGGAGGGAAGGAATGGGGATTCAAAGAAATGTGCATATGCTGGACTTTGGGGGGGAAGAAATAATGGGTCTAAAAATAGAGGAGAAGAACAGAGATGATGGACAATGGGATTTAGGGAGGGAAGGAACAGAAAGGGAGAGAAGTTGGACACAAGGGATGCTATGGAGGGGGGATAGAGATACTGGATAGGAGAGTAGTTGAGAAAAGAAAGGGAGAGATGGTGGACCCTGGGGTGGTGGGGAAGGAAGGAGAGATGCTGGATGAAAAGGTAGTTAAGAAAAGGTGGATCTGTGGAGGGAGACGAAAAAAAAGGAAAGATGCCAGAGGACAGAGATGGCAGGTGGATGGTTAGCACGGAGAAAGAAGAAAGAAGGAGACCCTGGCAAGTAAGTTATCAGAAGACAACCAGAGCCTGGGACCAAGATTTGAATAATGACCAGAGAACAAAAGGTAGGAAAAATAATTTTATTTTCTGTTTTGTGATTACAATTGTCAGATTTGAAATGTGCATCCTGCCAGAGCTGGTGTTAGACCACAAACGTGAGCTAGGATTTAACAGAGAGAGGAAAAGTCTTTTTTGTTGATTTTGTTTACACCACAGCGCCAGTGTGGTTAGGAGAAAGCAAAGGGAGTTAAGAGGCTATAAAATAAACCCACCAGGATGTTTGAAAAAAATACCCAATTGGGAAGGAAAATCGAATCAAATCGAATCGAAAAACCAATTCAATAGGCTGAATCAAATTGAATCGAATCAAATTTTTTTTTCCTGAATCGGGCAGCACTAGGGGGAAGCCACTGCTTGCCCTGTATCGGTAGCATGGAATATTGCTATTCCTTGGGTTTTGGCCAGGTACTAGTGACCTAGACTGGCCCCCATGAGAACGGGTTACTGGGCTTGATGGACCATTGGGCTGACCCAGTAAGGCTATTCTTATGTCTCTACTTCTCTCCCTCCTCATATCTCTATCTCTATCTGTCTCCCCTACTCTCTCCTCTCACATTCTCCTCTCACTCTCTCATGTCACTCAATCTTTCTCTTCTCTCTTCTCACTATCTGTCTCTATCTCTGACTCCACTACTCTCCTCCTCTCTATCTCCCTACTCCCACAAATATACATTTCTCCACCTGTAGTACTATATATACATATTTAGTATACTGGAACATTGTTTTGCTACTGCGGTAACTTGATGTTATAGCTGACTTCCTCTATGCATGGTAATGCTGCAGATTTTTCCATTGTGTATTTTTTACACAAGATGACATTTATCGATGGAACCATCTCAAGACAAAATTGAAAAACATCTATACAGATATAACATTGAAATCCCTGTCCCCAAATAATTTCTGCTTATAGTCTAAAATAAAATTTGAAAAGAACGATTGAGAATGAAGATGCCTGATTACAGTAATGTGTGGATTTCCAAAATCGATTTTCCCACAAATACCACATACAGTCTTTCAATGAGGACTCAATGGTGTAGCAACCATTGTCAAAACAAGAAACCTCCTTCAGTACAAAAGAGATAACAAAGTGAGCTACAGTTAAAGGGCTGTTTCTAATTAGAAGCAGTCTTTGATTTGGTGGTTCTTGGTGACTAATTTTTAGGTGTATGTTTTATAATGAAGCAGCATTTATTCAGTACTGTTTGTGTCTGTACAGTTCAGTTGCTGTCCATGCCATTCAGGGGTACAGAAGAATGTAGAATCTTAGCCCAGGGTCTTCTTTCCTTCTAAATGTCAGCTTCATCACTCAGTTGATGCCTTTAGTTTGCATCAAAACCTCTTGAGACAGCTTGGGAAATACCAGTGGCGCAATCTTTTCAGTTTAATTTCACAATCTCAGCTTGTTTTTGTTCTTTGCCTTCCAAAAACTTGCTCCTTGATTTCAGCAAGCTGAATGAAAGGATTTAATGTGCTAGGAAAAGAACAAATGCGTAACTGAAACTATTTTTTTCATTGTAATATTATATGGAGAAAAACAGGACCATTGCCTAAGTGCCAGCTGGCCTTTCTTACCTCTTTTGGCAAATTTATTATCTTGTTTTCATCTTGATACATAAAGAATCACAAAAACTCAGAAGATTATTTTTTCTTCAAAAATACACGCTTGCCTAGTAGGATTTGGGTTACAAACATATGCTTGGAGGGGAATACATATTTTTCTGCTGATTTCTATGAATTGCTTGGATAAGATTATGATTGCATATGTGGTGGATAACATTTCAGCCTTTAGAATATGTTGACACTAAAGAAAGGTGTTGCAGCAATGTGCTGTGTCTGAATCACAGAATCAGGAATTCCTGGCAATATAACATTTTGTAGGGTTACCAGATTTTACTCCTGTAAAATCTGGACCCATAGCCCTGCCCCTAGGCCTGCTCAGTTCCACCCAGCCCAACTCAGTTATGCCCAAGTCACACCCCATTCTGCCCCAGCATCGCCCCCCCAGCCCTGCCCCTCAACCTGTTCTCATCTTTGGGACCACGTCGGGAGGGCATCTGCGCATACGTGGATGCAACGTGATGATGTCACACGCATGCATGTGATGTCATCACATTGCATCTGCGCATGTGCAGATGCCCTAATGACGTGGTCCCAAAGTGGAAGCTTTTCAAAACCCGGACAAAGTGCCGGACATCTGGTAACCCTAAGCATTCGTAAAAAAAACAACTGAATATTCTTATCCAAAAATGGTAATTGAATGAACTTTACTAAATCCTTTTCAGAACCAAAGAGCAGGTCTACTTAAGGAATTAAGGCCCTGATTCTGTAAGTGGTGCCTGCCGCAGCATGTGCCTACAAAGTGGGCACCTGCCGCATGTCAATCACTGACAGGTGCCACTTCCAGAATCGCAGTTCCCAAGAACCATAGACGCCGGAAATGTAGGCCAGGGTTTTACAGGCCATTTCTGGGGCCAAGGGTCCTTCCTGAATTGCAGCCAGTGGCACATAGTGATGCTGAAGTCTAGCAACCCCCCCTCCCCAACCATGCTTTTTTCTGGGCTTCAGCTTCACTATGCACTGCTAGCCACTAAGGACTTAGGCCTGGAGGTCATATAGCAGCACCTACTTTTTTAATGAGGGTTTAATTGGGTTTTAATGGCATGATGAATTATGATGCCACTTAAACCCAATTAAACCAATTAAGTTAGGTGGTGGTAGGGTGGCTATCGCTTCCTAACTTTCGATGACTTTTGTAGAATCTGGCCCTAAGGGCCCTATTGACTATGAGGGGGTGCTGAAAAGATCTCAGCCCAACCAAGTTCCTAAATTCTGAGTGTTATTTTATTTTATAAAGTGCCAATTTGCAGAATCATAATGCTATGTTTTGACATTGTTTCAGATCATTGAGATCATTGATTGAACCATGTCAATGAAAAGTGTGGAATTTTCAAGTGTGGAACTCCAAGCCATCCTGAATTCCTACTCCTGTAGAACAAAATAATAATAATAATAATAATAACAGTTTATATACCGCAGGACCTTAAAGTTCTATGCGGTTTACAAGTGGGAGGGAGGGAAACTTGAATCCCTTTTCTCTCCTCCCTTGCTCTTTCACCCGTACTTATTCTTTAGCCCGCCAATTTCTTTCTCTTCTCTCCTCGTCCCTAGCTCCACCCCCTTTCTTTCCCCCCAACCCCCTACTCTGCATCCTCCAATCAAATTAATCTGCTGTTACTAATCCCTACTCCCTATTCCTTCGCTCCCCCTATTCCATCCCCTTTAACTTTATAATCCAGGCTTCAATGTCGCCCACTGTTAGTGGCCACTCAGGTTAACTGTGTGGCCTTTTGTATATATACCAGGACCAGTATGTGTCACATAAGGAAAACTTGTATTGTAAAATCTTGCATTGTAACTATGGCAAATCTAACCTATAAACTGTCTATGTGTGTCAAATTAGGATAAAACTTGTACTGAAAACCTTTCACTGTAAGGATAACTATGGCAAATTGTAACCGGTAAACTGTATATTATGTATATTAATATTAGATCCCTAGTATGTGTCAAGTTAGGATAAAAACTTGAACTGAAATTATGTATGTTTAACTTGCAACCCGTTCTGAGCTCTATGCAGACAGTGGGATAGAAAACAAATTTAATTAATTAATTAAATATACCTGCAACCTAACATAAACACGCTCGAGAAATGGGCTGCGACATGGCAAATGAGGTTTAACGTGAATAAGTGTAAGATGATGCATGTCGGTAACAAAAATCTTATACACAAATACAGGATATCAGGTGCGGTACTTAGAGAGATCCCCCAGGAAAGAGACTTAGGAATACTGGTCGACAAGTCGAAGCCGTCCGTGCAATGTGCGGTGGCGGCGAAAAGGGCGAACAGAATACTGCGAATGATTAAGAAGGGGATCACGAACAGATCGGAGAGGGTTATCATGCCACTGTACCGGGCCATGGTATGGCCTCACCTGGAGTACTGCGTCCAGCACTGGTCGCCGTACATGAAGGAGGACACGGTACTACACGAAAGGGTCCAGAGAAGAGCAACCAAAATGGTTAAGGGGCTGGAGGAGTTGCTGTACAGCGAGAGATTAGAGAAACTGGGCCTCTTCTCCCTTGAAAAGAGGAGACTGAGAGGGAACATGATCGAAACATTCAAGATAATGAAGGGAATAGACTTAGTAGATAAAGACAGGTTGTTCACCCTCTCCAAGGTAAAAGAGGATAGATTCCGTACAAACGTAAGGAAGTTCTTCTTCACCCAGAGAGTGGTAGAAAACTGGAACGCTCTTCTGGAGGCTGTTGTAGGGGATAACACCCTCCAGGGATTCAAGACAAAGTTAGACATGTTCCTGCTGAACCGGAACGTACGCAGGTAAGGCTAGACTCAGTTAGGGCACTGGTCTTTGACCTAAGGGCTGCCACGTGAATGGACTGCTGGGCACGATGGACCACTGATCTGACCCAGCAGCGGCAATTCTTATGTTCTTATATTTCAAATAACACCTTAAAACATGATTTTTACTTTCAGCTTGTCAGTGTAATCTCGGCCTAGCATTATGATTCCTGCAGTACAAAAATATAATTTTAAGCATATTTTTAAATTGCATCTGGTTTTAGTTGACGTTCTTTTTTCACTTTTTGAACATCTTTTCAAAGAACTATAAAAAGGTTGCTGTTTTCAACTCTGAAACATCTACGGTAAGTAGAATCCAGATTTTAAGCGACAACAGAAATTACAATATCTAAAGCAGATGTGACCAAGTAAACCCATATGGTAGATCACTGTCAGCAGCTTTATGTTTCAGGGTCCACAGCTAATAGGCATATAGATAGCTGCTTCAAATGCACTCTTCCTGGAAAGCAGAGAGCTGTGCACTGATTGCTTGGATGGTATTTCTAATCCCTTAGCTAATGCTGAATTCATTTTTCTGCCACCTCCTCTGAAAGGTGATTCAGCGCTGACTCACTGAATTCCCTGTGTATCACTTTCCAGCTTGTCATCTCAGCTGTTGCTTGTTGGCCAATGGTTGCCAGCCAGGGAAGACACACCTTTAAATTCAGTTTCTTTGCATTGTTTCTTAGCTTTGCCAGTCTCTGTGTGCTGAGAGGCATGATTTTTCACAGTGAGCAAGCATGATTGTGGGTATGTGGTTTTAACTCCTCTTGTGAAATCATAGCAATATCCTTTTATTTAATTCACTTATGGGAGAGGAGGTGACCAAAAGTCTTCCACTAAGAGAATAGTTTAATAAATCTTCAGAGTATCAAGCTTCTGACATGTGAATATGTGAAACTAGTGGATTTGCACTGCTGTACCTAAGAGGTCTCCGAGCTTGAAGGGTTATCACTGTCTCAAAACTGATAAGAAATCTTGGCACTAGGCTAGAGCAGTAGTGACGCACATCAGATCTGTGCTTAGTGCAATATGGTGACACTAAAGGGCATTTTAAATAATATTTTCTATATATACTAGACATTCATTTTTCTATAATTTTTGTTCCCAATCTCACCTCTTTCTTAAGCATGAAATTTTTTTTGCCTCTTTTTTTAACATTATTACCCAGTCAATCCATATTTTCACCTTAATATTTTAAACTGACTTCTGATTTCAGCCTGGAATACAATCTGACCTCTGTTGCATTTGAAAGAGAGAACAGGCTGTGCAAAACATTTTGAAATGAAAATCACAAGTAAGGCTGAATAAATTGGCCTCTCGTGGTTTTTTGCTTTTTTGCAAGCATGCACAAAATTGGGAAAATGTCACTTGCTTTTAAGGCCTTTTGTACAAAAATTGCAGCAGCGATTCTCCCACGGCAAATGCACTGAAGCCCATAGGAATTGGGAGAACTGCTACTGCGGCTTTGATAAAAGGGCCCTTAGATTGGTTTTGCATGAAGTTTCTCTGTCCTTCTTTTCTATTGTATGTCTGGAATGAAAAATGTGAAAAGTTCCATGAAATATTTCCCTTTCTATAAAAGAAAATGACAATGAAGGAAAAATAAATTTTCTGGCACCAAGGGCAGGAGTGAAGTCGCGTTGGCAGCAAAATAAGGAGAGAAATAAGCATGATGATACTTTGGTGCCTTGTTTTCATACAGTGTACACAGGGTAAAAAGTTTGGATTTGGTTTCATAGTTTGGACTTTTTCAGACATATTTTCAGTTCACTTATCCCCCCCACACACACCCCTCCATTTACAAAGCTGCGTTAGGCTTTTTTTTTATATATATATATATATATATATATATATATCATTTTTATTAGAGTCAACCAGGGAACCAAGTGTAACACATGAGAGATTGATACAATCAAAAACGTCAGGTGAATGTACAATACAATCAGCATAAAGTGTAAGAAAATTCTCACTTGGCTCCAGCAGCACCACGTCGATGTAGCGTTAGGCTTTTTTATCACCGGCTGTAGCGGTATTAGCTCTGATGCTCATAGAATTCCTATGAGCGTTGGAGCTAATACCGCCGCAGCCAACGATAAAAAAAAGCCTAACATGGCTTCATAAAAGGGGGGGGGGGTTAATATTTATGTTTTAATAAAAATATTTTGACTCACATTAGCTATTAATGTGTGCAAACTTAACTTGTTAATTTGTATGTTAACATGTTTTAGATTGATTTGCCATATATACTCGAATATAAAATGAGATTTTGGGGCCAAAAAATGGCCCAGCAATGGGGGTTTTGTCTTATATTCGGGTCATCACCCACTCACTCCCCTCCCTGACTTGTTGCAGGCCTACCATATAGCCTGGTGGGGTGGGCCGAGACAGGAGGGATTCCTCCCGTCTCCTGTTCTGGCCGACTATGCCAATTTTATTTTACCTCCCCCCGCGTACCTTTTTGAATCCCTGGTAGTCCAGCGGTGTACTGGGCAAGAGCGAGCTCTCTGTGCTCCTGCCCCATGCTGAGCCACACCCTGAATGGCTGCTGTCACTTCTCGCGGCCCAGTATACTGGGCATGAGTGAGCTTTCATGCTCCTACCCAGCATGGAGCTGCTCGCTGAATGTCTACCACGAGTTCTCACGAGTCCTGCGAGAACTCGGGGCACCCATTCAGTAAGCAGCTCAGTGCCGGGCAGGAGTGAGAAAGCTCGCTCATGCCCAGTATACCACTGGACCACCAGGCATTCAAAAAAGGGAGCAAGGGGAGGGAGGTAAAAAAAATTGACAGAGTTGGCTGGGACAGGAGGGATCCTTCCTGTTATGGCCCACCAGGTCATATGGCAGGCATGGTGGAGGCTTGCAGGACATAGAGAAAGAGGGGAACAGGGTACAGGGCAGGGAAGGGGGCTGGGTGCAGAACCTGGCAGGGAGGTAGGAGGGCTGATTGCAGAGCTTGGCAAGGGAGGGAGCGCACAGAGGTAGTGAGAGCACAGATCCTCCCCTCCGCTCCTCCCCCCATCTTATATTCATGTCAACCTTTTTTTTTCCTTTAGGGGGGGAAAAAGGGTACCTCGTCTTATACTCGGATCAGCTTATATTTGATTATACTGTATATGGTAATGTACACTAAACTTTTTAAGGGGCACTAATGAACTAGATGTGCACTAATGAGGTACTTTGATCTTTCAAACCAGTTACTTGGATAGGCTAGAATGCAATCCTGCTGATCATCCGCTCTTGTGTTGCTATGTAAAGTTGGGCCATATTATCTATATAAAAATCATTGCCGACTAGAGCAGTACTTAGATCCAGATTCTATAAAAGACACATATAAGGTAGGTGCTTGATCAGCATGCCTAGTTGATCTAGGCACCTAACTTAATTGTTTAAAAGGCACGTAATTGCACATAATATGCATCTAGTCCAAGGCACCTACTTCGAAATGGTAGGTGCCCATCTGAAAGTAGGCATGGTTAAGGATGGATCGTGGGTGTGTTTATCATGCAGGCATGTGTTTTGGACTTAGGTGCTGGTAGGCACCTAACTGAGGGGCACTGGCATAGCGAAGGTAGGAGGTGCCCAAGGCAGTGGTGCCCCCCCCCACCATTTTCTCCACTTCCCATTTCTTCCCAGAGCCCCCCCCCCCTGGCGTTCATGTGCATCTACGCCCCTTCCCTTCCCCGTACCTGTTTAGCTTCCCTGGTGCAAGCAACATCTCCAACTTGCTGCCTGCGCTGGCATCGGCTCTCCCTCTGATGTCATTTCCTAGTCAGTGGACCCGGAAGTAACATCAGAGGGGAACGCCGAGGCTGGTGTGAGCAGCAAGTTGGAGCTGTTGCTTGGGAAGAGTGAGAAGTAGTGGGGGGGAGGGGGAGAGGAGGAGAGGTACCAGTACCCCCACCAAGATGAAGCCCAGGGCAGTCTGCGCCCCCCCCCCGGCCTCTCCCTTACTCCCTTACTGCTTAGGGGCACTCATTTAGGCCAAGAAAACCCTGGCATAAATAGGGTATGCCTAAGGTTAGGATACCTATTGATGCATAAGCCCACTTTAGGGACTGCTAGGTGCAATTCCATAAAGCACACTTAACTTGTGATTGACACTCACCAAGTGCTGTACTCCTAGGTACCTATATTGTATGGTAATGTAAGGCACAATTTATAGAATCATGCTAAGTGCTAGTGTGTGTCATCACTCTTAGGTGCATTTATTTAGGCCAAGGAAAACCAGGCCTGACTACCTACACCTAACTTGTGCAGGTATCGGACATATTCTGTAATAGTGTACATACATTTTGGAAACGCCATGCTCTGTCTTTGGCCATATCCCCTTTTCAGATTCACACTCTAGAACTGACGTGCAGCACTTTATAGAATGTGCCTACCAAGTTGTGCCTGTAACTTCTAATTGGTGCCAATTAGCATTAATTATGAGGTGATAATTGCCATCGGTGTTAAACAATTAAGTTGTGCACACAAATTGGCTGTGTACACCGATTTGTGTGTACAACTTAAGGCTCCATATACAGAATCTGGGGGCCGTTTTACTAAAACATGTTAAAACTTGAGCCTAATGTGTCTTAACATGGAACTTTCCCACCCGTTAATTCCAGATTTACCATGGCAGTATTTAGAATATATTTTAAATAATGATTTGCAAGTCCTACATACTAATTTAAAAATTAGCTCAAGACCTGCAAAAAACAACTAACGCAGGAGTGCATACCATCCAGTTATCCAGTTAGCATGTGCTAATCAGAATGCACTAGCTGGATAACACTTTCATGCCTATTCTCCCCCCATAGCATGCTCCCTTCCAAAAATATTAATAATAAAAAGTGCACTTAGCAAGCTTACGGACAAATTATCGCAAAACACTAATGTATTGTGTGGTAAAGCCTTTTTTTTTTTAGCCGTTAACTGAAAGTTAGGGTGTAACACCCTTTTGAAAAAGTGCCCTTAAGTGTATACTGCAAGGCCACTAACTGTTGTCTGAATAACGTCTCCTACAGCTCATTGGTGCTATTTAGAAACAGTCTGTGATGATCAAACAAGCAGAGAGTAGACTTGCGGTGTTTGATAATACATTTCTATTATATGCCACAAAGCAAGAAGATGTATTAGCTAGTTAGCTAGCTAATTTCTGAGTGTTGTGTTACAATATTGCAATATTCCACCTAGCTGTGTAATGTTAGAAGATGAACATGATGTATTCTCTCTTGATGTTCCGAAGATTGGATAGGTCACAAATAGTATTTGTTTCAATTTGATGGCCTTGATTAATGTGAATACCCTCTGGAGTACCTTAATCTAACCCTGGGGTGTCTCCCTGCAGAACATGCAGTGTAAAGACATTTGTATATATTGCAAATTAATCCATAACCACAAGCACATGACAGAGTTTTTCCACACCAATCTTCTCTTTGAACTCTGCAATACCAGCCAAAAACCTTGTAAAGAAAAAGTGACCTCTAAAGTTGAAAGGCTTAAGGGAGGCTACAGGTAATAAGTTACACAATTGTTCCATGCTCCACTGGTTTCTTGCCATTCCACAGCATTGGTATGTTCTGCCACACAATTTGTCCTGAGCTATGGAATCCCTGTAAACCAGGGATCTTCCTGTTAGTGCTAGATACAGCTATCAAAGAGACTTCAGCCTTGCATACCCAAAGTTGCGTAGTAAAGGTGAGTGGCGCCCAGGGCGGTGGTACCCCTCCTCCACCCCACCTACCGCGCGCAACTCCTTTCCATTTCTCAGCTTTCCCGTGGCCTCCCGGTAGCCTACAGAGAGGGTCACCAGTGCTGTAGTGATCCTTGCAGGCTGCCATCAGCCTCCACAGCATGCCCTCTCTGCCGCAGTCCCGCCCCTCCTCTGACATCAGGGGCAAGATCACGGCAGAAGGAACGTGCTGCTGAGGATGATGGCAGCCTGCAAGGATCGCTACTGCACCAGCGATCCTCTCTGCAGGCTGCTGTAATTATCTGAAGGTAAGAGTGGGAGGCCGGGGGGAAGCCTGAGGATGCTGCAAAAAGCGCCTAAGCACTACAGCACTTCCCGAATGATCCTCCCCCCTCATCCACTAAAGCAGGAGCAGCAGTGGATGGCCAGCAAGAGGCAGTGCTGCCGTTCCTGGTTTAGGAGACCTGAAGGCAAGGGGAGGAGGATCAGTCACCGAATCGGTGAGGCCGATTAAAAAAAAAAAAGAAAGAAGAATCGATTCAAATCGGAAATCACTACTCCCTACAGCCAATCATAATCAGATCCTAACTAGAGAATGACACGGGGAAAAATCTGTCACCGCCCCGGCCCCGGCCCACCATCCTCTGTCACCGCCATTCCCTTCAACGCCCTGTCACCGTCACCGCCATCCCTTTCACCGCCCCTTCACCGCCACTGGCATCCCATTCACCACCCCATCACCATCCCCGCTGCATCCATATAAGCCTTAGTACTGTAATATTTAGCTTATTCCTTTCTTATAAATCAAAGTTCCTGCTGCTGAACTAGAGAAAGAGATGTTCAGCTGGCAGGGCTTTGTTTATAAATTTTTATCAACACAACTAATATACTACTTTATCCTAAAGCAAAAAATAAATAAATAAATAGAATTTTTTTTTCTACCTTTGTTGTCTGGTTTTTGCTTTCCACATCTTCTCTCTGCGTCTTCCATTTGTTGTTACTGTGCCTCTCCCTTCACCCCCCCCCCCCAATTGGTCTAGCACCCATCTTCTTCCCTCCGCTCCCTCATAGTCTGGCATCTGTCTTCTCCCCACTCTGTCTTCCACATTTTCCTTCAGGGTCTGTTCCTCTCTACCCTCTTTCAATGCCTGTTCTATTCCTTTCCACCACCACCCTTCCCTCCCTCCTTTACCATCTGTTCCTTTCTACCACCCTTCAGCTCCTCTCACGTGGCCTATCTATCTACCTTCCTCCCTCTTATTTTCATGGCACGTTACAATGTAATTTGTGCAAGCCACTGGAGCCTGCAAGCTCGGTCCCTGTCCCATCCCCACAAACCATCTTGCTTCTGTGCTCCTATTTTCCCCATTTCTAATATCTTCCCTATGTATCTGCCATTGCCCCCCCCTCCTCCCGTGTCCATATACCATCCCCATGGCATGTCCCCTTTATGTCTCTGTCCCTATGCCCCATGCACATAATTTCCCCTCTTTCTGTTACCTTCCTGTGTCCAGATTTCCCCTATCTTCCTCTTCCATACCAGTGTGTCTCTTCTTTTCAACCCCATCTAGCTTTTTTCCCTCTTTCTCTCCCCCCCCCCCTGCTTCTAGCATCTGGCTCACCTGCCTGTCCTTCCCTTTCTTTCCTGCTGTGGGGTTTTCTTTCCGTCTTCATCCCCTTGGCCCAGAATTATTTTCCCTTTCACTCCCTCCTTCCAGTTTGAGCCGGGAACACGAGCGATCGCACAGTCCTCGCAGCCACCACCCGCCTGCCCAATCGATCCTAGTGTTTAGCAAGCTCTCTCCCTTCTCCTCACCTTTGTTTGTAGGTTTTCTTTTTCGGCGACCTGCACGCTTTCCCAAAGAGCCGCACACGCGCGGCTGCTCAGTGTTCAATCTTCTGCTCTGCTGCAACTTCCTGTTTCCGGTTGCGTCAGAGCAGAAGATCGAAACTGAGCAGCTGCGGGTGCGCGGCTCTCTGATAGCGTGCGGGTCGCCGAAAAAGAAAACCTACAAACTAAGGTGAGGAGAAGAAGGAGAGCTGGCTAATCACTAGGATCGATTGGGCAGGAGGGTGTGGGCTGCGGGGACCGCGCAATCCTTCATGCCTCACTGCGGGGACAAGACCATTCACCGCTCCACGGGGCGGTGAATGGCCTTGTCCCCGTCCCCGCAGCGACTGCTAGTTTTTGTTCCCCGTTTTGGCGGGTCACCCACGGCTAAACCGCCACCGTGTCATTCTCTAATCCTAACCTTCTCCCAAGCTGTCTCTATCTCTGATGCTGTCAACATTCAACAGCCAGGCAGCACAAGAGCTGCACTACTTGCAATGCACTATTGGGAAAGAGACAAGGACAGGTAGTATGTTATTTGCATGTTGAGAAAGAAAACCCAGTAATTGCACATTGACATGCCGGCTAGGAGCTGTACAATGAAGGAAAGAGACAGGCAGCACATGCAGATTGTTGTGTTTCTCTTTTGCACAGAAACAAAGTTCTCAGCCCATCCAACAAAATTGAGGCAGTCTCCATCGAAGGCTATACAGTGAGTTTCCACTTTTTTCATTCCACTTTTTTTTATTCAGCAAAAGTACTGAATGAAAAAAGTGCAAACTCACTTGGCTAAGGGCTCCTTTTACTAAGGTGCTCTAGCGTTTTTAGCGCACACAGGAAATTACCGCGCACTATGCTTCTAGAACTAACGCCAGTTCTATGCTGGCATTAAGGTCTAGCACACACGGCAATGTAGCACACGCTTTTCTGCACGTTAAAGCCCTAGCTCACCTTTGTAAAAGGAGCCCTAAGTGTATAGACCCCAATGGAGACCGTCCCAAATGAAGTTAGTTGGGCTAAGAACATTTCAGCACCCCCTAGTACACTGGTCTGTTTTTTTGGGCTGCTTTTTCAAGGTAATTGAGCAGGATTATAAAAAGGTATCTGGCAACACTGCTACTCACTCACACCAATAAAGTAGACCATACCAGATGTTAAACTCCAAAATCTTGAATTTTACTCTCTCAGTTGATGAAAGAGGCAATTTTCTTAGAGTTACATAGAAAAAAAAACCCAGTTTCAACTTATATACAGTGGATATCCATTCTCCTTACTCTTCTCCAGAGCAAAGATGTTACAATGTTACAAGAATAAAAAGTTAGCAATCTCTACACAGGGTAGGCCGATGGTATTTCAGATGATAAATGCACAGTTCAAAATATTACAGTTCATATCAGATGGTAAGTGCTGTTCTCAGAAATGAAACTTTGTAAATCCCAGACTTTTATGGTGAAAACCTGGCACCAGTACTTGTGCAAAATTAATTATTTTCTCCCTGCTGCCTCAGATGTAGGTCCCTATAGGAGTAGAATATGGGCTACCTGGGTAGAAATGCAGCAAAACCTGAGGTCCCCTTAAACTCCTTCCAAATGAGATTCTATGGGATGAGAAGGGTTCCTACGCCTTCCCACTATAGCAAGCCATAACTGGGTTTCAGGCCTGGTACTTGCCCCAGTCTATGATTCTTTGCTCTTGTAGCAAGTACCTATAATGTATAACCTGAGTGGTATAGACAGGCTGAATCTATAATTTCTCTAAGGTGCTTAGCTTCAGGCATAGGCAAATAAAGAGGCCCTACTTCAAAATGGATGGTCAAATGGCTAAAGACAATTTTGGCACCAAAATGCAGAGCTTAAATCTTCTTTGGGCTACTGCTACTAGCCCACCCCTTCGGAAAATCTACTAGGATCTGCTTCCAGAAATTACCAGAAACCCCCTGAACATGGGCCTCTAACAGCCACTGGAGTCAGCAGGGCTGCAAGATATATAACATTTCCCCTTGAAGCTCCCTGGTTTAGAAGACGTAGAGAACTTCAACAGGAAACAAGAGGTCAGAAGTGCAGCTCATGCTGCACAGAGCTGAAAGATAACCACAGCACTGATAATATACCTTTTGCAAAGCTGTCAGCTAAGGAAAGCTGACAGCTGTCATTTGATATGAACTGATAGCCCTGGAACATCTAAGTTTAAAATATACACAGAATTGCATGTATAATTTTTTCTTGCTGTTACATTGATTTTTCTCTTTCAGCTTTTTTTCTCCCTTTTTTCTGCCTCTCTCCACCCAAATTTCACCCTCATTTCTCACCTTTCTCATTCTTTTCAATTTTAAGCTGCATATTAATTTTCCATCTCCTATCAGTCCGTAGCTCTCCCATTTACCATCTCACTCCTATCCCAGCCTCCTATTTCTTTCCATCTATTCCTCATTACCACATTTATCTCTATACTCACTATTCTCTTCTCACTCATCTTCTTGCTACCCCTTTTTGAACTCTCCCACATAGTCCTACCAATTCCAGAATTCCCTACCCTTTTCTCTACTCTTGTAGCCCACCCCACTCTCATTGCCTGACATCTCCCTGTCCCTGTCCTTAAACCCTCTAGCTTCTTCACGTTCTACATCTCTTCCTTCCTACCCCCCATGGGTCCATCTCTCCTTCTCTTTCCACTCCACCCTCCATGGCTCAGCAGTACTCTCTCTCTCTCTTCTCACCCCTTTCATGTTGAACAAAGGGATGAAAGATGAAAGAGATACTAAAACTCCCCATCCCATCCACCTCCAGACCAAACATTTCTCTCTCTTTCTCTCTCCCTTCCCTCTTTTCTTCCCTTTCATGCCCAGGTCGAGCTTCTCTTGTTTTCTTCCAGATTTCCCTCCCATCAAACTTTGTTCCCTCCTTCCCCTCCTTTCCAAGGTCCTCCATCTATTCCTTTCTCTTCCCAAATGCCCTCCTATCTAGTATCTCTTTCCCATCCCTCCACACCACTCCACCCCATCCTTCTCCTCTTCCCTCCTCAATTCCATTGTCTACCATTTTTCTCTCCCGATCCTCTGTTTCCATGCCCATTATTTCTTATTACTACTACTATTAATTATTTCTATAGTGCTACCAGACGCACGCAGGGCTTTACAGAGTCACAAAGAGTAAGAAAACAGTCTCTGCTCAAAAGAGCTTACAATCTAAACAGGCAAGACAGACAAACAAGATGTCATGGATACAGTTAAGGAGAATGGTTAATCAGCTGGCTGAGTTGGAGGGCAGAGGAGTAGGGTTGAGGATTGAAAGCTATATCAAAAAAGTGGGTTTTCAGCCTGCTTTTAAACAAGGGAAGGGGCTTGACGGACAAACTCGGGTAATTTATTCCATGCAAAAGGGGGCATTTTCCCTTCCTCTTTGAACCCCCTCCCCTGTCTACTTTGAAAACAGCTGCTTCAGGGGATCCTGCAGCCAGCATGTCTTCCCCTTCTCTCCACCCCTGTCTGAGGTTTCCCTCACCTACTTGTTCCACTTTTAAAATGTATTTTGCTATGCAGGGGATCACCAGTGGCAGTGACTCTGATACCCTGCCTGTAGCCTTCCAGGAACTGTCCCTCTATTGCATTCTGCTCAGGTAGAAACAGGAAGTTGCATCAGAGGAAGGCAGACTGTGGCATATGTATGAGAGTGTCAGGAAGGCACAGGCAGGGTATCAGAGTTGCTGCCACCAGTGACCTCCTGCACAGCAAAATACATTTTAAAAGTGGAATGGGAGGGTGAGGCAGAAAACATGCCAGGCCGCGGAGTCCATCAGAGTACGAGACCCTTTGCATAAGGTTACCTTATTTGTGAAGACAAAAAAAGGACACATGATCCCACCAACACTCTCCCTACTGCCCTGTCCACACCCCACTCAGTACCACCCACCTTTCACACAATTCTTTGGTCCCTCTTCCCATCTTCAGTACCCTTTTAGAGATTCTCTCTCCCTCCCTCCCTTCAACCCTCCTCCCCCATGGATGCTTCTCTCTCTCCTTCCAGCCCCCATGTCCTGTGGGTACCTCTTTTTTCTTCACTCCATTTGCTTATGCTGATGACATTCAACTCCTTCACCCACTCAACCCGGCCAATATCAATGTATCAATGATATTCAAGAAATCAATCTCAAACTCGACAAAATCAGCTCTTGGCTCCGAATTAAAGACTATCACTAAACGTAGCTAAATCACAAGGGATTCTCTTCCCTTATAAAAATTAAGACTCTTTAACAGGACTAATATCTATTGATACAATACCCCTCCAAATAGAACCCAAATTCAAATTACTAGGAGTTATCTTCGATAAAGATCTTACTTATCATGATCAAATCAGTTCCGTGACCAAAACTTGCTTCTACAAACTTCGTTTATTTCGTTCCATAACCTCTGTTCTTGAACCCTCTTAAATCCAAATTCTAATTCACTCTATAATCATTTCACTTATAGATTACTGCAATTCTCTTTACCATGGCATAACTCAAAAAGAAAACCATTTATGTTGTCCTTTGTATTATGTTTTTGGAAACTTAATAAAACAATTTGAACTAAAAAAAAAAAAAAAAAAGAAAACCGTAGATTACAACTGATCCAAAATACCACAATCAAACTCATTTTTAAGGCCAAAAAATATGATCCTGTTACCCCACTTTTTCAAGAGTTACACTGGTTACCAATCTCTCACCGAACTACATATAAAATTCTCCTTCTAACTTTTAAAATCAAGATCTCTCACCTCCCTGTCTTTCTAGATAAATATCTCATTCCACATACCCCTCCTAGGGTCCTTAGATCTACAAATCAAAACCTATTGACAGTACCTTCAATCAAGGACCTATACTATACTAGAAATTCCATTTTCTCAGTAGTCGCTCTGGAATGCAATGCCTTCTTATCTTCGCAATGAAAATTCCTTAAGTAATTTAAAACAACTCTCAAAACATTTATCTTTAAAGATGCCTACCAATAAGTGTGTGTGTGTGGGGGGAAGTTTTTAAGAAGCAACACCCCTGTTTCCCTCTTGTTACTCCCCATCCCCCTACCCTTCCTTTTATTTTTATTTATCGTTGTAATTAAAACTTCCCTATCCCCCAAAACCTCTCGTTTCTAATCAGTCCTAATTTGTCATAGCTTTAGGTTTACCCTTTTTTTATTTTACCCCACCTAAATAAAAAATTATATTAGACCTTTCTAATTTTTAATATTGTAAACCGCCCAGATACATGTGATGGTCGGTATATCAAGCCATGAATAAACTTGAAACTTGAACCTCCTGTCCTGCTGTTTCTGTCTCTCTCCTCCCATCCAGCACTATTTTACTCCATGCTCTTTTCTCCAGCACTCTTTCCTTTCCTTAATGCTTTTCCAGCCCTCCCTCCATGCTGTTTCTACAACCCCCCATCATCTCTATGTGGATTTTTCGGCCCTCCCTCCTCCAACTTCAGATGCTGCTTTTTCTCATGACTTCTATCTCCAGCTCACGCCTCCCCCACCAACCTCCTCCCCGGCCGCTGCGATTTTTAATCTTCGGACAGCCAACAGTGGCAACAAGGAGAGCTGCTGTTGGCCTGCCTTGGACATGTCTTCTGCAGTCTTGCTCCCAGCGCTTCAGCCAAGAACACAGAACAGAAATATTTGTTAAGCAATTCAGCCTTTTCTTTATCAACTTCTAGATATTTCTCCCCTTCACTTTTGAGTCTCACAATGCCACTTTTGTACTTCTTCCAATCACAAATATAACTAAAAAAAAGTCTTGTCTCCCTATTTTATCATATTAGCTATTTTTTCTTCCATTTGTACCTTTGCTTTCCTAACTACACGACCAGCCTCTCTTAACTTCTCCGGATATTTTTGCCCGTCTTCCTCTTTCTGCGATCTTTTGTAGTTTATGAAAGCTAACCTCATATTCCTTACCTTCTCAGCTACTACTTTTGGGAACCAAAGCTGCCTTCTTTTCCTCTTACTTTTACATACTTGCTTCACAAAAAGGTTTGTCGCTCTTACAATTACTCCTTTCAGTTTTGCCCACTGCATTTCTACTCTTTCCAGACATTCCCATCCAGACAATTCCTTGATGTAATCCCCCATCCAAACAAAGCTAGTTTTTTTTTTTTAAGTCTAGAACCTTTGCTTTTGAATTAGCCCTCTCTATATCCCTCTTAATATTAAACCATACCATGCATACCACTGGATGCCAGATGATCACCCACTCTCAGGGCCAGATTTAGATGAAAGGAGGCCCTAGGCTATTCCACTTATTAGGCCCTTTCATCTCCCATTTTTAAGTTTGTAAATTATATGAAAAAATAATAAAATACATCATTACTGTGATATATATCAATATGTTAAATGAAACATGTTGTTATTGGTACTAACCTTTATAAAAAATGTGACACGGATAATAAATAAAAAAAAGTTGAGAACACTTATTTGGACATTTATTCTCAGCACCATATATAGTACTTGTAACAATAACTAATCAAACATAACACACAACATTGCCCCTTCCTATGTCCATAGTGCCCTCAGTGCGTCCTTCCTCACCGATGCCCCCCTCCAATGCCCGCCTGCCTCCCATCCCCCTTCCATTAAACACCCCCCATGCCATCCTGCCTGCCTTCCATTAAACCCCTCCACCCCCCCCTCCGATGCCAGCCTGCCTGCCTCCCATCCCCCTTCCACTGAAACCCCCCACTCCACCCCCCCCTCGATGCCAGTCTGGGCCACCCTGTCCTGACGGATCCACATTTTGCCTCTCTCCCCGCGGGGCTGGGCTTTGCCCAGCTATTTCCGGACTGACATCTTTCCCTCTCCGATCCTCCTCCCAGGGCGAGAAAAAGAAAGGGAGAAGCCGAGTTGGCGCCCTGTTGCGGCTGGAGCCGGTTCCGATCCCGAAGCGTAGAATTTCTCCTTATTTTCAGTTCAGTGTTTTAGTGTTCACTGTTTTTAGAATAGTGTAATTTTAATTTTGCTAACAATTTGAATATAGGCCCCTCTTGATCTTGAGGCCCTAGGCTGAAGCCTAGTTATCCTATAGGAAAATCCGGCCCTGCCCACTCTAACATCAGAGACACTTTCCCCGTTTGTAAGCATTAAGTCTAGTATGACCCTATCCCATATAGGTTCCATTACCAACTGCTAGAACAGTTCTTCTTGTAGAGAATCCAGGATCTCCCTACTTCTAGAAGATCACGCAATAGAGATAACCCAATCAACAGCTGTCATGTTAAAATCACCTATTAGTAAAATGTCCCCTTTTTTTAGATATACAGTGAAACCTTGGTTTGCGAGCATAATTTGTTCCAGAAGCATGCTCGTAAACCAAAGTATATCAAAGCACATTTCCCCATAGAAAACAATGGAAACATGGGCAATTCGTTCCTTATCCCCCAAAAGACCCTCCCTCCCCAAGACCACTGGCTCGCTTCCACCCCACCACACCACATCCCAATAAGACAACACCCCCACCCCGATGCCACTGCCGTGCTTCCAACCCACCCAGAGTAGCACGGGAGCAGGCAGGAAGTGCAAAGGTTGCGCTCCTGCATTGTGTGTCGCTCTTCTAAGACAAAGGCAACAGTCCAGGAGACCGCGCTGGACCACTGCCACTAAAAAAGGTACCTTGGGGCTGTGGGCGACTTCAGGCTTTGGACAGCTGTGGGTGCCTTCGAACTTTGGGTGACTTCTGGCAGCTTCAGGCTTTGGGTGGCTGCGGGCAGCTTCAGGCTTCCCAGCACCAGATGCACCTATGTGTCGAGGAGGAAAAGCCAAGAGGAAAAAAATGCTGAACCAAATTTTTTTTTCTTGGTTTTTCCTCCTCTACAGGTGGGTGCATCTTATGGTCCGGTGCATCTTATGGTCTGAAAAATACACATCCCAGTCATGGTTCTCCGTGAACCATGTCTCTGTGATCACCACCATAGCTAACTAATCTTCCATCACAGCTTCTAGATTCAGAATCTTGTTTCCCATACTTCGAGCAATAGTATATACTGCTTTCCAGAAATTGCCCCCTTTTCCCATCCATGTAGTGAAGCAGTGGTCTCAAACTCAAACCCTTTGCAGGGCCACATTTTGGATTTGTAGGTACTTGGAGGGCCGCAGAAAAAAATAGTTAATGTCTTATTTAAAAAATTACAACTTTGCATGAGGTAAAACTCGTTATAGTCTATAAATCTTTCCTTAATTGCTTCTGATAATTTCAGCTACACACAGCTGAAAGCAAGTTTAGATAGTTCAGTTTTTCACTTTCTGCATGTTGTACTGCTTTCAGCTGTGTATAACTGAAATTATCAGAAGAAATTACGGAAAGATTTATAAACTATAAAGAGTTTTACCTCATGCAAAATTGTGATTTAGATTCTAATCTAAAGTATCAACTGCAAGAGACAAGATTTTGTTGAAGTCCTCTAGGCTTTTTTGTAGTAAAAGGAGCCCTGTAATTGGTGAACAAGGGAAATGCTAGGCATATTTCTATAGTCTGTGCCCTGAAAATGGCAAGGGCAAATCAAGATCAATATGCATATGTATTATCATATTATACCTTATGCTATGGGGTTCATAATAATAAAAAAAAAAGTCTAAAAAGTGTCCTAAATGGCTACTTGGATGATCAAAAAGACTGATCGTCCAATTACCAATAATCAAAGCTGGTTTTTAGATGTATCTAAAAACAGCTTAGGCCTTTCCCCTGCCTCTAAATGCACAGAGAGAAAAGAGGTGTGTTTAGAGGAGGGGAATGGACGGGCGGTGGGCGGGAGATGGGCCGACCTACACCTAGGCGTACAACAGGTATAACCAAAACATTTGACAGGTTGCCTAGACAGCACGTAGACCTATTTGACTTAGACGAAGTCAAACCAGGTCTAAGTACTAAAAAGGGGGCCGCTGAGCTGATGGCTGTTGGCGTGATCAGTTCAGCAGCCCGGCAACCTACCCACCGCAAACATCGCGGCAGGAGAGATGCCTCATCTCCCCTACCGCGATGCGATCACCCATCTACACGAACTGCCGCAACCCGCGGCAGGAGAGATGCCCAAGCTCTCCTGCCGCGGGTTGTGGCAGTTAGGTACAGGAGTGATCAACCCCCCCCCCCGGACGATATCGGGGCAAGAGGAACCCAAGCCCTCTTGCCCCGTCGAACCGTGACATAAGAACATAAGAACATAAGAAGCGCCATCTCCGGATCAGACCTTCGGTCCATCAAGTCCGGCGATCCGCACACGCGGAGGCCCCGCCAGGTATACACCTGGTTTATTTTATAGCCACCATATCTTTATATGCCTTTCTCAAGGAGATATGCATCTAGTTTGCTTTTGAAGCCTGGGACTGTCGATTCCGCAATAATCTCCCCTGGGAGAGTATTCCAGATGTCCACCACTCTCTGTGTGAAGCAGAACTTCCTGACATTAGTCCTGAACTTGTCCCCCCTTAGCTTCATTTCATGTCCTCTTGTCCGTGTCAAATTGGACAATGTAAATAATCTTCTCTGCTCTATTTTGTCGATTCCTTTCAGTATTTTGAAGGTCTCGATCATATCCCCCCGCAGTCTCCTTTTCTCAAGGGAGAACAATCCCAGTGTTTTAAGTCGATCCTCATATACCAGTTTCTCCATACCCTTCACTAGTTTAGTTGCTCGTCTCTGCACCCTCTCCAGCAGTTTTATATCCTTCTTTAGGTAGGGAGACCAATGTTGGACGCAGTATTCCAAGTGAGGTCTGACCATTGCCCTATAAAGCGGCATTATTACTTTCTCCGATCTACTCGAGATTCCTTTCTTTATCATGCCCAACATTCTATTTGCCTTCTTTGCCACTGCCGCGCATTGTGCCGACGGCTTCAGGGTCCTATCTATCAGTACACCCAGGTCTCTTTCTTGTTCACTTTTTCCCAGAGTTGCACCTGTCATTTTGTACTCGTATTCCTTATTCTTACTGCCTAAATGCATTACCTTGCATTTCTCCACGTTGAACCTCATTTGCCATTTCTCCGCCCATTTTTCTAACCAACACAAATCGCTCTGGAGTTCCTCACTATCCTCCTGCGATCTGATTGCCCGGCAGAGTTTTGTGTCGTCTGCAAACTTGATGATCTCACTGGATGTTCCGTTTTCCAAGTCATTGATATAAATATTAAAAAGGATCGGCCCAAGTACCGAGCCCTGGGGTACACCACTAGTCACTTTCTCCCAGTCAGAGAACTTCCCATTTATGCCCACTCTCTGCTTTCGGTTTTCCAGCCATTTGCCTATCCATCTTTGTATATCTCCCTCTATGCCATGGCTTTGTAGTTTCCTAAGAAGTCTTTCGTGTGGAACTTTGTCGAACGCTTTCTGGAAATCCAAGTATATTATGTCCACCGGCTTTCCACTATCAATTTGCTCGTTCACGGTCTCAAAGAATTGGAGTAAATTCGTCAAACACGATTTCCCTTTCCTGAATCCATGTTGACTGGGTTTCATCAAGTCGTGTGTGTCCAAGTGCTGAACTATGCTATCCTTGATCAGTGATTCAATCATCTTGCCGGGGACAGACGTAAGACTCACAGGTCTATAGTTGCCCGGTTCTCCTCTCGATCCTTTTTTGAAAATTGGTGTGACGTTTGCTTTCTTCCAGTCGTCTGGTATCTGTCCAGTTCTGATTGACAGGTTTGCAAGTTTTTGCAATAACTCTCCGATTTCAACCTTCAATTCCTTCAAGACTCTCGGGTGAATTTCATCCGGTCCAGGGGATTTGTCACTTTTAAGTTTGTCGATCTGGTAGTATATCTGATCCAAGTTCACTTCAACTGTGGTGAGGCTGTCCTCTATTTCTCCTGTAAACAGTTTCTCCGCTTCAGGTATTGTTGAGGTGTCCTCCTTCGTAAAAACGGAGGCAAAGAAGGAATTTAGTTTGTCTGCGATTTGTTTATCTTCCTTGATGTACCCTTTTATTCCCTTGTCGTCCAGGGGTCCCACTGCCTCTTTTGCAGGTTTTTTCCCCTTCACGTATCTAAAAAAGGGCTTGAAGTTTTTGGCCTCCCGGGCTATTTTTTCCTCATAGTCCTGTTTTGCATCCCTCACCGCTTTGTGACATTTCTTCTGCTCATCTTTATGTTTGTTCCAGGCTTCGGTTGTCTTCGTGCATTTCCATATTTTGAAAGAGTCCTTCTTTTCTTTTATGGCTTCCTTCACCTGTATGGTAAGCCATGCCGGTTCTCCTTTGCCTTTAGTTCTCCGATCTTTAGAAATCCTTGGGATGTAGAGATCTTGTGCTTCTGCAATAGTATTTTTCAATAGGCACCATGCCTGATCTACTGTTTCAAGTTTGTCCACCATCTTCTCGAGTCGTTTTGTTACCATGGCTCTCATGCATTCGTATTTACCCTTTTTAAAGTTTAAGGTGGTGGTTAAGGTTTTGGCATGTTTCCTTTTCCCGATGTCCAGTTTAAAGTTGATTACATTGTGATCACTCGTTCCCAATGGAGCCCTGACTTCTACTTCTGTTATCGGTCCCTTGAGACCATTTAAGACTAAGTCCAAGATGGCGTCGCCTCTTGTCGGCTCTTTTACCATTTGCTCCAGGAAGCAATCCCCTAGCACCTCCAGGCACTTGGCCTCCTTGCCGCAGTTGGAGGCTCCTAGTTTCCAGTCTATTCCTGGGAGATTGAAGTCTCCCAATATAACTACATTGCCTGTCCTGCATACTTGTTTGATTTCCTCCATCATTTCTGAGTCAGTGTCTACCGCCTGTCCTGGGGGACGATAGTAAAGGCCAATTTTTGTATCTGTGCCATTTTGACCAGGAATTTTGATCCAGAGGGACTCCAGTTTCTCTTTCCTGTCTGTTGTAATCATTCCAACAGAATCTATTTCTTCCTTAACATATAGGGCAATACCTCCACCTTTCTGCCCTTCTCGATCCCTTCTATATAGTTTGTATCCCTGTAGTACTGTGTCCCATTTGTTTTCTTCATTCCACCATGTTTCTGTTATGCCAATGATATCCATGTTCTCATGTCTTGCTATCATCTCTAGTTCTCCCATTTTGTTTCCTATACTTCTAGCATTTGTATATATGCATCTAAGTTCCCTTCGTGTTACCTTTTTGGACCTTCTACTCTTGGCTGTCCTTACAGTTTTATTTACGGTATCCTTTACTGCTCCTGTGTTATCTTCCATGTTTGCTGTGTGGTCTTCCCCTCCTGTGTCTGAGTTGTCCCTTCCTGCTTGTTCTCCTTTGTTGGCTGTGAGGTCGACCTCTCTTATGTATGAGTAGTAGTCCTTTGTTCCTACGTCGGGGCATCCTGTTGTCCATACCATCGACCGGTGGTCGACTGTCGGCTTTCCCCTGTCCTTCAGTTTAAAGCCTTCTCTATTGCTTTCTTCATGTTGCCTGCCAAAACTCTTGCTCCTTCCTTGTTGAGGTGTAGTCCATCCCTTCTGTAGTACTTGCTTTTTCCCCAGAACGCCGTCCAGTTTCGCACGAAGTCGAAGCCTTCGTCTTCGCACCATCGTCTCATCCAGGCGTTGATTGCTTGCAATTCCCCTTGTCTCTTTCCATCTGCTCTTGGTACAGGGAGGATTTCAGAGAAGGCCACCTTCACCTCCCTGATCTTCAGTTTTCTTCCGAGTGAGCGGAACTGACCCTTCATCTCTTCCCTGTCATACTTCCGCCCGCTCACATCATTTGTTCCCACGTGGATAAGCACAGCGGTGTCCACTCCCCCTGCGCCATCTATGATCCCGGAGATCCTGTTGGTCACATCCTTTACTCTTGCTCCAGGCAGACAGGTGACGACTCTGTCCTCTCTTCCTCCTGCGGTGTGGCTGTCCACGTGTCGTATAATGGAGTCTCCTACGATGATCCCCATCTTCTTTATTCGGGAGTTCCTTGGGGTGCGTAGGTCTACGTCCTTGGAGTAGTGCCAGTCCTCTTCCTCCAATGATACTCTTGAAATTGTTCCCTGTTCTTTGAGCGAGGGGACATCTTCCTGTGCTCTCACTATTCCTCCTGGTGTACGGTTGTCTCCTACCTCGTCTTCGCTTTCTTCTGTGTTTGCATGGGTGTCTTCTCTACTCACATGGGTTTCCTGAGTACAGTTTTCCAGCCCTGGGATCTCTACGTGGTGCTGATGGGCTTCCTCTATGAACATTTCTAGATCCTTGACCTCGTCGTTTGGGCTGTACTCCACTAGAATCTTCTCCTGTGCTCGGATTCTGTCTTCGAGTTCCATCACTGTTCCCTCCAATAGTCTTACCTGACATTTCAAGCTATCCCTCTCCATGCATCGATCGCAAATGTATGCCTGGATCCCCGAAGGGAGGTAGTCATACATATTGCAGTCGATACAGAAGACAGGAAAGCTCATCTTCTGACTTCCTTGAGCTTCCATTTCTTGCTTCCTGTTTGAGTGAGTCTGTTTGTGTTACAGTGCCTGTGCCTTTGTGTGCTTGTGTCCCTTGCCTGCTGCTTCCTTGTGTTGCTTGCCTTGTTGTCTCTCTCGTGTGTGCTGTCTCTGCTCTACCTCACCTTGATTGTATGTGCAGGTTGGTTTCTTTTTGTGTCTGTCTCTTCCTTATCTTTTGTGCTTGTCGATTCCTTACCGGTCTGTTCTCCTCTGGTGTTCTTGAGTGTGTAGCGCTCGTCCCTTGCAAGGCCCTTCGCTAAGGCGAGCGCCTTTACCGCGCGCCTTCGCCGTGCGCCGAACGGCTGGGCGCCGTTGGCTCCCTTTCTCTCAAAGGGGAGCCCGGGCCGATGCGACCTGTGATGCGCGGGGGTGGGCGGAGCTAACTCTCGCCGCGACCCCGAACTGCCTGCCTGCTGCTTCTCTTTCTTTTCTGGCTTTCCTCCCCTCTCCTCTCCTCCGGAGCTGAAGAAAAATCAACAACTAAGACGCCGCCGCAGTCCGCCTCGTGTCCTGGCTCCCTTTCTCTCAAAGGGGAGCCCGGGCCGATGCGACCTGTGACGCGCGGGGGTGGGCGGAGCTAACTCTCGTCGCGACCCCGAACTGCCTGCCTGCTGCTTCTCTTTCTTTTCTGGCTTTCCTCCCCTCTCCTCTCCTCCGGAGCTGAAGAAAAATCAACAACTAAGACGACGACGCAGTCCGCCTCGTGTCCTGGCTCCCTTTCTCTCAAAGGGGAGCCCGGGCCGATGCGACCTGTGACGCGCGGGGGTGGGCGGAGCTAACTCTCGCCGCGACCCCGAACTGCCTGCCTGCTGCTTCTCTTTCTTTTCTGGCTTTCCTCCCCTCTCCTCTCCTCCGGAGCTGAAGAAAAATCAACAACTAAGACGCCGCCGCAGTCCGCCTCGTGTCCTGGCTCCCTTTCTCAACATCGGGGCAAGAGGGAGCTCAAGCCCTCCTGCCACGAGGCAGCGCGACTGGATTGGGCCAGGAGGGAGCCCATGCCCTCTGGAGTACCTCGCTGTCTTTCTGCGATCTGATTGCCTGGCATAGCTTTGTGTCGTCGGCAAACTTGGTGATCCCATTGGATGTTCCTTCTTCTAGGTCCTGGGGCACACCGCTAGTCACTTTCTCCCAGTCCGAGAACTTCCCATTTATGCCCACTCTCTGTTTCCTATTCTCTAGCCATTTGCATATCCATCTTAGTACATCCCCCCTCTATTTCATGGCCTTGTAGTTTCCTGAGAAGTCTTTCATGTGGAACTTTGTTGAACGCTTTTTGGAAGTCCAAGTATATTATATCCACTGGTTCACGGTTTCAAAAAATTGGAGTCACTTCTGGAATCACTGTACCTTCCGATCAAAATCTGGTACTGGGACAACTGGAACAATTGCTTTGTCGTATCTACTACCTGACTCAAAATAAATCAATAATGCAAAACCTTAACTTCCTCAATGATGTAACTTTATGCTCTTTTTTGACTTTTTGGTGTTTGCTAGCTATTTCTAGAAAAATAACTTTCATTTAAATTATTACGTAACTTTTCCCAGTAATAAGTGTGCCACACACTTTTTCCACTTGCATTCAGTCTTAAATTAATATAAACTATATCTTTAAGAGATTTTAAAAGAACCTTCTGGATTTAGAACACTGCACAGCACTACTCAGTGTTTTAGAATCTTCACCAGCACAGATCAGTTTTTACTTCTACTGCAGTACTGCAGAATTCTATTTAGCCTGTAACTCTAGAAAATGCCTTTTAAAAACTCAAATCAGAGGTATTCTTTCCAATCTCACCCATAAATACTCAAAAGTAATTATTTTTTCAAATTCCCTTTTAAATACTAGCTAAAATAACTTTTCTTTCACTCAAAGTTATTTAAATTATATTTCCATCTTATCTTTTTATCTTCTCAGATACTTATAAAATCACTTTTAATACCACACATTAAATTATCCTTTAGTATTCAGATTCTATCCTTTACTCAAGCAATCTGACATTTAAAACAGACATTCACACTCTCTGAGGATTCACAAACCTCTTCATACTTCTCCAGCCAAAAACATTAACAAATTGTACTCTTTTAACTATTTCCTAAACTCTGAGGACTGACAAACCTCTTCACTTCTCCATCCAGCTAGCAACAACCTGCTTCAACTAGTTTCAATCTCCATCTGGCTACTGCAACTGACTTCTGCTTCTCAATACTGCAACTGCCTCTTGACAACTGATTACTTTTCAAAAACCAGCATTAACTTAGAACTTGCTCAGATAATATTCCATGGATTAGCCATTCATCTCTCATATACATGCATACTTATAAAAAAAATACATGCATTACCCACATTTTAGTTATTTAAACAACAAAAATGTATTTAATTTTGCAAGTAACCTGAATTTAAGTAATTAAACAGCTTTTCGTCTGCTTGCTTTCCTGTCTCATGCCAGAAGTAATGGATGGAAACAACTAATCAAAACACTTCATTTTCCCTGCCATTAGCTTCAGAACTCTCTCCTGCTCTTATACAGATTCCATGCATGTGTACACTAACGTGCACGGGCCTAACTAGCACTTTCTTGGAATGCTCACATGCACATTATCTCCTGGAATTCTCACAGGCACTGTCTCAGTGTTCCATGACCTGTTCATGCCTGAATAAACTTTTTCAGTTTTAAAAATAAATAACCAGTTGAGAAGAAAATATTCTATAGTAGGTAATATTTTGGTTAGAATGCAACAATGATTATAGTAGTTATCAGGTAATTTGTTCAGTGACACAAAGTAACAGAACTCTTACATATATCACTTTACAAAATTTACTGCTCAATTTCACTGCACAGGCAAAACATATATTTGGGCAACAGAATAGTATCATTGATTCCCTGTCAAGTGCCTTCTTTTTACACCACTGGCACTTCTGGCAGATGAGAACCCACACAGTCACTCAGCTAGTTATTGTGGCAGAGAACCTCCAACAAACTCTTGCTAGGCTGGCACTGTGATAGACACCTATCCTTTGATACATCACAGTCAGGCAGAGATCAAAGAGGGTCTAGCCTGCCACTTCACAGTGGTTCTGTCATGACTCAAATTGGCCAGCATAACTTGTCCAATCAATGTCATCAAGCTTGTATGGACATGACACATGATATCACTCATAACAGATCTGACACTGGCTCAAGTATCTTATACAGTATGATAATCAGGCAAGGAATGCTTGTCATGGTAGCAGGAAAACTCAGGAACTATGAATTCCAGCATGTCTGGGGACAGGCTGTATAGGAACAGGGCCACTTTATGGGAAATCTCGAGATGGAATTTTCCTAATGAGGAACAGGTTTAGTAACCTATTGGTCCCATGGGGAGGGGGCTGGAATAGGGGCAAATATGCAGGAAATGTGCATCTTTGATACCTATGCTATGGTTAGTCAGCTTAGGGAAGGTTGTTCATGGTTCTGACACCTCTGCTGTGGTGAAGTGAGTATATGAAAGGGGAAGCCTGCATCAATGACTGCGTGGTTGTGACTAATGTGTATGAGGAAAGCCTGCACTCTAGTGAGTGCTGGTGTGTGTTTGGATAAAGGAGAACCCTAGTACAAATAGATTGGGTTTTGGGACAGGAACACTGTAAGGCTTTTCCCCACTCATTAAGTTCCAGGGCTCTCCTAGGACACAGTCCTAAAGATTGTTTTCCTTTGAGAGCAGTTTGGAGAGCTTGGTTTCCTTGAGAGTGGAAAGGGATTGCAGTCCCTGGTGGGGGTAGAACCAAAAAGCTGAAATGGAGTTCAAGATCTGCTGGGGCGGAAGAGAAGCTGGGACTTGGGAGATCCCAGAGGGAAGGAGTAGGGTTACCAGATATCTGTATTTACCCGGACATGTCCTCTTTTCAAAACCCGGCACTTTGGATTTTGAAAAGCTTCCAGCTGGGGACCATGTCAGGAGGGCATCTGTGCATGTGAGGATACAACATGGTGACATCACATGCATGCATGTGACATCATCACGTCCCGACGCGGTTCCGAGCACGAGAAGAGGTTGGAGGGGGGGGATGAGGCATGACTTGGGCAGAACAGGGTGGGGCTGGGTGGAACTGGGCGGCCTTGTGGGGCGAGGCCATGGATCTGGATTTTACAATTGTAAAATCTTGCAACTCTAGGAAGGAGGATCCGCACATGTTCTGCTTCAGAGCTTGCAAGTGTTCCTGAGGTCCAGCTGGGTCTAATTTGGGAGGCCTGTTTAAAGGTAGTTGGGGGGAGAGGAAAAGGAAGAGCTTAAAGCTGTCTGGACTTCAGCCAATGTAACTGTAGTACTGCTGCACCTCCTGTAAAGGTACCCTGGGGCTTCCTTCAATTTTGCCTCCTAAGCAGGGGTTGGACTTTGTTCTGTGAACTGCTTGAAAGGATCGGTATTTGTTCTGTAAATGGGCAGAGACATTGTGTGGCTGGTTATAGCCTGGGAGATGGATCTCATATTTAATATTGCCAAACTGAGAGAGGGAGGGTGTAAAATTTTCACTGTACCCTGTTAGTAAGATCTATGGGACAGCCAGAAGCTGCCAAAAATGGTAAGCTTTATTTTGTCCCTAGTTTAGGGTTTGCTTGGTATGCTGACAGAGGAGGGGAATTTCCATGTATTGGCCTTATAACAGGGCCTAAAGAGGATTTTAACCAGAAGGCTGAACTGTGTTGACTTACCATACTTGCCTTGAGAGGCTGGCAGTTGTACTCACTTCTGGAAGAGTAGTTGCCCTTGGAGTGTGGGTTTAAGCTCGGTTGTTTTTTTTTTTTTTTTCTTTTGGACTGAGCCCAGATGGAATGTTTTGTTTAGACTGAGCTGAACTGAGTTTGTACTGCCAGGCAGTTAGTTGCAGCCTAGACGGCAGTGATGCTTGGCTGAACTTTTAGAGGGACTGTATTATGTTTCAAGCACTGTCTGAATGTTAACCTACTCAGATGACCTCTTACACTTAAATGTGGCTGCATTATACTGCTTATGCTGACCTAATTTGCCTGAGTAAGCCTGCTCTTTCTTTTTTATGCCTGAGTTTTATAATCCGTATCTGCCCTGCCATTGGGTCTTGTTGGCCCTACCTGCTGGCACAGCATCTGGATGTGACAATAGTCTCACATGTATAAAAAACCTGGGGCAGCAGTATCTTATTGTTGTTTTTCAATGGAGAGCATATGAGGCTCATAATCAAAAAATATAAACATTCAAAAAGTGTACTAAATCCACACTTGGCCATCCTAATCACCAGGACATCCCAAAAATTAGACTTCCAGATGGGCAAAACATCTAGCTGAGACATTTTTGAAAAAAAAACATGGATGTCTTTCAGGTTCGAAAATGGACATTTTCTCCACCCAATTTTTGGATGTTTTCCTCAAAATGTCCAAAGGTAGACTTAGACGTCCTATCAAAAATGCTCCTCCATGTAATACAATTGTCCCCTTTCCCCTGAATTCTATATATGGCACCTAGATTTGATGCACTCCCAAGATACGTATACAACTTAATAGGCTAACAAACATTTAACCATCAATAATTGCGTGCTAACAACCAATCATTGATGTTAATAGGCACCAGTTAGGATTGTGCACATATCTGGCTGTGTGCTATTCTCTAATGCTGGGTGATTACATCCTACGGTGCATATTCAAAAGGGGGCATGGCCATGGGAGGAGTATGGTGTGTTTGAGATGTTCCTAAATATTTCACATCTTGCTACTGAATAATGGTTCAACACGCCCATCTTAGGTGGGTGCCAGCATTTGCACCAGGCTTCAGGAGGCATAGGTCTGGTGCCCAACCAGGGCTTGGGAAGTGATGTTAAACATGATTTATATAAAGGGCACCCACCCTTTATAGAATCATGCTTAGCGACGATCTTATCCAATTCTCATTTTTGAGTGTTATTTATAGAATTCGGCCCTTTATTGTATTTGCTAAAAACTATCAAAGGCGCTCGTATGTGTCTTTATAATATAGCCTCCAAAATTCATCCCCCATAGTGCACGCAAGCACTCACACAAATTTTTATCACCATTTTAAAGCAAGTGTAAATATGTTTGTGTACTCTATGTATGTAAACTAAACTAAACTAAACTAAGCCTTAGGTTTATATACCGCATCTTCTCCACTGAAGTGGAGCTCGACACGGTTTACAGAGTTTAAAAAAATATGGGAAGAGAGAAGAGAAAGAGTTTACAAAGCATAAAAAGAGGGGATGTAATCAGGAGAAGAGATTTTATTATATGCTAGAGAAAAGCCAGGTTTTCAGTTGTTTTCGGAATAGTTGGAGGGAGTCCAGGTTCCGCAGCGGGACAGTGAGGTCATTCCAGAGGCCGGTGATTTTGGAGAGGAGGGATCTACCCAGTTTACCTGCGTGGAGGATGCCGTGTAGAGAAGGGAAGGATAGTTTATGTCTGTGGGCAGATCTGGTGGTAGTTGGTGTCGGGGCGAGGAAGGATAGAGGGATTAGGGGCGGAAGGATGCCGTGAATGATCTTGAAAGCCAGGCAGGAGCATTTTAAATGAATTCTGGAAAGTACTGGGAGCCAGTGAAGATTGGTAAGTAGAGGGGAGACGTGGTCATATTTGCGTTTAGCAAAAATCATATGTACATATGTATTTTTTTACAATTTCACCCCTGCTCCGTTCAGACTGTGTGTAAAAGTATGTATCAGTTTGCCAGAAGATATGGTAACATCAGTTAGCATAATTGGGTTTGAACAAGTTTCTGGAGAAAACTATCGAGACAACTGCTTGCCCTGGGATAGGTAGCATGGAATTTTGCTACTATTTGGGTTTCTGCCAGGTACTTGTGACCAGGATTGCCAACTGTGGAAACAGGATACTGGGTTAAATGGATCATTGGTCTGATACAGTATGGCTATTCGGTGACACTCTGCTGAAATCAGCATGCAACAATGTTTCTTATTTTAATTGGTGCAATAATTGATTGTACCATTAAAAGCTAATTAAAAAAAAATTTAAAACAATTAAAGTTGTGCACAGAATTCTGCATGGCACATAGCAACACCTAATTCAAAGCGCCTACTGGTGCCTGACGTCTATCTGAAAAGTAGGTATGGTTGGGGGCAGAGAATAGGCATGGTATAACTTAGGCATCGCTAGGCATCTGTGGTAGGTGCTAGTAAATTAGGCCAAGAAAATCCAAGCCTAATAAGGATGCCTAGCGATGTCTAAGCATGCCTAAGCACTGCTAAGTGTGATTCTATAAGTGGTGCCTAGCGGCTGGTTGACAATGGCACCAACCAATGCTTACAAGCACCATGTACAGAATCAGGCCCCTAGGGTCTATGTTCCAGAAATAGCAAATAAAAATCAGGATCAAATATTTTATACCACATTTATTGTTGGTTTAATCATGAATTTATAATGAGTGTGACTGCTGGGTAGACTGGATGGATCATTCAGATCTTTATCTGCCAACATCATCATTTTCATCATCATCCATAAGCCTATCCTTGCCCTGGATCGGTAGCATGCAATGTTGCTACTCTTTGGGTTTTGGCCAGGTACTAGTGACCTGGATTGGCCACTATGAGAATGGGCTACTGGGCTTGATGGACCATTGGTCTGACCCAGTAAGGCTATTCTTATGTTCTTATATTATAAGCAGATACTTTCTCTGTCCCCAGTGGGCTCAATTTTGAAACTGTTTCTAAAGTGTGGTAGGGTCTGTCTTTCCTCCTTTTTTGTTAAGAAAAACATAAGTTTTGAAAAATAGAAACACGCTTGAAGATTGAATAACCAACTGTACAAGCATTATGAGAATATAAGGAGAAGTGTGTTCTCTTGTGTAGGACCTATGGAGTGGAACAAATTACCTGTGTATTTACAACAGATGAAAGATTTGCAGGAATTTAAACAAATTTTTAAAAACATCTATTTTGTGCTATGAAATATGATACTTAACACGATGTAATAACTGAAACAGTGGATAGGAAGATATGCACTCTGTACCATTAAGTATATCATTTGGTGATAAGTTTGATTGTTATGGACATGTTGTTTTGTTAATTGTTGGGTATGTACGTTTATTTGTTTTATTATATATGACATACATACAGAACTACTCCACTTATCAGGCTGAGAGTCTTATTCTAACGGAAGAAAAAGCCTCTGGTCTATTCTGGTAGAGCACAAATGCTCAAACCACCACCACCCACATCATTGACTTGAAAAAACTTCCGTATAGAATGATTAATTACCACTGAGATATTGAACTGCAATACTGATAACTGTGTTGAAAAATTTAAGTGGCAGCTTGTTTGTAGTCAATGTTTCACAGTATTTAGCCATTTCTTCAGGGCTCCTAGACTCCCACTATCTTTGCACAGTTCTTTGAAAGTAATTATATAAAGAGTATATCACTCATCATTCTTAAATCTTATATCGTTCTTAAGAAGAACTAAATATTGTTACTCACTGGATATTTGCTCACTCGATCTCACCAGCGTCCTGCTCTCATGGTGGCGTCTCAGTGTTTCATAAAGGGAGATGAGCCAATCACGCCCTCCATGAGATTGCTATGGGGAGTGTTGGCCTCTCCTCATTGGCTAACCAGCTTAGCTGTTGCAATCCCGAGTTGGATCCACAGAACCATGGTTAATTTGAACTTCCAAAACAAAGCTGTAGGAGAACTATTGATTAGTAAAAGTAATACCAGCCTATATTCATGTTTAATCCTTTTGGATTTACAGACTCAAGCTCATAAATCCAGCGTTGTTCTCGTTGCTGGAGACACAGCTACCTATTGCCTCCACGGATGTCTTGCTCCACGTGATCTAGCACATAACATTTAAGCTGAAAAAAATCATGGTTTAGATCTAGGCAGTGTTGTACCACTGGAGCTTGTAAATTTTTTCTACCTAATGCACTTCTGTGTTTATTCAGGTGTATTCACAGTTGTCTAATCATTTGATTCACGTATACTTTCAAACACAGGCATACAATGCAATAAACTACAAAATCTGTAATGCAGGACGTCATATATTTGAATAAGTACTTCTTTTGATTTGCTGGGTTTATGAATTCTGATGATGTTACCATGTTCGCACAATTCATACAACTCCCGCATGCTGTATGCTGAGGTAGTGTTTTGGTGTTAACAGATCTTTGTTTTGATAATGCAGGCCTTAATCTCTCTTTTAAGTTTACGCCCCTTCTATATGCCAAACATAACTCATGTTCTTTAAAAGATGGCAATATCTTTATTAGGGCCCAATGCTTCTGTAAAATTCTGCCCAGTTGATGTGACTTGTGATCAAATTTAAGTGTGCATGTCATTGTTTTATCCATTGATTGTCTGGGTCTATGGGACAACATTATATCTCTATTTGCATTTAGCGTTCTTTTATATGCAATATGGATCAATTTATCTGTATAGCCCTGTTGTTGCAATTTTTTCTTCAAGAAACTTGATTGTACTTTATATTCAGCTACAGTGCTGCATAACTGCCTGCATCTTAAAAACTGTGATATTGGCAGATTCTTTTTTTTTTTTAAATGCGGAGGATGAAAACTGTCATAATGCAGGAAAGTGTTCTTGTCTGTTTCCTTCCTATGCACTGTGGTAAAAAAACTCATTGGCGGTACGTTTCAATGTTATATCCAGAAAAGTTATTTTTGATGTGTCACATTGCATAACAAATGAAATGTTAGGATGGTGACCATTCAGCCACTCCAGAAACCTCTCAAGATGCATATGGTCACCTTTCCAAAATAAAGAAGATGTCATCTATAAATCTGGACCAACACGTAAACATATCACTATAGGGGTTCTCAGATATCTATTTAGTTTCAATATTAGACTTAAACAAGTTATCAATTGATGGTGCCATCACCGCTCCCATAGTGACACCCATTTTTTGTTTATAATATTTCTTCTCAAACATAAAAAAAATTCTCACACATTGCTATCCTTGCAAGATTTATTAAGAAATCTGTAGGAACTCTCTGTTCTCCCTCACGTTGGTCTAGATATCCTCTCAGTATTTGTAATGCTTCTTCTTTTGGAATCATTGTATACAGTGACTGTACATCGAGAGTCACCATCCAAGCTTCATTTGACTCCATAAATTGAAGACTAGCTATTCTTTTCAAAAAATCAGTAGAATCTTGTATATAAGAGAAAATTTCTTTTACAAATGGCTGTAAAAAATGATCTAAAAAATTAGACAGAGGTTCTAATAGAGATCCTTGACTAGAAACGCTTGATCTACCTGGAGATTGATCTAATCGCTTATGTTACATTTGGGAGGGTATAAAACGCAGGACATTTAGGAGTTTTCAAGTTCAAATATTTAAACTCTGTCGTTGTTAAATAACCTTTTTCTAATCCATCCTTTGTTAACTCTTCTATTTGTTTCTTCAATCTCATTGTAGGATCTTCTTCTAGCATTTGATAGTCCCCTTCGTTCTTTAACTGTTTATATACTTCCAGGGTATTAGTCTTCTTTGGTTTGTAGGACAATGGCCCCTCCCTTATCCACCCTTTTTATGGTAATCTCAGGATCTTCTTCAAGATTTTTTAGAGCCTTCTGTTCTTCTTTAGTAAAGTTGTAAGTTAATCTTTCTGTATGTGTTTCCATTTCTACTATATCTGCTAATACTAGCTCTTTAAAAGCTTTCAATAAAGGGTTGAGTGGGGTCGGGGGGAACCAGGTGGAATGGGGTCTAAAGCTAGTTGCTTCTATCCCTTCTTACATTTCTTCTATAGTGTGGAGAAAAACACTTAAGGTGTAGTAGTCTAATAAATTTCTCAATGTCCACTCGTGTCTGAAACGGATCATGTTTATATGTTATTTATTTACCCACTTCCACCAATTTATAACTTATTATTATTTTTTATTATGTATGTACATTTTATAACCCGCCTTGGATAAAAGTGGGCTAGAAAAGATAATAAATTAAACATGCATCTTTTTCCTTAAGCATTCTACATTCACATAACAAAGTTCTCATTATTGAAGGTACCAATTCTCAGCATAAACTGACTAATTTTCTGACAAATATTTCCCTTTTGATATGTAAGGCAACTGTTGCAAGACCAATTCCTATCACAGTGCAAGGAAAGGTAATATCCGCCATACCATCCCATTATTTGTAAAGAGGAACGAGAAGTTCACATACATGCAAAATTTACAAAAGTGGTTTGTGATGCTGATTTCCTTCTCTCTGCGCTGTGGCAAGCTGTTAGAAACCATTATGAAATAATTTGTAGAAATGTTCTGCATATATGAGGTTGTGTTCCCTTAAGAACTTTATCCTTTTATTGTGGAATTTGACATAGTCCATAAATAGAACATCAAACTAAAAAGACAATTGAATTTTTGGAATTCAACTTCAAATCCTCTCTACCAATGAGCTGTTGTGTAATTTTAGGCAAATTATTTCATTGTTTTATGCCTCTCTAATACACTGCTAACTGATTGAGAAGTGCCTAGTTTTGGGTTAATATCACTTATTCTCCGAGACCTTTTAAGAAGGTATTTGTATATTGGAAAGCAGTTTATTAACATGTTGATGATATGAGAGATTTGGTATGCAGAATAAAACTGGCAGTCTGGCCTTATTTCTAGCTTATTGATGAAATATAGAGACAGAGAGTTCTGGTTCCATTTGAAGTACACTGATAGGTTGTCTTCTAGAAATTTTCATTTCAGAATTCTACCTTGCCAAAAGAGTAAAATTGCATCTTATTAGGGCAGTGCTTCTCAAATGTATCCTGGAGGACCACCAGCCAGTCAACTTTTTGGGATATCCCTAGTGAATATTGTGGGACAGGATCCTGGCTAGGCCTAGTTGCTTTGCTGAATCCCAGTCCCGAAGTTAAATAAAGGTAGTGGAACACAGTTCTCAGTGCCTCCCAAGAATTGCACACTGAGATTTCCTGGTTGATCAAAACAAAACACTTTAATGAAAAATAAAACTCCAAACACAATTTCAGAATTGGCACGAGCAAAAAAAAGGACAGGCTTCCAGGAATTCAATTCATTCCTCAAAGGAAGCAAATAAGTCTCACTATAGCATAAGCCGTGCTTTTAGAGTCAGTCCGGTCCATCAACACAAAAGTCCTTAATTTTTCCTTCTGGCCTTACTCATGGCCTAACAGAACAGTACATGCACCAAATAGTAGGTACTCTGTAAATGCTCTCTCTGGCTCTGGCTGTGGCCCTGTTAGGTAGAGCCGAATCCCCAACAGGCTGGGAGGAGATGAGCCCGTACACCACAGGTGTTGCCGCCCTCCCAAGAGACAGGCTCTGGTTTTCCTTCTTCAACCTCCAGCACAAGTCAGAGCAGTGCACAAGCTGCTCCAAAACATAAACTCAAAACTCCCATGAGGGAAAAGAAAAACTGTTTGGCTTAACAGACTACTCACAATTCATTAAGTGTTCTTCCCAGTTAGGCAAGCCATAGTCCTCCTGGCACTTCATGTCATAGTCCTCAGGCTGGGCTTCTGCAACTGGTTTGGTCTGGCTAGCTTCCAGTTCCTCCATTTCCCAATCCTCAGGGAGACTTCCTTGTGTTGGCCATGGTTCAGCTGGTAGGACTGGCTTCCTTCCCAGCTTCTGCTCAGCTCTTTGTCCCAGCTGTCTCTCTTCTCTATCTGACGAAGAAAGCTCAGTAAATGGGAGCCTTGGCAACAAGCTACGCTCCCTCCTAGCAGGGTTAGACAAATTCTTAAAGGGCCCTGCCTTCTCAATATCAGCCTGAGCTCTGGACACTCTTAAAGGGGCAGGTTCCTTCCTAAAGTTGTAAACAGGATTTTCACACTGATCAGAATGTTTCCTAAACCTGGTCACAGAGTTTTTACTGGGGCTTACAGGGACTTTCTCCTTGATTCTAGTAGGTTTAGCCAGATTCCTGTCACAATATGCATGAAAGAAATTTGCAATAATGGAGGTGGCAGGCATGCAGATCTGTCTCATGCTTGTTTATTGAAAGCTTCTATACTGCTGCTAATGACTGGGAGAGTCAATTCTGAGCGATTTATATGAGCTTTGAAATGGTGTTACAATACATGATCTTCTGTAAAGGTGTTCATTAGGAAAATCCTGGAAACTCAATCTATTTCTGGGATCGTGTTTGTACTCCTCGGAACTGCGCTTTTCTTTTTCCTCTTCCTCTCTTGGTGCCTTGCTGTAAAAAAAGCCCTTTGTCTGTCCTCTCCGAATGTATCTCCACTACCTACTGAACTTGTGGACCCATCAAAAGCCACTGTTTTATTAGCATTAGTGACATTCGAATTACCTGTCGTTTGTTTTATCTTCCAAGAATATACCCTCGTCTCTTTTATATTTTCTTAATTTATTCTTTGTTATATCAATTTGAAATTGTTCCAGCTTCTGTTTGGTTTCAATCCATTGCATCTCAAAGTGCTCTAGACCAGTGGTTCTGAACCCTGTCCTAGAGGACCCCCAGGCCAGTCGGGTTTTCAGGATAACCTTATGAATATGCATGAGTGAGATCTGCATATAATGGAGGTGCCAGGCATGCAAATCTGCTCCATGCTTATTCATTAGGGCTATCCTGTAAACCCGACTGGCCTGGGGGTCCTCCAGGACAGGGTTGAGAACCACTGCTCTAGACCTAGATCTTCCTTGAGGTTACTCTCATTCTTTTCTATTTCTTTTTTTATGTCCTCTACCTCTTTATTAGTTCTCTGTATGATTAACACCATGAGATCCAATGAGCATTTATTTAAGATTTGGTGCCATTTGGCTCCAAACTCTTTATCATCACTAAATAGTCTCAGTTCTAAATTGATTCTCAACCCTCTTGGAATATACTCTTGTTTACAATACTCCCTCCTCTGGGCACTGCATTCATTGGGTAAGTCTCTCTTATCTGTACCCTTCTCCTCTACAGCCAGCTCTAGACTCCAAACCTACTATTTTGCTGCACCGTATGCCTGGAACAAACTGCTTGACAGTACGTCAAGCTCCATCTCTGGCAGAATTCAAATCCAGACTCAAAGCCCAGTTGTGTATAGATGCACTTTCTTGTCCAGTTTGTCTATCTTGACTAGATTGTAACTCTTTTGAGCATGGACTGTATCTTCTATGTATGTTTTGATATATAGCTCTGTGGATGTCTAGTAGCTCTACAAAAATGATAAGTAGTAGTAGTAGTAGTAAAGTCATTCTTCACTATGCCCAATGGATTCATACGTAGGGCTCCTTTAACAAAGCCGCGCTAGCGGTTTTAACGCACACACCGAATTAGCGCGCGCTAGCCGGAAATCTACTGCCTGCTCCAAAGAAGGCGGTAGCGGCTAGCACGTGCTGCAATTTAGCGCACGCTATTCCACGCATTAAGGCCCTAGAGCGGTAGTAGAGGGTAGTAGATGCGTGGAACAGTCGCCCGGAAGAGGTGGTGGAAACAGAGACTGTGTCTGAATTCAAGAGGCACATGGAATCTCTCAGAAAGAGAAAGAGATAAGGGTTATTGCGGATGGGCAGACTAGATGGGCCATATGGCTTTTATGTGCCATCATGTTTCTATGTTTCTATGGTAGTGCTATAGAAATCATTTGTAGTACACTTCTCCCTCTGGATTCGCGGGGGATAGGGGCAGAGCCGGACCACGAATGGCGAAAAACCGCAAATATTCGGCTCTGACCCCCCCCCCCCCGCCTCCCTCCCGCCTTCCCGGCCTTACCTGGTGGTCTAGCGGGCTTTCGGGGCAGGAGCGATCTTCCTACGCTCCTGCCTCGTGCAGATCGCCATTAGGAAATGGCTGCTGTGAGTTCCTGTAGTCTCTCAAGACTACGACAGGAACTCCCTATAGCTATTTCCTAATGGTGATCTGCACGGGGGAGGAGCGTAGGAAGATCGCTCCTACCCCGAAAGCCTGCTAGACCACCAGGTAAGGCCGAGATGCTGGGGGGAAGACTTAATGATGTTTTTTTTTTCTTTTTTCCCCCTCCCCAAAAAATCGCGAATATGTGAAATCGCGATTACCGAAACCGTGAATGGGGAGGGGGAAGTGGTGTAGTATGCTTTCCTGCCTCCAGAAGTGGTGCCACTTTTTCTTCCTCTCCCTCCCCTCCCCCCTTTTTAAATTTTTACATTTAGTTTCACCTTTTCAGTGGTAGCTCAAGGCAAAATGCATTCAGGTACAGTTTGTTGTATCGTGTTCCCAGAGATCTTATAATATTTGAGTATACAAGGTCTGTTCAAACCTTGTACCACAACTGATTTTATAAGAATTTATTAAACAATCTTACAAATTATTCCATTAGGTCCCCTTCAAAGTACTTCCCTTCCCTACATATACACTTTTCCCAATGTTGTTTCCACTTCTGGAAACAGTCCTTAAACGTTGAATTTTGCTTTATGTCTTCAATGGTGTTGAATCACTTTCCTTTCAGTATGGATTTAAGTTTAGGGAACAAGAAGAAGTCAGCAGGGGCCAAGTTAGGAGAGTACGGTGGCTGGGGAAGAACTGTCATTGCATTTGTTGCGCAAAATTTGTGAATTTAGATGCATTCAAAACATCTTCAATGACTCATGACATGTTCCCCAAAAGCCACTTTCAACATTTCAGAAGTTTCTGTAGCGGTCTTACCCATTTTAAAACAGAACTTCACATTGTAGCGCTGCTCATTGAGGTCGCGCATGCTATAGCCGATCATGAAAACACACTTTCATAAAAACTGCTGTAGCTCAGAGACAAAAACAGATATCAACAAATCTGCTGGAGTGGCTTGAGTGTTCTGTTTTTGTGTGTTCTAGATGTACTACTGGTTCTAGAGCAGTGGTTCCCAACCCTGTCCTGGAGGACCACCAGGCCAATTGGGTTTTCAGGCTAGCCTTAATGAATATGCAATAGAGACATTTGCATATAATGGAAGTGAGAGGCATGCAAATCTGCTCATGCATATTTATTAGGGCTATCCTGAAAACCCGATTGGCCTGGTGGTCCTCCAGGACAGGGTTGGGAACCACTGTTCTAGAGCATCTCATGGAGTGTTTAGAACTAATAGAGTATTGGGATTCGGTATCTTTATCTAGGGCCTCTGTTGACTGTTCTGTTTCTTTAAGAGCATCCTTTACTATGGTCTGCCGTACCTGGTCCATGGTCCTTTGGCTGTCAGACTAGGCCATACTATCTTGAGTATGCTTTCTATCCAGGTAAGCATAAAACTTTGCTGCTGTGTTTTTATATTTCTGATAGGCAGCTTCTATTTGACTGACTGGGGTTTTCTCACTTATGTACTGCATTACTCTAGTCTAGCCCATAAGCTTTCTAATGTCCTGTGGCATTTTTGTACTTGTGATTCATAGTTCTCCTGAGCCTTTTCCGCTAAAGTATGCATCCTTATTTCTGTTCTAGTGTCCAGTTTACTGACTAGGTGGGTGTCTGCCAGTCTGGTTTCTGTTGTTTTTTTGTGCCAAGATACTGGAATAAACCTTTTTTTTTCACAAACAGTTCTGCAAGGTGCCTTTTTTTTCTTTGGAGCTGGCACAGTCTCTAATGGCAACCACTTATTACAAATGTTAATTTTACAGCCCTACTGCCTTATAAATTATTCATGCAGCTTTAGCTATGGTGCTTGTAAGAAACTATGGGCTAGATTCGGGCTAGGTTTGCGCTCACTTTCTGACTATGGCTCAATTCACTAATCTTCCTCCAGACCCCATCCGTACCCGATTCGATCTGCGCATACAAATGAGTAAAAAGGCATGTAAATTTCTTAAGGCATCGATTCATGAAACCATTTCGTCCAAACTGACTGGCCTTTCCAATCCAAAAAGTTTTGACTGCTGAGGACCTGTCGCTGACTATTCCTGCCTAGCAACTGCCGCGTGAATGCTAAGAACCCCATTAAAATATATATATCTACCCCGCAAAAAAATCCAAAATATATCTAAACTTTAAATATATGTAAACTTTCATGTACATAAGTGTTAGAAATCTTTTTTGATTTTTTTGGAATGCGCATAGCAAGCACGGGAGTGAATCTCGGATTTGTAACGCGCATGGTGAGAAAATCGCGGATTAACCCCATGCTCTCCTTGCGCATTGTACATTTCATATATCAATGCCAAATTAAAAAAAAAAAAATAATAACTTTTAAGAGCCAGCTAACCTTCCCCCCTTCCTTCCAGCTAGATTGTCACATGCATCTGACGTCAAGGAATCACCTTTGGTTGCTTCGTGCTTCAAGGTAGAAAAAGCCGCACAGCCTCCTGGGATTCGTAGACTGTATATAACAGCGCGTGATCCCAGCGCATTCAACTGCTTTTAACTGTTGTGCCTTCTAGCAACTTAACAGTTTTTTTCCTGAGTTGTTAAGCTGTTTGGAGTTGTTAAGTTGTTAAGCTGTTTGGAAGCGCGCAATAAACTTTGAGATCGATCCATAAAAATAGGACAAACTCGAAGAATTCCACAGCTCGCTCACAAACCTCCAATGCTATTTCTTATTAAACCTCTCCAACAAATTTTTCAAAAAGCTATGGTCACAGCTTATACAGCTTGCAACAGCACTTAAGAAAAAAAGAGAGGTTGGTAAAAACTACAGTTCTTATATTGCATTTTTTACGACAACAATGCTTTGCGGTAGGCACATTTCTACGCAGTGAAGTCCTAAAGAGCTAGCGCATGTGTTATGTGATTTAAAACCAACAAGGATACAGTGTGCATGTGCATCGATCAATGTTACAGTGAGACATGTGCGCAAATGGGGGCGTGTTTACGATTTGATCATTTGCATGGACAAGCTTTACTGAATCGATCAGCCAGAATGATTCGGAAATGGATAGAATCTAGGCCGATAAACTTTATTTTCTTTTCAGTCTATGGTAACTCTAAATGCAGTTGAAATACAAGTAGTAACACCCCTAGAAGTCTTTTATCTTTCACAGAACACAGATGAATTCTAATTGCTTCTTGATTTACTGAGTGATCTCAATCTGAATATTGGATTTACTTCTGATTTTCACTGAGAGGCTAGATTCACTGATTTTTGCACATACCTTTGCTTTAAAACTCAGTTATGACAATCTTGGCATCAATTAAACACTGTCAGTTTCAGGTATTATACTAGCAAGCTTGGGACCACATTATACTAGCAAGGTCTGCAGGCTTCTTCACTCCAAGTTAACAGATTGTCAACAGCAGGGTTTGTGGTTTTTTCTGTGCTGACTAAATCACACTATACAGTTACAGCTTACTGCACATTCTTGTTCTCAGGTTTTTGTGATGAAAGAAAAGACTCCTCTGAGTTATATTGGCAACTGTAAGAAGCTCCTATTTAGCTAACCCTTACTTCTGTAATCTTAGTGTTACCAACCAGACTCTATATTTGTTGAGCAATTTTATTAATAACATGAAATAAAGAATAAACACTCACAATAGATGACTTCAAGGCTGTTCAATTCTGTCACAGAATCTTCTCACTCTACCAGTTTCCTATTCAAGCAGTACTTACCTCGCTGTACAGCTTCTCCTGTGGCTATGGGTGGCCTGGAGAGGGGTGCATCAGTATCAAGTCCCCACCCCAACTACAAGTAAACAAATATTTAAGGTGGTTAAGGTTGGAACAGCCAAAGCCTTGTGTGTATGTGATAATCAACTTGCGAAGGTGTGTGTCAAATTACATACCTGTGTTTGATGATGAAGCCCAGGAAGGGAACAAGAGTGGTGGCTGCCAACATGCAAAACTATTTTGTAAACCTAAAAAAATACAAGGAAGATGATCAGTGGTGGTTGCATAAAACTGTTGGGTTAGAGAGTAGGCAACAAAACACATTACCATGCTGAGTAGGACTTGGAGATATGGGGGTGGGAGGTGCTATAGTGTAACTCTTATGGAAGTCTATGGAGAAAATACAGATCAGAGGTTAATCATATCATGCCCATAAAGTACAGAATAGTAAAACATGTTGAAAAGCATTGTGGTGACCTACCCACTGCCTGGTTCTGTCTCCACAGCTCCATTACCAGCTCCTGGTTTTGTCCTTGGATTTTGTAGACCTCAATCATATCCCCCCATTAACCATCTCTTTTCCAAGCTGAATGAGCCCCAGCCTCTAGTCTTTTCTCAGACTAGAGGAGTTTCATCCCTATTAAACAATTATCATTCTGACTGCTCTTCTTTGAACCTTTTCTAATTCCATTATGGGGCTCATTTTCAAAAAAGATAAACATCCAAAAAATGGCAGAAAGGGGCAGATAGACAATTTTCTCACCAAACCCTTCCAATTTGCCATTTTTGAAACCCATGTTCCAAATGGACCTCTACACTGTTTATTCGCTGCTCGCCCAACTCTCAAGGAAGCGTGGTAGGGACATGGGTTGGGTGAACCTAGAGTGGGCTTATGATCTTGATCTTTCTCTGCCACAATCAAACATTTTTGAATAGGTCCAGGGCACAAGCCAGACATCTAGACCTGTTTCAGCAAAGAGCAAGTGCCAAAAAGGTGGCAAAACTGACTGGAGGGATGTAAGCATGACCCCTCCCATACTCTCCCAGTGATCACCAAACCCTTCCTACCCAACAAAGATGCGAACAAAACAGTACACACCCACCTGCTTTCAAGGTTGCAAAGATAACTGTGTAGCCCCTTTGTTTGCCCAGATGCTGGCAGTGGGCACGTAAAGTTATTTTATTTGCTGAGGACCAGAGCAAGAGCCAACTCTTTAAGTTTGGGCTCCATAGCAAGCTTATATCAGACTTCTTCTCACTCCTCTAAATGATATTAGACCACACTAGTAAGTTGCTGAATAACTCAAACCTTTTACTTCTCATTAGAACTCAGAAGAGGAAATACACTTGAACAGTGACAGATTCTTTCAACAACTCCAAATTTATGTACAAAATCCCAATCAGATGTAAATAGTTCACTGGGATCCTCCTTGTTGAATGGATCTTACTGCAAAATTCAAAGTCCAGGTCTGACTAGTGGGTGATAGACCCAAGATTAACTTTAGTTCTTAGGGCTAGATTCACTAAGGACACCGATCGTGTCCTGACCACTTTACTACCAAGTTTCAAGTTTATTAAGATTTGTTATCTACGCAATATCATATATTTCAATGCGTATAACAATTTAAAAAAAATTAATAAATAAAAAAGGGGGGGACAAAACAAGACATTGTAAACAAATTATTTACGTTCTAATACAAACTGGTACAAAAGGCAAGGGGGATGAACTACAATCTTTGCGACCCCGATTCATTAACCTTACTCCCGATCTGATCTGCACCCGATCCGATCCATGCATGCAAATGAGGGGGAATGGCATGCAAATGTAGGAAGGCAGCGATTCACTAAAAAAAAATCAGGAACACCGACTGGGCTGGCCGATCAAAAAAGGAGTGACTGTTGGGGTCCAGTCACTCACATGCTTTCCGACTGTCCTGCTCTCTTCCATCCTGCTCTCTGCCCCCTTCGAGCCATGGGTTAAAAGCATCTACATGGACAAGCAGACTTCCTTCTAGTGCTATGCGTCCTCTCCTGCTCTGCCGCCCTTCCCCGCAGTGCGAGCTTGTGGTTTTAATCCGGGGGTTTACAGTGGGGCTGCAGAACATGCCGCAGTGCAGCCCCACTTTAAACTCAGTTAAAACCATGGACTCGCACTGCAGGGAGGGCAGCAGAGAGCAGGAGAGTCGGGGTGAGTTTGTGTTTTGTTCCATAGCTGCCCTAGTAGCCATAGTAGTTCAAGGCGGTTTACAATAAGAAGAGCTGGACAGTCAGCGAAGAAATAACATGAAGTCTTTGAATGCAGGAATATTTGTAGGGATGGAGAGAGACAGAGTAAAAATCGCAATATAGGGAAATCGAGTACATGTAAGTAGAATACAGGGGTAAGGCTTTAAGAGGTCTTGGTTACAAATCGGTTAAACAGGTTGGTTTTAACTAGTTTTCTGAAGTTAAGATAGGATGAGGAGTGCTTGATGATGTTACCTAGCCAGCCGTTCTGTTGGCTTGCTTGACTGCAGCGAGTCCTGTTGAAGAGATCAGGCCTGGCTCAGCCCTCGATGCCTGCCTGGATTACTTCGCCTTCCCTCCCCTTTGTTTTGACCTCACTGGTGCAGAGAGTGGTGCATGCATAACGTGACCATTTATTTTTTTCATCAAAACGGGACATCTATTAATATTCAGACCCACCCCCAATCCCACCCTAGACCCACCCAAATCCTGCCCTAGCCCCACCCCCAATCCCACCCTAGCCCCGCCCCCAATTTATTCCATTCATTTTTCATGTACACACAATATCTTATTAATTCATAATGTAGAAACATAGAAACATAGAAAGATGACGGCAGAAAAGGGCCAAGGCCCATCAAGTCTGCCCACTATAGACCCTCCCCTTAAGATTAGCTAGTGTTTTGCCCTGACCCTCTTAGGGATCCCACATGGGCGTCCCATTTATTCTTAAAATCTGGCACGCTGCTTGCCTCGATCACCTGCTCTGGAAGCCCGTTCCACCGATCAATCACTCGCTCCGTGAAGAAATACTTCCTGGTGTCGCCGTGAAACTTTCCGCCCCTAAGTTTGAGCGGGTGCCCTCTTGTGGTTGAGGGGCCTCTAAGAAGGAAGATGTCATCTTCCACTTCTATACGTCCGGTGATGTATTTAAACGTCTCAATCATGTCTCCCCTCTCCCTGCGCTCCTCTAGAGTGTAGAGCTGCAAATTGTCTAGTCTTGCTTCGTACGGGAGACCTTTAAGCCCTGAGACCATTCTGGTGGCCATTCTTTGGACCGACTCGACCCTCTGCACGTCTTTGCGGTAGTGTGGCTTCCAGAATTGCACGCAGTATTCCAGATGAGGTCTCACCATGGCCCTGTACAATGGCATAATGACAGCAGGCTTTCTGCTGACAAAACTTCTACGGATGCAACCCATCATCTGCCTTGCCTTTGAGGAAGCCTTCTCCACCTGATTGGCAGATTTCATGTCTGCACTAATGATTACTCCCAAATCTCGTTCCGCTGAAGTCCTGGTCAAGGTCTCCCCGTTCAAGGTATAAGTTCTGCACGGGTTTCTGTTACCTAGGTGCATGACCTTACATTTTCCAGCATTGAAGCCCAGCTGCCAGGTTGAGGACCAGCATTCCAATGTGCGCAGGTCCTGCGCCATACTATCTTGTAAATTGTCCTCGCTTACCATATTACATAGTTTGGCGTCGTCGGCGAATAATGTTACTTTACCTTGAAGCCCTTGAGTCAGATCTCCTATGAATATGTTGAAGAGGAGCGGACCCAAGACCGAGCCCTGAGGCACCCCGCTGGTCACCTCCGATGTCCCAGAGAAAGTACCGTTAACCATCACCCTCTGACGTCTGCCACTCAGCCAATCTCTGACCCATGCCGTCAGAGTCTCTCCCAACCCCATTGATTTGGTTGATTTGATTGATGTAAACATAAATTTTTTTAAAAAAACACAAAGCACACTACGCAGAGAAAATGTTAGTTATCATTTATGAGTTTCGGATTTTTTTCAAAGATGTCAAGGCAGATGAATTTAAAATATGCAATGTCACCTCTAACTATAGAAAAACAGACAAATATAGTGCAAAATATAGACAGAAGATATAAATTCTCAAAACGGACAAATTTTGATCACTAAATTTAAAATAAAATCATTTTTCCTACCTTTGTTGTCTGGTGATTTCATGAGTCTCTGGTTGCACTTCCTTCTGACTGTGCATCCAATCTTTCTTTCTTTCGCATCCAACATTTCTTTCACAATCCAGCCCCATCCCCTTTGGGTCCAGGTTTCTCTCTCTTTTCCCTCTTACCTTCCCCAGATCCAGTGTCAGTTCTCATTTGTACCTTTGTTCCAGGTCTCCCTCTCTCTCCCTCCTCTGTTATGATCTTAAATCTCCCTGTTCTTCCCCAGGGTCTCTCCCCTCCTGTCTGAACTTCCCATAGTCCTGCATCTGCTTCCTGTCTTTCCCCTGTGGTCCAGGCCTTTCTCTCTCTCTAGTCTTTCTAATCTGCTTACAACCCCCCCCACACACACACACACACACTTTCTCTGCCTCTTTCTCACCTTCCTCCCTCCCTCCTTCCCTCCCAGCAGATTTTAGCTTATCTCTCTCCTCCTTTTCTCCTCTCAGATCTGGTATCTGTCTCCTTTCTCTTTTCCTCCTCCCAGGTCTGGTATCTGTCTCCTCCCCTTCCCCACTGCTCAGGCATCTCTCTCTCTGCTCCCTTCCTCCTGTTCTTCCTTCTCAATTTATTTTCTGCCTATGTCTAAATTCTTTCTTACTATTCAGTCCTCAATTTCCCCCTTTCATTGTGTCTACCTGTAGCTTGCCACCTCTTTCCCTCACCCCTTCCAGTATCTAACTCTATCCTCTTCTCTCAATCCAGCATGTGCCCTTTTATTTCTCCTCCCCACTTCCTTCCAGTGTCTGCTCCCCCTCTCCCCCACTTCCATTCAGTTTTCCCCCTCTCCCCCACACTTCCATTCAGTGTCTGTCCCTCCTCTCCCCACACTTCCATTCCGCATCTGTCCTTCCTTTCCCCCACACTTTCATTCAGTGTCTGTCCCTCCTCTCCCCTACACTTCCATTCAGTGTCTGTCCCCTATCTCTTCCATACTTCCATTCAGTGTCTGTCCCCCTCTCTCTACCCCTTCCATCTACTGTTCACCCTCTGTCTCGCCCCTTCCATTCTCTGCCCTCTCTGCCCTTTCCATCCAGTGCCTGCCCTCTCTCTCTTCCATATGGTATCTTCCCTCTTTCTATGCTCCTTCCATAAACTGTCTCCTTTGTACATGATTCGTTTCAGCTTCCCCCTCTCCATTTTTCTGTCTACATATGCTCTGGAATCTTTCTCTTCTCCTTTCCTTCCTTCCTTCCCACTCCACCCCATGGTCTGATGTCTCTATCTCCTTCCCTCCCCTCCCCCATGCCCTGGCATCTATCTCCCTCCTTTCCCTCTGGTCTGGCATTTGTTTCCTCTCTCTCCCCCCATGCTCTGGCATCTCTCCCTCCCCCTCCATGGTCTGGTATCTCCTTTCCTTTCCCTCCCTCCCATGGACTTGGCATCTCTCGTTCCTCTCCCTTTTCCTTCTCTCTCCTTTTGTGTCCAGCATCTCCCACCTGCCTTCCTACTCCTCATATCTGGTTTTTTTTCCTTCACTCTACAACCTTCATGTCCAGCATCTTCCTGTGTTCCTTTTTTTTCTTCCTTATCTGATTTAGCAGCTTTCTCCCCTTTCCTGAGCCAGCCAACCCACCATCTTCCCACATCCCATTCCAGTTTTTCCCCTCTTTACCCACAGGGAATCAGCCCTTAGCTTAATTTAGAGGCAAGTGTTCTAGTGCTGCTGCGAGACTGGAGGCGATTCTTAGCTGCCATCAACCCTGCCTTCGGTTGCGCCGGTAATGCTAAACTGCACGGTAAAACCAAAGAAAGAAGCTGTGGGACTGTATTACTATTTAAAAAGGCTTACCAGGCAGTTACCGGCTGGAGGAGAGTTGTGAGGAGACCCGTGGCTGGTCCTGGATCCCACAGCGGCGGCTTTTCTTCCTGCTGGGCGGCGCAGACAGGCATTCACAGAGACGGACCCCTGACGTCACTGGGTCCGTCTCCAACATCGCTAAAGGCAGCCGCTGCTGTGGCAGTACTCGGAGCAGTTACCGGCTGGAGGAGAGTTGTGAGGAGACCCGTGGCTGGTCCTGGATCCCACAGCGGCGGCTTTTCTTCCTGCTGGGCGGCGCAGACAGGCATTCACAGAGACGGACCCCTGACGTCACTGGGTCCGTCTCCAACATCGCTAAAGGCAGCCGCTGCTGTGGCAGTACTCGGAGCAGTTACCGGCTGGAGGAGAGTTGTGAGGAGACCCGTGGCTGGTCCTGGATCCCACAGCGGCGGCTTTTCTTCCTGCTGGGCGGCGCAGACAGGCATTCACAGAGACGGACCCCTGACGTCACTGGGTCCGTCTCCAACATCGCTAAAGGCAGCCGCTGCTGTGGCAGTACTCGGAGCAGTTACCGGCTGGAGGAGAGTTGTGAGGAGACCCGTGGCTGGTCCTGGATCCCACAGCGGCGGCTTTTCTTCCTGCTGGGCGGCGCAGACAGGCATTCACAGAGACGGACCCCTGACGGACCTCCAACATCGCTAAAGGCAGCCGCTGCTGTGGTTGCGGCCGCAGCCGCGCGGCCGCAGGGCGTGGCCGAAGGGGCGTGCCCTAAGGGGCACGCAAGGCCCCTTGGGAGCCCCTTAGGAGCAACGTGGAGCCCAGGAGCCGATAGTGGGTAACCTTTATTCGGGGTGCATAGATCCAGCTTGGATCCTGCTTCCTATTATTGGATCCAAGAAATTCATCCTATGTCTACTGCAGTGAGGACGTCGTTGGAATTTTTCTTATTTTAACAATGCCGAAAAGACGGGGAAGGAATACCGGAGGAGCCTCCCGGCGACCCTTAACCCCAGTGGTTACCATTGATGATTTTCTCCGACGCCTACAGCGGGAACAAGAAGGGTCGGGTTCTAGCTCGTTGGGGACACCGCCGGAGAGCGGTGCGGTGGGTGCCCCTGAGCATGATGTCACTCTTAGCCCCGATGTTAGGACGCCACCCCTTCAACCGACGCCACAAGCTGCAAGCTCTCCAAGGGACCAGAACCCACCTGAGGAGGTGGGTGCCTTTTTGTCCACAGAGGCTTGTATGGAGAGCTTGCCGAATATGACAACGCAGAGAGGACTGATCTCTCCACAAGGACTTGTGACCGGGACAACAGAAGTTGGGGGAATACAAGACGTCACTGAGGTAAAGCTAATTTCAGAACATTTAGTCACTACACCATTACAACTTTTCTCACCTACAAAACCTCCTACAGTCACACTCGAAGCATTATGGGACTTGGTGGTGAATTTGGGAAATTCATTAAATCCTCAAATAAAAAGTTTGGATAAAGAATTAAAAGAACAAAAGGAAGAAATAAAAGTTTTAAAGCAGGATATGTTACAATTTAAAACAGAGACACAAGATACAAATAAGGAGTTAATATTATTAAAACAAAATCAAGATATGTTGGTAAAAGATAATATATTACTCAGGAAGAAGTTGGAAATGCAGGAGAATAATGGTCGAATAAATAATTTGAGATTTATAAATTTTCCAAAGATCCTGTCAACTTCTCCCAGAGAAATGGTGAAAAGATATTTCATGGAAATTTTGGAAATTCCAGAAAATTCCTTACCTCCTCTTACAAGAGTGTATTACTTACCTGCTAAGCCCCAATTCAAAGAAGAAAACATGGAGGAACCCCGGGAGAGGTCATTGGACATTTCAGCAATATTGGAACAATCAGATAGAGAGTTGGCGGTTCCAGCTACTCTCTTGTTGTCTGTGGCTTTGGCTCCAGACAAGGATTGGATATTAAAACTTTTCTTTAAAAATAGGTCTAAAGACTTCCTGGGGCAACATATTCAGATTTTCCCTGATGTCTCTAGAGAGACTCAAAAAAGAAGAAAAGAATTTTTAATTTTAAAACCTGGAGTGACTCAAATAGGGGGTAGTTTTTTTTTGAGATATCCATGTAAATGTGTAGTGAGATACTTATCATTGAAATATATATTTACAGAGCCATCTCAATTGGTTAGTTTTCTCTCAATGAAACGTCTTGAAAAAGGAATAACAACGTAATAAACGCCTAAGTGAAATTAGTTTCCTGCACTTCAGTTAGACAAGGATTTTTCTTACTTAATTAATTTGAAGTATATAAGTTCTGCTCTTAATAATGGATTCAATAATATTGAGGACTAGTGCGAGAACAGCTAATTTGATATTTCCTTGTAGCAATATTATGTTTGGAATTTAAGTTTAATATGTAGTTTGATCTCACTTTTCTGTACAAGATGTATATGCTTGGTAATATTGTAAAATGTTATAAATAAAATAATAAAAAAAAAAAAAAAAAAAAGGCTTACCAAAGACCTTCAGTCACTTTCCGCACTGGACAGAATGCCAGGAAATCAAAATAGTATACAAATTAAGTTTTATTACATATATACAATATTTCTAGCCATAATCATTGATTAAGTACAGAGTTTGAATCAATACGTTACCGGTTATTACATCATCACGGTTATTACGTCATCACTCTGTCGGGGGACCACGATCAGGAGGCTTATTCAGAATGTCATCACACAGCTCGTCAGCAGTAGAAAAAAATGTCCCTCCCTTACAGGTAACTTTCCTCCCTTAAATTGTACTTTTTCCCCATCCCCTTTTTCCAGATTGGATATACAAACGCGTGCTTACCTCATGTTGAGAGGGTAATCCCCAATCAGCATGTCTTGAAAACAACTAGCTTAGCTCGTGGGTTGTATACCCAGCCCCTCTTTATGGATTGGATACTTTTTCCCCCATCCCCTCTAGCCAGATTGGATATACAAACGCGTGCTTATCTCGTGCGGGGAGGGTGTGATTCTGTCAAGCACCTATCATCAGGTGCTGAAAACTCCTGGCTTTGCTCGTGTGCTGACAGTGACCTGCTCTCATATCAGCAGGTGCTGAAAAATTTCTGGCCTTGCTCGTTCTCATAATACTTGTGTTTCCCTGTAACAGCTATCATGGATCCTAGGCAGTGTCATTCAATATTAATAATCCTTTCATACCATACGTTTCACATTCGTATCACATTCGGTCCTTATTGAGTGATACTGCCATAGGATACCATCGTGGGCCGTGTTGGTTTACAGCATAGTCCATAAACCACGTAACAATTCCACAAGGACAAAACAAGTACTACTATGGTTAGAATAAGTAAAGGGTGAATTAGCCAATTCAAAGTGGTAGTAGCTGATGGTGCATAGCCCAGAAACACATCCCACCAGTGATGCGAAGTTGCATCCGCAATTGTGGATCCAATATGAATAATTTGATCTGCTACAATGGTAGTACTAATCTGGTGCTCTAATATACTTTTGTTCAAATTCCTTATGGACTGATTTATCCTACGGGATCCTTGTATTATTGCCTTTAACTTTTCCAACTTCAAATCCCAATTTGGAACGGAAAAATTGTTTTCCCAGAGTACATTTGTTTTAAGTCCTAAATCAGGAGTTAAAACATAAGTTTGATTCTGCCAAAGAAGTGTTGACATATTGTGTAAGCATCCTACAAACGGTACTATCATTTTTGGTATTATTGGTTCATTAGTTACCACACATATTACACGTGGTGCTATTTCAATCATATATTGATAAGTTACTGGTAATATGGTCCATTCACACACATTTACAGTATTTTGTAATAAACATGGTTCATATCACAAAATGTTAAATCATGAGTTTGATTATTCATATCAATCATTTGTCCGTTGAATTTAGGTGCCCAGAAAAATTGTTTCTGAGGTTCCCCTAGTATGAGGGGTAACACTACATATTTACACATAAACATTCCTATGCAGTGAGTATCATTACATTGTACTTCTGGTGCTTGAAATTGTTTATTAAACACGGTCCTCCATATCTGCTCATTTCTAGTGTGTTCATTGCTTTTAATCTGTTTATTGTCACATTTGCAATGATACATCTGGAGTTAGTACTGCAAGTGAAGTTATCTTGCTTCCGATTCATTGAAGAATGCGTCCATCTCCATGACGTAACGACCCCTTCTTTAATTGTAATACATCGCCCGGGGGCAGCGCCTCTTACCCCATACCATATTCCAAGGATTCCAAGGCACACGTATATCTGCAAGTTTCAGAAAACATTATTACTCTCTCAAATAACATTTCTCCTGAGGGACATATTCCCATTTTTCCACTCCCGGTTTCATTACAAGGAGGGCCTTATCTTTCCCGATTGCAATCACCTCCGCTGGTTCCGGAGGTCCTTTAGGATTGCTAATCTAGATTTTGGCTCCTACGTTTACGGTATTTGTAGCTCCAAACTCCCCTTCCCCTCTTACAGTCAACTGAGAAGGAGGGGTTATTTCCCTAATTGGCACGATATAGATTGGTATCAATAACAATTGAGCTACTCGTTCTCCCTTCGCAATTATTACATCATTTTCTCCTAAATTTATCAATATGACTTTAACCTCCCCTTGATAATCAGCATCAATTACTCCCCCTAAAGTGATAATTCCTTAAGGGCATACCATAATACTGAATAATCATGTCTAAAGTCCTTAGAGTACTCCATTGTGACGCAGAGGCACAAGGGAATGCTAGTAATAATCTACAGCAGTACACATATATTTACATTTACGACTTTCGGGTAACGGTCCTATGAAACCCATTTGCCAAATCTGGGCTGGCAAATCGCCCCGTGCCCCATTACCTTATGTGGTACTTCCCGTTCTTGATATGTTGACACACCGGACATTTTCCGATCACATGTTAGATCAAAGGAATCCCTCGTTCCTGAGCCCACCTGTAAGTAGCTTTTTCTCCAAGATGTCCACTTTTCTGATGTGTCCAAATGGCTGTACCTTCCAACCATTCTTCCACCTTAGGAATTTCATTAGTAGTTGTTACAGAAATGGTAGCTGCAGCATCTGCTTGGGAATTAAACAATCGTTCCATTGAATCAACAGGCATATGTGCATCTACATGAAATACTGACACTATTGTCTCCTGTACAATTTTTTCTATGTCTTGCCACAATTCTTTACCCCACAGTTCCTTACCATGAATTAACCAATTATGGGACTTCCACCCCATTAACCATGTAGCAAGACCATTAGCGACCGACCAGGAGTCAGTAAAAAGATATCCCACTCCCCATTTCACTGGGGATTCATGAGCATATACTGGCTTTATGATTTCCAGCTCTCCGTTAGGAATATTAGCTATTTTTTCATGCAAAGTAGCTACCCCATGCTCACTTATTTTAGCTCTTTGGGAAATGTACCATTTCCATTTTTTCGTTTTGCTTTCTCTGTGATTTCCCTAATATCCTCTATTTCACTGAATTCCTAAAAATTTTATTGACGTTGCCGGTCCTTGTATTTTTGTTGGATTTATTTCCCATCCCTTCTTTTTCATATGGTCAATTAATAAATCCAACTGCCCTGGCACCTCTTCCTTCGTTGTTCCCTGTATCAATATGTCGTCAACATAATGAGAAATTTGTATAGATGTGAATTTCTGAAATTCATCTAAATGTTCCGCTACTATTTGAGGACAAATGGTAGGACTATGTAACCATCCCTGTGGTAGCCTAGTAAAAGTAAATTGCCTCCCTTGCCATGGGAATGCAAATTGAGATTGGGCACGTTCAAACAAACCCGAAACCTACTTACAGGAATATACATTATAACATTTCCAATATTCTATTATCGTTCTTAAAAAACTTATTTCAGACAATTTATCTATGTATCAATGAGCTGCTGAAAAGTCCGCGGCTAGCCTACAAGCAGTGCTGACAATTAGTCCCTGCTTGTCACTACAACAAAAGGCACATCCTTCCTTAACACGTCTCACAAAGCTTTCCTCCACATTCTTGTACGTTCGTTCTACAGATTATCTCCCTGCTTTAAACCATAAATATCACTTTCCAATCCCTTCTGATAAAGAAACAAGGGAAGAAAAAAAATTCAGGCTACATCAGGCAAACAGCTCCTAAATTTTTATCCATAAACCCTTTGGTTCCTTGTTTACATTATTAATTTCATTACAAGTTCCTACATTTAAATCCATAATTTGTTAATATTTAAGCATATTTTAAATATCGATACCTGTTTTTGCAACATTCGTAGAATTGCAGACAGACCCCATGCTGTCTCTCTTCTTTTTTCCTCCCCCTTCCCCCTCCCCTCTGCCTGATAGTGAACAAAGGAGAAACTCAAAAAGCCCGCCGTCAAGCTCACATGATAGCATCGAAGGAGGAAAAAGGTGGGGGTGAAAATCCCTCCCTTTGCAGTTCGCTCTTTCAAACAAAGGAACTTTTACTTCAACATCCTATTTACTCGACCGTGCCTTTTCTTATATTTTGTGGCAGCAATATGAACTGCTAATACCCAGCTCCTTCGAGCCAAAGCAACTACATCACCCGATTTATCGGGGCATTTTTTCTAAACTACATCACCCGATTTATCGGGGCATTTTTTTTTTTTTCTAAACTACATCACCCGATTTATCGGGGCATATTTTTTTTTTTTCTAAACTATATCACCCGATTTATCGGGGCATTTTTCTAAACTTGTACAAGATCAATTGGTTCTGCACTTCCCAGAACCTTTTCCCATGACTCTGCTAATCCATGATTATTGGCTAGTTCTTGTGCTATCAAATTATATGGTACCTCAGTCCAGCTGGGCACCTCTATAGGTTCTTTTGAGGATTTCTCTTTCTTCCTGAACATTCCTGTATCACAAGAGCGCTCAGGTTTTCTTTAGAGAAATCCTGCCGACTACGCCAATTAATGTATTACTATTTAAAAAGGCTTACCAAAGACCTTCAGTCACTTTCCGCACTGGACAGAATGCCAGGAAATCAAAATAGTATACAAATTAAGTTTTATTACATATATACAATATTTCTAGCCATAATCATTGATTAAGTACAGAGTTTGAATCAATACGTTACCGGTTATTACATCATCACGGTTATTACATCATCACTCTGTCGGGGGACCACGATCAGGAGGCTTATTCAGAATGTCATCACACAGCTCGTCAGCAGTGGAAAAAAATGTCCCTCCCTTACAGGTAACTTTCCTCCCTTAAATTGTACTTTTTCCCCATCCCCTTTTTCCAGATTGGATATACAAACGCGTGCTTACCTCATGTTGAGAGGGTAATCCCCAATCAGCATGTCTTGAAAACAACTAGCTTAGCTCGTGGGTTGTATACCCAGCCCCTCTTTATGGATTGGATACTTTTTCCCCCATCCCCTCTAGCCAGATTGGATATACAAACGCGTGCTTATCTCGTGCGGGGAGGGTGTGATTCTGTCAAGCACCTATCATCAGGTGCTGAAAACTCCTGGCTTTGCTCGTGTGCTGACAGTGACCTGCTCTCATATCAGCAGGTGCTGAAAAATTTCTGGCCTTGCTCGTTCTCATAATACTTGTGTTTCCCTGTAACAGCTATCATGGATCCTAGGCAGTGTCATTCAATATTAATAATCCTTTCATACCATACGTTTCACATTCGTATCACATTCGGTGGACTTTCCCACTTGCCTGCATTGCTCGAAGTTCTGCCGCTCTCGATCCGCCCCTCAAAAACAGGAAGTCACTTCAGAGGGGGGCGGGATCAAGAGCGGCAGAACTTCGAGCAATGCAGGCAAGTGGGAAAGCCCCACGGCTTCTCTCTTTGGTTTTACCGTGCAGTTTAGCATTACTGGCGCAGCCGAAGGCAGGGCTGATGGCAGCTAAGTGAGCTGCCTGGATCGCAGGGCCCCCTTGCCATCCCCTAATGCCAGCCCTGATAATAGGGAGGGTGATTTCGGACCTAGCAGGCCCCCCCTGACCATTTTGGAGCTATAGGGAGGGAAGGAGGGATGCAGGCTTTAGCGCAGGAGGGGAAGCGATCGCCGGTCCGTTGTCCCTGCGCACAGCTTCAGAACGCTGTCCCTGAAAATGGGACATTTCAGCATCCCGAAGCGGTGGGTCGGGACAACGGGATGGTCGGTCCCATAACGGGACTGTCCCCTTGAAAACGGGACGTATGGTCATCTTATGCATGCACAGATTGCTTGTACAGCCAACAATGATGGTCTGCGCATGTATCGTGATCAGTCTTCAGTGATCCATGGGATTGCTTGTGAATGTGTGTCCGATTAGGTGGATTGGTCGCCCAGGAAGACTCAGCCACGGATCGGAAAGGTAAGGGGGCTTTAGTGAATCTAGCTCTTAGTGTGATCAATTGCATTGCTCTCCCAAAAGACAAACGTCCCGCCCCAAGGCAAGGCTTAAGACTCCTCTGGAGTAAAGTCACAATTTTGAGACCACCCTCCAGGAAGTCCAAAGGCTGGCCTGAGTTCTCACATTACCTTGAGGCTTCCAGAACCTGCTGTAACCCAAAAGACTTGGCCTCCAACAGTCCCAGAGGTGCCTAAATGTCTACAGCCATGGAAACTGCCCCATGGAGCGGTGAATGGCCTTGTCCTCACAGTAAAGGATCCCTTCTCACTCCTCCAAGTTAGCAGACCCCCCTCCCCCCTTTGTGAGTCCATCAGACACCCAATCCCCCCTCACCCAATCCCCAAGATCTCACCCATCTTTGGAAGCTCTCAGGGGTAGGTGGCTGCTGTTCTGCCAGGCCAGTGAACCTGCTCCTGGTTGAGCACTGAGGACCCTGTCTTCCCAAGAGCTCTCCCCCTCTGTTGAACAGTATCAAGAGAGCCTTTTCTCTTGTTGGGCTACTGGTGCTGATCTCACCATGGTTCCTTCATTGGGCAAACTGCATTCCAGACTGCATTCCAGCAGCCGGGTCCTCTTTAAGAGGAGCCTCTGGGGTGGTTCCTTGCTGTGGTTCAGATTACCAGCCCTCTACAAGATTTTGTAACCACCAGTAGCACACTGCTCTTCTCAGCCCTTAGGCACTGATAGTACTCCTGCAGGCACTTTTTTTCTTCCCTGAACTGCTCCCAAAGGTCGATTGCCTTGAGCTTAGCTCCCAAGGGCTGCTGGTTTTCTTTCTTCAGTCCTGAGTTTCCAGTTCTGAAGGGCATCTGATATTCAGGAACACCTCTAATAGTATACCTATGCTGGTACACAGAATACTAGTTGTAATAAGAGCTCTGTAGTAGAGAGTTGCGCAGGGATAGAAATCAAACCCATCCCTGCCGGAATCAAACCCATCCCCGCTGGAATCAAATCCATCCCCACCCATCCCTACTGGAATCAAATTTGTCCCTGCAAGTAATCTCTTTTATCTCCACCCTTCCTCATAAACTTCAGAAGTAGTTATTTCATTTAATTATGCTACTGAATTAAAGGCTCTGGTAGAGACCTATTTACAAATAAGCAAAGATACATTATTAATCTGGAAATATTAATTGGGAAGCATACAAACTTTGTAAGCAGGTCTCTCTGCCAGAGCGTCTAATGTAAATATAAAATAGAAATACTCCAGTTGATGAGGATGCTCAAGTTATGTCAGCAGAGGACTTCTGAAGGTAGCCTGGGGTCCCTTTTGCCAAGCTTGTTAAGCTTTTTTCTGCAATTCAATTCCCTGGTTTTCTCATTCCCTTGAACTCATGGGGAGTAGATTTCCGCTTCCCCTTTCTGATTTAGCTCTTCTCAGTTTATATCCAACATACATTTGGGCCCACAAGCTTTATTCCCATTCAAGAAATAATCTTTTAAAAGGTATAACATTCCTCCCAAATGTCTGTGTGTTCATTCCTTAGTGCATGATTTGCATAAGGTGTTATCCAACCCCCCTCCTAAATAAACTAGATGCAACTCTCCCGCATCCCCAACAGATGGCAGTCACAACTGTTCCCATTCAATTTCCATGCAAACAGATAAATACTGATTTCAAATCAACTAAACACACACATTTTCTTCTTTTAATCTATCAGACACCCACCCCATGGGGGCTTTCATATTGTAACATGTAGATGCAGTTCATGGATATGATATTTTAAATTCATATCCAGTCCTAGACTTGATCATATTTTTTTTGTTCATTTTACATTTTTTAACTGATAAGATACATAAAGATATGAAATAAAAATACTAAAGAGAAACATATTTTAATCCTCATGCAAACATCTAAGCATACTATGGCATAATGTATTCTTTGAAATATAATAATAATAAATTACATAAATAAAAGGTGACGTTTCAAAACCGTGGAGGACAACAGTGCGCCAACAATCCCACATCGACATTTGAGTACAGGATAAATGTGTGCTGCCTTTGAGGCCTCCCCTTTTGCGCTTTAAGGGGGTGTGTGGGGGAAAACCCCCACTACACTTAAAAGTCCTTGTGCTCCCCTTGGGGGGAGGGTGTGAGGGGAAGCCCCACTACAGTGAAAACTCCCAAGGACCGAACACGGGAAGGACAACGGGAGTTTGCAGTGTACTGGGGGGGTGTTCACCCCCCAACGGGAGTGGAAGCAGTTCTAAATGTAGTCAGGGGGGTTCCCCCATCCCCCCTCACAGCGTAAAATGGAAGGCATCAATGCGGCGGTGCGCATTTCTCCTGCACTCAAATATTGGTGTGAGATTGTCGGCACGCCGTTGTCCTCCGCGCTTTTGACGGTGTACCAAATAAAAAGACCTGGAATAGCCATGTTTTGCTATATTGCCTATATTCCTTACCACACCCTGAAATAAACAGAAAAAACCCCACTTAAATATCAGACAAGAATATTTGAAAAATCAACACAATATTTAACACGATATTGAATTTTAAGTGCATACAGAGATCATCTAACAATATAGCAGTAAATCATATACAAATGTGTATACATTCATTTGGAAATATTATGTGCAGGACATTGAATGTATATAAAGATCATTCACAATGATAAATGCCAATAAGTAATTGTGAGAGCAGGATCACACATATCTCAGCTATTCCACATATCCCAGCTTGGAATGACATAGTCAGAGCTGAACTGTGACTATTGGTATGAGAACATTAAAAGACAAGAGGTGTGGCTAGTCATGAAAGATGCACATACTCTATTGAAAAGGAATGAAAAAAGTACATACAAAATAAACTGCAGGGAAGGTTGAACAGAAAAAGGTAAATGAGGGCAAAGCTCAACAGAGAAGACAACCAGTGGTGTGAAACAATGAGGCTAACCTGTGACAACTCCCTGTTAGAGCTGCTGCTCTTCCATTACTGTGACATAACCAATTGCATTATGCATCTCTCATTAGTAATGATCGTTTAATCATGCCCACTGCTGTAAACTGCTTTAAATGTAAATTCTTTTAAAACAGTCACACAGCCTTGTCTAGGATGAAGAGACAGGAAGAACATTTTTCAAATTTGTTCATCGCAAAAATTTCCTAAGGGAATAGGAAACAGTTTTAGCATTACTACTGCTTATATTACTAGCTAATTAAGATCCCTATAACTTGAGCTTGCAGGGAGGAAGACTTAGGAGTAATGGTAGGAAAAAAAATTTCACAAAGAAGGTGATGGATGCCTGGAATGCCCTCCGAAGGGAGATGGTGGAGAAGAAAACGGTGATGGAATTCAAAAAAGCGTGGGATAAACACAGAGGATCTCTAATTAGAAAACAAATGGTATAAATTGAAGAACTAAGGCCAGTACTGGACAGACTTATATGGTTTGTGTTCCACATATGGTGATTCGGTGTAGGTTGGGCTGGGGAGGGGATCAATGGGAACTCCACTAACTTAGAACATGAGGGCGTTTCTGGCCAGACTTTACAGTAGATATCCTGCAAACAATGGGATGGTTGGATAGGTTGGAGTGAGCTTAGATGGCAACTTCAGCAGTTGAAGCCTAGGGCAATACCAGGTGGACTTTAGTCTGTGGTCCAGAAATATCAAAGAAGAGACAAATTAATTTAAAAATCATGTATTTTTTTATGAGAATAACTAACGGGCAGACTGGATGGACCGTTCAGGTATTTTATCTGCCGTCATTTATTATGTTACTATGTAACAAATTGTGAGTATTAAATGTTTGCTAAACTCTAGGGCACATTAGTCATGAATTAATAAAGCTCCCGATGCAATAAGCTCCTGGGGGTAATTCTTGAAAGGTGGCCTAAAGTTAGGCGCTGGAATGACGTACACTGAGCACAAATTCTGTAAAGCAGTTGCACGCATAACTGTTATAGAATACTAGCGTAAGTCCACATGTGCATGTCTAACTTTTGGTGTGAGCACCTAAACTAACTCAATGACAGTTGTAAATACTTGTGCCTATCTGTGGTTAGACATGAGGCTGATGCAGTGTGCCTCTCCCAGGACCAAGCCCCTCGCTGTGTGCTATGGATTTTATGTGTGCAATTTGAAGAATACTATTTATTTATAAAGGCAGTCATCTAATCTAAATCTAATAGTCCATTTCTATACCACATAACCAACAAGTTCAATGCATTTTACAAAAATTTAAGAACCACACAAAAGAATCAGAGTTAATTAATTACCAAACAGATAGGTCTTCAGTTGCTTTCTGAAATGATAATAAGACTCAGAACTTAATAACTGGGGTTTCAATTCCCCATCCCAAAGAGCTGCCTGGTAAGAGAACAATCGGTGATGGTATTTTTTGTAACGACATAGCTACTAATTAGTGGCAGTTAACACCATTTATAGCCAATAACTGGTTGTTTTTGCCAATTAGCAGCTAATTACCGTATTTTCACGCAAATAACGCGCACCCGTATAAAACGCGCACACGGGTATAGCGCGCAGAAATCACGATGATATGTACAAAAACTTTGGTATACCGCGCTCACGGGTATACCGCGCATGCTGCCCGACGCTCCTTTCGCCCGCCCTGACTTTCCGTGCGCTGTCCCGACTCTCCGTTCACCCCCCCTGACTTCCATGCACTGTCCCCCCTTGAAGGTCTGTCCCCATCCTGAAAGCCTGATGCCCCCCCCCCGACGTCCGATACATCCCTCCCCCCGAAGGACCGCCGACTCCCCAACAATATCGGGCCAGGAGGGAGCCCAAATCCTCCTGGCCACGGCGACCCCCTAACCCCACCCCGCACTACATTACGGGCAGGAGGGATCCCAGGCCCTCCTGCCCTCGACGCAAACCCCCCTCCCCCCAACGACCGCCCCCCCCAAGAACCTCCGACCGCCCCCCCAGCCGACCCGCGACCCCCCTGGCGACCCCCCCACCCCCCTTCCCCGTACCTTTGGTAGTTGGCCGGACAGACGGGAGCCAAACCCGCCTGTCCGGCAGGCAGCCAACGAAGGAATGAGGCCGGATTGGCCCATCCATCCTAAAGCTCCGCCTACTGGTGGGGCCTAAGGCGCGTGGGCCAATCAGAATAGGCCCTGGAGCCTTAGGTCCCACCTGGGGGCGCGGCCTGAGGCACATGGTCGGGTTGGGCCCACGTGCCTCAGGCCGCGCCCCCAGGTGGGACCTAAGGCTCCAGGGCCTATTCTGATTGGCCCACGCGCCTTAGGCCCCACCAGTAGGCGGAGCTTTAGGATGGATGGGCCAATCCGGCCTCATTCCTTCGTTGGCTGCCTGCCGGACAGGCGGGTTTGGCTCCCGTCTGTCCGGCCAACTACCAAAGGTACGGGGAAGGGGGGTGGGGGGGTCGTGGGGGTCGCCAGGGGGATCGCGGGTCGGCTGGGGGGCGGTCGGAGGTTCTTGGGGGGGACAGTCGTTGGGGGGGAAGGGGGTTTGCGTCGAGGGCAGGAGGGCCTGGGATCCCTCCTGCCCGTAATGTAGTGCGGGGTGGGGTTAGGGGGTCGCCGTGGCCAGGAGGGTTTGGGCTCCCTTCTGGCCCGATATTGTCGGGAAGTCGGCGGTCCTTCGGGGTGGGGGTGCGAGTGGTCCTGCCGGGGGGGGGGGATGTATCGGACGTCGGGGAGTCGGCCGGGCAAGAGGGCTTGGGCTCCCTCTTGCTCCGATCGTGGATGCGGGTGCGGGTGGGAGCGCGTGCGAGCGGTCGTTCGGGGTGGGGGTGCGAGCGGTCCTGCTGGGGGGGTGAATCGGGCGTCGGGCGGGGTGGGAACTATGTTTTAAAACTTTTGTATACCGCGCTCACGCATATAACGCGCGAGGGGTATGCGCGGTAGGTAAAAACGCGTATAACGCGCGCGTTATATGCGTGAAAATACGGTACTATACTAAGGGCCTCTTCTATCAAGCTGAGCTAGCAGTTTTTAGCACAGAGAGCTGTGCTAAATGTCCCATGCTGCTCCCAATGCTCATAGGAACTCTATGAGCATCAGGAGCAGTGTGGGCCATTCAACGCGGCTCACCGCACTACAAACTGCTAGCGCACTTTGATAGAAGAGGACCTAAATTACAAATGTAAGTAACAATATTCTACAACTTGTATGCAGAACTTTTCACACTTACCCCTGGTTTCAGCAGGCATAAGTCTGGCACCCAAAGTTAGGGCGTGTGCCCTTTTTAGAATCACTCTTAGTGCTAATCTATTCTGGCACCCATTTATAAATATGATTTATAAAAATTATCCCTAAGCATAAAACTGTGAACACAAGTTTATAGACTTAGGGCTCCTTTTACTAAGGTGCGCTTGCGTTTTTAGCGCATGCAGGATTTTAGCGTGCGCTAAACCCGCGGCTATGCTTCTAGAACTAACGCCAACTCAATGCTGGCGTTAAGGTCTAGTGCGTGCGGGAATTCAGCATGCGCTGTTCTGCGCGTTATAGCCCTAACACACTTTTGTAAAAGGAGCCCTTAGGGGAATAGTCCATAAAATACTTCAGACAATATTTACTCCTGCATGAGAGAAGGTGCAAAAGTTCATTTCTAATGCGTTTGCCTATATTGAAGGCTTCATTTCTACCATTTTTGGTGCCTCCTAAGTAGGTGCCTACTTATAAAATTACCCTCTAAATATGAATTTTTTTAAAGGTTTTATGTTTGGTACACTTTTCTACAAAGGTAATAATTCCATAAGTGGGTCATTTCTGTGCATTAGCATGGCAAGTGCACAACAATTAAAACATTTTGTAGTGTGCATGTTTTGTGTGCTAAAACCTTTCCTAGATTGGTAGTAATTTAAGTGCATAAAACATGTGCTGAAATGGGAGTACTACAGCACATTTACCCCCTCTTTTAGAAAGGTGCGCTAAGCTTTTTAGCGCATGTTAAATATTAGCGCACACTAAACATGCACTAAACGCTAACATGTGCATGTTATCCTATGGACGCATTAGCGGTTAGCGCACATATTGATTTAGCATGCGCTAAATCCACACTAAAATGATTAGCGCTCCTTTATAAAAGAGGGGTTTAATAATAATTTTATTTTTATATACTGCCAAAGCCATAGTAGTTTGAGGCGGTTTACAACAAGAAGAGCTGGACAATCAGCGAAAAACATAACAATGAAGTCTTTGGTTACATAAAGTCACAATGTAGGGGTATCGAGTACATGTAATAAGAATACAGGGGAAGGTTTAAGAGTTCTTGGTTAAACAGGTTGGTTTTAACTAATTTTCTGAAGTTAAGATAGGATGAGGAGTGCTTGATGATGTTGCCTAGCCAGCCGTTCTGTTGACTTGCATGGAAGGCTAGAGTTCTGTCAAGGAATCTTTTGTATCAGCAGGTTTTTATTGTAGGGTAGCTGAACATATGTATTCTGTGTGTAGGCCTGGTGGAACAATCCAATTTAAAATGGGAGACCAGGTATAGGGGGGTCATACCAAGAATAGATTTGAAACAAAGGCAGGCAAATTTGAACACTCTTGCTTCTAGGGGCAGCCAGTGGAGTTTTTGATAGTAGAGGGTTATGTGATCCCATTTTTTATGCCAAAAATCAATCACACTGTTGAATTTTGTGTGATTCAGAATCTTTGAATGGTTTTCTTGAGGGACCCCAGATAGATGATGTTACAATAGTTGAGCAGGCTTAAGATGGAGGATTGTACCAGTAGGCAAAAGGATGCTGCGTCAAAGTACTTTCTGATGGTTCTAAGTTTCCATAGTGTCGAAAAGCCTTTTTTGATCAGTGCCTTTGTGTGAATATCTAGGGTGAGGTAACGGTCTAGCGTCACTCCCAGGATTTTTATGGAATCGACGATAGGGAAGTCCTGTCCATTCAGGGAAATTGAAGTATCTTTGATTTTGTCATTCGGGCTCGCCAGGAAGAATTTGGTTTATTCAGAGTTGAGTTTCAGTTTGAACTCGGTCATCCATGACTCAATTTGTTTTAGTGTTGATGCTAGATGATTCTTCGTTTTGGGAGTCAAATTTGTTAGAGGATGGACTATAGATGTAGAATTTGATTTTTAATTTTTGTATTAGAGTCGCCAATGAGGCTAGGTAAATGTTGAACAGGGTGGGGGATAGGGGGAACACTGTGGCACTCTCTAATCGGAGTAGTAGCTTGTCATGCAGACAATGAAGAAGTCATCCAGAATTGATTTGAGACTTTAGTCTGAAATAACTTCAGGTCATGAATAGAAGCGAGTGAATGCTATCGCTTTCCTGACGAAGCCCCGTGGTAAATTTGGGTGCGAAACGGAGATCTTCCGTAGAATAAAGAGAAAGAAAGTGAAAAACAACATTGAAGTAAAGGAAGTGAGAACAAAATATTGAAGTGAATAAACATCAGGAGAAATACTAAGAAAGAAAAAAAGATAAGTGATTTTACACTATATGGGACAGCAAAGCAAATAACTTATATATTTATATATTTTATAAAAGAAAAAAGAAAAAAATAATAAAATGCACATAATATAAGTATAAGAGAAAATAGAGATTACATAAGGGTTCAATGATAGCTCACAGTATCAGCCATTGATTTTGAAAAATACTTCAATACTATGGCTGTGAGCACTTGAGATCCCGGTTAATCTCAAAGAATTGTTTCATAAGAGTGCATTTGAGTTTTGTGCGACAGCGCATTGCAATAGGTGGATAATGAAATAATACAAGGCAATCTTTTTTTTATTTCACAAAAAAAAACCCCAACCTGTGTTGTGATAGCACTACTGAACAGGCTGAACATTTCTTCATGGCAGCCATTCATTAGTGGCTCTCCACAGGCAGGTGCATGGGAAGGCTGCTCTTGCTCCGGTTCACCGTTGGACCACCGGGGATTTCAAAGGTACGTGAGGGAGGCGGGAGGGCGGTAACAGATGTCACAGTTGGTCAGGACAGGAAGCGAGAGGGATCCCTCCTGTCCTGGCCCACTGCTGGACCACCAGGGATTTTAAAGATATGCGAGGGAGGCGGGAGTGAGGTAAAAGTTTTTCGAGTCAGCCAGGACAGGAGGCGGGAGGGATCTCTCCTGTCCCGGCCCACTGCTGAACCAACAGGTCTTATGGCAGGCCTAGCGGAGCAGCAAATCCAGGAGGGAGGGCGGGGGGAGGGGCACTGACTCAAATATAAGCTGAAACCCCAATTTTTGGGCCATTTTTTTGGCCCTAAAACCTAGGCTTCTATTTGATTATACAGTATACAGTTTGCACTTTAGAACAGAAGTACTGTGGTAATTGCTCTAAGAAAGGTGGAGTAATGGACAAATGCTGGGTTTTGGAAAATCCATCTAGGAGCCTGGACAGTCCTCTAAAAAGAGGACATGTCCGGGTTTTCCTGGACATCTGATAATCCTAAAGTGGGCAATCATGGCAACCACACTCTTTTCTCTAAATGTGTTTGAAGAAAGTGAATTAAATTCTTTAGAGCCCTGTCCATTATTCTGAATAGCCTTAATCCTAATTTAATCTAGCATTCCTGTTATCTAATATCTAAGGGACTCCTACATCTCCTAACATAAATAATGTGCATGCTATTTTGCATGCTATAGGTCAGTTAAGGTCTCCATCAATGATTGCTCGAAGCATAACTCCTATCCTTTATAAATAGCAAATGGCTTTCTTTTTGTAATTTGGCACTAATTAATATCTATTTTTAAGACCCATCCCTCTCACTTGTTTTTAAGTATGTGATGACAAATGCTGAGCTAAGAGTATTCCTTAACCGCTGACAGCAGATGCCTTCTGTATGTAAAGCTGAGATAACAACTACTCAAGAAAAACTAGAGACTAGGCTTCTTGCCTTAATCAAACCAATCTAAAGCTTGTACTGCAAGCTGCTGAGTTGATGTGCTCTGTTTCAAAGGCTTCTAATAATAGAATGGGTTTAGTCAGTAAGAATTTTCTCTTATTATGCTCCTAAAGCAAATGTACCATTTTAAATAATAAAATGGTTCTCTATAAATGTAGTGATCAGATGTAATACAAAAAGTGAGAAGATGCTACATTGGTGAACAAGCCAAAAACTGAGAACAGGTATCAGTCTTCATAGATATATCATTAACTACTGCAGGAAAAAAAAATGGTTTGGTAGGTTAACATTTTTTAAAGCAAGACCACTCCTGTAATATTCTTCAGGCTAAGGTACTTAAAAGAAATGTCAGGCTGACACAAAAACGGAAATCCTTTGAATTACGGTGATCAAATGCTTTAAATTTAATAGAAAACGATTCAGAAGAACAGGGCTTGACAAATCCCAAGATCCAGTTTGCTTAGAAATTACACCCTGACATCCAAAATTTTATTCAGTTACAAAAAATTTCTACCCGCTGCCCCCAGGGCAATAGGAGCTTCTTGCTTATGCTGTCCTTGACCGGTATGTTTATTTGAATTTGATGTACCACAAAAGACCTCCACATGGACATCAAGGACAGTGAGCTCCAATGCACGGCCCTCAAACATTTGGCTGAAATGCTCTTCAGATACTGTAAATGTATTCATTTCAATCTTGCCCACTTGATAAATGGGGTCTTTTACTAAGGCGCGCTATTATCTAATGGGCGCATTAGTATTTAGCACATACTAAATCGGCTAGCGTGCCTTAGTAAAAGACCCCCCCCCCTAGTTACTCCAAACAATCACTTAAAGTGCATTACTCAGGAGTCTCCTTTTTGGACAATCCAAATTAAGTGAGTTTTTAAAAATATATCCTTGAATTGTTGTAGAATCAATATTACTATGAATTTTTAATATTTAATACCAAGTTTGAACAAGCAGGTCTACAAAATTAGTGCTATATGCAAGCTTGAAATCGTTTGGTGGCCATCAGAGCTTTCTCGTGTTCACACTGTGGCCCTTTATATGGAGACCACTAATCTATTTATTTATCTATACCATTCTCCCAGCAGAGCTCAGAACGGTTTACATGAGTTTATTCAGGTACTCAAGCATTTTTCCCTGTCTGTCCCAGTGGGCTCACAATCTATTTAATGTACCTGGGGCAATGGGGGGGGGGGATTAAGTGACTTGCCCAAGGTCACAAGGAGCAGCCTGGGTTTGAATCCACAACCCCAGGGTGCTGAGGCTGTAGCTTTAACCACTGCGCCACACAATCTAGCTGGTTTACAAAACACAAAAATAAGAAGTAATGTTGAATAAAATGAGAAGAGAAAAACGGTTAAGCGGAGGAAGAGAAAGTTAAAGCGATAAGCTGGCTCTTTAACTGGATTTTTGATAAATAGATGTAAGTCATTCCAAGGTTTAGGTCCAAGTATCTGAATGCAGAATCGTGTGAAATACTAAAACCCAAATTATGAATTAACTAAGAAAAAACACCTCATTATACCGATATATTTTCAAAGGTTATATTAAGGCCCTCTTTTTTAAAATTCTCTTTATTGATTTTCAAACAGCAACCGTACATATAATAGTACAAGAAAAGCACATTGATCTTACAGATATATATGAGCAAACATTTTAACCCTCCTACATAGAATCTTTCAATAATTTTACCCAATTTAAAATAGTAATGCAAAGCCCCCACCTACCCACCCGCCCGCCCCGGATGTGTATGATGAAAGGACCAAAAATAAGATCAGTTCAGTTATCAATCCTTCCAGAATTTTGTCAATGGTTCCCAAACATCCAAAAATTTCCTATAATGTCCCTGATGTATGGCCCTCTTTTACTAAGGTGCGCTAAGCATTTTAGCACACATTTAGCGTGCGCTAAATCAACACATGTGCTAACCGCTAACACATTCATAGGATAACATGAACACATCAGCGTTTAGCGTGTGATTAGTGTGCACTAATATTTATCACGCACTAAAAAGCATAATGCACCTTAGTAAAAGAGGGGGTAAATGTTTAAACAATTGCAAAATATTTTGGGATGCTGTTTTTTTCCCCAGACACTGGGTATATGCCTAATGGTTGAGTTACATAATAGGGAGTAGTGCTTACAGGGAAATATAAACAAATATTTTCATACACAATGAAAAACATTTGCTCACAGAAAACTGGCACATAGAGGGAACTATGCCGAGTATTACTTATACCACTAGTGGCAAACTTAAATGCATTCAGGCTCAAGTGGCAAGCTTGGAGAGGTCAATGCCTTTGCTAGGTTACCACCTGATGAACTGAGGCCTCCCAGCCTTTTCAGCAGTTCCTATCACTCCAACATCGGCATTCATTGCTGCGTCCACCATCAAAGCTTCTGTAGACAGAACTGTGCTGCCAGAGTTCTTACCTTCACATTTCAGTCACTACCTAATGTCCAATGCCAATAGGGCACTAGCAGTACCTAGAGCCAAGGTTCATTATACCACAGCTTCCACATGTTTGCATTGCCAATTTTGTTTCACACCCCATAATGTAAAATGTAAAACTATCTCCAAATCAGGGCATGTAAAATCCTATAAAGACACTGAAAATATTACCTTACCAAGAGCTTTTGTAAGTTGAAAAAAAAATCAACAAATTATTAAATTTTTGCTAGTTGCTGTTTTGCGTAGAAAGGAAAATGAGACAATGATGCTTCAGAAGCTAATATTTAGGGCTCCTTTTATCAAGCTGCGGTAGGCGGTTAATGCGCGGAATACCACATGTTCAACCACCTGCTGCGCTAGTCGCTAACGCCTCCATTGACGAGGCATTAGTTTTTTGGTGTGCCACGGGGGTTAGCGCGTGATGAAATGTCTGACGCGCTAACCCCCGTAGCGCACCTTGATAAAAGGAGCCCTTAGTTTTTCATACAGCTTGTGAAATTAGTAAAGTATTAAGTTATGTGTTTTAATCTTGTTATTATAAAAGGTACTCCTTTTATATACTTTTACACACTTTAGTCATTCCAGAATCAATTCCTTCAATATACCGCTATTCATCTTCTTTGTCATACCTGTTTACTACCATATCCTTAAAAAAAAATTTATCTTTATTCATTTTGAAGCCAAAATAAGTGCAATATATATATACAGTCATTTTACACTATAACAGCACTTAAATTCAATCAAAATTATATTCTATGACATACACATATATCACCCCTGTCTACGTATCGAAGAATTGCACTCAAATTAAAAAAATATCTTACCCACCCACCCTGGACATGTATTATCAAAGGGCAAGATCAATAGTCACTCCTTACAGAATTTTGTCAATGGCTCCCAAATATCCATAAACTTCTTGTAATGTCCCTGTTGTATGGCCATTATACGTTCCATTTTAAAAGTATGACATAGAGATTCCCATCAAAAAGTATAATTTAACCGATCCCAGTTTTTCCAGTTCCTCAAAATAAGTTGTATGGCAACTCCTGTCATTATAAAGAGAAGTTTGTTATTCTGAGCAGATATTTAGCTTTTAGCCCTCATTAACGTACCAGATATCATCATGGGTCTTCATTGTATGGCAAGGACAAATTATAAAAAATAGCTCAAAGAATAGAACCTTATGGATACAGTTGCTGCCAATACTGTCCAAACTATAATCCAACTAAGAATTGGCTAACACTCTTGATCCCTTGGGGGGAATTTAGTCCTGTTTTATGCAATCAATATGGTATAGATATGATTTTAAATCTTTTTCAAACATTCACACCAGGGAAAAAGGAAAAAATGAAAAATAATAAAAAATGTAAGTGATAAGAATTAATGACTTCCCAAAACATCACAGTGTTTAAAATCCTTAAAGTGCAAGTGCCAATGCTGACAAAAAATTTGTGCTAAAATTGTTCAGTAAAACCGTGTCATAGTTCCCTATATTTTATTGAAATTACAAAATAGTTCATAATAAACTGAGTGCATAAAAAAGTTTAATAAATTTTTGTATGAATTTTTATTAACCTTTTTATGCATTCAATTTATTAGGAACCATTTGCCATAATCACTTTATTCTTTAATGCTACTATTATTAACATTACTTTGGATTTATAGTGATGCAGCTCATGCAACCATGTAATATGATAATACTAAATATTATGGATAACATTGTTGACTTTCACTCCATGTGATTGCCTCACACACATCTTCTTTAAATGTAGATGATCATATGTCTGTACTAGAATTCATGTAATAGCAGATGTGTCATTTACTTGTTTAAACTGTTGGATATAATTATAATTGTATATGAAAATTCAATAAATATTTTGAACTGAAAAAAACCCCCAGCCAGATACGAGAACAATTGACCAGAGCAGAGCGTCTTGTAAGTGAGACATAGAATCTTAAAAAGAATACGGTCATCTCAAAGTTGGGACGTTGGATCATCTATTGTACTATTTTCCTTTGATACTTAAATTTTGGAGATCCATTTGGGATCAAGTGAAATTGATATTGGAATATTGGAAAATCCACAATACCATTCTATTTGTATGTTAGGATGCAAGCGTATTGCAGTAATAATGGTTCCAATATGATATTGAAAAGTAGAGGCAAAAGTGGGCACCCCTGCTTCGTACCTCTGGATGGGTGAAAAACATGAGACAGTTCTCCATTGATCAGGACTCTAGTACTGGTATTTGAATACAACACTGTAATTAATTTCAAAAATATATCTGAGAAACCATACCATCAGAGAGTACGAAAGCTTTCTTAGCATCTAATCCAATGGCAACCATATTTTGACGATGTTCTTTACAGTTAGTAATAATGATAGAGAAGAGCCTGGTATTATTGGCTGAATAGCGACCATTCATAAAACCAGATTGGTCAGCAGATATAATTATTGGTAATATTTTCTGAAGACGGGTAGCTAATATTTTGGTATAAATTTTGGCATCTACATTGATTAATGACTGAGGTCTATAGTTTTGTATTTTCCTTGGATCCTTTCCAGGCTTGGGTATGACTATTATTGTTGTCTCTGTAAAGGTACCTGTAGAAGCTCCAATGTGACTAAGATGTTGATAGCATTTTTCCATGTAAGGTGTTTGCACTTCTTGAAAAGCCTTATAAAATTCAACTGTAATTCTGTCAGATCCAGGTGATTTATTAGGGCCCATACCTGTAAGTGAATCCAATATCTCACCATATGCAATCTGGTGGCTCAAAGCATTATTTTCCTCTTCTGAGATTGTTGGAGGATCCAGATAGTCCAGAAAATTTGACTGCTTGCTTCCATTCTCAACATCAGCGGTGTATAAATGTTGGTAAAAGGATTAAAATTCAGATAGTACATCCTTTAGATTTGTAAAATTGGATCCATTATCTGCTATTATATTAGTAATGATCTTTTCCTCAGCTTTATGTTTCAAATAGGAAGCCAATAAATGACTGCTTCTATTATTTTTATAGTAATACAAAACTTTTAGAAAAGAAATAAAGACCATACTCTTCAAGAAATCACTGAAAAAAGAAATAACACCGCAAGTTTCAAACACTACTTCTCATTAAAGCCAACTACCCCAAACAAATAACCATACTCATTTCTTACTCTCTTTGAAAATGACCAAATTTCTTTTTTTTTGGTAAGTTCTTGTTGTAATACTTCCTTGATAATTCTTTTGTAATCCGCCTTGAACTGCAAGGTAATGGCGGAATAGAAATCCCTAATGTAATGTAATTGGCTGCTTGTATAAAAATCAAGTGAGCCGCTGTTGTACTCAAAATGTTATTATATTGGAAATGTAGCTTCTGTAGTTCTTTTAATAGATTTATATTATGTAAGTTACCTTGGTGTTCCCTTTCTTTAAATTTAATTTCTTGTTCTAATTTATGTAACTCCTTTCTTTGTTTCTTCTTTAAGGAGGTAGAGTAAGATATTATTCCTCTTATGAAAGCCTTAAAGGCATCCCAGGTAGTTGTCCAGTTTGTATCTTCCAATTTGTTCAATTGGAAATATTCCTGAATGGCATTTTCAATGAAGGATTTCAAATCTTCTTCAGCTAATAAAGATGCATTAAACTACCATTGCTACCCCTTATGCATAATATTTATAGATTCTAACAGAAGCTCAATAGCTGCATGATCAGAAATAGCAATTTCATTTATAATAGCATCTTGTACTGATGAGAATAATGATCTACTTAAGAGAAAAAAGTCTATGCATGAATAAGAAAGATGAAGAGGAGAGAAATATGTAAACTAGAGAATGACACGGGAACAAATTTTCCCCATCCCTGCAAGAACTCATTTTCCCGTCCCATCCTGGAAAGTTCTTTTCCTGTCTCTGCCCCATTCCTGAAAGCTCTGTCCTCATCTGCACAAGCCTCAAACACTTTAAAATCATAAGTGTTTGAGGCTTGTGCGGTTAAAGCAGAGCTTACAAGAATAGGTTAGGAACAGGGACAGCAACAAAACTATGGGAACGGGACAGGGAAATTGAATTTCTTTGGGGACGGGGAAAAATTTGTTCCTGTGTCATTCTCAAATGTAAACTTCTTCTCTGTAGGATGAAGAATCTGACAGGGATCAAGTAGATCTAAGTGAGAAATTATATCTTGGATAGTAGTCCAAGACTTAGGTTGCTTATATACAGCCTTCAATATTCTGTCTATTGATGGTTCTTCTTATTATTTATTTATTTATAAGATTTTTCACATTATTATCAAGTATGTCATCTTATACAGAAAGTGTAATCAAGAAAACATAAAATTTAATAAGATGATATTAAAATCTCCCCTGATAATGTAATCAGATTCAGGGACAGTGATGAGCTGTTCTGCAACTTCACCAAAGAAATCTGGAACATCTGCAGTAGGTGCATATACTGTATATTCATTATAGTGATGTCAGAATTCTGAATGCTTAATCTGAGTTTGATCCATCTCCTATTACAGTCGTGTGGTGAAGATATTACTTCAATATCGTTCTCTTTTTAAGCATAGTAAGCACTCCATTTTTTTGTCAATTGCTGGGGAATAATAGGGAGGGTAAAAGCCATTCAGTTGAAATGCTTTAGATGCTTCTGAATCCAAATGTGTTTCCTGTATCATAATTATATCAGATCTTGATTCTTTTAGATACTGAAGAAACTTATAGGTCCTTTTACTAAGGTGCACTAACCGATTTAGCGCAAACTGATTTAGCGTACGCTAATCAATTTAGCGCACACTCAACGCTAATGCATGCATGTTAGTCTGTGGATGCGTTAGTGTTTAGTGTGTGCTAATTCGATTAGCACGCGCTAAATCAGTTAGCGCATCTTAGTAAAAGAGGTTTACTTTTAATTTATTGTTTACTTTTATTATTTTATTATTATTTAACCCCTTAACATGCCATTTGAAAATATGTCCAAATATGAGATTTTATCATGATGCACATAACTAGAAATATTATGATGTTAGTTTATAAATGAGTAGGACAAATCTGAAGTATCTGAGAAGAAAAACACATGTGACCCACACATGTAGCTGCACAGCCACATGCGATATCATAGTTGGCTAATGAGAAGATCATTATTGTATGCAGCACTCAAGCATTATCAATTGTTGTTAGACAATGTTCTTCAATATAATTTGTGAGCAATGCAGGATCAATAAAATCGTGAGTGTGAGTTTGATACATAACTCACATCCTTGCTGGATAGTAAATGCTATAATGGCCCCCATTTTTTGAACTGAGGTCTGAATTCTAGCAATTTCTTACATGCTGCTGCTGTGCATTTGCTTAGATCCGGGACAAAAAGTATAATACTCTCTTCAAACTTTAGAAGTGTCTTTAATCTGCCAGTTTGCATTATAGTTAGTAATTGCTGGTAGTGCAATAGTTTCAATATAACCACGTTCAGGAATTTATGAGCAAGTACTTTGGTGGAAGGAGCACGATGTGCTCTTTTTATTTCTAACTCTTTATCAAATTTAACATTTAGAAGTGAGAGGATTAAAGTTTCCAAAAATTTCAATAAATTCTATCCTTCCCTACCTTCTGGCAGGCCCAGCATCCTCATATTGTTATGCCGAGTTCTGTTGGTGTCATTGAGTTCCTGTTCAAGTATGGAGATCTGTTTCATGTTTGTTCTGAGAGATTTAATATTATCTCCATTAATATTGATCCTGGTTTCTAATGTTATGATGCGAAGTTTGAACTGTGATACTTCAGTGGTTAGGGTGGAAAGATCTTCTTTAATCATCAATGTATCCTCTTATGTATCCTGCATTAGGTCTTTTAAGGCCTTGATTTCTTCAAGGACTTCAGCCATGGTGGCGTGCTTTGATGCAGGGAGTGGTGTTTTGGATGGCAATTGTGGGTCAGGTTTTATTTGCAGCCATTATATGGAATAGTTTGCACTGAATGTTAGATTGGCAAAGTGGCAAAGACAATACAAATATGTTTTGCACAGATACATTTATTGTATCGTGTGAAATCAATGCTTTCACCATTTGATTTCTGTGCCATTGTACAGGTAATAATCTTGTTGCAGTTGGACTACTGCCATGCTCTGTACCTGGGAATAACCAAAGCCAAGTGCAGGGCATTGTAGGTAGTACAAAATGCTGCGGCTAGATTGATAACAGGAACGCCAAGTTATGAGCACATTATGCCATATTTTCAACAACTGCATTGGTTGCCAGTTGTATTTAGAATCCAATATAAAGCAATTATGATTTTGTCACCAGTTTTTATAAGATCATTGCATTCGGAAAATTCTGCATTGTTCAAAACAAATGTCAATCCAAAATATGCGGAAACCAATGCAATGACCTTTTCATGTGCAGGAGTAATATTGTAGAATACCCTTGTTGGGCAAAAATTCGGAAATGCAGTGATAGGAGTTCATTTAGAAAATTATTTTAAAAAACAACTATTTGTTGATGCATTTCTTTGAATACTGATTTTTATTGTTGTAAGAATTGATTCCATCTGTTTCTGCTTGTCCTGATTTGTTTTAACATTTTATGTATGTAATTATTTGTAAACCGTTTTGATATAAAACGGTATAGAAATTTTTAAAATAAATAAAATTATCGTTTTAAATGTTACTTTTCTAGGTTGAAAATAAAAATAAAACTTAAATAGAAGGAGTTTGGTTTGATGCTTATAAAAATGTTGGAGAGCTCATGTTAAGCTGCTTTCCTCATCGGATTCACTAATGCCCCCCCCTACCCAGACCCTCTGATCTCTTGATGCAAAGCAAGCCCATTATGAATCAACTCAAACATCGGCCTAGTGGTTAGATCAAGTAATTAAGAAACAGAGAAACCATGGTTCAAATTTCATGTTCCCCCAACAGCATTATGACCTTGGGTAAGTCATATTTCTCATTGCTTGAAGCACCAGCTTAGACTTGGATAGGACTTAACTGAATTTTAACACTGCTGTTAGTATCCTTTTAAAACAGGGGCTCTTATCCTTTTTTGGTTCTTGCATCCCTTTAACTGATCAATGAAACCCTTATACCCCTTCCTATATTACATGTCCACTAGAGGCTACTGCCACCTGCATACTGTATGTTACTGTTAGCCACTGACCTCCAATTCTATAAATGGCACTAAGAATCAGAGGCATAGTGAGGGAGGACCATCCCGGGCGCCGTCTTGGTGGGGGTGCTGGCACCTCTCCGCCCCTCCCCCGCCCCGAAGCTCTTTAAAATCTTTGCCAGCATGAGCAGCTACTATAGCCTGTTACGCAGGCCTGGCTCCCTTGTAAATCACTTCTGGTGTGTGGGACCAGGAAGTGACATCAGATGGAAAGCCTGCACAAGTAGCAGATGGAGAAGATGCTCACTCTGATACAGTCTGATACAGAGCTCACTCTGGCGAAGATTTAGAGGTACGGGGGTGGGAAGGGATAGAACGAGTATGGTATGGGGGTGCAGAAGGAGTGGGGGGGGCGGAGAGGAAAGCGCATGAGATGGCATGAAAGGAATTGGGGAACAGAGAGAATGGCACAGGAGGGCTGACGCGGCTGGTGACGCGAGTGGGCGGAGCTAACTCTTGCCGCTGCCCGCTCCTCGCCGCTGCCGCTGACCTCTTCCTCTCTCTGCTCCAAAGCCACTGCCGCTGCCCTCTCCTGCCACGCGGCTGCTTGTTTGGCTCACGCATAAAACACTCCACTGAATGTAAAACTTTCTTAGAAAAATATTTTTAAATGTACTGAGAAAACCTCGGTGTAGATTGAAGTCAGGCAAACGGAAACACCTTTAATACTTCAACCTGTGTATGAGACAAAGCCTAAGAATTGCATGTGCAAATTTAGGTATGTGCTCAATTTGTGCATGCAATTAATTGAAAAATGAGCCAACTAGCACTGATAATTGGACCTTATCAATTATCAGTGCTGACTTTAATTTAAATTATTGCATGCAAATTTAGGTACAAGAATTCACGTATAAATTTTACGCATGGGTCCAAAAAGGGGGGGAAGCCATGGGAGGGCCAAGGGTGAATCATAATAGGGATCTGCACCTAATTTAGGCACAAGGATTTATACCACATTTCAGTTGGTGTAAATGCTCGCACCTAAAGTTACTCACATGTCCAAGCATAAATGCTATTCGGTAAACAGCGCCAAACTTTCAGTGTCATTTACAGATTAGTGCTAAGTGCTATTTTTTTGGCACCAATGTTTTAGGCACCATATAGAGAATTTAGTCCTAATAGTGCTAATTGTTAACATTTCACTAAAATTACAACAGCAAAGAGTTATACTACTAGTAACTCTCCTAATAACTACCTTCACTCTGTCTAGAAAGTTTTAATAAATTGCTTCAGATTTGAAAACCTTACTCACACCCCATTTGACCTCTTCCCATACCTCTTGAGGGTGCAGGTGCCACTGATTAAGAACCCCTGTTTTAAAAGGTGGGTTAAAATTGCAGTTATTAAAATTATAAACTATGACATGCATGCTGTCTACAACCACGCATATTGCATAACATCGCTGAGTCAGGTAGTAAAGAAAATGTTCCTCTTGAGCAACATTGTCTACTTTCAGTAAGACTTAAATGTGTTCATGCTGAAAAAGCACTATAGTCAGTCAGATCTCAAGGATAGGGAGGGATGAAGAAAGAGAGAAATGGTGGATGGGGGAATGGCGAAATAAAGAAATGATGGACACAGGAGTGGAGGATAGGGGGAAAAGGGAGAGAAATGAGGGACCTGGGGATGGAGGGAAGGATAGAAGAGATGCTGAACAATGTGAAGAAAAGAGGGACGAGACAGGAAGGGAGGGAGAAGGGAGGGAGAGATGCTGGACAATTGGAGGATTGTAAGGAAGGAAAATAGAAAGAGATGTTAGACCACAGGAGCAGAGAAGGAGGGAAGAAAGAGAGAGAGATTGTATAGGACAAAGTTAGAGGGTAGAGGAAAGAAACAGGTAGATGCCAGGCTCCAAGGGTGGAGGAAAAGAACATAAGAATTGCCGCTGCTGGGTCAAACCAGTGGTCCATCATGCCCAGCAGTCCGCTCACGCGGTGGCCCTCTGGTCAAAGACCAGTGCCCTGATTGAGACTATCCCTATCCGGGTATGTCCTTGTTCAGCAGGAACTTGTCTAACTTTGTCTTGAATCCCTGGAGGGTGTTTTCCCCTATGACAGACTCCGGAAGAGCGTTCCAGTTTTCCACCACTCTCTGAGTGAAGAACTTCCTTATGTTTGTACGGAATCTATCCCCTTTCAACTTTAAAGAGTGCCCTTTCGTTCTCCCCATCTTGGAGAGGGTGAACAACCTTCCTTTATCTACTAAGTCTATCCCCTTCAATACCTTGAATGTTTCGATCATGTCCCCTCTCAATCTCCTCTGTTCGAGGGAGAAGAGGCCCAGTTTCTCTAATCTTTCGCTGTACGGCAGCTCCTCCAACCCCTTAACCATCTTAGTCGCTCTTCTATGGACCCTTTTGAGTAGTACCTTGTCCTTCTTTAGGTATGGCGACCAGTGCTGTATGCAGTACTCCAGGTGAGGGCGCACCATGGCCCGGTACAGCGGCATGATAATCTTCTCCGATCTATTTGTGATCCCTTTCTTTATCATTCCTAGCATTCTGTTCGCCCTTTTAGCCGCCGTCACACATTGTATAGACGGCTTCATCGACTTGTCGGTCAGAACTCCCAAGTCCTTTTCCTGGGAGGTCTCTCCAAGTACCACCCCGGACATCCTGTTTTCGTGCATGAGATTTTTGCACGAATACAGGATATCTGGGGCGGTACTTGGAGAGACCTCCCAGGAAAGGGACTTGGGAGTTCTGACCGACAAGTTGATGAAGCCGTCCATATAATGTGTGGTGGCGGCGAAAAGGGCAAATAGAATGCTAGGAATGATAAAGAAGGGGATCACGAATAGATCGGAGAAGGTTATCATGCCACTGTACCAGGCCATAATGCATCCTCACCTGGAGTACTGCGTACAGCGCTGGTCGCATTACATGAAGAGAAGAAGGAAATACTTTGGAGGAAAAGGCAGGAGAGGGGAGATATGATAGAGACATTTAAATACCTATGTGGCGTAAATGCACATGAGTCGAGTCTCTTTCATTTGAAAGGATGCTCTGAGAGGACTTAGGATGAAGTTAAGAGGTGATAGGCTCAGGAGTAATCTAAGGAAATATTTTTTTTTACAGAAAGGGTTGTGGATGCGTGGAATTGTCTCCCAGAAGAGGTGGTGGAGCCAAAGACTGTATCAGAATTGAAGAAAGCATGGGATAGGCACGTGGGATCTCTTAAAGGAAAGAAGAGATAATGATTACTGCAGATGAGCAGACTGGATGGGCCATTTAGCCTTTATCTGCCATCATGTGTCTATGAAATGCTGGTCTACAAGGGTGAATGGAGGGAGAAACTGGGAATGGGGAACCTATGTGGGACAGATCTTTAAAGTAGATGAGAAAGGGTAGAAACATAGAAGGTAAAATGGGAAACTGAATCCTAAATAAGAGGGTAAGATTTAAGAAAAAGACTAGAGAGGGAGAGGGCTTGAGTAACCATGAAAAGCCAAGAAAATGAGTCAGAGGACAGTAAATTCAGAGGATAAAAATGCATTAATGGGAATAGAGTAAAAGATGGAATTAGGATGCCAGGGATGACGTTAAATGTGATCTATGAGAGCTAAGGGGTGAGTGAAGGAGATAGAAAGCTGATAGGTAGTTGAAAAGTAAAAAGGATGAAATGGAGAACTGCAGGGTGAGGAAATTGGTGAAATTTGAGTTGACAAAGACACAGAAAAGAAAGGAGGAAAGATCTATGAGAGGGAAAGATAAATATATCAGAGACAGATGTAGTGAGGGAATGAACAGGACAGGAGAAGAGAAATCACAAGAAGACAGCAGCCCCAGAAAAGAGAGAAAGCAGAAGACACATAGGAAAGCAAAAAAATAAAAGAAACTTGGAAAAATAAAATGTCCACATATTCCCACATTTGGCCAGCAGCACTCAGGGCTCCTTTTACTAAGCTGCGCTAGCGGTTTTAATGCGCGTGCTAGACGCTAACGCCTCCATTGGGCGTTAGTTTTTGGCGCATAGCACGGGGTTAGCATGCGCGGCAATGTAGCGCACGCTAAAAACTCTAACGCACCTTAGTAAAAGGAGCCCTCAGTGTTTTTTAAACATGGTCACTGGTTAAATTAGCCCGATATTCAGTGCCAGGCCATTCCAAATACATTCAAATTTCCATCTAAGTAGTTAGTTCTGTCAGGGCTACCAGGTTCCCTCCACCCACTCCATTATATTTTCCCACTGCTTTGAAATAGGAAGATTGTGCATTTCCTTTTGCAAGCAAAGACTGGAGCACCTCTGTAATGATTAAAGTCTGTTAGTACTAATACTGATGTCCAAATCAGAACTTTGTATCACAATCACCTGGCCTGGGGGAGGTGACTTCGACAACCCATTTTTGTACTACTAGAGGAGGTCTTGGTAACCCAGAGGAGAACGGAACTTCTTCAAGGTTGAAGCCTCATGTAATTTTCTGTTTGGGAGAAGTGTGGGGTGATAGAGTTCTAAACAATTCTTAATTTGGGCTTATTACCATGGGCATAATACGGGGAAAGTTATCAAAGTGGGCTATGTTTATGGAATGCAGGGGTGTCAAATGTCTGTCCTCGAGGGCCGCAATCCAGTCGGATTTTCAGGATTTCCCCAATGAATATACATGAGATCTATTTCCATGCATTGCTTTCATTGTATGCTAATAGATCTCATGCATATTCATTGGGGAAATCCTGAAAACCCGTCTGTATTGCGGCCCTAGAGGACTGACATTTGACACCCCCGATGCAATGGGATCCTGTGCTAAAATATCCTGACTTAACAGTAATCCACATTAATAACTTGAAAATGTTTGGATTAGGATATATATCTCATTAACTTAGTGACTAGGCTATTAATGCCCATTGTGTTATTGGTTGGGAGCTGTCTATGAAATTTTAGCTAAGTTGACTAGTAATAAGAGACAGAATTTGACAAAATGCTATCCATTAATTCCAGTTTCCCATCTTCATAGAAATGGATTGCTCTCTCAACTCCTATAATGTTATATTTCTCTTCATACAGTACAAGACAAATTCATTTTGTAGGTTTTATTAAATACTGTTACACAAAACATGTCCATTACAAAAAAAAAAAAAAAAAGTAGCCTACATTTCATGAAATATGTGCATCTGGTTAGTTAACACACATCTGGGTCATTTTTTCATTTTGTCTCTTGATGCTCTGTCACTGTAAACTGTTCTGTAATCTGTTTCCTGACATAATGAAAGAAAATCAACCATCTTCCTGTTCAGCACCTGAGACAATTTTTATAGCATCCTACATCACATGGTAGCATTTTAATGCAAAAGCAACTACGCAGGTTAAAAAAATCTTTACATCTGAATTAAAAACAGGGTTAGAGGTGAGTGTCTGCTATGGGTATTCTTCGAAGTTCTACGATCTGCGAGGTAGGTGTGCTGCCCCCATCCTGGCTCCCATGGCAGGATTCACTGTCACTCACATTGAGGCCTGAACCTGGAAAATATAAACCAAAAGCAGCTAGTGAAAGTAGGTAGAAAAATATCAGAAATGGTCCAGTTGTAATGAAGATAGACATTGCTAAATACCTCAAGGAACATTCAGCAACATCTATACCTATCTTTCCTTATCTTACTTATCAAGGTCTGACTTTATCATAGATTCCTCAATTTTAACACACCTATTTAGCACTATGAAATGGCTATGTTTGTAAATAGTTTACATTCTTCTTATAGCAAATTTAGGGGGGAAGTTATTTAGATGGGCTACCTTTAACATGGGCTATTTTATCACAAACGTATCCGAAAACAGAGGATACTACCTTCACAAATGTGAAAGCAGAAAACAAACAACAAAGTTGACTGATAGATGTTCAATTTCCTTTATTGCAATGACTGGAAACGAACGTGTTTCGGCCCCAGTGGGCCTGCCTTAGGAGTCTGTATGTTGATGATACAACAGTAAACAAAAAATGTTCAAAGTCTTCAATCGCAGATACTTCAAGAAAATGTTCCGATTCTGAAGTCAAAAATGTGTGCCGCTGTGTCTGAGAAACAAAACTCACACATTTTTTACTTCAGAATCGTAACATTTTCTTGAAATATCTGCGATTGAAGACTTTGAATATTTTTTGTTTACTGTTGTATCATCAACATACAGACTTCTGAGGCAGGCCCGTTGGGGCCGAAACACGATCGTGTCCAGTCATTGCACTAAAGGAAACTGAACATCTATCAGTCACCTTCATTGTTTGTTTTCTTCTATTTTATCACAATTAATGCTATTTTAACACAGATCCAGTTACTAATAACTGTGGCTTAGCGAGGGTGGGAGGCACCTGGGGCAGTGGCTCCACCATCCAAGTTTATTGAGACTTTCTGTCCTGCACTTTATGGTAAAACCTTCTCGACAGTTGGGGGGGTTTATATGTTGAGGGGGGTTTCAGGCAGGAGGCAGTAGATATTCCTCCTGCTGATATCAGGGGGGGGGGGGTCATTCAGAAAGGAGAGAGTGGGCATCCCTTCTGCCTGTGTCCGGGAGGGGGGTGTTTATCAGGCAGGAAGGAGTGGGCATCCCTCCTGCCGGTGTCATGGAGGTGCTTTCAGGCAGGAGGGATGCCACACCAATGGGAGGGGGAAGAAGAGGTGGAAGGGAGAGGCAGACAATTTCTGGAAGAGGCACAGAAGGACAGAAGATGAAAAGAAGAGAGTGACAAGAAGATGAGGAGAGCAGAATCCAGAGAAGACAAAGGTAGAAAAAAATTTCTATTTATTTATTTTTTTGCTTTAGGGAACATCTTTAGGGGACATTGCTGTTTCTGTGGTGTTGCATTGTATGCAGAGTCCAGCTTTTTGGTGGTTTTATTTAACCTTTGTCTACGTATTTATATTTTATCCCCTCTTTTACAAAACTGTAGAGCATTTTTTAGTGCTGGCCGTGGCTAAAAAATACAGTTTTGTAAAAGGGAGATAGGTTAGTTTGTGATTACATATTCCACATTAGGCAAAGGTGTTTTCTGTGTTCTGTTTGTATGAAAGACGTGGGTTTTTTGTTAGCGTTGACCAGCCTTGTTTGGCAAAATGCATCAGGCATGGTTCTTGGGAGCACCTTGAATTAACCTGATTTGAATCTCCTTATTTTTCTGCCAATCTTCTTTTGTTTCATGTTGGATTCTTTGGTGGACTGCTTGCCTTGTTGTTTTGTTGCAATTTAACATACATGGAGTGGAACGTGCTAGAGGAGTTACAGACATAGTAGATGACGGCAGATAAAGACCAAAATGGTCCATCCAGTCTGCCCAACCTGATTCAATTTAAATTTTTTAAAATTTTTTCTTTTTAGCTATTTCTGGGCAAGAATCCAAAGCTCTACCCGGGTACTGTGCTTGGGTTCCAACTTCCGAAATCTCCGTCAAAACCTACTGCAGCCCATCTACACCCTCCCAGCCATTGAAGCCCTCGTCAGCCCATCCTCCCCCAAACTGCCATATACAGACCGTGCAAGTCTGTCCAGTACTGGCCTTAGTTCAATATTTAATATTATTTTCTGATTCTAGATCCTCTGTGTTCATCCCACACTTCTTTGAACATATGGGTTATAGTTGGTTGATGTAGAGCAGGGGTAGGGAACTCCGGTCCTCGAGAGCCGTATTCCAGTCGGGTTTTCAGGATTTCCCCAATGAATATGCATGAGATCTATTTGCATGCACTGCTTTCAATGCATATTCATTGGGGAAATCCTGAAAACCTGACTGGAATATGGCTCTCGAGGACCGGAGTTCCCTACCCCTTGATGTAGAATGAGGCAGTTGAGAGGCGTTGTAAACTTGGTTATTAATATAGACATATTTCGGATAGTATTACTGTTTTACAAATATTTGAACACTTTTATATATGCATGGAAAGGGTTCAGAGTTAAAGTCCTGGGTAAGTAGGTGGGAAGGAAGGGGAATTTGTTCAGATATGTTTGGGGGTTGCATAGAAGAAAACTGTGCACTGGTATGCTAATCTTTGTTTTGAATTTTTTTTTTTTTTAAAAAGAAATACAAGTGGAAATAAAGAAGTAAATAAGAAAACAGATAAATGGGGCGGGACAGGGGCTTAGCATGGGCAGGGTGGGGCAGGGCATGGGCAGGGCATGGGTGGGGCATGGCTGGGGGGCCCAGCGTACTTGGGTGCCTAGGTGCCATCGAAGAATTAATCCTGCCCTGGGGGTTACCATGCCATGATCAGTTGATGGCAAGTGGTATCTACTGTCATGTTGGGAAATGTAGGCCAGTATTTTGCAGGCCTACATTTCAGGCATTTCTGTACTGTCTACAGAAAGTGTAGAGACGCTTAAGCTCACTCAAGGTCACTTCCAGGTGAAACCACGTCCACACCCCACCTTGGGTGGACTTAAGCATCCCCTATGTGTTTTGTAGACATGCTACATACACCTAAAATTTAGGCGTCCATCTTCGCAGATTTATTTTATTTTTTTTAGAAATGTGTGTCCTGATTGGCTGGTGAGAAGGTGGTAGGATGTCTACCACTGCCTACAAATGGGGTACCATTTGGAGATTAAGCTCCTAAATTCTTTTCCAAAACCTACTGAAACACATAAAAAAGGACATCATTCTGATCTATTTTCCTCTTCCTCAAAAGGCTTATCTCTTTCAATTCTATTTTCTTCAACTGAAAATTGATTACCTTCAATCTGGTCAGACCACTTGATATTAAATTTCACCATACACTTGCAGAGTGATTTAACTCGTTTAAAAGGTATACATGAGGATGTAATTAGGGTAAGAGGTAGGATTGATTCTCTTCAATTCTGGAAGCAATATAATTCTAAATTTCATACAATCCAAGATCTAGATTTTGCTAAAGATTGGGAGAAATTTAGCATTGACATATTAAATATTATTGTTCCTTACCGTACTATAAAGAGGAAAAGAGTTCATAGATCCCAGGACTGGTTTGATTTAGAACTTTTAGAACGGCTAGAGAGAACTTGGCTAAGATCCAGTAAAACAGATAATAAAACTATTTGGAGATCAGGAATCCAAACATATAAAAGAAAGATTAAAGAGAAAAGATGTCCTTTTTAGTCTTCTAAAATTGGAACTTCCATTCTCAGTACCAAAGAACTATTTAGACTGGTGGATTCCACATGGGATACAAAGTCTTCCAAACTTGCTCCTCAAGACCTAGCACCTAATTCAAATCAACTAGCAGTACTTGGAGAGACCCCCCAGGAAAGAGACTTGGGAGTACTGGTCGACAAGTCGATGAAGCTGTCGTGCAATGTGCAGCGGTGGCGAAAAGGGCAAACAGAATGCTAGGATTGATTAAGAAGGAGATCATGAACAGATCGGAGAAGGTTATCATGCCGCTGTACTGGGCCATGGTATGCCCTCACCTGGAATACTGCGTCCAGCACTGGTCGCCTTTCATGAAGAAGGACACGGTGCTACTCGAAAGGGTCCAGAGAAGAGCGACTAAAATGGTTAAGGGGCTGGAGGAGTTGCCGTACAGTGAGACATTAGAGAAACTGGGCCTCTTCTCCCTTGAACAGAGGAGATTGAGAGGGGACATGATCGAAACATTCAAGATAATGAAGGAAATAGACTTAGTAGATAAAGACAGGTTGTTCACCCTCTCCAAGGTAGAGAGAACGAGAGGGCACTTTCTAAAGTTAAAAGGGGATAGATTCCGTACAAACGTAAGAAAGTTCTTCTTCACCCAGAGAGTGGTGGAGAACGGAATGCTCTTCTGGAGTCTGTTATAGGGGAAAACACCCTCCAGGTATTCAAGACAAGGCTAGACAAGTTTCTGCTGAATTGGAATGTATGCAGGTGAGGTTGGTCTTGGTTAGGGCACTGGTCTTTGACCTGGGGGCTGCCGCGTGAGCAGACTGTTGGGCGCAATGGACCACTGGTCTAACCCAGCAGCGGCAATTCTTATGTTTAAAAAAAAGGCCTTATATGACACATACTCTAGGACATTGTTCCTATATTTGCTAACAGAATGTGCTGAGCTTTAGTGAACATGGTGCTAAATTTAAGAACTGGGTTAACATGAAAAAATGAACTGTGCAGATCTTGTGCATTTTCAAATGGTAAGCGCTTTATGGAGAGGTCAATTTTCTCAGAAACTTACATGGGTAAAAAGTGTTTTACTTGCACGAGTTGGCTGTCTGAAAATTGTCCTAAGACTAGAAAAAAGTATATGTATTGTTCAATTGGGCACATATGGCTGGCCTTAAGGGGTAGGGCAAGCAGGGTAGTTGCCTGGAAAGTCCTGCAGAAAGAGTGCTTTTAGTAGCCTCACAGTGACCCAACCCACCAGAGTGCACACAAACTGGTAGAGCAGAACAGTGACAAGGCCCTACTTACAGTACTCACTCTATCTCTATGAAAGGAGGATGCACTTTCAGAAACTTACCTCACTGGGGGTGGCAGTAGGAGAAGGAGGGAGGACCAATAATAATATGCCCCTTATGTCTGAGGAAGGGAAGGGGATGTTTGCGAGAGAACAATCACCAAAAAAACCAAGGATGGCCCATGTACCAAATCAAGCTCTGAATATATGTATGTCATGACACTAATAGTAGGACCAAATTAGTCTTATAAGAAGGCATTGGGATGGGGAGGGAGTGGTCAAGATGGTGGCACAAAGCTGGGCGCATTGAGATCTGCTCTTGTTTGGAGGAGTTTTCCTACAAGTTGTAAATATGCCGCATACCAAAAGAAAGGGTAGCGTGAGGATGCCTTCCTCCTCAACACCCTTGGCTCAGTTAAATCAACCTACAATTGAGCAATGCCTAGCAACACTTGCCTTGAGATTGGGCTAGTTAAGCCCCGCAGTGGAGGAGAGTCAGAGGCGCTCAACCCTGTAGGGGCATGAGATCTCACTCTCACCCGCACCTCCCTGTCCGACTGAGGTAGCTGCCCTGGAGGACAAGAGCACGGCTGCTGGAGATGCCCCCGATTCTTCCATGGAGGATGGATCCATGGCAGAGGAGCCTCTGCCGGTGTTGACCAGCTCTGGGAACTTGTTTCCTGACAGAGAGGACACTTTAGGAGTCATCTTGAAAATGCTCCATAGGGTCGACGTAGCAACCAGGAAGACTTCAGAAGAGGTAAAGATTTTAGGGAAGAAACTGGATAACTGCACAAAGGTTTTTGAACAGACGAATGCTGACACAAAAAATTCCTTAACTAAAATACAAAATGAAGTCCAGTCTTTACAAGCCTATAGAACCATTGTGATAAAAGACAGTGCTGTGTTATATCGAAAAATAGAAAATATAGAGAACTTCAATCGCTGGTTAAATGTAAGAATTTTAAACTTCCTGAAAACTCCTGGGATTTCCTCATATGAAATGTTCAGAAAATATGTGGTGGAAATTTTGAAATATTCCCCTGAACATATACCTCCATTCAACAAAATTTATTATCTTCCACCATCAATAAAATATCCCCAGGAGTCTAGGGAAGGAGAGGGTGAAAATAAACAGGCTCTGCAAATTGATATAAGAACATAAGCAAAGGTCCACCAATGGTCCATCATGCCCAGTGGTCCGCTCACGCAGCGGCCCATCAGGTCCAGGACCTGTATAGTAATACTCTATCTATACCCTTCTATCCCCTTTTCCTTCAGGAAATTATCTAATCCCTTTTTGAACCCCAAAACCGTACTCTGTCCTATCACACCCTCTGAAAGCGCATTCCAGGTGTCCACCACCCTTTGGATGAAGAAGAACTTCCTGGCATTGGTTCTGAATCTGTCCCCTCTTAATTTTTCCGAATGTCCTCTTGTTCTTGTAGTTTTCGAACGTTTGAAGAATCTGTCCATCTCCACTTTCTCCATGCGCTTCATGATCTTGTAAGTCTCTATTATGTCCCCTCTAAGTCTCTGCTTTTCTAGGGAAAAGAGTCCCATTTTCTCCAATCTTTCAGCATACGAAAGGTTTTCTATACCTTTATCAATTGTGTCGCTATTTTCTGAACTCTCTCGAGTATCGCCATATCCTTCTTAAGGTACGGCGACCAGTATTGGATGCAGTACTCCAGATGTGGGCGCACCATCGCCCGATACAACGGCAGGATAACTTCTTTCGTTCTGGTTGTAATACCTTTCTTGATAGTACCCAGCATTTTATTCACCTTCTTAAAGGCCGCTGCGCACTATGCTGACGGCTTCATTGTGTTGTCCACTATTATCCCCAAGTCCTTTTCTTGGGTACTTTCACCCATTAGCAGCCTTCCCATCGTATAGCTGTACTTCGGGTTTCTGTTTCCTACATGCAAGACTTTACATTTCTCTACATTAAACTTCATCTGCTATCTCGTCGCCCACTCTCCTAGTTTGTTCAGGTCCCTTTGTAAATCCTCACAAATCTGCTTTCTTGGAAGAATCTATCTCTGAGGTGGCGGAGAGAGTTACATTATTGATTTCCTTTGTTTTCCAACAGGACCTGGACTCATTTATGAAACAGTACTTTAGATTTTCAAAATCTTTATTTTATGGTAAAAAAATATGGGCATATATGGATGTTTCAAAAACCACACAGGAAAGATGGAAACAGTTCTTATATTTAAGGCAGGAAACAATTGCTTTAGGATCCTCTTTCCTGTTGGCATACCCCTGTAAATGCGTTGTAAAGTATGCACATTAAATACATATTTTTTTCTTTCTGACCAGCTAAAGTCCTTTCTGGAGTTGAAAAAGATGACCTGAAGTTTTGACCCAGTGCAAGTAGAATGGCAAGTTAAATTGCGTTATAGCTACTCTTTATATATTTTTTCTTATTATTTAACAAGCTTCTTATAATTCTGAGCCAATTCCCCCTTGGTTGTGGTCTAAGGAAGGATAATCAGATATGCCACTGTTTTCTTTTTCTTTTGAATGTATAACATATGTTTATGCTGTATTTCTCTGACAAGAAGTTTATTTTCTTGTAAATTGTTGGAAATATAAATAAAGAATAAAAAAATAAAAAAAGAAGGCATTGGGATAACCTATGAGGGGCCGCTGAAAAGTTCTCAACCCAACCAACAAAGTTGGGGCAGTCTCCATTGAGAGCTATACACTTAGGGCTCCTTTTACTACGGTGTGCTAGCAGTTTTAGCGCATGCTTAGCGTGCACTGCATTGCCGCGTGCGCTAAACGCTAATGCCAACATTGAGCTGGCATTAGTTCTTGGTGCGTAGCGCGAGGTTAGCGCGCGCGCTAAAAACGCTAGCGCACCTTAGTAAAAGGAGTCCTTAGTCCAGCGATTTTTCACTTTTTTGGTTCTGTATTTTTCTGACAGAATAGAAAAAGAGGAAAATCACTTGTCTAAGTTTATAGCCCTCAGTGGAGACTGCCCCAACTTTGTTGGTTGGGCTGAGAACTTTTCAGCGGCCCCTTGTACAATGTGTGGCGATTATAATACTAACAGTGTAGGTATAGCTTTATCAAAAGCTTCTAAGAAACTTACACCTTGTCACATATTTAACAACTAATATAGCTGAATAAAAACCTATTATATATAGCCAAAAAATAATAATAAAAAACAAACCTATGCAACAAACAATGCATACTAAAGCTTAGCATATGTTATTGGACATTAGGGTGCCATATGGTCCATAGGCATAAAATAGATCATTCACCATTTAACACACACACTGTTCAGCAAATGGCCACCAGGATGGTCTTGGAGCTCAAGGATCTTACATATGAAGAAAGACTGAAAAAATTGCGGCTGTACTCACTGGAGGAACGAAGAGAGAAGGGAGACATGATTGAAATGTTTAAGTACGTCACGGGACGTATCGAGTCGGAAGATGATATCTTCTGTCTCATGGGACCCTCGACCACCAGAGGGCATCCGCTGAAAATCAGGGGAGGGAAGTTTCATAGCGACTCCAGAAAGTACTTCTTCACCGAAAGAGTGGTGGATCATTGGAACAAACTCCCACTGCAGGTGACTGAGGCCAGCAGCGTGACAGATTTTAAGAGAAAATGGGATATTCACGTGGGTTCGCTAAGGGAGTGAATTCAGGGGGGCGGATACTTGAAATGGGCAGACTTGGTGGGCTATAGCCCTTTTCTCCCGTCATTTTCTAAGTTTCTAAGTTAATCTTTAGTAAAATGGCTCAAATATGTATTACATTCAACTGTTTATGTGGAGTATTTTAAATTCTATTTTGTAAACCGCATAGAACTTAATGGTATTGTGGTATAGAAATACATTGTTATGTTATGCTATTACCACAGGTGGCAGCAAAATAACTAAAAAAAAAAAAAAAAAGCAAAACCCATAAGGAACATCAATCATCAATGTGAACTCTGCTAATCCTAAGGGCCTGGATTCTCAAAATGGAGCAGTCCAGAAAGTGCCAGTAGGTGCCCAAACAGCACCTAAGTTAAGTGTTTTAACTGGCCATTAATGATGCGGTAAATGACCATGCCATTGAAAACCAATTAAAAACTAATTATTAAAAAAAAGCCAGTGCTGCGAGGTACCTACAATAAAAGGCAGCTGAATCGTGACTACGCAGATGCTTACTGGTGCACAATTTTCAAAAGAGGTATGGTTATGGGTGGGATTGACATTCGGTGCCACTAAGCGTGATTCTACATTGAAGATAGGCACCGGAAATGGAGGTCTGTAAAACCTTTCCGGTGCCTATTTTCGACGCAGGTCACAATTCTCAAAACAGCGCTGCAGTTTGAGTGACATGTGACCTGCACTGTTTTATCAGATGTCGGCCAATTCCAGCCTCATTTTGAGAATCGGAGCCAAGGTGTTCCCAGGAATGTGTTTATGTTTGAAAAACATAAAAATCCAAATCACATATTCACTTTCTTTTCCCAGTGAGAATTCAACATGCAGAAAAAGCAGGTACAAACTGGCCTCACATGCTTTGTACTCATTGCCATTTCAAAGTCAATTTATACACATCCCACATGTAAAACATGCATACAGGCTTTGCCCTGATGCAGTCAGTTTGAAGACTGTTCTCATACGGTGCCTAAACTGAAGAGTTCTAAAAAGGGGGTAGAACCTGCACAGTGGATGTGGGGCCCCACTTGTCAAATAATAACCTACAAAACTCTAGGACTAAGTGCACAGGAACACATTTTCAGAAGCCAGTGTTCTTTCTCCCTCTAATATTTTTATGTACACAGAACATAGACACAATAATCACTGGCCTCCTACTGATGTTATACTAACACTAGAGATCTGCCAAGACCAAAATATCTACTTCCCACTGCTACATTTATTAGTTTGTGTAAGCAATAACATGATAGGGTGGAAACCCACACTGAGAAAGGCAGAAAACTTGGCCGCACTGTTGCTTCCTGCCTTCAACGCTTCAAGAGGCCTACAATGCTATACTGGAAAAGTGTCTCAGATAAACTGCAAAACAACCATAAGAAACCCTAGACGAACATTATAAAATATGATGGATTACATGAACTGCAGAAGGTTGATAAGGATCTGATTTATGGCAATACAAGCATACGGGCAGCCTTTACATGTCTTTTTTTATGGACTGGGTTTATTGCATTGATTTCACACATGTACAGAATGTCAACTGTCAATTGGATTGCTCCAATTCAAGCTGAGCAATTTGTTTATGTCCACTAAAACTAATTCTTAGAAACACGTTTTAACACATATCTTCAACCAACTAAAATTACAAGTAGAAAGCCCCCTTAATGCCAACTAGGTCAGAGATCATAGGGTCCTCTGTGGACATATTTCTGCCGTAAAAATAACACTTGGGGATGGGTTTTATAAAAAAATGCCTAGGTGAGAAGTCCAGAAAGATACCCATTTTGAGGGTAATTTTTATAACAGGGCAATAAGGCACTATGGGGCCCTTTTACTAAGCAGTGCTAAAAAGTGGCCTGTGCTGGTTTTAGTGCATGGGTTTCCCATGCGCAGAGGACTTTTTTTGGCCAACATTGCCATTTTCCTATTAATAGTCATGTGTAAATTGTGAAATTAACACATGGAGAAACCAAACAAAAACTGCAGGCTATGTACAAGATGCAGGCAATGTTTATTATACAATGATAAAATGCAGTAAATATACAACCTTATTACCAACCCTGGGACCCGACACGGTCCGTGTTTCGGACAACACGCCTTCCTCAGGGGTCCTAATAGATATAAATAACAATCTTAAAATTATGTAATTAGTCCTTAATCACAAAAGATGGTGTGATGTTTATAGTGCACTATCACATTATTTGCATGGCACCATCACACTATAAACATCACACCATCTTTTGAGATCAAGGACTAATTACATAATTTTAAGATTGTTATTTATATCTATTAGGACCCCTGAGGAAGGTGTGTTGTCCGAAACATGGACTGTGTTGGGTCCCAGGGTTGGTAATAAGGTTGTATATTTACTGCATTTTATCATTGGTATAATAAACATCGCCTGCAGTTTTTGTTTGGTTTCTCCTTGCTGTTTGATATACTGCAGACTTTGTTGGATTTCCCCTTTTTTGTTGAAATTAACACATGGCCATTAGTGCATGAGCTCTCACATTACCTATTTAGTAAACATTAAGGGCTCCTGTACTAATCCTATCATAATCAGCATACACTGATGCCCATACACTAACCAATTAGCACAGGGAACACCTATTCTCTGCCTCCAAACAAGCCTCCATGCTAAAATATAATATATATGTTTTAGCACATGAGAAATGAGCGCTGAGCCTGCAGATAGTGTATGGAGCGGGATGGAGTGGGGCGGGGCAAAGGGTGGAACAGGGCAGGGTTGTGGGTGTGCCACAGAATGACATTTGCTCTGTTAGTGTGCTGGAGCCCAAAAAAAAGTTTGCAGGACACCGTGCTATGCTTTTGATACTTGCGAAAATTCAATTGTAAATAGGGTGCTTTGTGAAAGCACTTTCTGCAAGAGTGGATTATGAATTTAGGCTATGGGTAAGAATTGAAACCTGTCACTAGATCAAAGATTTTGCTTCTACAATAAAAAAATGTCACTCACCTGCCTTTAAAGCAAATATTAAGTCATCAAACTCTTGTGATTCATCTTCAGCAACAAGTGAGCCATTGCTGAACCCTCCACTGGTCCTGAAGGCATTGCCAGTCTGTGGGCTGTGCTTGAAGGCAAAACCAACCTGGCTGTTCATCTGCAGAGAGGTCCTTTCCCAATCAGTAGGCACCTGAAACAAAAATACAACAAATTACCTTTTGCAAATTTGGAAACTTCTTATAGAATTAGAACCTGAGTGAGCTTGAGCTTGGGCTTCATGACCTTTCGTTCACAGCTACTCAGATTATTCATCTATTTTTGTTCCTTCACCATGAAATTTTAAGACAGAAAGAATATAACCCAGCTGTCACAGCAACAGTTCTCAATAGTGGGAGACTACAACCCCCTGGAGAAACCATATGAAGGATCGATTTTTTTTATTGCATCAAGATTTACAAAGACTAGGGGACACTCAATAAAGTTACAGAGTAATACTTTTTTTTTTTTTTAGTTCAAAGATTTTATTGATTTAAAATATATAAGCACAAAAAGGTGAAATGTTAACGAGGCAAGATACAAGCATGCTGTACACATAATAATCCAAAGAATAGAAATCAAGCAAATTGTCTGCAGGATACAAGCCTGATTTAAGCCTTATATATAAGAGAAATGTCGACGCAACACGCAGCCACAGCTACTAGAGTGGTTAAGGTACAGAGAGTGGTGGCATTCAGTTATAGTGATAAGTAAAATGCTTCACAACTATAATTATTCAACAGTATGGCTTATGACTAGACTTGCTGACCATTTTTTTTTTTTGTCATACAGAGTAATATTTTTAAAATCAATAGGAGGAAATATGTTTTACATGCAGAGAATAGTCAAGCTCTGGAAACGCGTTGCCAGAGGATGTGGCAAGAGCAGTTAATGTAGCTGGTTTTTAAAAAGGTTTGGACAGATTCCTGGAGGAAAAGTCCATAGTCTGCTGTTGAGACAGACAAGGGACGGTAGCATGAAATGCTATTAATATTTGGGATTTTGCCATGTCATTGTGACTTGGATTGGCCTCCACGAAGACAGGATACTGGGCTAGATGGACCTTTGGTCTGACCATTGGTTTAACCCAATAAGGCTATTCTTATGTTCTTATGCTACACTCAAGTACATTTTTTTGGTTTGCTCCTGTACATTGGAACAATCTTCCAAAAATAATCTGTGAACAAATAAAAAATCCAAGAGTTTACTAAAATTCTTTTTTTTTTCATTTTGGCATTTGATATTCATTCTGTAAAGTAAGATATACTGATAGATATGGAAAATACAATGGGGCTGATATTCAGCTGACAGTGTACTTAAAACCTGCCACTTTCGCTGACCCTGAATATTCAACGCAGGGCTATTTCTGGTGACTGGCACAATATCCAGATTTTTTTAAAAGGCAGTTAGGCCCAGATTCTCCAAACAGCACTGATATCAGTGGTTGCCAATTGTGTGTCAATCACACGACGGCACAATTTAGAGAATCGAACCTCCAGGAAAGATAGGCTGCAGAAATGTAGGCCAGGATGTTCAAGTCTTTCATTTCTGGTGCCTAACTTTGCTGTGAATCCTACCTACATGGGCACTTTACAATGCCTAATGCCACTTCTGCCGTTAGCCATGCCTATAGTGGCATTAGGCATCAGTAGGTGCCTCCAACGGTGCAATTCAGTAGGTGCGAGTCAGTAGGTGCTTTCAATTTGATGTTGCTTGCCGTTTCAAACGGCATTTCCCAATTAACTTAGGTGCCGGTAGGGTGCTGTTTATAGACTTTCCCTCTTAGCTGATAACTGCGTAGCTGATATTCAGTGCTAACTGGCCATAGGCTAGCACATAAAGATAGGACTGCTATTTTTGTGGTTCTATCTATGTGCTAATCTTGGCTGGTTAGTGCTGAAAATCTGGGCCTATAATTAGACCCACCCCTGGAATGCCCCCAGGATTCCAACCAGTGATTTTCAGCTGGGATAACCAGTTATCTTCTGCTGAAAATGGCCAGTTAGCTGCCGAGATACAAGTTAACTGGTCGATGGCTATTGCCATCTGGTTAACTCATTCCAAATATCAACAGGAGTGCACTTTTATACAGGGACCCTTTTACTAAATTGTACTAAAAAGTGACCTGTGCTCTGTCTAGCCCGTAGGTTTCCTATGCACTAAGACCATTTTTAGCATGGCTATAAATTGGCCACATTTTCAGTTTCTTTAGTTAATTTCCCAACTGTGCATGTGGCCATTAGCATGGAAGTCCTTACCGACATCTGTTTTCTAAGTGGTAAGCGCTCCCAGTTGTGCTGCCCGATTCACGATTCAGTTGAATCGATTTGAATCGATTCAATTTTTAAAAAAAATCGGCCTCCCAATTTGATGATCGACCCTTCCCCCCGTGCCTTCCTAAAGCAGGAGCGGCAGCGCTGCCTCTTGCTGGCCGTCCGCTGCTGCTCCTAGTTGAGGGGGTAGGGTCAGTCGGAAAGGCCTGCATGTTCACCCAGCTTCCCTACTCTTACCCTAAGCAGCTAATTCGGCAGCCTGCAGGACTGCTGGTGCTATAGCAATCCCTGCAGCTGCCCGTCGTCCTCAGCGGCACGTTATCTCTGCTACGGTCCTGCTCCTGCTCTGACATCAGGGGTAGGATCGTGGCAGAGAGAACGTGCCACTGAGGACGACGGGCAGCTGCAGGGATCGCTATAGCACCAGAGATACTGCAGGCTGCCGTATTAGCTGCTTAAGGTAAAAGTGGGGAAGCTGGGGGAACATGCAGGCTTGCGGGGGGAGCAGGCTTTTGCAGCGGAGAGGAAGAGTGCCTTCCTGGCGGGGGAGAGGCCTTTGCGGGGGGAGTAGGTTGTCGCAGCGGGGAGCAGGCCTTCGTGACGGGGAACATGCCTTCACATCGGGGAGGCAGGCCTGTGCAGAGAGAGGAGGAGGAAGGAGTAAGAGAGGGGAGGGGAGATGCCAGACCTGGGTGAAGTGAAGGGAAGAGAGAGACCAAACCAAAAAGAGGAGGAAGAAAGCAGAGGAGAGGTGCTGGACTAATGGAGAGAGCAATGCAAGACCACAAGAGGGACAGATATTGTTCCAAAGTAGGTGGGCAGGGTGCAGGATGGCAGGAGAGATAGGAGAGTAAGGAAAGTAGGAAAGAGTAAGGAAGAATGGATGAAGCTTGAGACTATATGTGTTACATCTGTCCTTTTATAATATATGGAACACCCTGATCTTCCCCTTTCTATTTGTCCAGATTGGAGTCGGCCTGTCATTCTGCCTTTTTTTTTGCTGTGGCACTCTCCTTATAAAACTCCTTTCCACCATATATTTGGGCTGAACAATCTTATACAAAATGTAAAACCATTATGAGGACTCATCTTTTTCAACTGGCCTTCCAGGAGGTTATTGATTTATTCCCAGCTCTCTTTTCTCTCATCTGTCCTATGTTATTGCTGTAGTTCTTTTCACTTCTCACTCATATAATGTTTTTGTTTGTAAACCACTAATTGTCTTTCTGAGAAGGTGGTATATCAAGCACCCAATAAAGATAAAGCTTTGTACATTAACGTGATCTCTGATCAAAGTGGATTGCTTGTTAGTTGATCAAGTTGATGGCTAAAAGAATCTCCCCAGAAGCAAAATGAACTCCAGCTTCTTTGTAAGAAATCTGGTCTTTCTTACCTCATAATAAAGTATAACATAGGAGAGTCAAATCCACAAACACAAGATCGCAAGCCAAGTAGTGGCTTGCTTTCTTACCGCATACCATAAGAATTGCCATACTGGACAGACTGAAGATCCATCAAGCCCAACATCTTGTCTCCAACAGTGGCCAACCCAGGTCCCAAGTACCTAGCTAGATCCCAAGTAGTAAAACAGATTTTATGCTGCTTATCCTAGGAATAAGAAGTGGATTTCCCCAAACCAACTCAATAATGACCTATGGACTTCTCTTATAGGAAACACATTAACGGGTGCTAGAATAGATGTGTCTGTCTGTCTGTCTGTGTTTCTTTCTCTCTCTCTCTCTCTCTCCTTGGCCGCTGTCTGTATCATTTTGTCTTCCCCCCCTGAGCAAAGCTGTCTGCCCCCAAGACACACCTCCCCCCCAAAGCAGGCCCCTTTCCCTCTCCCTAACTGTCTCTCCATGGCCCTCTTCTATCTCCCCCCTCCCCCAAGCAAAGCTGGATGTCCCCAGCACACCTCCCCCCCCCCAAGCAGCCCCCTTTCCCTCTCCCTATCTCTCCATGGCCCCTTCTGTCTCCCCCCCAGCACACCCCTTCCCTCAAAGCAGCCCCCTTTCCCTCTCCCTATCCATGGCCCCTTCTGTCTCCCCCAGCACACCCCTCCCCCCAAAGCAGCCCCCTTTCCCTTTCCCCCTGACTCCCGGTATTGATTCCCTTCTTACCCTCCCAACATCCAGGCGTCTTCTGGCCTGCTCCTCTTCACCAAAGCAGCCTGCGATCGTGGTGGACAGCTTTAGCGAACCTCGCAGGCTGCTCTCCAACTCGGTAGCACGTTCCCTCTGACGCGATCCCGTGCGTCAGAGGGAGCGTGCTACTGAAGCTGGAGAGCGGCCTGCGAGGTTCTTTAAAGCCGGCCACAATCGCAGGCTGCTCTGAAGAGGAGGATCAGCGGCGGCAGCGGCGAGTGAGGGCGGGAGGTGACACGGCGACTCCTTCTTCTGCACGGAGGTGGAGAGCGGCTTGCGAGGAACGGGAGGGAGGAGTCGCTGGTGTCTTCTGCACAGTCACGCGCAGGCGCCGTGAGAACTGGCACAGAAGTACACCTCACGGCACCACCGCTCACGAATTTTCAAGAGCGCATGCGCTTCTAGCATTTTATTATTATTGATTATCCAAGCCTTTTTTAAACCCCACTAAGGCAACTGATTTCACCACACTCTCCAGCAACAAATTCCAGAGTTTAATTACACATTATGTGAAGAAATATTTTCTCTGGTTTGTTTTAAATCTACCATTTAGTAGCTTCATCGCATGCCTCCTAGTTCTAGTATTTTTTTGAAAGAGTGAACAAGCGATTCACATCTACCCTTTCCATTTACTTATCTGAGCAGTTTATTGACAGTATTTGGACTAGGAAAGTGGTAGGGCAAAATTATTTGAAAACCAAATACAGTATATCCATTCCTGCATGTACTGCAGTCTAAGGAATCCAAGAGATTATCTCAATGGAAGTGGTAAGGAGTATTTGCAACAGTTAATAAACTAAAGAGCATCTGGAGCACATTAATAAATTGTTTGTTCAGGCAAATACGTGTTTAAGTCAGGGTTCTTACAACAAACTGAATTCAATACAGTTAGTGTCATGAAATGGTAATGATACAGCTATTGTGAAAATAGTGCTACAAGCCAAAATCAGTAATACAATTATAGGATGCTTTCAATCAGCTGGTAGACAAACTGAGGCAATCATATTTTGCAATATAAAATTACAAAGTACTTTTCCACCTCATTAAATTTTGTATGATTGTAGAATGGAAAAATACATATACTGGGAAGCAGGAAGCCTTACTTTTCAAAGCAGAAATCTGACTTAATTTGTACATGTGCCTTTCAAAATGCAAATAATGGAATTATTTTGATTTTGTTTTTGTTTCACATATTTTATGCAATTTATTATCCTCTCATTGCTTATCTTATAACTTTCTAGTCATCACACATTCTGTAATTTGTTACAGATATTATTTTTCAGTCATTTATGCACAGGTAATAACAAAAATTAGGAGATTGAATTTCTTTTAGTGTTGTCTATACCTCAAGGTTCTATTCTTGGATCTATTCTTTTTAACATTTTTATAAACGATATTGCTATAGCGCTATCAGGTAAGATTTGCCTCTTTGCGGATGATACCAAAATCTGCAATAGAATAGGCACTCAGGATGGTGTGAATAACATGAAAAAAGACCTGACGCAGACTGAAGAATGGTCTGAAATTTGACAGCTAAAATGTAATGCTAAGAAATGCAAGGTCATTCATTTGGGCTGCAAAAACCTGAGGGAATGGTACAGTTTAAGGGGTGAAGAACTTATATGCATGACAGAAGAACGGGTGTAATTGTATATGATGATCTTAAGGTGGCCAAACAGGTTGAACAGGTGATGGCGAAAGCTAGAAGGATGCTAGGGTACATAGGGGGGGGGGGGGATATGGCCAGTAGGAAGACTGTATAAGATTCTGGTGAGACCTTATTTAGAATATTATGTACATTTCTGGAAGGCCACACCTTCAAAAAGATATAAAAAGTATGGAGTTGGTCCAGAGGAAGGCTATTAAATGGTGCATGGTCTTCATCATAAGGCGAATGGGGACAAACTTAAAGATCTCAATCTTTGGAGGAAAGGCAGGAGAGGGGAAATATGATAAAGACATTTAAACATCTAAGTGACGTAAATGTGCATGAGTCGAGTTTCTTTCATTTGAAAGGAAGCTCTGGATTGAGAGGGCATAGGATGAAGTGAAGATGTGATTCTATATATACAAAGTGAAATTTATATAAAATTGATGCATCCAAGGGACAGCTCTTTTGGTCATGTAAAGATGGAGCATATGCTATTCAAATGTCCATATGTTGCCTCTTATTGGGATAAGATATGGACAACAATTTCACATTTGTTGTCCATAACGGAACCACTGTCTTATCCAATAATTATATTAGGTGTTTTTGGGTTTGTTTATTTCTCACCCGCCTTTATCCATGGCGAGTTACATATTAACATACAAAATAAAAGATTTATTTTATGGTACAAAACACTTCAGAGACACACTATAACAAATTACATACTTACATATCAAATCAAAGTACATATAACATACACGTCATATTAATGATGGATATCTTTTAAGGCCAAAACTGGCTAAATCCACACATATATCAAAGTATAAAATTTCATAAGTCATACAAGATGCCTCAATAACAGACATCAATAAACCAAATAAAACAAACCAGACCATCGAACACCTCCATGACCAGAACTCGAGTCATCACTCCTCCCTCAGCCAAACTCAGACCCTATATTTCATTTTACAGATCAGACTTCTTTAAGTACCCATAAAGCACAACTGTTAAAGATGTTACTAATGTTAACGCTTAAAACTATTGTCATTAATTGGAAGGATTTTTCTAAATTAGAATATAATATATGCTGGAATATGTTATGCTTGTATAGTAAGTGTGAGAAGATTTATACAATTAAATGTGGTAATTTAGAGAAATTTAGGCACATATGGGAATGTTTATTGAAACTTAATGATTAATGTATTATGCTTAATTTGGATTCATATGTTATGTTATGTTATGACACCCTATGACTTTTTCTGATTTATGCTTTTCTGTTTGTATTTTTCATTTGATTTGATATGTTGTATCTTTATAAATTAAAAAAAATTTTAATAAATTATTTAATGAAAAAAAGATGTGATAAGCTCAGGAGTAATCTAACAAAATACTTTTTTTTACAGAAAGGGTGGTAGATGTGTGGAACAGTCTCCCGGTAGAGGTGGTGGAGACAGAGGACCTGTTTTACAAAGCCGTAATGGCCCCGAAGCCCATAGAGATTTAAAGGGCTTTGGGGCTGTTGCCGCGCAGCTTTGTAAAACAGGCTGAGAGACTGTGTCTGATTTCAAGACAGCCTGGGATAAGCACTTGGGATCTCTCAGAGAGAGTAAGAGATAATGTTTACTGTGGATGGGCAGACTGGATGGGCCATTTGGACTTTATCTGCCATCATGTTTCTATGTTACATATATTACATTGATATATATTTCATTTGGTCAATAGTTTATTCAACCAGAGGTTATTTATTTTTGTTATTTATGTACAGATATTAGTTTCTAATTTTTTACCTTATAGCTTACTAGTCATTATGTATTCTGTAATTTGTTATACGTGTTATTTTACTGTGATTTATTTACAGCTGATAATGAAAATCAGGATATCAAATTTTTTTCTGTAGTGTCCGATACATATATTATATTGATGTATATTTCTTTCGATCACTAATTTATTTGTTTTTACTTATTTAATTTGATGTTCATTTTGTGTAGATTTTATATATATCTTATTTCGCATTTGATAATTGTTCTTTCATAGTTCATTACAAACCATGCACTCTTTACAATAGAACATCAGTTTTTAACACTACGTAACACATTTTTACACATACTTTTTCATTACCATACCACCAGTCTTTATTCACACACCGTTGATCATTGATCTTTTAGCATTCTGCAATCTTTATATATAACACAATTTTGCATGTTTTAAGTATATCTTTCACATGCTTCAATACACACTCACAGTATACTCACACCATCCCTACATATATTTCCTCACATTATTTTTATTCATTCCATTCATAATCATTATTATTTTATCCCTAAACCTTTTCAAAAACAGTGATGTTTACCCATCCAATCATTCCCCTCATCTGTTCATCTTAAAATTCGATGTATATATATATATATATATATATATATATATATATATATATATATTTTTTCACTATTTACCTAGCAACTTTTGGTTTCTTAAACATTATTTGGTGCTCAGGTCTAATCGACATCATCAATGTCGGCATTACCCTTAGCCAACGTTATCACCAGCTGCCTCAAATATTGAGTTTCCCGCTGCGCTTTTTCACTTGTCCACAGCTTTGCACTGGATGGCTTTTCATGACAAACCATTGATTTTGACACAATCAGTAAGTCCATGTTCGCCTCAACTATTTTAATTTTCATTCTTGCACTAGATGGGATAATTTTGTAATATTAATAAAAAATAATAATAATAATTAACTCGGGTTTTCTGCTTTCGTATCCCGACCCAAATTGTCAAGTGTTGGCCTTACATGTTGGTGGAAAGGTTTAGAATAGCAGCTTTCCTGGACATCCATCATATCTAAAAATAGTGTCTCCCAGATTACTTTTGCTAATATGTATCATTTAAGGCATTTTTCTGTATGTCTAAGATTTAGGGCTCCTTTTATAAAGGTGCACTAGCGTTTTTAACCAACGCACCAGATTAGCGCGTGCTATGGCACACGCTAGCTGAAAAACTACCACCTGCTCAAGAGGAGGCGGTAGCGGCTAGCTCATGTGGCATTTTAGCATGCACTATTCCGTGCGTTAAGGCCCTAACACATCTTCATAAAAGGAGCCCTTAGGCTATTTGAAATATACCTATTTTTATCGGTAGATTCAGCAGTGGTGGTTTATAGTTAGACCATTAGATATCTCCTCAGGAACTGGGGTTTTATCTTAAGTAGTTTGGCCTTTTGTTTCCAAAGTTCATCTGGGTTCCCCTGAATACATGCCTTCACAGAAATTTATTTACATTCTCCTTTATAAGTTTTTAGTTCATTGTGTATACTTATTCAAGATGTCTTCTAAATTGATACTCATATTTTTATATTCTTATTGATTTTAATCCTTGTCTTTGCGGATATATTATGGCTTTATAGATGACTGTGGTTTTAAGGATGTTTACGCCATCTATTTTTATGTTTCAGATCATGTTTTACTGTTTTTTAGACACTATATAACATAGTATAGCAATGTGTTTTCCTGGTTTTGGGTTTTGCCCAAAAATCCTTCACACATTTTCATGGGGTTTTTTTTTTTACAGCTTACATATATAGTATATACTTGTATCTTTGGGCTCCAGCTTATCCCCACAAGCTCTCTCACAATGAAATTTGCTTCCAGTTGAACACATATTGAAATTATAATTAATTTTAAAACACACTGGTTGTGTTAGCTAGCTTTTTTCTAGTTTCGATGGGCATTGGTCTTACTCTCCATCATTTTACTCTTTAGCAGTAGTTTTTGATCCATTTGAATTGGTGTGGAGACTCTGTAGCTCATTAGATACACATGATTTCATACATTTGTATGAGATTTTATGTCTATATTTAGTGCTCCTTTTATCAAGCCGCGCTAGCGGGGTTAATGCGTGCGACTTTTCATCACACGTTAACCTCTGCGCTGGCCAAAAACTACCGCCTGCTCAAGAGGAGATGGTAGTGGCTAGCGCAGCTGGCGGTTTAGCGCATGCTATTATGCGCATTAAACCACTAGCGCGGCTTGATAAAAGGAGCCCTTAATCTCTTGAAATAATCCCCTTTTACTCACTGTACATCTGATTTTAAAAATTTATATTTTTCTTACTCTTAAGGGCATCATACCCCTTTTTCATCCATTTTTGGCTTTCACTTTCAAACATAGACTCCTCTGTTAATTTACTATATCCTATACATTTATTAATGACTTAGCACAATTCCACTGGGTTCATCTGCACGCTTCATTATAGGTTTAAGTTAATGGTCTTCTTGTCCTTCATGGTACACATCATCATCATCACTCAGATTGATATGCATTCCTTCATTAGTTAGAGTCAATAATTTTGAAGCCATTATTTCACAAGTCACGTGGATGTTATCACACATATTCCATCTTACAAATTTTTCATTACTCACTAACCACATTTTGGTTTCATTCTCACTCTCAGTCTCACTTTCACATAAACTGCTTGCATTCTCTCATTGCTCTTACATTTTATGTTCACATTATTAGGACCCTGAGGAAGATATTTTTTTCGAAACACAGACCGTGTTGAGTCCCTACCCAAAAACTGATATGGAAAGCTAATGGATTTACACTTTCACATTGTGTTTTATTAACTGAATAAAAAGCCTGTATCACGTACATCTTCTCCATAGGTTTCTTCTTCTGTTATGAAATGGTAATGATACAGCTATTGTGAAAACAATGCTACAAGCCATAAACAGTAATACAATTATAGGATGCTTTCAATCAGCTGGTAGACAAACTGAGGCAATCATATTTTGCAATATAAAATTATAAAGTACTTTTCCACCTCATTAAATTTTGTATGATTGTAGAATGGAAAAATACATATACTGGGAAGCAGGAAGCATTACTTTTCAAAGCAGAAATCTGACTTAATTTGTACATGTGCCTTTCAAAATGCAAATAATGGAATTATTTTGATGTTGTTTTGATTTTGTTTCACAGAAATAAAGAAAAGAAAAAAGTGAGGATAGGAACAGTACACATCAACTGGGTATTAACACACAGAGTTGAGTCTAGATGATGAATAGATGTGCTTTAATGATGAAAATAAACCCAATATGGTTCGTGTTTTTGTCTGAGATTCTGCCTCAGGAGTCCATATGTTGTCTAAGGGACAAACAAACATAAAAATATAGAAACATATGAATGACATCCATATATTCTCATAATGATCTTAAAAAAGGAAAACATAATGATATTTCACATATAAGATCAGAAATATGAAAGATCTGGAAAGAAAGATCTTATAAGCCAATAGCAGGGATCTAATTAACATTGTGCATTACACCAATAAATAAAGGATGCTAAAAAGAAGATATTATTGTGAATTGTGAAAGTACTGTATTTGAAGATATCAAATTGTGAATCAGTGTGACAGCCAAACTAGAGATCAATAATATATCCAATTACTGCACAGATAAAAGCCAATAAATTAATAAAAAAATTCAAAGTTTGAATTGATAATGCCGACCATATCATATTCAGTCCTTGTTGGCAAGAAGAAACAGGAGTGCAAATGTACTCAAGTTACTAATTACATTATATTACATTTATAACCTCCCTCACCCCATCCCCCAAGAAACCAAAACACTGCCGTCCAAAACATCTTCCGATGTTATTAAGTCTTTACTATCATTCTGTTATTAAGTCTCTATCCTCAAACTGTATTCTCTATTGTCATGTACCATCCTGGAAATGTCCAGTTCTCTTCTTATGTAATCCGCTTTGAACCGCAAGGTACAAGCGGAATAAAAATCACTAATGTAATGTAATGTAATTTATTGACTTCTATTCTGCCTTAACTTTTCAGTCTATGGAGATTAGAACAAGAGGTATCTGGACATTCCTGTTCATGTCTCCCTGGTGCGCCGCTAAAAGATGGCTGCACAGGGATAGGCCCTTACCTTAAAACTCCCACTATCCCTCCCTATCTCCCGTCCTGCCTTGTTCCCCGGAGCCCCACTCCCCCC